>NC_060140.1:936419793-937137293 GCF_021461385.2 Schistocerca piceifrons | reverse complement strand
AATGTAGCGGCTTCATGTATATTTCGGCTACGATAATGCATTCACTATGCTGATCATAGAAGCTTACCCGCATTCCTATCTTCTTGCCCATCATTAGACCTACTCCTGATTTATTTCCATTTGGTGTTGTATTCATAACCCAGTACTCATACGACCAGAAGTCTTGTTCCCCCTGCCACCACACTTCACTAGTCCTCACAATATCCCAACTTCAACCTATCATATCCCTTTTAAAATTCTCTAACATCCCTACCTGATTAAAGGATCTAATGTTCCACACTTCAATCCTTAGAATGTCAGTTTCATTTTTTCTGATGACATCCCCACCTGGAGATCTGAATGGGGGACTATTTCACCTCCAGAATATTTTACCTAAAAGGATGTGCCACCATTGTTTATCCGTAAAGAAGAGTTGCATACCCTCAGGAAAAAATAATGGATGTAGTTTCCCCTTGCTTTCAGCTGTTGACAGTACCAACACAGCAAATTCGTGTTGGCTAAAGCTACAAGACCAGATCAGTCAATCATCCATACAGTGGCCCTCCAACTACTAAAAAGGTTGTTGCCCCTCTTCAGGAACACATTTGTCCGACCTCTCCACTGCTGTGTTGTGGTTTCACCTATAGTATGGGTGTCCCTATTGTTGGAGCACTCAATCCACCCCACATTGGTGCAGTTCATAGGGGGAGATTCTTCTATATGCTTCCTACAATACAAAAGCCTATCAACAGTGGCTGCATCATTGGGGCTGTCATTCTGTCATAGTTGACCAATCCATTTCCTATGTCCTGAACATCAACCATTTCCTTCACCTTATGGGCAATGGGACAATGTAGCTGTCTGTGTTTGTTCCCTCTGAAGGAGGATGTGACCAAACAGCTGCACTACCAGGTCCATAACTTCTTTATCGATCTGTCTACAGATCAATGTCTCCGCTATGTGGTGCACAATTATCTTTATTTTCCCATGGTTCACATTTCGCCTAGGACTAAACAATATAGCAGCAGTAACAGCACAGAAGTATTTAAAGCTGCATTTCAGATAAATGTGGCTGACTGACTACTGTGATAAATTATGGAAAAAAAAATCATAATGAAATATGATAAAACTGTGTATGTATCCCCCTCCCAACACAAACTGACAAAAATTTCACAGGTACATAATATAAAGGATAATATGCACTGTCTGGTCACATAGCCAGTGGGATTCACTTCACCTGGTTTTGGAGAAACCAGTTTTGTCTGGGGAGGGGGGGGGGGGGGGGTGGGCAAATGCAAAAGGGTAGGGTCTCATTGGTGGCAGTTCAAACGTACAGGGGATGATGGTACCCCTTAGGGAAATGGCAGAAAGGGACAGAAAAGGGCACCAGATACACTCTTTGTGTATGCCTGGGGACTCATTCAGCATATGAGGAGGCTATTCCGGCAGCCATTGAGAGAACAGGGTGCAACCAATTGCAGATTTTGGAACAAATTATGCCTGTTGTCTGGACTCCAAGGTCATTCTTGGGCCATTCCAGGGACTTGCAGAGAAATTTGGGAAGACCAACCTTGTGCATGGGGTTTCAACGAAGCTCACAATTTGCAGCATTGTCCCCAGAGCCGATTGTAGTTCTTTAGTTCTGAACTGAATGGAAGGACTGAGCCAGGGACTTGAAAGGTTCTGTGACAAGCTAGGCTGCAGCTTCCTAGACTTGCGCCATACAGCTGAGAACCTGTTGGGTCCCCCTAAATAGGTCTGGTGTGCACTAAACATCAGGCTGTTACTCAGGTAGCTAACTGGGTGTAGGAAGCACATAAGAGTTTCCTAGATTAGGCAACTCTCCATCCTAATCCAGATAACAATAGCTGTAGGAAACCCAGAAGTATTAGTGTAAGATCAAAAGAAATGCCTCCCACAGGTGAGAGTATAAAATCCAAATGGTAAACTGTGAAAGCCTTCACAAAAAAGTGCACGAGTTTGAAGCGCTCATGAAAAGCAGTGAAGCTCACATAATACTAGATACAGAAAGCTGGTTGAAACCTGTAATTGATAGCAGTGAGATTTTAGGGGCCAAAGCAGATTTCTACGAGAAAGGTCAACAATAGACAATATTTTCAACCTGTGCCAGATTTCGGAGAAAACTGCTTATAGAATTGGAACACATCACTTCTTTATTGACTTTAAGGCTGCATATGACAGTGTCAATAGAAACCAGTTGTTTCATGTCTTACAGGAGATGTGGATGTGTGGAAAACTCATGAGAATGATTAAAATGATTATGTCCGTCGTAAGAAGCTGCATTCAAGTTCGAGGAAATTACTCAGACTGCCTGGAAGTAAAAAAAATGGACTACATCAAGGAGATGCATTAGCATGCTTATTATTTAATGTAGCACTCGAGAAGGTGACCAGAGACGCAGGCCTACAGACCAGGGGCACCATCTTCTGCAAGTCAGTGCAGAGAACGTATACATCATAGCATGGACAGTACTAACACTGAAAGAAGCTTTTACAGCCTTAAGTCACGCAAGTAAGAAGATGGGTCTTATGATAAATGAAGATAAGCTAAATACATGGCCTATGGGAAAGCATATCAACCCAATATGCCATCAACTTTTAGTGTGAATGGATACACATTTGACAGAGTTGATAGCTTCAAGTATCTTGGAGGAGGAGGATGTTAGTGTTTAACGTCCCGTCGACAACGAGGCCATTAGAGACGGAGCGCAAGCTCGGGTTAGGGAAGGATGGGGAAGGAAATCGGCCGTGCCCTTTCAAAGGAACCATCCCGGCATTTGCCTGAAACGATTTAGGGAAATCACGGAAAACCTAAATCAGGATGGCTGGAGACGGGATTGAACCGTCGTCCTCCCGAATGCGAGTCCAGTGTGCTAACCACTGCGCCACCTCGCTCGGTTCAAGTATCTTGGTTCCACAGTCACTTGCTTTAATGACATCTCAACTGAAATTAAGATTAGGCTGATGCCAGTAAATAAGGCATATTTCACCTTCAGTAATTTATTCTGGTCAAGACTCTTCAGCCGCCCAACAAAATTCACTATTTATAAAACCCTTGTTAGACCAGTTCTCACTAATGCTTCGGAAACATCGCCCTTGATGGAAACCGATGCAAAGCTGCTCAAAGGATCTGAGAGGAAAGTTTTGAGGAGAATAACTTATCCCGCGTATGACCGAGAACAATGGCTGAAAATGTACAATGTAGCATTGTACACTATATATGCCAATGCGCCTGTAATAAAAATCATAGGATCAGAAATGGTAAAATGGGCAGGTCATGTGGCAAGAATGGAGGAGTCTGAGGTGATAAAGAAGATTCCCTTTGGTAATCCAGGAGGACAAAGAGGGCAAGGCCGACCTCGAGCAAGATGGCTGGATGGACTGGAAGAAGACCTATGGAAGCTCGGATGCAGAAACTGGAGGAGGGTAGCATGTGACCAACCTCACCTCCCAGAGAAATAAAGCTCGAGTATTCACTGTACAGCCACAACAAAAGGCACTGAGGTCAGACCACTCCCCCCACAAATAAGACAGTTGGAGGAGGTAAGTCCCATTTACTGTTATCTGCAATGCAAATGCTGCTCTAACAAGGGCGAATAGAATTACTCAGATAAAATCATACAAGTCATATCCTGACAAGAGCTGATAACAGAAATTTGGATATCTGAAAGCAATTAATACACAGAGTGGAAGTGATACTAAAGAACAAGAACATACAGAATTTTTTCTACGGCTGGACATATACATTGTTTACAACATAAGCTTCAAAATACAAATAAATCACATATTTGACGATTTCTGAATTAAAAATGTAAATTATAAGCAAGAGACATCCCATCAATAAATGAAAAAATGGCTGAGGTTCTTTTTTATGTTTGTATCAGAAATTTACAATAAAAGATTGGTAGGGCATTCCTACTGGTAATAAGCAAGTACGATACCATTCCAGATCATAATATAACAGTCCATTAAGGCCTGTTTAAAATGAACATTTCCCAGTCTAGTTCAGGATTGCACATGTAAACAAAATATGTAACTCATCTAAAAAAACTTATAACTGAGAAAACAACTGTTTAATCTATTTCAGTTCAAAGTGTAGAAGCTCTGTAAATGAAGGGAATAATTCCCGTGAAGGGAGTCTCCAGTAATTAATAGAAAACATAAATGTATTATTGTAATTCCTTATTTTAGAGTTTATTCTTGAATGAAATAACAGACATGTACTAATATCGTAGTGTATTTACTGTTCTGAGCAGACATACATTTATATATGTATTTTCTGTTTTTACATGTAAATTTTAATTGTTAATTAATCAAAAAATGAATTCAAACAATGCCGAGGATTGTTCGGGATTGTTAAGAAATTATAAATAGTGACTGCCATGTTGGCATAGGGGGTCAGTCTGGTTTCAGTTTTTGAGCAGCACCTGAGCATGCAGCTGCTCCCTTTGTATTGTAAGTATTGTTTGCCTTTGTAATAATACTTTTATTTTGTTTTGAAGGTATAATAAAATTGAATAAAATCAATACCAAGATTAATCTTAATCAACTCTCCAGTAGTTGTGTTACAGTGACCTTAAATGTTCTCAGGACCGCGACTGCAGCAGATGAAGCGTAACTATAATCAACTCCATTAATACGAGTAGTAAGAGAAATGTTATACACAACACTGCTATATTATCAATTAGAGTATTAGGAACTGGGACTGTCACAGGACTTACCTTGCTTTACTGGTCGACGTACACAACTGGAAACTAAGACATTGAAAAGCGCCTGCTGACGCAGAAAACCAAGAATCTGTGGGACATGCCCTGGATGTGTAAATGGTATGCTTGACACAATAATACCTTCTGTACCTCGAGTCTCAGTCATATAATAGCAATGCTGCTGATCTGGTAAGTGCTGTAAAAATCATAATTATTTCAGTGGAAAATATATTATTAAAACTGGTAAATACAACAATAGTCTGAATTATTTTATGCAGCACAAGACACACTGGATTTGTTGACCAGATAATACATAAGACTGAACTACAAAAATGAACACTCACCACGATAAGACCACGACTGCTGTCAATGTGTCCTTCAGATGCTGTCTGCACTATGAGATCAAGCAGAGGTTGAGGACAAGTAATATCACCAAACTCAACCTCAGTAATTTGCTGAATTCTTCGCACCAATGAAACACACACAGGCATAGGTTTAGCAAGCCTCAAGGAGAACACTGCTGGCAGAAGAGCACTGTTGGCAGCTGTCAATGGCGCATACTGTGGTGTACTGCAACAGGATATTAATACAACATTTTCCATTTTACAAGTTCTGCACCACCAAACACTATCTCACATATATGATGTTGTGACTATCATTTATTATTACACAAGTACATAAAACTAGTTTGGTTTCCAAATGATGATAAAATCTCTGGCTTTTGCCACTCCCATCCCCAGCAGTAAGTGGTACAGCATGTAGTGCTGCATGCCTTCACTTTGACTAATACACAACTGGAAAATGAGAAAAAGACACCATGACGCAAATGGCTATGGCACGCCATAATTACACGGAACACTAAGAAAGGGCAGTTAATGTGACAGTCACACGCGCAGTGCTGCAGAGAAACCAGGGACTACGTTATCAGCTGCGGAATGATACAAGCTTTGCACCAGTTGTTCACCTCCGTAGCCAGTAAAAGCCAAATTTTCACAGAGCATGAAGCTCCGTCCATGTCTGCAACATCATTAGTGTGCTGAGACAGCACAGACGTGAGCCATTTGTGCAACTGACAGAGTTTGAGTGAGGGTGTATACAGGGTGTTACAAAAAGGTACGGCCAAACTTTCAGGAAACATTCCTCACACACAAATAAAGAAAAGATGTTATGTGGACATGTGTCCGGAAACACTTAATTTCCATGTTAGAGCTCATTTTAGTTTCGTCAGTATGTACTGTACTTCCTCGATTCACCGCCAGTTGGCCCAATTGAAGGAAGGTAATGTTGACTTCGGTGCTTGTGTTGACATGCGACTCATTGCTCTACAGTACTAGCATCATGCACATCAGTACGTAGCATCAACAGGTTAGTGTTCATCATGAACGTGGTTTTGCAGTCAGTGCAATGTTTACAAATGCGGAGTTGGCAGATGCCCATTTGATGTATGGATTAGCACGGGACAATAGCTGTGGCGCGGTACGTTTGTATCGAGACAGATTTCCAGAACGAAGGTGTCCCGACAGGAAGACGTTCGAAACAATTGATCAGTGTCTTAGGGAGCACGGAACATTCCAGCCTATGACTCGCGACTGGGGAAGACCTAGAATGACGAGGACACCTGCAATGGACGAGGTAATTCTTGGTGCAGTTGACGATAACCCTAATGTCAGCATCAGAGAAGTTGCTGCTGTACAAGGTAACATTGGCCACGTCACTGTATGGAGAGTGCTACGGGAGAACCAGTTGTTTCCGTACCGTGCCGTGTACAGCGTGTGCAGGCACTATCAGCAGCTGATTGGCCTCCACAGGTACACTTCTGCAAATGGTTCATCCAACAATGTGTCAATCCTCATTTCAGTGAAAATGTTCTCTTTACGGATAAGGCTTCATTCCAACGTGATAAAATTGTAAATTTTCACAATCAACATGTGTGGGCTGACGAGAATCCGCACGCAATTGTGCAATCACGTCATCAACACAGATTTTCTGTGAACGTTTGGGCAGGCATTGTTGATGATGTCTTGATTGGGCCCCATGTTCTTCCACCTACGCTCAATGGAGCACGCTATCATGATTTCATACGGGATACTCGACCTGTGCTGCTAGATCATGTGCCTTTACAAGTACGACACAACATGTGGTTCATGCGCGTTGGAGCTCCTGCACATTTCAGTCGAAGTGTTCGTACGCTTTGTCAACAACAGATTCGGTGACCGATGGATTGGTAGAGGAGGACCAATTCCATGGCCTCCACGCTCTCCTGACCTCATCCCTCTTGACTTTCATTTATGGGGGCATTTGAAAGCTCTTGTCTACGCAAGCCCGGTACCAAATGTAGAGATTCTTTGTGCTCGTACTGTGGACAGCTGTGATACAATACGCCATTCTCCAGGGCTGCATCAGCGCGATTCAATGCGACAGAGGGTGGATGCATGTATCCGCGCTAACGTAGGACATTTTGAACATTTCCTGTAACAAAGTGTTTGAAGTCACGCTGGTACATTCTGTTGCTGTGTGTTTCCATTCCATGATTAATGTGATTTGAAGAGAAGTAATAAAATGAGCTCTAACATGGAAAGTAAGCATTTCCGGACACATGTCCACATACCATATTTTCTTTATTTGTGTGTGAGGAATGTTTCCTGAAAGTTTGGCCATACCTTTTTGTAACACCCTGTATAACGCGTCTGCGGGACGCTGGGTTGTCATACCACAAAACTGCACTACAGGTGGGACATGAGGTTTCCTCAGTCCATCAATGTTGTCACCACTGATCAGTAGAAGGTGTACATGCTCGTCAGCCTGGGACCGAACAGAGGTGGCACGCAGATGAGTGCCAAGACATTCGCATCTTATGAAGTGCTGTACTGGACTGCACCGCGATTTCACAACAAATTACGCACACCGTCGCTCTGGGGTATCAGCGAGGATTACCCACGATGGTCTCTGTCAAGCATAGCTATGGTGATTCTGCATGCTGTTGGAGCATCTTCCACTTGTGCTTGACATCTTGCAGCCCGACTCCTTTGGTTTCATGATAGGCACTTGTGGAAGGATGAGTGGAGACTTGTTGTCTCCAGTGGGGAGAGTCACTCCTGCCTTTAGTGCCAAAGATGGTCATGTGTGTGTGTGTGTGTGTGTGTGTGTGTGTGTGTAGTGCCAACATCTGGAATGTATACGACAGGTACACAGGGCCAACACTCGCCGCTGTGGTTCGGCGAGCCATATCTAACAACGGCCTTCTCCTCTGGTGATCGTAGAGGGGATACTGGAAAGTGCAAGGTACATCCAAAACATTAGTCAACCCATCGTGATATCGTAAGCCCACCGATTTGGTAATGTGTTTTTCCAACATGACGCTGAATGTTCACACGGATCCTATTGACACCCAACTTGCTCTCTGATCCCCATATTGAGGAAGTCTGGGACTGGATGAAATGTCATCTTGCGCTGTCTGCAAGACCGGCAGGAAATCTGGCCCAATTGAGGCAACAGGTGAAAATCGCACAGCAGGCCATTCTGTGAGACTACATTCATCACCTTTTATGATCATCTCCACAGGAGAGCTGCAGCCTGCACTGCTGCAAAAGGTGGCATACAGTATACTAGTGCTGACATTCCACATGCCCTGTCACCTGCAATCAGATGCATATGGCTCTGTTGGTTGGACTGATTGAGGTACACGTTCTCAAGAGTGTGTCAATAAAATTTCCCTCCAGGGAGCCGATGAATTCAGGGTTCTTCTTTTCATTTTTCCAGTAGCATATTTCAACCTCCAATGAACTGTGTCTGTCACTTCCATATTTTTCATAAAGAATAAACATTACAGTAAATGCAGATAAAGTGAATTAAATAATTGGCATTCTGGTCCAACATGCCAGAGATGGCAGTCTTGTCTGCCTGAGCTGTGCTTGCTTTTTTTGTGGTGTGTGTGTGTGTGTGTGTGTGTGTGTGTGTGTGTGTGCGCGCCAAAGAAGCAGCAAAATGCGCACCAGAAACATTCCACTGATTACTTATGTGAACAAATGTATTAGGCACCTAATTATGCAATACCACAAACAGTACAGGCATTTAACAGCTTCGAGAAAACTTCACAGCTTTTATCAGATGTGACTGGACTTCAAAGTTAGCATCGAAACCCTAAGTATAATTATTCTGCTTATTTAATGTGATTTTTAAAGATGCCAGAATAAATGATTCATCATGTGTGAGTGAGATAACTTAGGTAAGGAGAGGCTACACTTCATGAGATTAAAAAAAGCACCAGTATTATAATGGCCAGTGGTCTGTTCAGATGAAACATGAATTCACATACATCAAATGGCATTGTGACAGACTGTGAGGAGTACTGTAAAAAAACAAAGTATTAGTCAGCCTTGAATCATAGTACATGCAGATGCTGACAAGAGTTTCATTCCAGGTTCATTTCTCATGTATGACTTAAAAAAGTAAAACTTTAAACCATCATTTACACTATGTCATCAAAAGTGGAGAAGTTGAGTTGCAGATAGGCACAACAAAAAGACTACTAAAAAGGTAAGCTTTTGGCCAAAAGGCCTTCTTCTGATGTAGAACACACACACACACACACACACACACACACACACACACAATTGCATGCACGCGCACACCACCACATCTCTGGTAGCTGTGATGCCAGCCTCAGTGACCAGACACACTCAGTCACACGTGCACCTCTGTGTGTGTGTGTGTGTGTGTGTGTGTGTGTGTGTGTGTGTGTGTTTTCTCGACTCTAGAGGAAGGCCTTCTGGCTGAGACCTTACCTGTTTAGCAGTCTTTTTGTTGTGCCTATCTGCAACTGAACATCACCACTACATGTTGAGCAGCAACTTATCCTTTTCATAATTTGTTATTATTCCATCCAGGATTTTCCATTGTTTCAGTATCATATGTAATTATTTCTTTCCAGTTATTATTATATAGTGCAAGTCTATTCTATATAAAATGCACTTACATTACTTAATGCAAAATTTTATGTTTATTGCATGTCTGGGAAGGAATATTGTATTGTCTACTGGTATTTCATGCATCAAACATTTGCATTTGATTTTGAATTATGTACTCATTTATTGCACTCATTTATTGGCATGCAGCTTTACTCTATGGTTAAATGATGATGGCATCCTCTTGGGTAAAATATTCCGGAGGTAAAATAGTCCCCCATTCGGATCTTCGGGCGGGGACTACTCAAGAGGACGTCGTTATCAGAAGAAAGAAAACTGGCGTTCTACGGATCGGAGCGTGGAATGTCAGATCCCTTAATCGGGCAGGTAGATTAGAAACTCTAAAAAGGGAAATGGATAGGTTAAAGTTAGATATAGTGGGAATTAGTGAAGTTCGGTGGCAGGAGGAACAAGACTTTTGGTCAGGTGATTACAGGGTTATAAATACAAAATCAAATAGGGGTAATGCAAGAGTAGGTTTAATAATGAATAAAAAAATAGGAGTGCGGGTTAGCTACTACAAACAGCATAGTGAACGCATTATTGTGGCCAAGATAGACACGAAGCCCATGCCTACTACAGTAGTACAAGTTTATATGCCAACTAGCTCTGCAGATGATGAAGAAATTGATGAAATGTATGACGAGATAAAAGAAATTATTCAGGTAGTGAAGGGAGACGAAAATTTAATAGTCATGGGTGACTGGAATTCGTCAGTAGGAAAAGGGAGAGAAGGAAACATAGTAGGTGAATATGGATTGGGGGGAAGAAATGAAAGTGGAAGCCGCCTTGTAGAATTTTGCACAGAGCATAATTTAATCATAGCTAACACTTGGTTCAAGAATCATAAAAGGAGGTTGTATACCTGGAAGAATACTGGAGATACTAAAAGGTATCAGATAGATTATATAATGGTAAGACAGGGATTTAGGAACCAGGTTTTAAATTGTAAGACATTTCCAGGGGCAGATGTGGATTCTGACCACAATCTATTGGTTATGAACTGCAGATTGAAACTGAAGAAACTGCAAAAAGGTGAGAATTTAAGGAGATGGGACCTGGATAAACTGAAAGAACCAGAGGTCGTACAGAGTTTCAGGGAGAGCATAAGGGAACAATTGACAGGAATGGGGGGAAGAAATACAGTAGAAGAAGAATGGGTAGCTTTGAGGGATGAAGTAGTGAAGGCAGCAGAGGATCAAGTAGGTAAAAAGACGAGGGCTAGTAGAAATCCTTGGGTAACAGAAGAAATATTGAATTTAATTGATGAAAGGAGAAAATATAAAAATGCAGTAAATGAAGCAGGCAAAAAGGAACACAAACGTCTCAAAAATGAGATCAACAGTAAGTGCAAAATGGCTAAGCAGGGATGGCTAGAGGACAAATGTAAGGATGTACAGGCCTGTCTCACTAGGGGTAAGATAGAAACTGCCTACAGGAAAATTAAAGAGACCTTTGGAGAGAAGAGAACCACTTGTATGAATATCAAGAGCTCAGATGGCAACCCAGTTCTAAGCAAAGAAGGGAAGGCAGAAAGGTGGAAGGAGTATATAGAGGGTTTATACAAGGGCGATGTACTTGAGGACAATATTATGGAAATGGAAGAGAATGTAGATGAAGACGAAATGGGAGATAAGATACTGCGTGAAGAGTTTGATAGAGCACTAAAAGACCTGAGTCGAAACAAGGCCCCGGGAGTAGACAACATTCCATTAGAACTACTGATGGTCTTGGGAGAGCCAGTCATGACAAAACTCTACCATCTGGTGAGCAAGATGTATGAGACAGGCGAAATACCCTCAGACTTTAAGAAGAATATAATATTTCCAATCCCAAAGAAATCAGGTGTTGATAGATGTGAAAATTACCGAACTATCAGTTTAATAAGTCACAGTTGCAAAATACTAACGCGAATTCTTTACAGACGAATGGAAAAACTGGTAGAAGCGGACCTCGGGGAAGATCAGTTTGGATTCCGTAGAAATGTTGGAACACATGAGGCAATACTAACCTTACGACTTATCTTAGAAGAAAGATTAAGAAAAGGCAAACCTACGTTTCTAGCATTTGTAGACTTAGAGAAAGCTTTTGACAATCTTAACTGGAATACTCTCTTTCAAATTCTGAAGGTGGCAGGGGTAAAATACAGGGAGCAGAAGGCTATTTACAATTTGTACAGAAACCAGATGGCAGTTATGAGTCGAGGGGCATGGAAGGGAAGCAGTGGTTGGGAAAGGAGTGACACAGGGTTGTAGCCTCTCCCCAATGTTATTCAATCTGTATATTGAGCAAGCAGTAAAGAAAACAAAAGAAAAATTCGGAGTAGGTATTAAAATTCATGGAGAAGAAGTAAAAACTTTGAGGTTTGCCGATGACATTGTAATTCTATCAAAGACACCAAAGGACTTGGAACAGCAGTTGAACGGAATGGACAGTGTCTTGAAAGGAGGATATCAGATGAACATCAACAAAAGCAAAACGAGGATAATGGAATGTAGTCAAATTAAATCTGGTGATGCTGAGGGAATTAGATTAGGAAATGAGACACTTAAAGTAGTAAAGGAGTTTTGCTATTTAGGGAGTAAAATAACTGATGATGGTCGAAGTAGAGAGGATATAAAATCTAGACTGGCAATGGCAAGGAAAGTGTTTCTGAACAACAGAAATTTGTTAACATCAAGTATAGATTTAAGTGTCAGGAAGTCGTTTCTGAAAGTATTTGTATGGAGTGTAGCCATGTATGGAAGTGAAACATGGACGATAACTAGTTTGGACAAGAAGAGAATAGAAGCTTTCGAAATGTGGTGCTGCAGAAGAATGCTGAAGGTAAGGTGGGTTGATCACGTAACTAATGAGGAGGTACTGAATAGGATTGGGGAGAAGAGAAGTTTGTGGCACAACTTGACTAGAAGAAGGGATCGGTTGGTAGGACATGTTTTGAGGCATCAAGGGATCACAAATTTAGCATTGGAGGGCAGCGTGGAGGGTAAAAATCTTAGAGGGAGACCAAGAGATGAATACACTAAGTAGATTCAGAAGGATGTAGGTTGCAGTAGCTACTGGGAGATGAAGAAGCTTGCACAGGATAGAGTAGCATGGAGAGCTGCATCAAACCAGTCTCAGGACTGAAGACCACAACAACTACAAACTCATTTATTTCTGAATCTGTAATTTTTGCATCCAACTGACCATCAATTTTGGCTTCTTAGATAGCATCTATCGACCAATTGCACACCACTCCAAAATGATTCCCTTTTAAGATGATCACATGTATATAATTTTGTCATTCTATAACAAGAGAGCTACGCAACAATGAATATGCTTAACTTTTATTGTTTATTTACTAACATGAGTTTACTGTTGGCACTAATTATTCCAGCCTCTTCAGCAGCAACCAGTTTACAAGGCAACTCTAATTCTCACTCAAAATTTGTGAACTGTTCATCGCTCTCAACACACTTACACATATTAACTGTTCATGTACAGCATCACTCACAGAAAAATTCCAAGCCCAGATGAACCCAGTAAATACTCATAAAACATGGAAGTTCATTATCTAGCTGAGGAAAAGATTAAGGACCACTATCATAAATAAAACAGAAGACTTATGCTACCTTGTCTCAGTGGAAATAAGCAGCACTTACCAATAAAATAAAATCCACATACAACAAGAAATGAATGTACATTCATAGTTGCATTCTCAAATTACAGTACATGTACCATTGGTTATAAACAGTGTTTGAGAAATAGAGCTAAGCATAATATGTAATTGTAAAAATAAGGATTAGATCAGCAGTGGCTAAGCATGTGAAATCATGTTGTGAATGGATATGGGTTCAGTGTCAAATCTGTAAGGCTATCATGATCTATATCCTTGAAAGTGAGCCAGGTAAAAGCAGGAGTTGGTTGGCAAGCGTTAGCTTCTAGAACTTGATGTAGGCTTCTGCCTTTTCTGGCAAAGTGAGCACCGTCACGTTGTGGCGACAATGCATGTTAGTACAGAGCCTGTAAGAGCAGTAGTGGGGCTGACTCATTAGGTAAATATGCAATGAAAGAGCTGCAAGCCAGAAATAAGCAAAGTTGAATTTTAAAGAAGGGCACTGAGGGAAATATTCCACTAGAATAGTAATATGGACTTGTGCATGGCTTTTTTGGAGTGCATGAACTTTAAATTTTGTCTGCATCATAAAAAGAATGAGTGTGGTGCAGTTAGGCATGTTTTACATTGTTTACAGTTGAATAAAGCAAGTAAAGGATGTCATCTTCTATATCAAACGTACCTTAAATCCGTGATCAATTTTGTTGTATATGATAACATCCACATCATGTAAAATTAGACTGCAGTTTAGTGTTCTGCGTGATCATGCCTGACGGAAGTCTCTCACCCAGAGACCCGTAACTGACCATTAGGATCTCTGTCAGATTTCTCAAACTTATGGGGGGAGATATTACAAGTGGTGTACCATGTCACGACACAATTTCCAGGTCTAATAAGCACAGAAGAGAAATTACCAAACTATGCAAGGCAACAATAGGGTACGTAATGTGTACGCAAATACTGATGATTGTTGACATGTGCAGAAGTGTCATATATGTGAAACAGTGAACACCGTCAGCAAGCAACACAGCAAGCTATGTTCACTAACCAACTTTACTGGCATAGTCAGCTGCATGTGTCACTGCTGCTGTAGACAGTGTTGGGTAGAAGTTCATTTTGCAAGTGAGTTGTGAATAAACTAATGTACTACGTCAGAAAGTGAGAATCAGTGTAATGAACTTAAAATAGTAGAAATCATGGAGAAAAATTTCAAGATAGTTACTGAAAGTAATTTTAATTTACACAAGCTGGCAACCTGAAAGTGTAATGGCTAAGAGAAAGGGATGCAGATCCTCTGCAGAAATGTTGGGAACTGGTGCAACAGAATCTTGTTTCAGGAATGAGACGGGGGAAGTGAAAGACAGTAGTTCACCAGTGTCAAATTCATGTCAAGATGATTTACAAGATAAAGGAAATAAGACAGAATGAGAACCTACACAGACATGTACTGGAGACAGCAACACTAATGACTAGACACCTTGACAAAAAGGTAAGAGGTAAACACTGCTGAAATGAGACAAATACTGACTCAGTAAGCAGAATTCATTGTTAAGTTGAGTGAGTAATCAGAGAATGCAAGGAATGAGTTTACGTTTATGAACTAAGAATACTGCAGGCTGCAGCAGTTGCAACAGGTTGTGCCAAGAATTATAGGCAGCTCTGCATGCAGTTAATCTCTTTATGACACAAGGAAAAAACAAAGTAGCAAAAAAGAAAACAGATTAGTGAAAGAAGTGAGGCAGAAGTTGCTAAGACCAAAACAGAATTAATAATGATTGCTGGTATTGTGACAATGAACAATAATAACTCTGGTAACTTTGTAATGGACACCTAAAAGAAAGAAGCTAGAAACCTCAACAAAGAAATAAATAACATAGTATTGACTCGTTTGGAGAAAGTACATGCTTTCAACAGGGATTGCAACAGATTTTGACTGGGAGAAGACCACACCCAATGGTAATTTTGTGCAGGCTTAAAAGATTGATGCCTGAAGAATGTACAGACATTTAAAAAATTGCCAACAAGGCAGAGGGAAGAAGGCATAGCCAACTAGGCAGATTCCCTGAATTTAGACATGATGATGTACAACAACTTTGAAAAAACTTTCACAGAAAAATACTGGTCACAGGAAATGCAAGAATGTCAAGGATGAACTGCAGCTATGAACATACAGTAGAGTGATGTATGGGCCACTAGTTGGCATATTGGAAAAGTCACTAGAATTAAACAGATATCTGGACATGCCAGTGGGTGAAAAAACATTGGTAAGATAGCTACTAAGCGGAGCACATGGGTGATGTTGAGATATGTCATATGGTCTTATGACTGAGAAAGAAGAGAAAGCAAGATAATTAAACATGTAGAAGAAAGAGGTCAACTGGGAGGCCCAGATAGTAATAGGAATAACGGGGCCTGAACTACTGAAGAGAATGAGCAATGCCCCAGTGGCATGACAATGACTGGCCATGCAAAGACTGGAACAACGGATGGTGAGAAGGCAGAGATGGCTACAATCCAAAGAAAGATTCAATTAAGAGTAGGAGATTTGAGCAGAAGTGGGAAACAACTTTGTACTATTTGAGCACTAACTTGGAAAATGAACAGATTATCATGGGAACAGAGAATATATTGTCTTTATACTGAAGAAATAAAACAATTTCCCCATCAGCGAATGACATCAATAAGTTTGTCATTTATCTGGAAAGTGTAGAACATCTAATGAAGGAAGAAGTAGGGAATACAGGCCTCCTATTAGGCAAAATGACAACACGGTTGAGGAAGATGTGAACAAAATAGGAATGTCAAGACAACACAATTCTTCAGGAAAGTACAGAGGATGAAGGGTTTCTGCTGAAAATAAGTATTATGACAGGAAAATAAATGCTGATATCAACATCAGCAATCAGCTGAATGGGCAGAACAACCTTCCAGGCAGCCATGAAAACGTAATACCAATGTTAATGACAGAACAGGAGATCAGGAAAACTAACAGCAGTCTGTAAGGCAAATTTTATGAAACAAACATATCAACCTCCTGACTCATTCCGCATATTTCCATTTAATAATGTCATACAAAATAATTTTCTGGGGTAGCTCAAATCATCACTTACAAAGAAAGTATAAATTGGACAAAAGCGGGCAGTAAGACTATTATGTGGTGTTCACCAATGAATGTCATGTAGGTACCTCTTCAAGGAGCTAGGCACTTTAACTGTGCCATCACAATACATGTATTTGATAATGAAATTCATCATAAACATTTTTGTTAGATAATTATTAACAGCTGTCAAGCAATTCATGAATTGCATATTTGACCATTAGCTGTTTTATAGAAAACCTTAAGCATCAACCAGATTCTGTCTTAGACCATCATCAATAGAGTTAAAAACAATTCAAGTAAATTCAACTCTCATGTCATTAATTGGCACTGGATACATCTCAGGTATTATCATATGTAATAAATTCCAGTACCGTAAGTTCTACACCTTCTTTGATGGTTCTTGAACCAACTGTTAGCTTAAAAGAAGGTTGTATACATGGAAGAAGCCAGGAGACACTGACAGGTTTAAGATAGATTACATAATGTTAAGACAGAGATTTAGGAACCAGGTTTTAAATTGTAACACATTTCTAGGGGCATATGTGGACCCTGATCACAATCTACTGGTTATGAACTGTAGATTAAAACTGAAGAAACTGCAAAAAGGTGGGAATTTAAGGAGATGGGACCTGGATAAACTGAAAGAACCAGAGGTCGTACAGAGTTTCAGGGAGAGCATAAGGGAACAATTGACAGGAATGGGGGAAAGAAATACAGTAGAAGAAGAATGGGTAGCTTTGTGAGATGAAGTAGTGAAGGCAGCAGAGGACCTAGTAGGTAAAAATACGAGGGCTAGTAGAAATCCTTGGGTAACAGAAGAAATACTGAATTTAATTGATGAAAGGAGAAAATATAAAAATGCAGTAAATGAAGCAGGCAAAAAAGAATACAAACATCTCAAAAAAGAGATCGACAGGAAGTGCAAAATGGCTAAGCAGGGATAAGATAGATACTGCCTACAGGAAAATTAAAGAGACCTTTGGAGAAAAGAGAACCACTTGTATGAATATCAAGAGCTCAGATGGAAACTCAGTTCTAAGCAAAGAAGGGAAAGCAGAAAGGTGGAAGGAGTATATAGAGGGCCTATACAAGGGCAATGTACTTGAGGACAATATTATGGAAATGGAGAAGGATGTAGATGAAGACGAAATGGGAGATACGATACTGCGTGAAGAGTTTGACAGAGCACTGAAAGACCTGAGTCGAAACAAGGCCCCGGGAGTAGAAAAATTCCATTGGAACTACTGACGGCCTTGGGAGAGCCAGTCCTGACAAAACTCTACCATCTGGTGAGTAAGATGTATGAGACAGGCGAAATACCCTCAAACTTCAAGAAGAATATAATAATTCCAATCCTGAAGAAAGCAGGTGTTGACAGATGTAAAAATTACCGAACTATCAGTTTAATAAGTCACAGCTGCAAAATATTAACGCGAATTATTTACAGACAAATGGAAAAACTGGTAGAAGCCGACCTCGGGGAAGATCGGTTTGGATTCCGTAGAAATGTTGGAACATGTGAGGCAATACTGACCCTACGACTTATCTTAGAAGAAAGATTAAGGGAAGGCAAACCTACATTTCTAGCATTTGTAGACTTAGAGAAAGCTTTTGATAATGTTGACTGGAATACTCTCTTTCAAATTCTAAAGGTGGCAGGGGTAAAATATAGGGAGCGAATAGCTATTTACAATTTGTACAGAAACCAGATGGCAGTTATAAGAGTCGAGGGGCATGAAAGGCAAGCAGTGGTTGAGAAGGGACTGAGACAGGGTTTTAGCCTATCCCCGATGTTATTCAATCCGTCTATTGAGCAAGAGAAAAAAAAAAAAGGAGAAAAAAAATTGGAGTACATATTAAAATCCAGGGAGAAGAAATAAAAACTTTGAGGTTTGCCGATGACATTGTAATTCTGTCAGAGACAGCAAAGGACTTGCAAGAGCAGTTGAACGGAATGGACAGTGTCATGAAAGGAGGGTATAAGATGAACATCAACAAAATCAAAACGAGGATAATGGAATGTAGTCAAATTAAATCGGGTGATGCTGAGGGAATTAGATTAGGAAATGAGACACTTAAAGTAGTAAAGGAGTTTTTCTATTTGGGGAGCAAAATAACTGATGATGGTCGAAGCAGAGAGGATATAAAATCTAGACTGGCAATGGCAAGGAAATCGTTTCTGAACAAGAGAAATTTGTTAACATCGATTTAATTGTCAGGAAGTCGTTTCTGAAAGTATTTGTATGGAGCGTAGCCATGTATGGAAGTGAAACATGGACAATAAATAGTTTGGACAAGAAGAGAATAGAAGCTTTCGAAATGTGGTGCTACAGAAGAATGTTGAAGATTAGATGGGTAGATCACGTAACTAATGAGGAGGTATTGAATAGGACTGGGGAGAAGATAAGTTTGTGGCACAACTTAACTAGAAGAAGGGATCGGTTGGTAGGACATGTTCTGAGGCATCAAGGGATCACCAATTTAGTATTGGAGGGCAGCGTGGAGGGTAAAAATCGTAGAGGGAGACCAAGAGATGAATACACTAAACACATTCAGAAGGATGTAGGTTGCAGTAGGTACTGGGAGATGAAGAGGCTTGCACAGGATAGAGTAGCATGGAGAGCTGCATCAAACCAGTCTCAGGACTGAAGACCACAACAACAGCAACAAGTTCTACACAAGACATTTTGGGTATACTGAGTAGTGACATCAATTAACAGGACAAATTAATTTAATTAATTTATATACACTAATTAATTTCTTTTATCTTACTGTACATTTATTCAATCTCTTCATCATCTATGGAGCTAGTTGGCACACAATCTTGCATAGACAATGCTCAGGTATAGAAAAATACTGACTGCAGATAGCGAAAGAGGAACATATAACTCTTAATTACAACAGTCAATACAGAAACTTGGAAAGGTATGGATACTGGCAGTTTTTATCTATTTCCAGTTGTCAACAGCTGGACTCAATAATGTAAAAGGCAATATTCCCCCAAAATCATTTAACTAATGTACACTCTTAAACATCATGTGGTTTTTTTACACTATTAACTAATAAACCTTCTATTCCATTCAAACATTAATAAATTATTCACAGATTCTTATTTATTAACAGACCTCTTGCCTCCGGGGCTCCTATTGATAGAGATAAGAGGTGCAGTCTGTAATTTGTGTGTTGCTGAGCCCTCCACACAAACAGTCACACTAAAACCCAATCCTTTGTTTATGACCTCCTCTGCTGTCAGTGGATGCATAGTGTGCTTTTCTGGATCCAAGAGCTCATAAGGAGGAACTAAGTAGGTAAGGCGCATTGCGTGGCCTGAAAAGTTACAGAGTCTTTGAAGAACTGCACATTTCAATTTATCACAAGGGCATAAAAATCCTATCATTAAGTAATGCTTTTGAAATACTGCTTTGTATTTGCAGTCAATCATTTTTATTTTATTCTAGTAAATGAAAAACAAGGGTAATCAAGTACAACCATTAAAAAAAGTATAAAACCACATCAAAAATATAAACAAGATTGAGAGTACCTCCTCTCCTTTTCTGCAATATACCAACTGGAGATTTATGCACTAAGTTGAATGGTTCCTTGATAAAGTTCTGTAATTGTGCCAATGCTCCAAGATCTGCTTCAAGACCCTGAAGGGCACTGAATGCCTTACATTTAACTTTTTTCTCTGCATTTAATTGGTAAATCGATGCTAGTCCTTCTAGCTGTGCTGTGAAGTCGGCAAAATCACCGCGGGATAGGCATAAAACTAGTTCTTCACAACTCTGAAAGAAAAATGTTTTAGTTATATACCCAAACAAAATAATGTTAAGAAGTATCTGTGCAAATGAAACTAATGAAAGGCTCTTATCTGAAACTTTTACTTAAGTATGGCAGAAATATGTACCAAATACAGCATAATATAGGGTAATTTTTTACCACATATTGCCTGCTAAAATCAAAACATTTGAAAGATGAAGAATATCAATCACAATATTCATAAGGTAAGAATGCTGTGGTGATAACTCCGTATCTTCACACTCACAATGATGCTGACCATAACTTTACAACAGTGATCTCTTAAGCCTGAGTATCAATTGCAGCTTGGTGTTGCAAATGGTAGACTTCAATTTGGCTTGATCACCCTCCCCCCCCCCCCCCCTCCTCCTATGCGTGTGCACAATTAATAACCCACCCAACTATACACACACACACACACACACACACACACACACACACACACACACACACACAGACAATGTGCCAAGAGGCCTACAGGCATGAAGCCACTGGTCGGATCACAACCACATACAAAGTATGATTGGAAAGTTTTAACAATAGGCTTGTAATTGAACAATGGTGGTACTTACATGCTACTGTGATGCATCTCCTTCGAAATAGTTCCCTTCAGACTGAACACACCTATTCCAATGGTGTTTCCACTTTTGGAAACATTCCTGCAAATTATTTTACCTGAAGTGTGTCAAGGACACTCTCCGTATTTGCCTGGATGTCTTCAATCGAGTCAAACCGCTTCCCTTTCAGTGAAAATTTTAGTTTACGAAACAGGTAGACGTCTGCAGGGGCAAAGTCAGGGGAATGTGGCAGTTGTGGAAGCAGAGGAATTTTGAATTGGGTCAAAAATTCAACGATGGAGAGTGCACGATGAGCCGGAGCATTGTCATGGTGTAGCACCAACTCCTGTCTTTCCATAACTCAGGCCTTTTCTTCTGCACCTTTTCGCATAAATGCTCAAGGACACATTAGTAGTACTCCTAGTCAATTGTCTGTCCTCCAGGGGTAAATTCATGATGCATAATACTGGTAAAATCAAAAAAAAATCACCAACATTGTCTTCACCTTAGACCGACTTTGCCATGCTTTTTTCGGTTGTGGTGAACCTGGAGTCTTCCACTGAGAAGACTGCACTTTGGTTTCAGGATCATATCCATATACCTATGATTTGTCACCTGCAATTACCCAATTTAACGAATCTGGGTCATTTTTAGTCTGATTAATCAGTTCTTGACACAGTTCAAATCGATGTTGTCCCTGGTCACTTGACAACACTTTTGGAATGAATTCTGCGGACACTTGATGCATGTTCAGATCTTCTGTTAAAATTAACTGAACTGCATTGAAACTTAAGTTCATCAGCCATCTCCCTAATTGTAAGTCTACGATTAGAGCGCACTAAGTCGTGAACTTTCACAACACTTTCATTTGTTTCTGAGGTGGAAGGACGGCTGGACTGTGGATTATCATCAAATGATTTGTGGCCATTTTTAAACCTGTTGAACCAGACAAAAACATTTGACCGGCTCATATAATTATCTCTAAAAGCTGTTTTTAATAGTTCGGAAGTCTCAAAAGCTGATTTCTGGTTTTAAAATAAAATTTCAAACAAACTCCATTTTTACAAAGACAGAATCCGGCAACAAGCCCTAACAGACCTGCACTCAACCAGCTGCTACAACAAACTGAATAAAGGAAACACAGAGGGTGTTCAAGGGCAAGGCAATGACTCATTCCCCACCCACCGTGTACCTGCCCGCCAAACCAGTAAGCAGTAGCGGATCCATTCTTAAAACTTTCCAATCACGCCTCGTACATCAGCAATGTAGTGTAGACTTAAAGTCCGTGTTTGCAGTCACCTCTATCTATGACCTGTCACAATACACTTGGAAAATTTCACTCTATATCAACTAATAGCAACCAGAAATTTTCATCATCTTCAAAGATGTTTGTCTGCCCATTCCACATAGTCAATTCACAACTACTTATGTCTTGGACTGCTGTTGGACAACAACGTACAAAAATCAGCATGCTGATCTACAACAGTCTGGACTTGGCAGCCAGAGACATTGGTCATGTGTGTGTGTGTGTGAGAGAGACTTACGGTAAGTCTCCCCTGACATGCTGTTCTGGGTGACTTTCCCAAAATCTACCCCTTTTGAAGTTGTTTGAAAGATTATGGTCGTGACATAAACACATTAATTAAAAGTTGACTGCTCTGTTCTGATAGTATATTCTGTACAAATTACAACTGATATGTTATATACATTTTCCCCATCAAGAGCAGCATATATTGTCTAGGTTTTTTGAAAACTTAAACTATTTTCAAGTCCGTCACTTGAGTTTATTAGAGAGCATACCTACTACAAAACAGAACTTCAAAGTTCCAAGCAGTTTCATGCAGTCAGTAGATTTTATCTCAGGTTTATCTCTTGTCGTAATAGAAATCACTTTGTAGGAACTTCAACAATTCAGTTCTTAAAATGAACTTATAATCACTATAGTGTAGTAGAGCCAGGAATTTAAAGAAATCAAAACATGTAGCTGAAAATTATTCTGAAAAACACTGCACCAGTCACAACGCAGCCCACTGTTAACGTTATTTCCTAACACGGGATGAGTTGTTGCTGTTTATGATGAGATGACAACTGCCCTTACTGCTGTCAAGTAATTCGGAATTGCTACGAATGTCTGCGTTGGGAGAGCTACCTTGAGTCATGTACTAGAGATATCGATGGTACCTCATGTACTATTCTCTTCGATGCGTACTGTCTCCTCTATAGGAAGTACAGGGCCTGTCACCACTCATCAACTTGAATGTGACTGGCGTGTTAGTGGGAGGTCTACGGAGCCTCTACAGGTGATGCAAGAGGCAAGATGCAGGGACCAAGACGAGCTTAGGGTGTCACACCCTCACCCTAAGTAACACATTTGATATTTTGTCTTCCAATGAAACTGAAACTGAGGCTGTTAAACTCACTTCATCTGTTAAGAAATGTGCTGTACCAAGTCAGAGAGAAAGCAAACATAAAATGGGCACAAATCTGTCAACTGTCAGCAATTCAGAAGTACCTGGAATACTGGTAACTATTAGGAAAATGGCAGCAAGGGATAGGAAGGAGCACTCACTCACATGGGAAGGTCCCCAGGGATGGGATTGACTTTTTGAAACCATCTATACAGTGGTGCAAGGTAGGGTCTCAGGTATCACATGTTACAACCATTCATCAAAGTGAGTCCTCATTCACAAGTAATCAGAGAAATAGAATTTCACATGATGATGTAGAGGCTTTAATATAATAGCGTTGCGCACAGCAGTGGCATAGATTAGTGGTTAAGATATATCCCTGAGGTGGAGAAGGTTGTGTGTTCAAATCTCATCAGGTGCTGTGAATTTTTTTATGTTTAGATCTTTCTCAAAATGTTTTTGATAGTAACTGTTGTTTGATTAATTGGTTTAAATGTATCTTTTTTTTAATTTTTACTCCTCTGCTGAATCATTTTCATCATCACATTAACATTTTTATTTGCTCTTATTTTTTCTTCCTGTCATTCTCTATTCATCTGGAATCCTTGTGCATATGATTTTAATTTTTACATCATAATATTTAAATGTATGAAAATGCCTATCCATTGATTAAAAAACTGAAAAATGAAATCATCTAGCTCTGTGCAATGGTGTAAAAAATGTATGTTTTGTTACAAGATTACTTTTTTTGGTAATTGTCACAGAAACATTAAAACCTGAATTCTTGTTGCCCTATGGATAAAATAGCACAGATGAAGATTTAAACGAAAGAAGGGATCATAAATAAAATGAAATTCAAACAAACTGAGGAACAGAAATGATGAATACAAGAACTTGGACAGAAATATAAAGTGATACAATGGAAAAAATTAAATAGAAGTTTAAGAATAATTAAAATCACTTGGACAATGATCTCAAATGAAAAAAGAATGACAGGAAGAAAAAATTACCCAATGAAAAAGTTAATATGATGATTGAAAAAAGTGAGAAATGATCAGAAATAACATAATTACAATTAAACCAATTACCTGAATAAAAATAATCAAAGTAAATTCAATAAAGATTTAAAAATAAAAAATTTCAAAATGCTTGAGATCTGAACCCAAATCCACCTGCATGTCAGGAATGCATCACAAGTACTACCCTACACTGCCACTCTGCACAACACTACTACATTTAAGCTTCTACACTCCACAGCATCACGCCAAACTCTTTTCCATCGAACACACGCAAACAACGGCCCACTTCGATGAATGGCTCCAGAGTGTAATAACTAGGAACCTAACCTTCACAATCTTACAGGTGATTCCAAAAAGTAGATCTCTCCTAGTCAGTGTGTGTGGTGGTCTCATTCAACACGTTTATGTTCTTCCGGTAGGTACTGAGGGAACAGGGAGCAACAAACTGCAGATTGTAGCAGATTTTGGAAGGAACAATGCCTGTCACCTCAATTCTGAATCATGCTTGGATAATTCCAGCAAATGGCAGAGAAGGTTGAGAGGACCAGCCTTGCTCACAATCTGCAGAACTTAGCATAATCCACTGTCTCTAAGTTGAGTGGAATATGCTGAACCAGAGACTTCAAAGATTCAATGGCAAGGTAAGCTCCAATTTCCTAGACCTGCAACACCAGGTCGAGAACTGTATGGCCTTCCTAAATAGGCCATGTGTGCAATACAGACCAAATGCTATATGGGCCAGAGGTGCACTACACATCAGAGGCTGCTAGCCAGCAAGCTATATGTGTGGGTGCACACAAGTTTCTTGTTTTTTAAACGACTCTCCATCTAGTGCAAATAACGATACCCATAGAAGACTTCAAAGTATTAACATAAGATCCAAAGGTATTCCCCAGCAGATGAGATTATTAAAATCCATATGATCAACTTCTGAACCATTTGCAACATAGTGGTAAGAGTTTGAAGTACTCCTAAGAAGCAGTGAAACTCGCATTATATCAGGTGCAAAAGGCTGGCTATAAAGTGAAACAAACAGCAGTGAGAATTCTGGGGTAAATCCATGTGCATATCGATAATAGCTGAGCTAATGGGAACTGGAGGTGGTGTATTTGCCACAGCAAAATAGAAATTGAAATCCACAGAGATTCAATTGAAGCTACATGAGGGACTATTTGGGCAATATTCATTATTAAGGTTGGGCATAAACTTAAAATTGGGTCATACTATCAACCACAAGTCTGACTCTGAGATGAAACCAAAGACTTCAAAGAAAACCTCGGCTGACAAGTGTATATAGTGTCATAATATGTGGAGATTTTAATCCAACAACAATAATTACAATAGTAAAATTTGCTAAAAACAATCTTGATTGCTTGAATATTTTATTTAAACTGGTGACCAGTTCTGATCCATTGTACTTCGGTCATCTTCAGGCCTTGTACTTCATGATGGTAACCGGAGCTGGGCTAGAGCAATCCGCTCAGCCAGCACAGATCCTGTCACCATCATGGAGTGCAAGATCTGAATATGATTCAAGTACAACAGATCGAAACTGGTCACCCATTTAAATAAAATATTTATGCCATCAAGATAGTTTTTAGCAAATTTTACTGGTACATCTGAGATCGCTGTTTTCCTAGAATAATGTTCCAGAAAGTTTTGTAACTGGTGTGTGTTACAAAGACATCCTGTGAAACAATACTAAATTCCTTTCCTGAGAACTGCTGACAACAGTGCACTCATGATGTAAATATATTGGTTGTAATGGCAATGAACAGACATCACCTCTCTGGTACGTCCACATTGGAACAGCTATAAGTTACTAAGAAGCTGTTGTAGCAATAAAAAGTACCTAAGTAAAAAAATGGGGGACGGGGAGGGGAAGAAAGTAGAAAGATATACACATTCAATAATCCAACAAAGAGGCAGTAGCACCACAGTTGGAGGAAACTGAAATATTTATTTATTTATTTATTTATTGATTTATTTAACCTGGCAAGATTAGGGCCATCAGGCCCTCTCTTACATCTAACCAGGCATTCTACTTATTTTACATTCATATGTTTTAGTAGGCATG
The DNA here is from genome assembly GCF_021461385.2 of Schistocerca piceifrons. Lineage (NCBI taxonomy): Eukaryota > Metazoa > Arthropoda > Insecta > Orthoptera > Acrididae > Schistocerca > Schistocerca piceifrons. The sequence goes on along the minus strand of NC_060140.1, from coordinate 937,111,067 downwards.
TTAAACTACATCTAGTACAAAAAGTGAGATAAACAATTTGAAAGGTACACCTGGAAAAATACATACATATAGAGTTTATATTCTTAGGTCACAAGTACTGTTATAATTAGACATTATTGCAGAGACAGATTTTAGATAGGAGTGCTGGCAGCAGGGAGTATGAGGGAGACTCATGGTGAAGGGAGGAGAAGAATAGAGACATGATGAAACATAATTAAGGAAATATAAAGGAAAAGAAGATTGCGTGGCTAGTAGAGATAGATGAAGAGGAAGGCATCTCAGGAGCAAGATAGGGGACGCTAGCTTTGCTATTTGACAGATGAGGGGATTGTCCTTGTACATTAATTTTGTGGAGAACTTTATGAGGATGATAGTAGGAAATGCTTCATCTTCTTCTTAAAAGCAGCAGGAGATCGAATTTTGTGCAAGGTAAGGGGCAGTTTGTTCCAGAGGCGGACAGCGGCAACTGAGAAGGAATTTGCAAAAGTTTTTGTTTTGTGAGTGGGCACAGTTAGGATACCAAATAAGAGTGACCTCGTGTTTCGATTATGATGACATGACAGGTTTTTAATCTCTGAAGCAAGGTAGTGGGGTGCTTGCGTGACGAGGACTCGGTGGAGTAGACATAGAGTGTGGTAGTCACGCAATTTGTCCGGCCGCAGCCACCCTAGCTCGGAGTATGAAGCACTAACATGATCATATCGGCGAATGTTGCAGGTGTAACGCACACAGGCATTCATGGTTAGCTCTAGCCGTCTTTTGTTTTCACTACTCATGCCTTGTTGAATCACATCACAATAGTGGAGGTTCGGTAGAACGAGTGCTTGCACGAGCTGGCGTTTCAAGTCCTGTGGAAATATGTTCCGAAACTTTTTGGGCGCCTAGAGACAAGCAGACGTCTTTCGGCACACTGCGACTGTATTCTCCGCCCAGTTGAGATGCTCATCCAAAGTTACACCCAAGTTCTTCACTGTTTTCTGATATGGTATTGGAGTACCGTCGAGCAGAATAGGAGGCAGCCATTCGCGGAAATCTGAACTTATTAATTTCTGATGGGCTATTAAGATTACTTGCGTCTTTTTTGCATTTAGTTTAAGCCCCAGGTTTTTCGCCCATGTCACTACTGAAGACAGATCATCATACATCTGAGCGATTGCAGTGTTTACATCTTCAGGTCTGACGCTTAGGTAGAGCTGGAGGTCGTCGGCATAGAAATGATATTTACAGGAGGACAGAACCGACGAAATATCGTTGACATATAAAGAAAACAAAAGTGGTCCTAAGACTGATCCTTGTGGCACTCCCGAGGAAACATGTTTCCAGGAAGATTTTTCTTTTACGCAGACAACACATTGCTGTCTGTCTTTTAAGTAGCTTTCAAACCATCTCATTGCACTATCAGAGAAATTAAGCTGTTGCATTTTTCCGAGCAATATGTCAACGTTAACAGTGTCAAAAGCTTTGCTGAAGTCCAATAGCGTCAATATTGTTGACTTTCGATTGTCGATGGCATATTTCAGGTCATCAGTTACTTTAATTAGAGCAGTGTTTGTGCTGTGATGTTTACGGAAACGGGATTGAAATTTGTCATATAGGCTGAATTCATGCAAGTGTTCAGTGATTTGGTCATGAACAATATATTCAAGTGCTTTTGAAACAGCAGGCAGTATGCTAATTGGTCGGTAATCACTAGGCAGTTGCGGGTTTTCGATCTTAGGGATGGGTCGAATTAGGCTTCTTTTCCATGCAGTGGGATATATTCCGTTCACAAGGGAAAAATTAAATATGTCAGTTAAGACAGGTACTAAGATATCGGCAACATTCTTAATCATGGTTATACCGATACTGTCGTTGCCTATTGCATCAGAAGAGATTCTCATTACTGCTTTTCTTGCCGTATTTGTTGTTACATGTTTTAGATGGAAGGTATCGTTGTTAGTTATCCTGTTTGGGGATTCTTGTGGACGGTAATTATCAGCTGTGCTGGTATTCAGAGGTGCAGAGAAGAATTCATTTAATTCATTAGCTGACACATGAAAAGTAGTTTCCGATTTTGCCTTTCCGACCCCCAAGTTACGGAGATTCTTCCATAGAGTCGTGGGCGTCAGATCGCTGCATACGAGGGAGCGAGCATGCCTGATTTTAGCATTGCGAATGCATTGTTTCACTCTGTTCCGTAGCTTTCTATATTCTTCGAAACGCTTGGGTTTTGGATCTGCCTTGAAACGCCTGTGGGCAGCATCCTTATTAGTCATCATTTGACGTAATTCAGCTGTCAACCATGGAGCAGGAGGTTTTCTTACATGGATTGTGCACACAGGTGCATGTTTGTCATAGAGGGCAGTGAGATTATCACCAAGTTCATTAATTTTGCCGTCGATTGTGGGTTTTCTGATTATTTGATGCCATGAGATTTCTGAGCAATCGGCTGTTAGAGCGTCAAGGTCAATACGTTTCATGTTCCTACAAGTTATGTAACGCGATTTGATCCTTGGGGGCTGCACAGAGTAGGCCAGGAATATTACATCATGTGCTGAGAGGCCAGGGGCCGATGTTTGGCCAACATCTCTTACTTTGTCAATCTGTTTCGTTGCGATTACGTCTATAAGAGCATGACTGTGCGCCGTATGGTGTGTAGGTTGTAATGGAAGAATGTTCGTGCTATTGCAACTAAACAGTCTTCTTAGGTTTATTGCGGAGGGAGTGTCTCTTAGCAGGTCTATGTTCAAGTCACCCATTATGATGACATGTTCGTATTGACACTGAAGTGAATCTAATTCCGACTGGAAGGAACTCATTGAGCTTATTTTTGGTGGGTTGTACACGACGCCAGTCAAGAATTTCCGACTTTGTATATTTATTTCAATGAACATGAATTCAGCCTCTTTTTCTTCAGCAGGATTTGACGTACATAAGACTTTCGCTTTGAGCTCTGTTCGTATATACGCGCCGACCCCGCCACCTCGCTTTTGTGATCTGTCTGCCCTAAGAAATGTGTACCCTGGGAGATGAAAAGATGCAGAGGATATGTGTGGTTTCAACCACGTTTCGGATAAGAGGATTACGTGGTAGTTCAGTTGGTTGAAGAGGAGGCTAAGTTCTTCGTAATGCGCAGGTAAAGACTGGATGTTGCAGTGAACTGCTAAAAGCTCTGAAGCGTTCCGTTGAGCAGCCTGGAGTAGGGTGGCAGACTGGTTTGTCCCTTTGTTAGGCACTACCTGCCGCGAGGGGCACTGGCCGCTGCTTCCGCCAAGTGACATAACACAGGGGTGTCCGAGATTTTGCGCACCCTGTTTGTGACACCGCGAGTGCCGAAAGAAAGGCGACTGCTAAAGATTTCCTGAGGTTGCGGGAGTATAGAAAATGGATTAGTGGTATTCGGTGCAAGGAGAATATGACCAAAATAGTGACGGCTCTGTGTCACTGTGTATCCTCTGTCGTAAGAGGAGAAATGTAATTAGCGTATTTGAAACAGCTTAGGGTGGAAATAAGGGAGAAGGGAGTGATTTAACAGGCCGATGCTGCCAGCAGAGAGAAGTAAGCTTAATAATTAATAGATTATCGTAGGAAGCTAAAATTAAATTGAAATTTACTAAAATGATACTGGTAGTGATTATCGTAGGAAGCTACAATTAGATTGAAATTTGCTAAAGTGATACTGATAGCTGTGAGAAGGAGTCTTTGAGGAACAGTTGCTACTGTTTAAAAGAGTATGGTATTTGGTCAAGCATTGCACATGGCTTGATATGTACCAATTAAAAAAGTTAATGATAGGAGAGGCCTTCTATGGTACGCCATCTCTGTAAATAAACTTCAAAAGAAACAGTGACTTCTGCATGAGAAGTATAAAACAAAATAAAGGAGTATGCTTTGGTACATGAACTCAAAGTTGGCCCTGAATGTAAACAAACGTAATTTATTGTGCATAAATGGGTGAAGACAACCATTATTGTTCAATCAGATATTGGTGGAAAATCATTGGAAAAACAATAGTAAAATACCTTGTAGTAACCATACAGAGAGACCTAAAGTGAAATGACAGCATAAAACTTATAGTAGGAAAAGCTGATTTTGGCTTTAAGATGTCCCTTTACGAAGGAAAATTCAAGAGTTCTGCCCCAGTTTAATTCTTGTACAACTACAAAGATGAGCAATGTAGAAATAGTGCCAGTAATTTTGAGAAACAACTACATATATTCATACCACTTTTTTTCAAATAATGCAGTTATCTATAATGAAGTACAATCAGAAAGAAGCAGCACATACATTCAGTCAGATCTTAATAATATTTCAAAGTGGCACAAAGATTGGTTGTTGTTGTTGTGGTCTTCAGTCCTGAGACTGGTTTGATGCAGCTCTCCATGCTACTCTATCCTGTGCAAGCTTCTTCATCTCCCAGTACTTACTGCAACCTACATTCTTCTGAATATGCTTAATGTATTCATCTCTTGGTCTCCCTATACGATTTTTACCCTCCACGCTGCCCTCCAACGCTAAATTTGTGATCCCTTGATGCCTCAGAACATGCTCTACCAACCGGTCCCTTCTTCTTGTCAAGTTGTGCCACAAACTCTTCTTCTCCCCTATTCTATTCAATACCTCCTCATTAGTTACGTGACCTACCCATCTAATCTTCAGCATTCTTCTGCAGCACCACATTTCGAAAGCTTCTATTCTCTTCCTGTCCAAACTATTTATCGTCCATGTTTCCTTCCATACATGGTGGTAACATTTTTTAAATAGTCAGAAATACAGAATTGTTCCCTTCACAAAAAACATAATATTCTATGACTGCTACATCAATGAGTCATAATTAGGATCAGTCAATTCAGACAAAAACATAGGTGCAACAATTTGCAGGGCTGTGAAATGAAATCATCTCATTGGTTCAATCACAGCTAAAACAAGAGATGGACTTCAGTTAATCAGTAGGACATTGGTAAATGCAATCAGTCTATGAAGGAAATAGCTTATAAAATACTCAGTGACTCGACCTACAATATCGCTTATTCAGTGACTTGATCCACAATATCACTTAACTGAGTGGGACACATACAAATAGGACCGACAGGGGATACTGAATGTATATGAAAAAAGAGCACTAATGGCCACAGGTTTGTCTGAGCCACAGTAGAGCTTCGTGGAATGCCAAAATGTACGAACTGACAAACATATGCCAACAATCATGAGAAGGACTACTTACAAAGTTTCAAGTACCACAATCTCGGAATACCCTACACCCCACATGTAACCATGTTAAGACAAGGTACGGAAATTTCAACATACATAGAGGCATTTAAGTAATCATTCTCCCCTTACTTCATACATAAATGGTACGGGAAGAAATCCCAACACACTGACACAGGGTGTAAATGTAGATGTATATATGAATTAATTAATTTTTTTATATCAGGAATATAGCTCACATAATAATGGGCAAACATTGTATGATAGATAAAAAGATAGTAGCATGGTAAGATGATGATTCTTCACTATTGCTTTATCTCCATTCTTGCTTAGTATCTATAAAACAGCACTTTTAAGTCTGCCTGAGAATATACCAATAAGGAAAGATTCACTTCATTAAGTAACTTAGAATATTATAAAGCTCAGTTAACCAACATTTGATTATTTTACTACAGATTTCATACTAACCACTAGAACATTTAATTCCTAGGAGAGAGGATAACATTTAAAACTTTTTTGGAGATATGCTGCTATTTTTGTTTTGATTTATATCAGAGCATCTCAAAAATCACTGCATAAATTCTTCTGTTTCTTAGTTTTAAGATCTGTGTTGTTGCTGCTCTCCTGTTTTATAAGCATACTTCAAATTTTGAGTCATTAAAAATAATAATAATAATAATAATAATAATAATAATAATAATAAGTTTTGATCATGAGTTCTTTATGTTGGCTCTGGAATGGCACTAAAAGGAAGCTGCAGGATGAAGCTGTGATATGACCCTTAGTATTTTAATTTAACTCTCACTCCAGCCCATACTTTAACCTGTTGTACATCAAAGTTTTAACATATTTATCATATCTACTCAACAACTTTATCCTAGTTGTTAAGTCTTTGTTATTTGTGTTCAACCTATTCCTTCAAGTGTACTTTTGTTTTGGCTGTACGTTGTTGTTTTCTGCATGTTTATTTCCCCTAAGGTTAATGTCTGTTCTGTTATAACAGGATAATGGAATATACTAAATGCAATACAGTGAGTAAAGATAATCACTCACTGTGTAGCAGACATATCAAGCTGTAAAAAGACACAAAAATTTTTGTTAACCTGTATTTTTCATAATCTTTTTTTTCTTTTACACCTACACATAAACACTCATCTTTGATGTGTTTCCTTTCATATCTTACACTTCATTTTTTTCCTAGCTCATCATTCCCCAGCTGACATCCTTTTTATTCCTATCACAATTCCTAGAACATATTAATATTATGGCTTGTACAAATAGTGCTTCACTGTTTTCTGATATAATTTTCACTCCTATCGGCATTGTACAAGATAAAAGTGACAAGTGCTGGCATTTTACACATAAAACACCATGCTTAACATGACATACTGCTTTTCTCCCAGTCTTCTAATGTCACAGCAGCAAGAGCTTCAAACACTTTTTTTTTTTAACCCCAAAATGGAAATACTTGACATATTCTATTATGAATACTGGTATTATTCTTTGCAGGATTTCAGATTAGTTCTAAGGAACATAAGTCTGGATGATATGGCAGTAGTCAGAGGAGTACAAACCCATTTACTTGGAACATTGGTGCTCCATAACTAATGGCAAAAGTTCGACTTTCCTTGTACCTGGACTAATTTATATCATTAACTGGCCAGTCTGGTGTATGTTTCATTTTTAGCAAATTAGAGGAAGGTGATTTGTTCTCCTGCTTATTGTAACAGCATGATGAAAATAACTACATTTCTAGAAGGCATTCCTAGATTATGCTGGTTCTATCTGTATCCTTTTTAGGACAAAAAAGTGTTGTCCATATGCACACTATGTGGTCAAAAGTATCCAGACACCGCCAAAAACATACATTTTTCATATTAGGTGCATTGTGCTACCACCTACTGCCAGGTACTCCATATCAGTGACCTCAGTAGTCATTACACATCATGAGAGAGCAGAATGGGGCGCTCCACGGAACTCACAGACTTTGAACGTGGTCAAGTGATTGAATGCCACTTTTATCGTACATAAGTATGCGAGATTTTCACACTCCTAAACATCCCTAGGTCTCCTGTTTCCAATATGATAGTGAAGTGGAAACGTGAAGAGACACATACAGCACAAAAGCATATAGGCTGACCTCATCTGTTGACTGACAGAGACCGCCTACAGTTGAAGAGGGTCGTAATGTGTAATAGGCAGACATCTATCCAGACCATCACACGGGAATTCCAAACTGCATCAGGATCCACTGCAAATACTATGACAGTTAGGTGGGAGGTGAGAAAACTTCAATTTTATGGTTAAGCGGCTGCTCAGAAGCCACACATCATGCCGGTAAACACCAAATGACACCTCGCTGGGTGTAAGGAGTGTAAACATTGGACGACTGAACAGTGGTAAAACATTATGTGGCGTGACTAATCACAGTACACAATGTGGCGATCCCATGGCAGGGTGGGGGTACAGCGAATTCCCGATGAACGCCATCTGCCAGCATATGTAGTGCCAACAGTAAAATTCGGAGGCAGCACTGTTATGGTGTAGTCATGTTTTTTTATGGAAGGAGCTTGCACCCCTTATTGTTTTGCATGACACTATCACAGCAAGGCCTACACTGACGTTTCAAGCACCTTCTTGCTCCCCACTGTTGAAGAGCAATTCGGGGATGGCAATTGCATCTTTCAACATGATCGAGCACCTGTTCACAATGCACGGCCTGTGGCAGAGTGGTTACATGACAATAACATCCCTGTAATGGACGGGCCTGCACAGAGTCCTGACCTGAATCCTATAGAACACCTTTGGGATGTTTTGGAATGACAACTTCGTGCCAGGCCTCACCGACCAACATCGATACGTCTTCTCAGTGCAGCACTCCCTGAAGAATGGGCTGCCATTCCCCAAGAATCCTTCCAGTCCCTGATTGAACATGTGCCTGTGAGAGTGGAAGCTGTCATCAAGGCTAAGGGTGGTCCAACATCATATTGAATTCCAGAATTACCGATGGAGGGTGCTATGAACTTTTAATGCATTTTCAGCCAGGTGTCCGGACACTTTTGATGACACAGTGTAAATGATGATTCAAAGTTTTACTTTTTTAAGTCATACATGAGAAATGAAACTGGAATGAAACTCTTGTCAGGGTCTGGATGTAATATGAGTCAAGGCTGACTAATACTTTGTTTTTACAGTACTCGTCACACACTGTCACAATGCCATTTGATGTATGTGAATTCATGTTTCATCTGAACAGACCATTGGCCATTATAATACTGGTGCTTTTTTTTTATCTCATGAAGTGTACCCTCTCCTTAGCTAAGTCATCTCACTCGCACATGATGAATCATTTATTCTGCACATCGTTGACTTCAAAACTTCTAACATTTGTCTTCTCCACCTGTACTGTCATTCCTTTCTCCTTCTCATCATCATCATCAGTAAATTTATTTACGTTAACAGTAACATAGTGGAACCCAGTGGTGAATAAGCTCATTAAAGAGTTAAATGCTAGAGCTTCCTTTTGCCAATAATATGCAGGTTATGTAGTTATACGAATACTTGGCAAACTTGCATGGAGCATTAGAAAACTGACACACACTATTCTGAACACTGTGCAAAACTAGCATAAGAAATTTCAATGAAACTCTACTGGTAGAGGGGACAGCGAAGTATCCAGTTGTAACCTTGGATGTGAAACATGGACCCCTCATATAAAGAATATATTAAGTTTATCCATTACGGATGTTTAAGAACCCGTGACTGTTTATTCAATGTAAATATATAAAATTGCAACCAGTACTTTCTTGAAATAGTTATTTAGTCCATGAATCGGTTCTCATCTACCTGCTTCCATTCTGATGGCCAGTTGGTACCATATAACTCACTTTTACAGAATTTGTATGCATAAACACTAAGATAATGAAACTTTGCCAGCATCTAGCATGTGCTATAAAACTGTTACTTGTAACAAAGTTGTAGTATTTTATTCACATTACCTCTAGCTGAAATTAACAGACTCTGCCTTTACTGATATTCCAGATCATGTTAATGTAAGAATAAAAGAAAGTCAGCAATTCATTTGCAGTTTTGTTCTTGTTTTTAAATTTTAAATATAAAGTTCATGGTCATACAAACAGCTGCAGTTCATCGCAAAAACTATAACTCTGTATTATTTTATTCCTGGATATTCATATTAATGCCAGTCTAGATTGAAGTACTTGCTTATAAACTGACCTTATTATATATTAACACCAGATTCTTTGAAATTTGTTCTTGTAATAATATAATTATCTATTTTATTTTTGGCTTTCGGTTAGTGCCAGTTTTGTTTAAAATATTTGCCCATACACCGATTTTAACACATGCAGACAAAAACAAATAATATCTGTGAGGAAAGTAAGCCTATTTCATGTCTTTGTAAGAAGTAATAGTTGTATAGCACAAGTTGGATGCTGGCAAAGTTTCATTATCACATTGCATATACATACATATTGTGTAAAAGTGCTGTAGTACCAACTGGCCATCACAATAGAAGCAGACGGATGGTTATTAACAACAGAAGACGCCCATACTGTTGCAGTACGTACAAAACTAAATTTTGGATCCAAATCAGCGTATAAACAGTACTGGTGGCAATACACTAAAGCATGTCCCACCTTCTTGTCACAGAGCCGGTACCCAACATTACACTTTGAAATATCTATGTAACTTCCTCAAAAGGTCAAAAACTGGTTCATGGAATAAATAACTACTTCAAAAATGTGACTGGTTGCAGTTTTATGCATTTACAATAAGGTATATGTTGTGTTGGCAGAAGAGCCAACACCGTGTTACGAGGGGAGGCTGAAATGCACGCGTTTTAGCTCACGCAGGCTGATGTGAGGAGGGAAGAACTATACTGATGTGAGGTCTGGAACATGACAAGGAATGAGAATTCAGAAAGTGGACATAACTAGTTTGATACTTAACTTTAATCCATCAATGATGAACGTCGCTCTTGACGGTACATGATGCACAATATTATCTGTTCAGAATTATAGTAACTGAATATGGCACCTTGCTAGGTCGTAGCAAATGACGTAGCTGAAGGCTATGCTAAACTGTCGTCTCTGCAAATGAGAGCGTATGTAGTCAGTGAACCATCGCTAGCAAAGTCTGCTGTACAACTGGGGCGAGTGCAAGGGAGTCTCTCTCAACTAGACCTGCCGTGTGGCGGCGCTCGGTCTGCAATCACTGATAGTGGCGACACATGAGTCTGACGTATACTAACGGACCGTGGCCGATTTAAAGGCTACCACCTAGCAAGTGTGGTGTCTGGTGCTGACACCACAGTATATATGTCCCAAGGCAAAAGATGCTCTTATGTGCACAAGAAGACCTTATGGAAAAAATGGAGCCTAAGCCCAGAAGTACGTACCAGGCCTGTAAGAAGGCCTATGAAGGCATCAACGTGGCATACATGCTAAAAACTAGAAAAAAATTGGCAATCTTTAGGACACCCAGATCCCACACTAATATAATGAATGTGTTAAATTTAGGAATGATCAGGGAAATGCTAGCTGACTACCCAGTTTTCAGCTGCTTCAACAAACCTTTCAATGTAACAATCAACCATTCATGTATACAGTCTTCTTTATTGATGGGCAAATAACAGATGATGGTGCTGGAGCCGGCGTACAGAGGGTACAGCATAGACTACACAGCTCAATATCTCTAGGGAAGCTGGCTAAATTATTCCAGATAGAAACATTTACCATTGTGGATGTGCATAGAGGAGAAGCTATATAGGTACTACAAGAATTGTGCCATCTATGCTCATTCAGACAGCCAAGCAGTTCTAAAATCCCTATCAGCCCCAGCAATGAGATCAAGATTGTGACAGAATGCCACAAATCTTCTGGTGGGGCTAGGGGAAAGCAACAGGATAAATGTGCTGTTCGTCCCTGGTCACTTAGAAATTGGTGGTAATAAACAAGCAGATAGATTGGAAAGGCAAGAACAACATCAAGATTTGTTGGCCCAGAGCCTGTCTTCACCATCACTAAAGTAATGGCAAAATCTAAACCACATAGCTGAATCAAGAGAAAGCACACAGAATATTAAGACTAAAATCCAAAACCAAAAGCATGGCAAGCTAATGAAGCTGAAGCCATGTTTTAAAAGAAGTTCTGGAATCTTGGCCTGAAACAACAAATCAGATTAAACTCAAGGTAGGTCTAAAGTCTGGCCATGGGAACTTCAAGAAGCCTGACCATGATGGGTATAGAGAAGTAGGTTCCTATGTGGAGACCATGTGATGTGGAAGATGAAACTGCACCACTTTCAATTTTTCAGTATGAAGCACTGGAGCCAAAACATAAAATAAGTGAGTCATTAACTCCTGAAGTGATTGCATCTAACAAAGACCTAATAAAGCACGAAGATTATTACACTAAAATTCAAAAATGAAAAACAAAAAATGGCAAGCTAATGATACTGAAACCATGTTTTAAGAGAAGTTTTGCAATCTTGGGCTGAAACAAATTTTCTTTAGTAATTTCTATCTGCTCCACCCACTCTTCTCACATTTCTCCCCGACAATTCTGTATGACTCCATACATGTTTTATGGAGTTTGTAAATGTCATTTACTTTAATAAAAGCACAAGAAATATTCCAGATAAAACTTAGTAGTTAACTTTAATGTGTTCCAGTCAATATTGGCTGTTTTATCACTGTTCTCATAACCCTCTTTGCATTGCTAAATATTCATTCTCCATTACCTAAAAATACAGCATAACACAGAATGCTATATTAATAATCACAATGCAGTAAAATAAGTAAATAAAAATGTCTACAGTAGATGGGAACTGTAAAAGAACTTAATAAAACATCAGTGATTCTCACCTGCTGTTCAACTTTGCCCTCATGGTGAATTTTTACATCTTTTACACTTCCTGTGGGTTCCAGCACAACTTCCAAGTAGAACATGTCTGAGGAAATGAACCAGTCAAAACCAGTTGGCCCCGCTACAAACTTCAGCCTACAGGGAAAAAAGAATGAGTTAATACTAATACGAACAAAGAATAGTTTAAATAATATTCAACAAGCACATGCCAATATCTCACAGAAGTGTGGTTGACTGAAATCGTACAACATTTATAAAAATAATGCACAAGAAAGAGAGAACTATTGCATTTATTTTGATTTTGCCAATTTTTAAAAGCATTATAATACATATAGTCTATTTTGGAGACTGGTTAATTGTTTCTGGTATTAAGCACACCACTGTACATGGGCGTGCATGTACATGCTCGCACACACGCGCGCACACACACACACACACACACACACACACACACACACACCAGCAGGATGACAAAGTTTGTATGTGGTTGTCGTTTGAGGTCAACACGTTTATAAAGGTAGGAAAATTAATATGTGAAACTGCAATTTGTGAAACAGTGCTCATCAAGAAATGGTATCTCTCGATATCAATGGGCAATCCACTATTCCCATAATAAAAAGAGAAGAGTAAATGAGAAACAATTTAGGAAAAGAACTCCATAAAAAATAAACTGTCATTATCTAAGAAAATCTTAAGTGTTTTAACAGCTACGTAACTATGAAATCAGATGTAAAACATAATGGTGGGAGCTGGAATAGTTAACAGAAGAAAAGAAGGAAAAATTGATGAGACTTTTTAATTGGGTCAACAGCAATGATTCTAATCAACCTGAATCAAAGAACTCCTTTTGGACACACAAAATATGCACTACAACAGTCATCAACAAGTATAAATGGGGACAAAAGAGCTGAACACCTGTTACACTGCAAGATTTGTGATCAGCAGAAGTAATAAACAAAAGATAATGAGCTTTAGAGAAGGAGACTCATGATTAAGTAGACAATTTATTGAAAGAACTTTGTTAACTGGAAGAAAGGAACCAATCTGTTGAGAATGTACCAATTTTGTTCTTTATGCACTGAGGACTTCACTATGCAAACTTGACTGTACTGTACCTATCTTGCCATGTGGCAACACAATACAATGTATCCATTACGTGAGTTACAACATAATTGGCGACAACTGTGGGAATTTTTCTTGTTCATTACATAACCACGCACCCTATTCAACAGGTTACATTCCCCGGTGTGCTGATGGCAATCATGCTATAGCAACTTCTGTAACAGCAGTTAGAGGGACAGAGACATCATTAACCCTTGTTGTCTGCGTTGCTCTCTCAGCAGTCAGCCACATATCTGCCACCATTCCTGCCTTACAACGAGACTGCGGAAGAGTGGGAAGCATATGAGAAGTGCCTCTGACAGAACTCTGCCGCATTCCAGGTAACGGATCAAGCGACTGTAAAATCACTTTTCCAGTCGTTGTTCTAACATGGTATGTACCAGCTTTTGTGCAAACTGACGCCTCTCCCACAACCATCAACTTACACAAAATATGTGCTCTATTAACTTCCCACTTTCATTGACACTTCCATGCCATTGCATTCTGTGTGGGATTTTATCAGTGTCATAAACAGCCTGATCAGTAATGCCATGTAGGGGCATCTGAACTGCTGGGGTCCAGTAGGAAGTCTTGCTTTGTGACTCCAGTAAACAAGGAAACATATGCAAAGGAAATGATTAGCAACACGATCAGACACCTCCAGATAAGAAGGGGCATCAGAAAGTGTCAGAGGACCCTACTTTGGATTACAATGGCGCCAATCCTTCAAAGTTTCACAGGTCACAGGCTGTCAATCAGAGCTCTGGGGTAAGGTGGCGGCCGTCGCATCACACTAGGGAGAGGGATCCACCTTTGCCGACAAAGCAATTGCAATGACAATGGACGTTAATATGATTTCATCAGCTTCTCGTACTGTATTGGTGTCACCTAAGAAACTGTTCATCATGCTTAGTTTGCGCAATAAACAAGTTCAGCTACAGGTTGGTACCGGGGCCTCTGCATCTGTTTTAAAGACTCAAACATATCTCCAGCTCGGTGTGCCACCCCTTCAATCCACATTTCGCCACTTCATGCTATGCACAGTCCTGACACATTAATGTGATCACCTGTCAAAAGCCTGAAAAACAATCCGTCAAAAACATGAAAAACCAAATTTTGAAGTGTGGACGTGCCTAAAGAGAGCCAGTGAGGTTGTGAAGGATACTGACAGGAATGTGGAGTATACTGACTTTTCCTCTAGTGGTGTAGGAAAAACGAAGAACTCAAAGGCACACATTACGTTAGAGAAACCGAAGTACCCTCACTTCTTCCATGCATGACCTGTACCCCCTGTACTACAGGATGCCATCAAGAATGAGCTAAATAGACTGACAGTCTTGGACATCAATGAATCCATATCAGCAGGTGAATGGCCAACACCTTTGGTTATTGTGAAAAAACTTTCAGGGAAATTTTGTCTGTGTGGAGACTTCAAAGTGATACCCAGTTCTCAGTCAGAGATCAATTAGTATCCCACATGAGCTTTTCTCTGCACTCACAGCAGGTCACTCTGTCCGGAGTTTGCTTACAAATACCCCTAGGTGAGGAATCATTGTAAGCCTTGGTAGTCCACGCGTTGTACAGATTATATCATTTCAAATGCTTAGTTATCAGGGCGGCCAGTGGCCCAGCAATCTTTCAAAAGTTCCTCAGGCAACTGCTGCAGCATGTTCCAGGCTGCATAAATTATCTACATGACACGGTGATTAAAAGGGCTACAATGGAAGAACACTTAGGAAACTTGTGATGGCTGCTCCACACCCATCAGTCCACAGGCCTCAAATGCAATCTTGAAAAATCTCTCTCTCTTTCAACAGTCAATGGAATACCTAGCGTACATACAGTAAAAAACAGAAAATGGAAACCAGCAGCAATGGGAACGAAAGTCATAAAATTGGAGAAACGAAAAGCAGAAGGAAAGCTTAAAAATCCCCTACAGAAAGGGGTTGGTTGTCACCAAAAAGAGCTTCAAATGACTGACGTCATCTCACTGGCACTAATAAACTTGAGAACGCGGTTGGCTGAGCGCGTGTCATCTGCTAAAATCGACGATATATCAGGCGAAAGCTGTAGACAGGAGCGTAACGGATTAAAATAGGAGCACTCAATTAAAAGGTGTCTTACCGTCCACAGCTGAGAGCAGTGGGGACAGAGTGGGGGAGGATCGCCGCTTAAAAGATGTCGATGGCTAAAAAGACAGTGCCCTTTCCGGAGTCTAGTTAAAATTACCTCCTCCCGACGACGCGTTCGGGAGGAAGAGGTCCAAGCACAAGGAAGAGCTTTCACATCCCGCAATTTATTATGGGGAAGTGTCGACCAATGTGCATGCCATAAATGAAGAACACGGTGACATAAAACGCTCCGTAGATCGGCGAAGGGAATCGATTGAATAGCTGGCCGAGGAAGAGAGACTGCAGCCTTGGCTGCAATATCGGCCGCCTCATTTCCACAGATACCAACGTGTCCTGGGAGCCAGAGGAACGCCACCGAGACGCCCCCCAGTTGGAGCAAGCGCAGACAGTCCTCAATCCAGTGGACCAGAGGGTGCACGGGGTAAAGAGCTTGGAGACTGAGGAGAGAGCTGAGAGAATCTGAGCAGATAACGTACTGTATCCGCTGATGGCGGCGGATGTAGTGGACAGCCTGGAGAACAGCGTAAAGCTCCGCAGTATAAACCGAACACTGGTCGGGAAGCCGAAAGTGATTTAGGGTGTCGCCAACAATATAGGCACTCCCTACACCTAACAATGTTTTCGAGCCGTCGGTGTAAATAAATGTGGCTTCCGTCATTTGTGCACATAGAGCAGCAAATGCCCTACGATAAACAAGTGAAGGGGTACCTTCCTTGGGAAATCGACAAAGGTCACGGAGCAGGCAGATCCGGGGACGGAGCCAAGGCAGTGCTGTACCCCATGTTGTCAAGAAGGTTTTAGGAAAGAGGAAGGAAAGAGAATGGAGCAGTTGACGGAAGCGGACTCCCGGTGGTAGTAGGGAGGAGGGGCGGCCTGCGTATCCTACATCAAAGGAAGCGTCGAAAAAAATGTCATGGGCTGGATTAGCAGGCATGGAAGACAGATGGCTAGCATAACGACTCAGAAGGACTGCTCGCCAATTGGACAGCGGAGGTTCAGCAGTCTCAGCATAAAGGCTTTCCACAGGGCTGGTGTAAAAAACTCCAGACACTAAACGTAATCCACAGTGGTGGATAGAGTCGAGACGCCGAAGAATAGATGGCCGAGCAGAGGAGTAGACTATGCTTCCATAGTCCAATTTCGAGCGCACTAAGGCGCGATAGAGGTGGAGACGGACCACTCGGTCCGCTCCCCAGGAGGTACCATTCAGGACACGGAGGGTGTTGAGGGATCGCAGACAGCGAGCCGAAAGATAGGAAACATGGGAGGACCAGCACAGTTTTCTGTCAAACATAAGACCCAAGAATTTAGCGACGTCTGAAAACGGAAGGTTGACAGCACCTAGATGTAAGGAGGGCGGAAGAAACTCCTTACATCGCCAAAAATTAACACAAACGGTCTTACTGGGAGAAAAATGGAAGCCGGTTTCGATGCTCCAAGAGTGGAGGCAATCGAGACATCCTTGAAAACATCGTTCAAGAAGGCTGGTCCGTTGAGAGCTGTAGTAGATCGCAAAATCGTCCACAAAGAGGGAGCCCGAGACATCAGGAAGGAGACAATCCATAATTGGATTTATGGCAATGGCAAACAGTACAACACTCAGCACGGAGCCCTGGGGTACCCCGTTTTCTTGGGAGAAAGTACAGGAGAGAGTAGTGTTCACCCACACCCTAAATGTGCGCTCTGCCATAAATTCGCGAAGAAAAAGGGGCAGCCGACCTCAAAAGCCCCAAGAAAACAGTGTGCGGAGGATGCCCGTCCTCCAACAGGTATCGTATGCTCCCTCCAGATCAAAAAATATTGCTAGTGTTTGGCGTTTCCGGAGAAAATTGTTCATGATATAAGTGGAGAGAGCAACAAGATGGTCAACTTCAGAATGATGCTTTCGGAATCCGCATTGGGCAGGTGTTAAAAGACTGCGGGATTCCAGCCACCAAGCTAAACGGTAATTCACCATACGCTCCAAAACCTAACAGACACTACTCGTGAGAGAAATGGGGCGATAGCTAGAGGGGAGATGTTTGTCCTTTCCAGGTTTCGGAACAGGAACGACGATAGCTTCCTGCCATCGTCTGGGAAAGGTACTGTCGGTCCAAATTCGATTACAAAGGCGAAGGAGGTAACGCAGACTATGGGTTGATAAATGCAGCAACATTTGGACGTGGATACCATCCGGTCCTGGGGCGGAGGAGCAATAAGAAGAGAGTGCATGTTGTAGTTCCTGCATGGAGAAAACAGTATTGTAGCTTTCGCGATTTTGAGAGGAGAAAGCAAGAGGTTGCACTTCCACTGCACGTTTCTTCGGGAGAAACGCTGGCGGGTAATTTGAAGAGCTCGAAATCTCAGCAAAGTGCTGACCCAATGAGTTAGAAATTGCAACGGGGTCCACTAATGTATCATGCGCGACAGTGAGCCCAGAGACCGGGGAGAGACTAGGCGCGCCTGAGAACCGTCGAAGCCGACTCCAAACTTCCGAGGAGGGAGTGAAGGTGTTAAATGAGCTAATAAAGAATTTCCAGCTTGCCTTCTTGCTATCGCGGATGACACGACGGCATCGCGCACGGAACTGCTTATAGCGGATACAGTTGGCCAAAGTAGGATGGTGGTGGAAAACGTGGAGAGCATGTCGCCGCTCACGTATTGTGTCACGCCATGCCTCGTTCCACCAAGGAACTGGGGGGCGCCGGGGCAATTCGGAGGTGCGTGGTATTGAACGTTCCGCAGCTGTAAGAATAATGCCGGTAATGTGTTTGACCTCATCGCCGACGCTGGGAAAGTGACGGTCATCGAATGTCGCTAGAGACGAAAAAAGTGTCCAATTGGCTTGGGCAAACTTACAGCATCGCGGGTGCATATATGGCAGTTGAGGCTGCAGTCTAATGACACATGGAAAGTGGTCACTCGAGTGTGTATCATCAAGGGCGAACCATTCGAAGCTCCGAGCTAGCGGAACAGTACCGACCCCAAGGTCCAAATGAGATAAATTTGTCGTGGAGGCAGACAAAAATGTACGGACCCCAGTGTTGAGGCAAACTAGATCCGCTTGGTGGAAGACATCTAGCAATAGTGAGCCACGTGGACAAGGATGTGGAGATCCCCAAAGCGGGTGGTGGGCATTGAAGTCCCCAACCAGCAAATAGGGGGGTGGAAGCTGACCAAAAAGATGAAGGAGATCAGCTCGTGCCATTGGTGTGGACGATGGAATGTATACAGTACAAAGAGAGAACATGTATCCAGAAAGGGAAAGACGGACGGCGACAGCTTGGAAGGAAGTGTTTAAGTGGATTGGGTGATAATGGAGAGTATCATGGAGAAGAATCATGAGTCCTCCATGGGCTGGAGTGCCTTCAACAGAGGGGAGATCATATCGGACAGACTGAAAATGAGGGAGAACAAAGCAGTCATGGGGACGCAGCTTTGTTTCCTGAAGACAGAAGATGACCGGCGAGTAGGATCATATGAGGACTGACAATTCATCTCGATTGGCTCGAATGCCGCGGATATTCCAGTGGATAATGGACATAGGGTGAACAGAAAATGGAGGAATGTGACCAAGGTCGCTGTCAACTCAACGACTGCTCAGAGCTTGCGACCGACAGCATGGAATGGCATTCAGCCGAAGGCAGAAGATCCTTATCCATAGGTTGTTCAGGAGCAGCTCCTGCCACCAGCGATCGGCCGGTTGATCAGCCGCCAGCAGTGCGCCTCGGCGGCACAGAAGACGGCCGAGGGTGATTTCCGCCAGGTGGTGCTGTAGATGGGACACGCCTTGGCGGAGAAGGAGATGAACTGGGTTTCTTTGTAGCCTTCTTGGAAGTATGATGTTTAGATGAAGGAGGAACCGATGGGTGTGAAGTTGGGGTACGTAAAAAATCTTCACGAGTATGCTCTTTTTTCGAAGTCTTGGTGTCTGACTTTTGGGCTAGAGATTTAGCAGAACGTGATGAAGGGTGAGCCATAGAGTGGGCAGGCGAAAGTGGTGAGGTTGAACGGGCGATCTTTGCGCTGGCTGATCTGACGACTGTGGCACTAAAGGTGAGGTCGCAAGTCTGCGTGGCCGCCTCCTTTGTTGGCCGAGGAGAAGCAAGGACAGTGCTGTATTTTCCTGTCTGAGGCACGGTGGTCTGTCGACTGGCGAATAATTTTCGAGCAGCAAAGGTCGACACCTTTTCCTTCACTCTGATTTCCTGGATGAGCTTTTCGTCCTTAAAAACGGGACAATCTCGAGAGGAAGCAGCGTGGTCACCCATACAGTTGATGCAGCGAGGGGATGGAGGTGGACAAGCACCCTCATGGGCATCCTTGCCACATGTAACACATTTGGCCGGATTGGAACAGGACTGGCTGGTGTGATTGAACCGCTGACACCGATAGCAACGCGTAGGCTTTGGGACGTAAGGGCGAACGGAAATTATCTCATAGCCTGCTTTGATTTTCGATGGGAGTTGAACTTTGTCAAATGTCAAGAAGACAGTGCGGGTTGGAATGATGTTCGTGTCAACCCTTTTCATAATTCTATGAACAGCCGTTATGCCCTGGTCAGACAGGTAGTGCTGAATTTCTTCGTCAGGCAATCCATCGAGGGAGCATGTATAAACGACTTCACACGAGGAATTTAAAGTTCGGTGCACTTTAACCCGGACAGGGAAGGTGTGGAGCAGTGAAGTACGCAGCAATTTTTGTGCCTGGAGGGCACTGACTGTTTCTAACAACAGGGTCCCATTCCGTAATCTGGAACAAGACTTTACAGGACCTGCAATTGCGTTGACACCTTTCTGAATAATGAAAGGGTTGACCGTGGAGAAGTCGTGACCTTCGTCAGATCGAGAAACAACAAGGAACTGTGGCAACGATGGAAGAACTGTCTGTGGCTGAGACTCGGTGAACTTACGTTTGTGAGCAGACATAGTGGAAGGTGAGGAAACCATTGCGGAAGAATCCCCCATGATTACCGGCGTCTCCGATGGCGCGCTCCTCCCTTGTGGGGGCCCTCTCTGAGGGCACTCCCGCCTTAGGTGATTGTTCACACCTCAGGTCACACCTCCCGACAAACGGACGGAGGGACCAATCGGCACTCGGAAGGTATCAGCTTGGGTAATCACCCCTCCCTGGGCCTGGCCGTTACCAGGAGGTACATACGTGTCCTACCTGTCTACCTGGGGCGGGGAATTACGCGTTACCCCGTCACCGGCTACGCATGGAAATGCGTGGGTCGGCCTTCAGACACACACAGGGAGGAAAAAAGAGAAAGGGAAAGGAAAGAAGAGGGGTCTCAAATGCCGCAGCGGAGAAAAGGGCAAAGAGAAGAGGGAAGGAAAAGAGAAGGACAGAGGAAGGACGAAGACTTGCAAGTGTAGAAAGCAAGGAATTTGTAACAGTTTCGAGCGTCTGTAAGCACAAACTATACTCCCAGAGGGGGAGAGAGGGAAGGAAAGAGCCAGAGGTGAGGGGGGGGGGGGGGCGAAGATGGGGGACGGGGAAGGATGCGGAAAGGGAAGGTATGCAGCCCGGAAAGGAAGGAGGGCCACATTAGCTCGGGGTCCCGTGCTCGCTACGCACGTGTCCACAAAAGAGTTGTGGACCCCCTGGGGGGAGCCTTTGTCTTCGTCTTTCCATCCTAATCAGTTGGTGAGGGTAAAAGACAAGTGCCAACTTCTAAAATTTTTACCAGGTGTTGCATCAATTGTGCATCCACCCAACACCTTGCAGAAGAAGGGTGTGTCTTTTGTTTGGTCAAAGGCATGTGAAAAAGCATTCAAGACCCTGAGACAAACCTTCATATCAGCACCATGTTTTGCTATATTTCAACAGGCAAACATCTAGTCGTGGCGGGAGACATCTCTGAATGGGACTTACGAGGCCATCCTGGCACATAGAGATGAGGACAGCTCTTAACGTCCGATCACATATGCAGTGAAGATGCTCAATACTGCAGAGAAGAGGTAGTCACAAACTGGAAAAGAGCCCTCATGATTGTCTTTGTGCTGAAGAAACTTCATTTATTCTTATATGGAACAAAGTTTTACCTCATTACAGATCATAAGCAACTGATCTCCATCTTTGGCCCTGCAGCAAAATTACATAAGAACTGTCCAACAAGTCTAGCACTGTGCACTCTTTCTCAGAAGGTATAATTACAAAATTCACTTTCGCACTACAACTCAATATTCCAACATGGATGCTCTGTCCTGTCTCCTGATGGGCCCCAAATAGAGTTCAATCAATCCAAGATCTTCTGCTCCCATTTTGGATGAAAAGGCTCACAGGGTAGTGGGTGCTTTTCCCCTCACAGGGGCTGCGTGGCCGCACCCATGGCCAAGGACACCATCTTAAAACAGGTACTGTCGTACATACAAAAAAGGCTGGTTGGACTACATTCGCAGTCGTGACTCCAATCCACTGCAACAGTACTTCGAGCCTCTGCCACTGGCTAATCCTGGCGGATGAAGTTATCTTACCAATCAGAGGTAGTCCCAGCAGAACCTCTGCAACTGACAATCTTACAACACTTGCACCAAGGCCACTGGGACATCTTGTGAATTAAACTGCTTGCACAGCTCAACTGTAGGTCCACAAATGCAGAGGCTATAGTCGCAGCACTCAGCACTGTTCTCGCTACTGAAAGACACTCTCTCATGCTGGAGTCAGGCAAAGGATCACAATTTTGCTTCCAAGTTTTCGAAGAGTTCTGCCACAGAGATGGCAGTCAACACCTTCTGTCTCCACATTTTCACCCTAATCAGTTGGTGAGAGTGAAAGACTAGTGCCAACTTTTAAAAGAAAGATTAAAAAATCCCAGCGAAACTCTTCCACGGCTATTAGCCCCGCAAGCTCCTCTGTCTCATGCTGCCAACACCTGTGGGGCCATCCACAGCACTGTCTCCATGCTTCCAGCCAGGCACCAACAGGTGGTCCTGGGGCTGCAGACAGCAGGATTCCGACAGACGTCCAGCAGCAGGGTGTAACGCCGGAAATGCATATCCTCATATTTCCATCTATTGTACTATTATTTTTTTTCCTTGTTTTGCTACCTCAAGATATGACATTTCTGTCTCTTTATATATTGTAATTGTTTTGCTGTTTGTATATATATATTTATGCACTCATGTCGATGTATAATTGGTTTGTTTCGTAAATATTATTTGTATTTTTGCGCTGGGTCTTGCCTAGGGAAAACTGCTATCGAACGATTACATCGATGGGTCGTGTGAAGAATCAAAGCGTGTAGGATCTTTGGTAGTGTTAACTCTGCCGCGTGGAGCGCGGGCAGAACAGAGAGAGTCTGGCGGGAGTAGCGAGTGGAGCAGGTGTCGTGTGACGCTCCCGCGAGTTGCCGCGCTTTCGGGGTTTGGCAGCATGTAATTGCGCTCGACTCGCGATGATAGTTTCTGACATGGTGTCGCGGACGGGAAGCATTAGCTGGCGCACATCAAGAGCCCGCTTCGCCTGGTGACCGTGTCGAGAAGAAGGCGCGCCAACATCCAGCTTCTGCAACAGCGACGGCCGACAATGAGTGACTGTCGCCACCTCCTCGATCGACGGCTTCAAACCTTCAATCAACCAACTAGGAAGACTAAAAGCACGTAAAGTTTCAGAACTGTATGGCAGACCTCAGCTTTTCAAATTGTTCCATTTGCCTCGCAAAATTACAGCAACTTAGCATGAACCTTTGTTGCTCATTGTCCCAATTGCATTGCCAAGCAGGGTCCCTTCCTTTTCCGAATTGAACCCGAGTGTCGTTGAAATTCAGACGCCAGCATTAAAATAATATAATTAGATTTCACTGCTTTAATTTCAAAGTTCAGTAGCTGGCTACAATATTTAGGTTACACGAGCACAAATTTAGAGTGCGAGTTTTGTTAGCATATTTTAGCTTACCTGTGACTGCAGCTCAGCTTGGTACGTACTAAATTTTACTATTGTTAATAGTTCAGAATCATTTAATTCAAGTTCAAAGTTAAATCTCTTGTTTCTAAATTGCGTAGAGTCAAGTTGCTTTTGAAATGATTGTCGAGGTAGTCCAAGACTGACCGTATTTTACTGGATTTCGATATGCTTCAGAAAGAAAGCTCACTATTAACTTCAGTCACTAAATTAACTTTGGATTTTCCGGTTTTATTAATTCTTTTGCTAAATTAAGTCAGAGTGTAGCGAAATTTATTACTTCTGACAAACTTTCAGATTTCACACTACACGTGTCAACCTTCAGTTGCCACGCTTCTAGTGTTAATTATATGTGTAATAACCTTTCTTTTTCAGTTACTATAGTAATTGTCCTTAGGACTGGCGACCGTGATTTCCCCCAAATCTCAAATATCTAATTACCGCTAGTTAATTGTTAACGTAACGGCAGCACATTTACTTTCTTTATTAACTTTACCCCTTTTCAAAATTAATTTCCACCAGTTTCGTTTGCATTTTTCCTCTCATTTAGATGTAACCCTTTCCTCCCTCTTTACCGACAGGTTAACTTCGGTGACGATTGCTTTTCCAAAATTACCATTAGGTACACGCGGTTTCATTTTTCACTGGCATTAAGGTCGATAAGTGAGGGGGGAGGTTACACGTGGCGACCTGGTGACAGGACAATCTTCAGTTTTGAGGTTGTTCTGGACACGAATTTTGCATTGTGCAAATCTCGTAACAAAGTACTGGTTACGAACAGGTCGTTACGTCAGCGAGATTAAGTAGTGGGAGGAATCCTAATGAGATTTGAGATTTGTCATTTATATTGTAAATTATTAAAATGAGTGAAGGCAACAATTACCAAAATTTGGTAGACTTGGATACGGAACAATCGGTCGAACAGTGGGAAACGCGCACCGCGGTACCCATTGTTCAGGGGCAGGCGGCTAGCATGAAAGACGCGACCGCCGAAACGCAACAAAGAGCAGAAATGGAATTCCAAACTTTAGAAAATGTTTCGGAATCGGAAGTGAAAATCAAATCTGAACCCTTTGATGACGAATACGCGGGGACAATTAAAGAGGAAGCCGCTACGGAAGTAAAACCGGTAGTTTCCGGGAATTTAACTGATTTATTGAATGTTTTGATTAACGAAATCAAGAGTCAATCGGCCAAGCAAGAAGATCAGGCTGCCAAACAAGAAGCTCAGGCTGCCAAGCAAGAAGCTCAGTCTGAAAAATTTGAACGGATGCTAGACAATCAGAACAAAGCTATTAACGTTGTTATCAACAATGTTGGAGTTGTTAACACAAAAGTTGATAAAATCAAAGAAGATATTGTTGTAATTAATACCGAAATCGGTAATCTTAAACAGGAAATGATAGGCGTTCAGGCGGAAATTGCGAGCATAAATACTCGTTTTGATTCCGAAATTAGCAGAATCGAGAAAAGTGTAGGAGACGCAGTTGCTCCGATCATCGAGAATAAGGTGACGGAACAAATTCAATTAGTGAGAAAAGAGGATCATCAGAAGGTGGAAACTTTAAAGGCTTTAGTATCCGAAGTAGATACCAAAGTGACGAAGCAGGCTAATACCTGCGAAGAGAAAAAGAGGGAAGTGGAAACGCTTGCGACAACCACTTGCCAAGTGATTACGAGGGTGTCGGAATTAGAAAGGAAACTTGACGAAAAACAGAGCTATGTGCCAATCTGTGCACATAGTTCGGAGTTGTTGACGAAAGAGGAGCGGTTCGACCCCTTGAAAAAAGGCGGTATACACCCGACGGACTTCATTAAAAATTGTGAAAGAGTTTTACCCAGATCATGGACTAATGAGAGAAAACTTAATGCGGTTATTGATGTGTTGGCTGGTGATGCCAAGCGTTGGGGCTTAAACCTCAACATTACGAACCTGACTTTTGACGAGTTTAAAAATTTGTTTCTGGCTGAATACTGGTCAGAGCAAAAACAGCAAAGTGTCTGGCGAGAATTTGTCGTATCGAGGCCTTTCGATGCGAATTCGCACGGCTCGATGAAGGAGTTTTGTGAGGGCTGGATCCGCAAGTTGGAATATTTGCGTGATCGCCGCACGGAATCCGAAATAGTCTGGGAACTCTACAAAAAGCTTCCAGATGATACAAAACGCTACGTAGGAAGCAATTACAGGACAATAAATGATTTCCTGGAAAGAGTGGAGGACGAGGACAATTGGCGCAATAATCGCGACAGTGGCAGAGGCCGTGGTAACAACAACGGGTACCACAGCAACCACAACAACGATAACCATGGGAATAATGCATACCGCAACCATGGCAGCAATAACAATAATGGTTCGGACCGTAATAACAATCGGTACAATGCAAATAATAACAGGAATGACGGAAACCAGTATCACACTAACGTGATACGGGCTTCACAGAATAGTAATAACGCCAGAGGGTGTGATCAGCCGCCTCAGCAGCATCCGGGGAGCGTATCTGCTGGGACGAGACAGGGAAACCATTAGCCGCGCCGGTGAGGGGCCGACCGGGCGTGGAGAAATTTTGGCGGCCCAATAACAGGAGAAAACCGAGGTGTCGTCGCTATGAAAATTCCGTATGGAATAATCAACGGCGGGAGAGCGTGCCAGTATTAGGAGAAAGGAGTGCGCCCACAAGTAGTAGATCAGCTGTAGACACGGCAGTAGAAAATACATTCACTGTCAGTGAGAACAATTTAAGTAGTGTTCCGGAAATCGATTATAAAGTGGCAGCTGTAATACCCACAGCGGAACTGGAGATTGAGTTTAAGAATGATTCGCAATTGTTGAGAGAAGATCAGATGTCGGATAACACGTCCGTCGTTGAGCGAGGGGATGCAGAGAGGGATGAGGTCTGGTTAAGGCAGTTCGGTCGCTTATACGACGAACTAAGAGATTATAGGGGCCTGTACGGGAGAAGTATTTATGGAGAGCGCGGGCAGAATTTGCCGCGTCTCGTCCCACAGGAAGATAGTATTTGTGAAGTATGGAAAGTTCTGGCCCGAACCGGCAGACTTTACCAGAAATAGTTGATGTTAATGGGGAGCACGAGCAAGATTCGTCGTGTTTCGTCCCGCAGGAGTTAGATGTTGAAGTAGTAACGGAAAGTTCTGGCCTTAACCGGCAGACTTTACCGAAAGTTATAGTGGTAGAAGTAGCCGACCCATCCGACGCAAACCTCCAGTTTAAACATTGCGAGAGTATTAAGGAGAAAGATTACGAAAATTTTAGTGATAGCCGGAAACGATTGGTAGAAAAGCACGTAGATTACAGCGTGTATGAGGTTAGAGCTGACGTTATACAGTCAGACGGTAGCAGTGTGGGTTGCGCAGATCCAGAGGAAGTAATTTCAGATGCTACTGGGCACATTCCTCCAGGTGGATTGGCAGATGAGATCGATCTGACCAATGTGGAATCAACGAAGGTGACAATTAGTGAATTGATAGCAAAGCAACACTCACTAGTTGACGAGTTACAGGAAAAGGTTTCGGTATTGGAGGCGAAGCTACAGACTAAGCCTCAGGACAGACGTGCTGAAATTAAAACTGTATGTGAACAGAGGCTGAAAAAGCCGCCAGATAAACCGGATTTAGGATCAAAGCCGGATGGTTTATTCTGGAATGACCTGGATATAGACAAAGATTTACTGTGGGAAAATAAAGAAACAGTCGAGGACATGTGTAGACAGATAGTAGTGTCTGCTAATATGCACGGCCTACAACTAAACGTGTTGATTGACACCGGTGCAGAATTGAGTGCTGTATCTGGAAAAATATTTCAGTTACTGAAAGACAGACCTGGCATCGTAGTTATGCCAGTAACAGGGGTGAAAATTATCAGTGCTACTGGGAAGGCCAGTAAACCGGTCACAAAACAGACTTTTGTCAACTTCGAGATATGTGGGGCACGATTTGAACAAGAGTTTGTCGTCGTGCCAGACTTAACTACGGAAGTAATTATCGGGTTAGATTGGCTATTAAAGTACCGTGCAGTGATTAACTGCGAAAGCAAAACTTTGACATGTATGTCACTAGATAAAACAATGATAGTTAGTTTTGACGAGGCAGGAGACGGTGTGCATAGGCAATACCAGCCTATACACATTGTTAACTGGCCGGATGACATTGACGTAGGAATGAGTTTGAACTGCCGTAATGTGAGGAAGTTCGGCATTGACAAAAGTGTAGAAAGTGAATTGGAAGAGATAATCAAATTCCCTCCACGGATTGACATTAGTATTGGTGTGAAAAACGATCGTTTGCGAGAAGTAATGAAGCTAAAAGCCGATGCTCGCATACGTCGTAATGACGCTAAAGTGCGTTTTGCTAAGTTTGCAATCGGAGACTTAGTACTTGCAAAAGCTCATGAGAAATCGAGCGAGATAGACAATGAAATCTCTAAATTTAAGTTTGTTTATAATGGACCATTGTAGACCTGAAATTGTACCAACCAAGGACTCCTTGAGATTACTCGGGAGTGAGTTTTTCCGAAAGAATTCAGTGAAACGGACGTTCTGGAAACGCCGTCACAAGGGCGAGTGAGATCAAGCGTGCCGCACACGCGGGCGCAACAATACTGGCGAGGCGAGCCGCTGTCGGCTCTTGTGCCGCTGTTGGCTCTTGTGCCGCTGTCGGCATTCTTTGTACTTGCGAGTACGGAAGGCGGAATTGTTTTTCTTCCTGGACAGCTGAAAGAATTCTACTGTCAATATTTATGGTTTTTTCGATCTGATGTGTGTTATTTTCTTGTTTAGCATTAAGTGGACTCTCATGGCAAGAGTATTAATTACGAAAAGGTTATATAAAATGTGTATTCTATGTAATTAATAATTAATTTGCGTATTTTGATCTACCTGTTTTTGTGACCATGTACTCTGATTAATTTTGTAAATAGTATTCCATTTCTTGTAGTGTTACGAATTTTAATGATTTTGGAATAGCTAAACCTTTTTCTGTGTTTTCTATGAATTCTGATATGTTGTCAACCTGTTTTATTTTGTGCAAGATGACAGAGTGGAATAAGATTAGGAGTGTCTCCACTCAATTATTATGGTCTAAAAATTGATTTATGATTAATTAGACGAATGCTAAATTTTGTTGATGTTTTGAGCATATGCATTTCCGCTGTTTCTTTTTTGGGACATTTTCTGAGTCTGTTTACGTTACACGAACATCCTCAGACAATGTGGGGCACGTGTAACGCCGGAAATGCATATCCTCATATTTCCATCTATTGTACTATTATTTTTTTTCCTTGTTTTGCTACCTCAAGATATGACATTTCTGTCTCTTTATATATTGTAATTGTTTTGCTGTTTGTATATATATATTTATGCACTCATGTCGATGTATAATTGGTTTGTTTCGTAAATATTATTTGTATTTTTGCGCTGGGTCTTGCCTAGGGAAAACTGCTATCGAACGATTACATCGATGGGTCGTGTGAAGAATCAAAGCGTGTAGGATCTTTGGTATTGTTAACTTTGCCGCGTGGAGCGCGGGCAGAACAGAGAGAGTCTGGCGGGAGTAGCGAGTGGAGCAGGTGTTGTGTGACGCTCCCGCGAGTTGCCGCGCTTTCGGGGTTTGGCAGCATGTAATTGCGCTCGACTCGCGATGATAGTTTCTGACATGGTGTCGCGGACGGGAAGCATTAGCTGGCGCACATCAAGAGCCCGCTTCGCCTGGTGGCCGTGTCGAGAAGAAGGCGCGCCAACATCCAGCTTCTGCAACAGCGACGGCCGACAATGAGTGACTGTCGCCACCTCCTCGATCGACGGCTTCAAACCTTCAATCAACCAACTAGGAAGACTAAAAGCACGGAAAGTTTCAGAACTGTATGGCAGACCTCAGCTTTTCAAATTGTTCCATTTGCCTCGCAAAATTACAGCAACTTAGCATGAACCTTTGTTGCTCATTGTCCCAATTGCATTGCCAAGCAGGGTCCCTTCCTTTTCCGAATTGAACCCGAGTGTCGTTGAAATTCAGACGCCAGCATTAAAATAATATAATTAGATTTCACTGCTTTAATTTCAAAGTTCAGTAGCTGGCTACAATATTTAGGTTACACGAGCACAAATTTAGAGTGCGAGTTTTGTTAGCATATTTTAGCTTACCTGTGACTGCAGCTCAGCTTGGTACGTACTAAATTTTACTATTGTTAATAGTTCAGAATCATTTAATTCAAGTTCAAAGTTAAATCTCTTGTTTCTAAATTGCGTAGAGTCAAGTTGCTTTTGAAATGATTGTCGAGGTAGTCCAAGACTAACCGTATTTTACTGGATTTCGATATGCTTCAGAAAGAAAGCTCACTATTAACTTCAGTCACTAAATTAACTTTCGATTTTCCGGTTTTATTAATTCTTTTGCTAAATTAAGTCAGAGTGTAGCGAAATTTATTACTTCTGACAAACTTTCAGATTTCACACTACACGTGTCAACCTTCAGTTGCCACGCTTCTAGTGTTAATTATATGTGTAATAACCTTTCTTTTTCAGTTACTATAGTAATTGTCCTTAGGACTGGCGACCGTGATTTCCCCCAAATCTCAAATATCTAATTACCGCTAGTTAATTGTCAACGTAACGGCCGCACATTTACTTTCTTTATTAACTTTACCCCTTTTCAAAATTAATTTCCACCAGTTTCGTTTGCATTTTTCCTCTCATTTAGATGTAACCCTTTCCTCCCTCTTTACCGACAGGTTAACTTCGGTGACGATTGCTTTTCCAAAATTACCATTAGGTACACGCGGTCTCATTTTTCACTGGCATTAAGGTCGATAAGTGAGGGGGGAGGTTACAAGGGGGTACACCTCATGTTCTCTTTGGCCGTGGAGGATTTTGGGGTGACATGCCATCAAAACCAGCTTTACTTGTGGTGGGAGACCCAGCTTCCACCATCTCTGAGCCCTTTGGTTAACACACATCCAAGGTGCCGCCACCTTTCATTTCTCCTACGCCAGCCCTTTTGCTACCTCCCCTCCTGCTCCCAAGCTTTCCTGTTTTCTGGTTCTTAGGCCTCCTTGTCAATCTCAGCCATGCCTTCACCATCCTCTGTTTAAAGGCCACCTGAGATGGCCAGATATCAGAACATCAGGCTGTAGCATTTGTCCCAACAGCACTGCAGCCTTCCACCCTTGCCAGGTCCCAACACGGAAATGCAGTGGCCTCCGCTAACAATGTCAGAGCCACCAAGACTCCGAGAGTGGGGCCAGGTGGGGATCTCCCTGGATCAGGTAGAGAATCAGATGAAGGCAATGGCTTGTGGGAAATGTTGCATTGAAAGAAATTGGCATCAATGAAGTTAAAGTGTTGATGGATGAGCAACTGAGGTCAAACACAGATTATATTAAAATTAAAGTACTGAGTGAATCATGGAGTAGAACAGTTTGAAAACAGTCTACACAAGAATAATTACTCATATTTATAGTAGGCAGGGGAAGATGCCTGAAAAGAATCTAAACACCTTCTGAGTCACCAGTGACAAATGGTTAATTGGCAAAAAGAAGTTTCACTGAAAGTATTTCAATCTGGTTTCATTTCTAAAATTCTTTAAAGGAATGTTACCTGAATTTTGAGACAAAGAATCAGATTTGTTATGAATCACCTAGAAGGTGATCAGAATAGTGGAAAATATTTCACCTAGATAAATTTGAAACATATGTCTAATTTGGCTGCACATGGGGTATAGAGGATCATCAAAATATTGGTTGGAAAGAGCCCACATGTAGCTCAGGTTGTGAAACAACATTTTATGAAGACAACAGAGATGATTGAGTTTGGTCGTGTGTGGCAATCAGCTCAGCATGGTACTATGGAAATTGCCCAATGCAACACTATGTCTGATGATGTGTAGCACAGATTATATTGGTTACAATGAAGTGCAATTCACCATCTTGAAGAGAGATACCATAGAAGTGACAAAGTGACACATTTCATTAGTTACAAAGCCAAAAAGTTTTCTGTACCAGGATTTCAGTATATAATAAATAACAATTGTAATTATATGTTCATGAAAGAGAACAAATAGTCAGGTTAAAGCACTCATCAATACACATTGATTGAGCTATCTGTATGTTTGATTACATACATAATTAACCTTGTGAGAGGCAATTTACTCAGTCACTTAATTAAAGTTAGCTTAACTAGCGGACCCAAACAGAAGCACAATCAGCATGGTAGTATGTGTTAGCAAACATTTACACACTTCACTTACAACATTTAGAACAGAAGTTTTATGTGCTTCATTGCCAACTATAATAAATTATTCAGAATTTTGTATATTTTGGTCTGTAATTTAAATGTGATTAGACATGCTTTAATTTAAATTACAGCAGTGAAAACAGCTTAACATTTACTGGAAGACAGTCATGCCATACATGTGTATACAATGATTATTCAAGGAACAGCGAGCAAAGACTGAAAACTGATCACTGCAGTTAAAATATGAATAGATTTAAATTAGATTTGTTGGAAAACTCCCTAATGTATTATTGAGCTGTAATGCAAGAGTGTAATTTCAATCAGGTTTTTGGCATGCTTCTGGTGACACATCAGGTTTCATGATTGGATTTCTGCGTAAAAATATGTAAATAAGACTACTAATTTCTCTCAAACTAGTTAAGTGACGTAGGTCCTTGAGATTTCCGACAGTAGGAAGGGGGGAGGGGGAGGTACAGAACTTATAAAAGGTGGCAGTCATTTGCTGATGCTTAAATGACACTTGCCTCTGTTACATTACATGTGAACTGTGCTAAAAGCACTTCAACGAGGACAACTGACGTTCTTCAGAACCTCTGATTTGATCGTTAAGCTAATAACAGGCCATTGGTATCCCTTGGGCTGTGGAAGATTTGAACACCAAACGTCAATTGTTGAATACTTGGCAGACAATCATACATAAGTGTCAAATTCTCTGCCTGCACAGCAAGTAAAGTTTCATAGACTCCATGCAAAAGCTTTTCAAATGCATCCATTCTTTGCCAACGGAAACTTCAGAAAAGAAAGGTAAATGCACACATTCACACAAGCAAGCACACAGTGTGCACACACCCTGCTATCTCCAGCCGCTCTGGCCAGACTGCAACTGTTGAGGCGAACGGAAGCAGTAATCTGGAGTGGGGGAAGAGAGAGCACAGTACTGGTTGGGGGGGGGGGGGGAGGGGGAGAGAAGATAGCTGTCTGGCAGAGCATGAGGGACTAGAAGGCTGCCAGGTACAGTATACGGAGGCTGTAGGAGTGGGGGAGCATGGAGCAGAAAAAAAGAGAAGCAGAGAGGAGAAAAAGGCTTGTGAGTGTGTTGGCAGTGAGCAGCACATAGTGAGGGGAGGGGATGTGAGTTGGGAGTAAGTGATATGACAGAGGGGGGGTGTGAGGACAGTAGGTTATCGTAGGCTGAGATCGTGATAATTTTGGAAGTGGAGAATTTGTCATAAGGATAACTCCCATGTGTGCAGTTCAGAAAAGCTGGTGGTAGAGAGGAGGATGCAGATAGCATGTGTTGTTAAGCAGCCATTGAAATCAAGCATTTATGTTTGGTTGCACGTTGTGCCACAGAGTAGTACACTTTGCTCTTGGCGACAGTTCAGTGGTGGACATTCATCGTGGGTTGTTAGTTGTATCAATATAAAAACCTGTGACATGGTTGCAGCAGAGCTCCTGTATGACATGGTTGCTTTCACAGGTGGCCTGGCCTCTGATGGCATAGGATAAGCCTGTGGCAGGACTGGGACAGGAAGTGCTGGGTGGTTGGATTGGACAGGTCTTCCACTTGATTCTTCTGTAGGATATGGTCCCTCTGTCAAGGGGCTGGGACTTGGAGTGGCATACGAGTGGACTAGGATGTTGTAGAGATCGAGTGGGCAATGGAATACCACTTTAAGAGAGGTGGACTGGATCTTGGATACAGTGCCCTCATTTCAGAGCATGATGATAGGCAGAGCAATGATGAAGGATGTGGTTCAGTTACAGCAGTCCGGAGTGGTACTGAGAGACAAAGGGAGTGCTCCATTGTAGTTGGTTCTCGAGGGGTGGTTGGAGAATTGGGGCTGTCTGCCAATATGGTACAGGAAATCTGTTTGTAGATCAGGTCTGGCGGATTGCACTTATCTGTGAAGGCCTTTGCGAGGCGGAGTTCTTGTCACTGCAGAAACACAATCCCAGAGGCCAGGCTGTATAGGATGGGTTTTCTGGTGTGGGAGAGATGGCAGCAGTCGAAATGCAGGTAGTGTTGGTGGTTGGTAGGTACAATGTGGACAGACGTGTGGATACAGGAGCATGTTATGGAAGCCCCCTCACCCCCACCCCCCCAAAACCCACCCCCAATGACTTACCTAAATTCCTTTCACTGGATCTCAAACCTTCTTTTACAATGACCTTTACCTTTTCAGATTTCAACAGTCACTATTCCTTACACATCTGGTGCTGCAAAAACACGGTTCCATGGCACAGGCATCCCAGAACCTCTTTTGCTCCCTCCACAAGATACCACTACTGTACAATCCCTACTATATACGTCACATATCTGAAAATGAATCCCTTGCTCTCCAGCACCTGGAAGTGCATTCCAGTCACCACCGCTGTAAGTTGTCGAACCTGCCGACATCCAGCTGCTGCCTTGGGGGCACTACTATCCAATCCCTATCCTACCCACAGTGTTCCTCCTCATCAACACCTCAAAAAAACCGGACCCTGCCTAGCTGATCTTTTCAATTTGCCACACCTCTCAAAACTCCTTATCAACAACACACTAAATCTAGAGTTGAAACAATCCCCAAAACATTAGTGTTGCACCAAAATCTTCAGCCCTACAGCTACAGAAAAAAATAAGGTTAGAAATCGAAATGTTTCCAAGGTACACATCACATTACAGTAGAATGCACAATCTGAACAAGTCCTACATAACCTCTGTTCACTCGATTGCTGGAATGTATTGTTTGTACTGTAAAGATCTTAAAAATACAGATGAAGTCCCAGTGAAACAACATGTGTATGAAACCATTTTCAACATTGAATATAATATTGGTTTTAAATTGCTGTCAGGTGATACATGTCATATTTGTGATTCTGCTTAAGCATGTAATAACACCAAATCCACAGACATCAAACTACACCTTGAGAAAGCTCAAAATGCATATAGTGCTCTGAAAAGTGAATCAAATGAGTCAAAACAGGATGGTAGTGATGCACTCGTTTTGTGCATGGACTTACAACAAGCATTGCCAATACCACATACTTCGACTGCCAAAACCATATACTTTGACAGAAACAGTTTTTTATAAGAAACAACCCTGGACATATAATTTCTGTATTCACCGTTGTAGTGATAAGAAGGCAGTGATGTGTGTCTGGTCTGAGAATGTTGCACCTAGATGGGCCGATGAAGTTGCTAGCTGCGTTTTAAAGGCTTTAGACAAGGTGAAGAAAGAACGTCATCAAAGGCTCATCATTTATTGATTCATGTGTTGGACAAAATAAAAACCATATTATCCTAGGTCTGTGGTTGTACCTCCTAGATAAAAAATATTCTGATGTTGTTGAGCACAAATTTCTCCTCCTTGATCTTACGTTCCTGTAATGTGACAGGGATTTTGGAGTTATTGTGAAGCTGAAAAGAAAGACACAGGCTGTGTACACTCCAGCTAAATGGGCTGAACTTATAAGAAAGAGCAAGAAAAAGAACCCTTTCATTGTGGTTGAAATGAAGAAAGATGACTTTGTGTCTTTGTCATCTATAATGAACAGTACGTCAAATGTAACATTACATCCAAAACCAATGGTGTTTAGATTAGCGAGTGGTGAACATTCTGTATACGAGATATGTCCGCAAAGTAAGTTCCGTTTGGTTATATAATACAAATATGTACAGATACAGAAAAAATATTTATTGTACAAAAATCTACAACTGTTAAACTACTTTTCTACATAGCTTCCGAAATTTTGTAGGCACAAGTTTTTGTATGTCTTCTTCATAGAAGGTTGCCGCCTGTGTATTCAACCATGAGGTAACATGTTCTTTCAGCTCGTTATCATCGTAGAAGTGTTGACCACCAAGGACAGATTTTAGGTGTAAGAAGAGACGAAAGTCGCTAGGAGCAATGTCCGGGCTGTACGGAGGATGATCAAACGCGTCCCAGTGAAATTCCCGTAAGAGTTGTTTGGTCACATTCGCCGTGTTCTTCATCTTGCACTTGATCAACTCCTTCACTGAACAGTCTGACCCATCTTCTGACCATTGAATCACTCATAGCATTTTGCCGTAAACCTCGCAGATTTGCCGACAAATTTCCTTTGGTTTAACTTTCTTTGCATTTAGAAAATGAATTACAGATCTGATTTCACACGTGGCAGCATTTTCAACTATGGCTAACATTATAAACAAACACTACAAAGCACACGTCGGCAACAGCAATCTGAAAATCTTGAGGCAGAGTAACTGCCACGCATGTTCGGAACTGTGATTGTAGCGCTGCCGCGGATAGAAATAGAAACGGAACATACTTTGCTGACAACCCTCGTATATAAAATATTCACATAATCAAACTGAGAAACCTGTACGAGTTAGTTTACAGAAGTGTCATAGGTGATTTACAAAGCTTGCAGATTGCCAGTTATTTCCTAAGTCTCCAAATGGACATCAAATTAAGGCAGCAAAGTTCAAGGACCTTCATAGCTTACTGCAATTTGTGCCTCCAATATATTCAAGTTTCTATCAGTCACTGATAAGTGATGGTAGTGATGATACAATGGTACAGGAAAACATGGACAAGGAGTTTGACTATTAATGACATGTTATGTAATATGTCTACATGTCAAGGATTTCATTTTCTGTACTTTAAATTGTAATAAAGTGGCCTAATATTTAATAGTATTTGCAAAACACCACCTAGTTGCTGTAACAACTGTTGGTTATCACAGCAGGAGTTCACATTACTATACAAAATCATATTTCCTTAATGCCCATTTTCTGATAACATACTCTGGTGGCATGTGCCCCTTTTCCACTGGCCCCCTTATTTATCAGTTTAGTACTTCTCAATGTTCTTCCAGGACACTGTAACACACTGAAATCTGCTCCTAATTTAGGGAGGGCCCTCCATAATACACAAAATTTTAAAACTGGCACCATATTCAACTAAAAACAGATTATGCCTCTTGTCTAATATAGTGAGAAGGAAGGAAAAATAGTTTAAACATCCTGTTGATGATGAGGTCACTGATTATGTAGCACATGCTTGGATTGGAGTGAAAGATTCATTCTACAATGAAATAAGAATGGTACCTACTATCTTCAGTAAAAGAACTCATCTGAAGAGAAAACTCAATGCACTCTTCATTTAAAGCTAGTGGCTCCCACGGCATTCAAATATCACATTTCAGAAATTAGTGAATTTACTGCCACAAGACACTCTGACTGCCTGCAAAACAATACCTAAATCCACCAAACCTAATAGAAATTACAGAGCTATTTGTTTGACACCTTTTATTCCACAGCTGAATTTTTAGTTTCATATTAAAGTCCTATGTGCAGTAAACATGCAAATGCATTTTCGGCCACTATTAATATCCATGAAATATATTTCACTTCGGATGCAAGCGAGTACAATACAGGCCCATCAGAGACTCTTATTTTGAAGCTCTATATTTTCCAAAATATCACCAAACTTGATTATTTTCATTCTTACATTAAAAATATGACTGATAAACGAATAGAATTATAAACTCATCAAGTTTGTACCCCATATGTTCAATAAGCACCCGTTGTCACAAATGTCCACCAAGCGGTAATCAAGTTCATTCCATATCTTATGTACCGACGTACATGTATGTCAATGGTCATTACAGCAGCATTGACGTGTTCACTGAGCTCTTACAGTGTGCTCTGCAGTGGAATTTCATAAACACAGTCCTTAATGTAACCCCAAAGAAAAATTAAAAAGTTGTATGTCAAGGGGCTGGAGGAGGGGGGAGGGGGGTGGGGGAGGAGCAAAAGGGAACAGGGCTCCATTATCTTCACCACTATGCCCAATCCAGCAATACATAAGTTTGTCATTTAGGTAGTAAAAATTATCAATGCTCCAATAAGACGATCCCACCTTGTTGGGATATGAAATTCTTGGAATCAGCAGTCAGACAACAACAACTATAACATCTCAAGGTAGGAGGTACGTGTTACAGCCTTCTCACAGAAGGAAAACAGCTCACACAGCTTCATATGCGACGCTGTACATAAAGCATTTACTTTCGGACAATCTCATTCGTGTGACACAATTTCATGAGGATTTTGAGTGCTCTGTGCTCTCACACTGTGACAATTGGCCTTTCCACATAAATGGAAGGTTGCTGCATTGTTGACTATCAGCCTCAAGTGCTTGCTGCAATGTGATGCGAAGTTGAAGGCATCGGCCATAATCTTCCAGTTCTAACTGTTCCACGAGTGCAGACAGTACTATTTGACATGTAACCTCTATCAAAAAATCTTCCACAAAGATGGTATTCCACATTCATGGGTTACACAGGACCATTGATTTTTATAGACTGCATATCACCCTCTCCATGGTTGCATTTGGAACACTTAGTCAACCAGTACTTTTTTGTTTGCAGCGACAACTACTGTCTCTAATTTTTGATACTAATGCACAATACTCTGTTTACATGGCAGTTCTTTTCCACGATTCCTTGACGGCATGCTATACTGTTGTAAATGAAAAACCTCTCGCATATTCCAACACATGAAAATTCTTTTCTTGCTTTGTCACTATTTTGTAGAGGCACTGTACTTGCAAGCCAATTGATAAGCATAATGAAAACTCAGTGAGTTAGCGGTTCTAGTGATGTGTCATTCATATCCGTACATTAATACTTCAAAAAATATATAAATCTGAAAATGAATGGATCAGTTATAGTAGCCTGTACATTAATACCTCAGCTTCAATTAAGAATAAGTTCCTTTTGTAACATCATTACTTTCATAAAGTGTTACAATATAGTGTTTTACACATTTTGCCCCACATGTACAAAATTAAAAAAGAAAATCTATTTTTAGTAATAATGATGAAATTGGTTCACATGTAAATGGCATACTGGGTAGTTGACAGCACTGTTGGTTATAAAGGAAACAGGAAGTAAACTCCAGCTTAGTGATTTCCATGTTGAAGTCCATTTATTTTCACAATGCTAATAAAATCAGAGAGAATTATCGCCTTAAAAATAAGCTACAAAGTGGTTTTAGTGCTGTTCAGTACAAATGGTATGACCCTTTGACTCTTGGAAAGAGCAGTTTATGATTATCAAAGCTTTGAAGAACAAGAAGCGATATTTTTAAGAAACTGTACTAGGGAAAATAGCATTACAGAACTTACTTGGAAAACAAACATACCAGTTTGCAGCAACTGTTTAATCATACATATGTAAACATTTAGAAACAGTATTATAAAATGGTGTAACTAGGCTGTATACTACTGATAGTTATCTCACCATAATTTTACTTTAAATTTATTGAAGAATGTTACAGCAGGAATTATGACACATACTGGCCGCTTTGAACAGTTTTGCATTAAGGGTGATGCAGCTCCTGTTTGTTATGCATATATTTATTGATCTCACAACTGTAAACATCTTTCTGTGTGCTGACATTCACAAAAAGAGGAAAGGTCAAATATTAAAAAGCTAAGCAGCAGTATTTGAGAGGCACACACTCAAAAGAGAATGAAAACTTTGCCACCCATCAGAATACATCCTTTAATGGTCTGGAGTGCGCGCACACACACACACACACACACACACACACACACACACACACACTGTTTTCACTCTCACTTCCTGGGTCTCTATGTGACAGTTTTCGCTGTGTAATGCAATATGTTAGCTGGAGGCTAGGCTGCTGCTCTCTCTCTCTCTCTCTCTCTCTCTCTCTCTCTCTCTCTCTCTCTCTCTCTCTCTTTTTCCCCCCCCCCCCTCCCCCACCTTTCCACCAAGTTGCCAAGTCGGTATCCACCTACGCTGTGTATGCCTCATACACTATGTGACCAAAAGTATGCAGACACCCCCAAAAACATATGTTTTTCATATTAGGTGCATTGTGCTGCCACCTACTGGCAGGTTCTCCATATAGTGACCTCAGTAGCCATTAGACATTGTGAGAGAGCAGAATGGGGCGCTCCGTGGAACTCACGGACTTCGAACGTGGTCAGGTGATTGGGTGTCACTTGTGTCATACGTCTGTACGAGAGATTTCCACACTCCTAAACAACTCCAGGTCCACTGTTTCTGATGTGATAGGGAAGTGGAAACAAGAAGGGGCATGTACAGCACAAAAGCATATAGGCTGACCTCATCTGTTGACTGACAGTGACCGCCAACAGTTGAAGAGGGTCTTAATGTGTAATAGACAGACATTGATCCAGACCATCACACAGGTATTCCAAACTGCATCAGGATCCACTGCAAGTACTATGATAGCTAGGTGGGAGGTGGAAAAACTTGGATTTCATGGTTGAGTGGCTGCTCAGAAGCCACACATCATGCCAGTAAATGCCAAATGACGCCTCGCTGGGTGTAAGGAATGTAAACATTGGGCGACTGAACAGTGGTAAAACATTTGTGTGGTGTGAACAATCACGGTACACAATGTGGCGATGCAATGGCAGGGATGCAATGGCGAATGCCAGATGAATGGCATACGACAGCATATGTAGTGCCAACAGTAAAATTCGGAGGCAGCAGTGTTATGGTGTGGTCGTGTTTTTCATGGAGGGAGCTTGCATCCCTTGTTGTTTTGCAAAGCACTATCACAGCACAGACCTACATTGATGTTTTAAGCACCTTCTTGCTTCCCACTGTTGAAGAGCAATTAGGGGATGACGATTGCATCTTTCAATGCGATCAAGCACCTGTTCATAATCCACGGCCTGTGGCAGAGTTGTTACACAACAATAACATCACTATAATGGACTGGCCTGCACAGAGTCCTTACCCGAATCCTATAGAACACATCTGGGACGTTTTGGAACACCAACTTCGTGCCAGGCCTCACCGACCAATATCGATACCTCTCCTGCAGCACTCCGTGAAGAATGGGCCGCCTTTCCCCATGAAACCTTCCGGCAATTGACTAAACATATGCTTGTGACAGTGGAAGCTGTCATCAAGGCTGAATTCCAGCATTACCGAGGGAGGGTGCCACAAACTTTTAAGTCATTTTCAGCCAGGTGTCCAGATACTTTTGATGACATAGTGTACCACTGACCATGTCTTCTCGTTTGTTGGTTACTGAGTACTGAAACTTCACCAACAGACTACTTCTATACACAGTACTAAATACGACAACTTTCTTCTTTTGTAAGCCACACACATGTAAGAACATCACTATACACCCAGAAAACACTTCCAACAATTCTCTGTCTCTTGAAAAGTATATTTCAACAATATTTACATCAAACCAAGTTACAGCAGCCCTACCCTCGAACCTCTTTTTTGTCCTGTAACTTTCTTATGCATTGCTATGGGCATCTTCTTCCATGAAGGCCAATGTAACTCCAAGGTACGGATCTGCCGTATGGAGGAAACATTAAAAACAGCAAGTGTAGCCAAGGGCAAGCTGCCACCAGTGTCGCCCCATATAGTAGCAACACCATCTCCCTTAACAATCAATCAACATGTGTGTGCAGAAAATCCCCATGCTAAACATGCATGTCCCACTTATTTAATGTATCACTCATCAGTCCTAAATATACTGTGCAACACACTACTTCAACCAAGTGACTCTAAATGTCTCTGATGTTCAGTCAGTGGTCTCCTTTACTCCTAAATATTTGAATCCTATCAGATCTTTCATACTTATTAATAGTGTCACACAGGCGTTTAATCAGCACAGAGAAGAATAAGTGCAGGAAGTTCATATTCATAAATAAAGTAAACTTAGAAACATCCTCATATTGCAAACTGATATGATTTATATCAAAGACTATAGCACTATTCAACTATTATTCTCAACACATATAATGTACATGATATGCACATTACTCTATTCAAATTTTATGGAATGGTCAAACATTTCTCAGGGCTCAAGCTGCAATACATACCCCAACTGTCGTGAGACACTCTCTAGACGTTCCACCATGCCTTGAAGCGAAGTCACCTTAATGGAGTGTTGCAGCGTATCCAAGCACTTCTGCAGTTGGCTCCGTTCCACACTGTCTATTGCATATCTTTTTTCCTAGAACCAAGTTACACACCATAATGATGCAGCAACACAAAACAGGATAAACTCACACAATTTATATATAATTGAATCCAAGGAATACGATGTAAAGAATGTACCAAATAGAAGTAATAACTGCAACCTCATTGACTTTCCTTCTATAGAAACAGTCATAGTTTGTGTTAGTGCACCACTCCCCATGTTCTTCTTCATCATCGTAATTACTATAATCAACATACTTCAAAATTCAAATTCAGCAACTTAGCCACTACTAAAATGGCACAGTTGTCATAAGCATCTTGTAAAATGTTTTATTATATACTTAAGCTTCAGGTCACTCAAATGGTATCATTACCAATTTTGGTGGGACCGATGGCCCTAGCAGTCTGATCTCTTCATTCCCACAAACCAACCAACCAACCAACCAATTTTGGCTTATTAACAAGTCATGATAAGATGCAGCTACAAGCATTAGAGATGATGGCTGCCTGTTCACGCTATCTGCTACCGTACGAGTGCAGTCTGATACTCACGGATCACTCCTACATGTGGACATCACCCATCCTGCTCCCACATCTGATGATGACGTGGTAGTAAGTCAAAATCCATTCGAATATCAAACTAGATCACTACTACCAGATCAAGTCTGCAGGGGGGTGTCAACTTGGTAACAAGCCAAACACGGCAATGATATCCTTTGAGTTTTCTGAAACTGAAATATTTAATAAAATCTGACTTCTATTGTTAATTTTCCCATCAGAATTAAATAAGGAAGCAGTACACTAACACAAAACATATTTGTAA
The DNA here is from genome assembly GCF_021461385.2 of Schistocerca piceifrons. NCBI lineage: Eukaryota > Metazoa > Arthropoda > Insecta > Orthoptera > Acrididae > Schistocerca > Schistocerca piceifrons. The sequence continues at coordinate 937,068,835 of NC_060140.1, read as the reverse complement.
GTCGTCATTAATCGAGGATATAAATATTTATCCAGTAGCGAGTGGTCTCTCTGACCATTAGGTACTACTAGGTACACAGTAAGTAACTTACCTCATCACAACGAAGTGGTATCACAGAGAACAGTAAAAAAAACTAACGAAAAGACAACAGAAAGTCTCAAGGTAAACCACATACGAAGCTGACTGGACGGCGATGTGTATAATTTTGATAGATGTCAGTTTTAAATTTAATATAAAATCAAAGAATGGAAAATCCAGGATTGAATCATGACAATATTGTGACAATGATCATTGCTACTTACCATATTGTGGAAATGGTTAGTAGCATACAGACATGACAAAAAGACTGCTAAACAATAAGCTTTTGGCAAAAGATCCTCTGAATTAGACTACACACACACACACACACACACACACACACAGACACAGAGAGAGAGAGAGAGAGAGAGAGAGAGAGAGAGAGAGAGAGAGAGAGAGAGACCAGACTGCAAGCAACAGTGCTTGATGGGACAAGCAATCTGGTCAGTGGGGTTACAGAGGAGACTGGGTTGGAGAGGGGGGTGGATAGCACAGTGAGGTGGGGAAGATAAAGTACTGCTTGTGGGAGCATACAGGGACGAGGTGAAGAGAGGGTAAGGCTGCTACGTGCAGTCGGGAGGTTAGGTGGAGGGCAGTGGGGCAGTGGAAGAGAAGAGAAGTAAAAAGATTGTGGGTGCATTGGTGAAATAGAAGGCTGTGTAGTGCTACAGTGGGAACAGGGAAGGGGATTGGTGGGTGATGGACACTGATTAACAAAGGCTGAGGGCAAAAGCTTACAAGAATGTAAGATATATTTCAGGAAGAGTTCACAACAGCGTAATTCAGAAAAGCTGGTGTTCATAGGAAGGATCCAGATGGCACAGGCTATGAAGCAGTCACTGAAATGAAGAACGTTGTGTTGCACAGCATGCTCAACAACTGGGTGGTCCAGCTGTTTCTTGGTCACAGTTTGTTGATGGCCATTCATGTGGACAGACAGCTTGTTAGTTGTCATGTCCATATAGAATGCAGGACAATGGCTGCATTTTAGCTTGCAGATTACATGACTGGTTTCACAGGTAGTCCTGCCTTTGTTGGGATAGGTGACACTTGAGACCAGACTGGAATACGTGGTGGTGGAAGGATGTATGGGACAGGTCCTGCATTTAAGTCTCTTACAGGGATATGAGGCATGAGGAAAGGGGTTGGGAGAAGAGACTACATAGAGATGGACAAGGATATTCTCTAGGATCGGTGGGTGGCAGAATACCACAGTTGGAGGGGCAGGAAGGATAGTGGGAAGAGTGCTCTTCATTCCAGAGTACAAAGAGAGGTTGTCAAAACCCTAGCAGAGAATGTGCATCAGTTGTTCCAGTCCTGGGTGGTAATGAGTCCAATGGGAATGCTCCTCTGTGGCCTGACAGTGGGACATTGGGAGGTGGTGGGTGACCCGGAGGGATTACACACAGGAAATTGTTTCTGTACAAGATAGGGAGGCGTAATTATGGTCTGTGAAGGCCTCAGTGAGGTTCTTGGTATATTTAGAGAGGGACTGCTCATCACTATGGAAGTAAAAGTCCCGGGTGACTAGGCTGTATTGAATGGACTTCTTGGTATGCACTGGGTGGCAGGTCTGAAAGTTAAGCTCTTGTTTGTTGGGTGTTTTGTTCTAGGACGTAAAAATAACTGAGGTCATGAGTGCTCATGTCATAAACTTAGAACACCAATAAGTAAAACAAGTTAAAAGCGACTATATATTCATGAGTGCTCATGTCATAATCTTAGAATACCAATAAGTAAAACAAGTTAAAAGCGACTATATATTAAGCCCAACCAATGGAAGAGAAGAGCTAAAAAAAAGGACTTCCTCTTGGACAAAGGTCCACAAAATACACCACAGAGACGACAGAGGTAACTAACTAAAGATTACATGTCCTTTGCCATATTGCTATGATGGATAAAAAATAAAACACAATCAACAGCCTGCATGTTGATTGCTAAAATGACTGATAACTCAGACAGCAAACATAGAGTGGAATATAAGTGGTTAAAAAAAGGGCATTGAATCAGGAAATGGCAAACCATCAAAGGCTGATGACAATGAGCACAATGTGCTGGGGGATCACCACTTAACAAATGGCGATGGCTAAAAAGACAGTGCCCAAAACACAACGTAGCTAAAACGATCCCCTCGCAACAAGAGGGCTGAGAGAATGTTGGCCAAGTCACTGGGGGGAGGTTTCATTCCCCGGAGCTAGTTCCCATGAAGAGAAGACTTCCTGTGAAGAGAAAACCTTTGGTGATGCCAAAGTAACACCATCTGCCGACAGACGGCAACATGGAGATCATCCAAAGGAATGGAAAATCTAGCAGGCCAAGGTAGGAGGACTGCAACCTTGGCAGCAGCATCAGCAGCCTCATTTCCCGTCAGACCAAAGTGACCAGGAATCTACACGAACATCACAGTGGCTCCATCAAAAGTGAGCAAAGAGAAATTTCTTTGGACCCATTGTACTAAGGGATGGACTGTGTACAGAACAGAGAGGCTCTGAAGGACACTGAGAGAATCAGAGCACATGACACACTGAAAAAGCCTGTGTCGCCAGATGTACTGGGTGGCTCGATAGATGGCAAAGAGCTCTGTTGTAGAAATCAAGCAGTGTGCTGGAAGCCAGCAACAAAAAAGGTTGGTGCCAATGTCGAAGGCACATCCAACACTATAGTCAGTCAGAGCTATCAGTGTACACGAAGGTCCTATTACTAAGTTGCGTGCAAAGGTCGAGAAACTTACAGTGGTACATCGAATTCGGAGAGGTGTCATTGAGAAGTGAAGGAAGACCAAGATGCAAACAGGCCACTGCACAAAGCCGAGGTGATAAAGGGTTCACACCTATCGGGAATGTGCCAAGTAGCTAAAGTGAAGCTGCCAGAGCAGTAGCTGAAAGCGAACTCTTGAGAGGTTATAACAATATTTGTTTATGGTTCATTTGAATTTTTAATTTTTTTTGCTTTAAAATTTTTGCATATTGTTACTATATTTTCCATACAAGTAAAGTAAAGTGTACTATACTCGAGATTGAAGTTCTTTGCATTGCATGTGAGTAACGTATGTAAAATACTATGTAAATTGTTTATTATGTTAAATAATTTTCTGATGACCTTTTGTATTTAAAACTATTTGTGTGTTTAAATTGTTCATGTAAATGTAAATTTGACAATTTAAGAAGTGGTCATGCTCAGCAACAATATAAGAAATAAAATTTGTTTAAAACGAAAGTGGCTCTGTTGAGTGGAAAAGGTGGCAAGGGTGAATTGGCGCACTACCTAGAGCAAGCGCGGGAAGTAAGTCACAGTCTGTAGGCAGCAGTGATTGAGGCAACACCTTTGTGGAGAAGGAGAAGCTTTGCCAGCAAATTCGCACAAAATGCCTCGGATGGAGACTTCAAATGCATTACGGCATAGCTGCGAGTTGTTGGGCTACTGTATGCAGATAGACCAAGACCAAGAAGAGAAACAGACTTGCAGGCCGTACTGTGACTGTTCGCCACATCCAAGCCTACAGCCACCACATAAGACTTTTTTATAGTAAATTTACTTTTGTACAGTGTCAACCATTAATTTGAACTGCTTTAATAATCATGCTTGAACTTTAAAGAAAGTGATGAATCTGAGTATCCTATTTTACAGACTTATGAAGTGCCAAGTTAATATAAAGAGGCACCATTTCAATTGTTTTTCGTGTTTTCATAACAACTGCAAAGTGTTATAGTAAAGTGTGCTTACGTAAAATTCAATCAGACTAGCCAAGTACTAGAATCTGGTAAATGACTATACAGAATTAGTTCAAAGAACAATAGCTTTTGAAAGTAAATTCCAGTGAGAAAGATGTTTTCTTGAAGTGAAATGATCAGTAAAAAAGTGTATGTCCTTTAGTATCTAAGTATTTGAGTTGTTTATTATAGAAAATGCTTTTCTGTATGTCCCCCCTGGCCAAATTTTTTTAGCTTCCCTGAAGTTATCTACTGGGCTTTTTCTCTTTTAAAAACATAATGTATGAGGGCTTAATAGTTGCACCAACATTGTTTACATGGAGTAATATTAATTTGAAGAACCTAATTAAACAGAAGGAAGAAAGGAGGCAAAATTCATACTTCTGCTTTTCCAATACTTCACTGTTCCGTTGCCTGGATAGGCTGGCGACTATTAGTACATGTTTTAAACCACTAATTGAACTTGGAACTGAGTTGTCCTAGCTTCAGTATAATATTATTCATATTGCATTTCTATTTAATCACTGGGTAAAAGTCTAGGAAAAGAATTGAATAGTCTGATTTACTTATCCATTAGACACAGTCAAGGATAACTCTATTAATTAGCTTTTCCTATTAACAGGACCATCCTCCCATAGTGTACTTTATTTGGAAACTAAACTAAAATTTAGTAAGAGGGTTATACGTGGCTTTTTCCGTAACAGGAATATTTGTTCTGTTGGGGTATAGTATATGTGAGAACATAGAGATAGGTTTTTCTGTTATTTAGGGAAAAGCATACTAAATTACAATAGTAATCAAAGGGTTATAAGGCAATAGAGAAAAGCATACTAAATTACAATAGTAATCAAAGGGTTATAAGGCAATAGAGAAGGGTGCGCCCCATACTGGGGGTCAAGGGAGTCATCAAACAAGGGCGTATAGGATGTGTGGCTGCACACGGCAGACAAACAGTATGCGTACATACTGAGGAGAACACCACACTGGTATGACAGTGGTAGTTCAAAAGGTTCTACATAGAGACTAGTGCAAAAGGCGCCAGTAGCCAAACGTATTCCATATTGTGTTAATGTGGCGTAAGATGGACGGAATGTATATGAACAAACGAAACATCCATAGTCTAGTTTCAAACAGACAAGGGATCATGATAAACGCAGGAGCACGGTCCAACCCACTCCCCAGGATGTACTGCTTAGAACATGTAGGACACTGAGGGACCGGGTACAGCATGTGGCCAGGTAATACACATGGGAGGACCAAGGAAGTTTCCTATTAAGCATGAGCTCCAGGAATTTCGTAGTTTCAGCGAATGGAAGAGCAACATGCCTAAGATGTAAAGAAGGTGGAAGAAACCCACTGCGCTGTCAAAAATTCATACAAAGAGTTTCATCAGTGGAAAAGCAAAAGCCATTGTTGATGCTCCATGAATAAAGATGATGGGGACACTGCTGAAGACGCCACACAAGAAAACAAGTCCATGAAGACTTACTATAGACGCAAAGTCATCAACGGGAAGGGAGCCGGAGATATCTGGTGGGAGACAGTCTGTAATAGGATTAATGGCTATAGCAGAGGATGACGCTCGGGATGGAGCCTTGAGGCACACTGTTCTGCTGCATACAGGTGTCCAACAAGGCCAAACCCACACATACATTGAAAACTTTGGCTTTCAAAAATCCATGATGAAAATGGGAAAAGCAGCCTCGGATGTCACATGTGTACAGAATATGGAGGATACCAGTCCTCCAGCAGGTGTCGTAGGCTTTCTTCAAATCAAAAAACACATCCACAGTCTGGTATTTCCGCAGGAAGCCATTCATGACAAGGCTCGACAAAGTGATGAGATGGACAACTGCAGAACAGCGTGCATGAAATCCACATTGTGCAGTGGTTAGTAGAGTGTTGAGACTGAAGCCACGTACCAACCGGGCATGAATCATACATTTCATCACTTTGCAAACACAGCTGGTGAGAGAAATGGGGTGGTAGCTAGAAGGAAGGTATTTGTACTTACTGGGTTTAGGTATGGGTATGACAGTAGCTTCACGCCAACATCTGGGAAACGTTCAATCTGCCCAAATGGGATTGCACATATGAAAGGAGAAAGTACTTGCCTGCAAGAGAAAGGCACTGCAACATCTGAGTGTGAACATCATTCGGCCATTGGGTGAAAGATCGCATGGTCAAGCTCCTTCACAGTAAAGGTGGCACTGTAGCATTCATGATTCTGAGAGGAGAAGGATATCTCCTCCTCCATTTGTTTCCGAATGAGGAAGGTGGGATGATAGTGGGTGCTACTTTAGAGCAACTATTGCAAGGTCTCATAGAACAGCAAATGCTTCTCACAAATGCGATTCGTGATTTTGTCGCTGCATCAAATGCGGGGCGTCTCTTGTCGTTGTCTATACCTACTTTTCCTCCTTACAACGATACGGCGGAAGACTGGTCTGATTACGAAAAACGTCTTCGACAGCACTTCTTGGCATTTCATGTTGCGGACGAACAAACATGTAAGTCTCTGTTCCTTTCATGGATTTCACCTCAAATGTATCGGTTCTTGTCGCAATTGGCTCCTCTGAAAGATCCTGAATCTTTGTCCCTTGCCAAAATGTGCTCCCTTCTGTCCGTCTATTTTCAAAAGCAAACACATGTGGTAGCCTCTCGTGTTGCCTTTTATCATTGTCAAAAACAACCGAATCAATTCTATCGCGCTTGGGCTGCTGAACTTCACGGCCTCAGTAGAAAGTGTCAATTTGTTACTGAAGTTCACACGGAATCCTACGCTGATTCCATGGTACGGGATGCAATTATCCGAACGGCGCCCGACAAAGAAGTTAGGCAACGTGCCCTTCAGTTGGCAAATCCAACTCTAGATGAAGTCCTATCCATCGCTCAGTCTTTTGAAATTTCTCGCGCCACTGGAGCGCAAATAGAGGCATGGGGCGACGTCGGGGAAATACAACCTCTGTGCGGTGTTGACGAAGCGTGTGGCGTGTCCCTGCCGGCCGATGTGGCCGCAGTATGCTCCCAAGCGCAGCCTCGGCCTAACCGTAAACAAACCTCTAAGAAACTGCAGCAAAACCCACGGCAACTTCCTTCATGTCCAAGGTGTTTTACGAAACATTCACGAGAAGATTGTCCACAACGTTGGACCGTGTGTCACAAATGCAAAAAAAAAAAAAAAAAAAAAAAAAGGGTCGTGTCATCCGTTTGCAAATCCGACCGCATACATGATGTTCATGAACATGGTGCTGATTCTGTGTTGTTTGTCAATTGTACTTCTTCCCTTTCAGGGAAGATATTCCTCATTGTCCAAATACTTGGTCGAGATGTTCGTATGCAGGTGGATACTAGTTCTGCTGCCACTATCATCAATTCTCAGACGTATCTTCAGTTGGGTTCTCCAATCCAGTCACCTGTCACTAGGCAATTACGGACTCAAAATAAACAGAAGATTTCTTCTTGGGACAATTTGATGCTGATGTAGCTTACAAATCTGTAGTTTGCACTGTTCCCATACTTGTGGTCGACCATAGTAACGTGGAGAATCTTTTTGGTTTCGATGCCTTTCGCGTTTTTGGGTTCTCCATAGATGACTCTGTCAATATCGTCTCTGATGCTATTCCTTATGCTCAATTGGATTCCTTGTCGAAGACATTTTTGTCCCTTTTTTCTCCTGGATTAGGCCATGCAAACAACTTTGAGGCTCATATCACGCTCAAACCCACTGCTCGGCCTAAGTTTTTTTGGGTTCGGCCCATTCCTGTGGCCCTTCGTGATCAGGTCAAACGGGAGCTGGATCGTCTCACTGCTTCAGGGGTCTTGCTTCCTGTCACTTCCAGTGAGTGGTCCTCTCCTGTCGTCGTTGCTAAGCTCGATGGTGATATTCGTCTCTGTGGCGATTTCAAAGCCACTGTAAATACTCAATGCCTCACTGGCACTTACCCTATGCCTCGACCTGAAGAATTGTTCGCTAAACTTGCTGGAGGCCAGTAATTTTCTAAACTTGACCTGTCAGAAGCTTATCATCAACTTCCTCTCAACGCTGCTTCCCGGCAGTTTCTGGTCCTTAACACGCCTTTCGGCCTCTATCAATACCAACGATTGCCATTCGGGGTTGCCAGCGCCCTTGCTCTCTTTCAGCGATTCTTGGAACAATTATTGCTCACTGTCCCTGGGTGTATAAATTACCAGGACGACATTGTTGTCACTGGCTCCACCACTGACGAACATCTTCAGGATCTCCGCACACTTTCTCATGTCTTACAGACTGCCGGTCTTAAGTGTAATCTTCAGAAATCAAAATTTTTTCAGGCATCTATCACATACTTGGGGTTTCAACTCCCTTGGGATGGTATTTGTCCACTTCAGCAAACTGTCGCTGCGATCAATGCCCTTCCTCGCCCTACATCTGTTAAGGAACTGCAGGCCTTCTTGGGGAAAATAGCATACTATCACAAGTTTTTACCGTCTGCTGCTTCGGTGGCTCAGCCGTTGCATCGCCTGGTCCGCGTCATGCGATGCGGCTTTCCAGAAATTGAAGACTATGCTGAAACAGGCCCCGTGCCTGGCTACTTATCGATCTCGCCAACATCTTGTTCTTGCCATGGATGCCTCTCAATATGGGGTCAGTGCAGCCCTTGCGCACTGTTTTTCTGATGGTTCTGAACAACCCATTGCTTATGCCTCCAAAACGCTCACGGATGCCCAACTAAAGTATTCTCAAATTGAAAAAGAAGCTTTGGAAATTATTTATGCTCTTCATAAGTTTGGTGTTTTTCTCTATGGATCCAAATTTCATCTTGTTACGGACCACAAACCACTTGTTTCCTTGTTTCATCGATCAACGTCACTTCCCGACAAGGCTGCACACCGCCTCTAGCGTTGGGCTCTTTACTTGTCTCGTTTCAATTATGAGATTCATTTCTGGCCAACGGCTCAACATGCGAATGCTGATGCACTGTCTCGCCTTCCCATGGGTCCTGATCTGGCATTCGATAGGGACGAACATTTGTGTTTCCACCTGGATGTTGTCGAACAGTGGGTTGTGGACGGGTTCCCCATCATCGGGAACCGGTTGGCGGCGGCTACGGGTTCTGACCCTACCCTCTCCCAGGTTGTACGCTGTAATCAGAAGGGTTGGCCAGATCGCCCGTCCGCTTAGACTTCTGATCCGTTGCGGAACTACTATGCTTTGCGTTACCGCCTCACGGCTAGGGATGGTGTTATCCTCCTTTCCACCGAAAATGCTTCGCCGCGTGTTGTGGTACCTGCTCCTTTGCGTGCGTCGGTCTTGCGACTCCTTCACCAGGGGCACTGGGGTGTCTCTCGCACAAAATGATTTGCCGCAATGGGCAGATTGGTGCACGGGGCCCCAGCAGATTCAACCCCCACGTCTCCTGTCATCTCGAACCGTTATCATCGGGGATACTTCCGTCCGTACGGGAAGCCTCCTCCTCGAGACTTTACGGCCAGTCGAACAACACCTATGGACATTATCAATCTACAGGCCACCTCCATCAAGACCTGTGCAAAAAATTCAAAGGGGGGAAAAGTGTTGTGGCTCGCCGATCTTACAAAGTGCCGCCGCGCAGTTACGCACCTCTTCTACATGCGGCGCTGTCTGCCAGCCATGCAGCAGCAGCAGCGCCACCTAAGTGGCCAGCCAGCCAGCGGCCACTAGACTCTGACTCAGTTATGATTTGACTGTTAAAGTGTACACACGTCTTACTCTGTTTACTTGATCTGTGACTTTCATGTATTGCGTCTTCCTTGAAATATATTAGTTCAACTTGAAGTTATAACAGAGAGAGGGTCTGCTATAAGTGGACCGATCCAGTCATAGTATTCAAACTATAAAACGAGGAACTTAAGACACACACAGCAGAAGGTACAAAAGGGTAGGCTAAATCTAAAAACTGGAAAAACACAGGAGTAAAAGAGAGGTCTTTCCATAGGGGAGTGATCATGGGTCCCAGCCCGAGAAAACATGAAGAGGGGCTCCAACCACAACCACCCTGTCCTGCTCCAGGAATAAAGCAAAACCTTATGTCTGAAAATAAAAACCAGTTTCACAGAGGAAACTGCAGACCAGTTCAACCATCCATAAATTGATGCTAATATCAAATTTAAGGAATCTGAAAGACTATACTTAGTGTGAAGGGCCAAAAGAAGGGGACATTCCACAAATATAGAGGATAGCGTCAGTATAGCTCCACAACTACATTGTGGGGGTCTTCTGTTTTGAAAGAGGAAACAGTGGGTGACGCTGGTATGACCAGTGCGTAGATGGCATAAGACAGTAGACTCCATCCGAGCAGAGCGGAAGGAAGAGCACCAAATTACAGCAGTCTCCTAGATTGTGCGTAATTTATTATTGACAGTAGTAGCCCACAGATGTCATTCCACAAAGAGAGATTTATGTAAATCCGCATATCCACAGTTGGAATTATGAAAGAGAAAGGGGGGTAAGTATCTGCTTCTCTAACCAAACCATCAGCCAGTTTGTTCCATGTGATGTCCACATGACATGGTACCCAGGGAAAGACAACTGAGGAGGTGGCACGGCCTATGGCAGAGAGAAGATCATGGGTAACAGAGACCGAAGGGTGACGAGGGTAGCATCGGTCGATAGCCTGCAGGCTGCTCATTGAGTCAGTACATATTAAAACACTGTGCAGAGAGGCATGAGTAACAAAATGAAGGGCCCTGTTAATGGCTAACAGCTCTACTGTGAACACACTACATGATCCCAGCAATAAATGGTGCTCTAAGCGAGTAGGAGACGTGAAAGCGTATCCTGCCTTGTCTATCATCTTAGAACCATTACTGTAGAAGATGGTGGCACCCTGGAAATCTGTAAGGATGGAATATACGAAACGCTGGAAGGGGCAACAGAGAGCTTAGGACCCTGGAAAGGTTGGTCCTATCCGTGGTCTAGGCACCATCCAAGCAGGGATTTGGGATGAAATAAACAGGGCACATTCCAGTGAGTGCAGGTGGACATCTCGACAGGGGGAAGTGAGACGTATCCCAACCGACAATCCCACCCATGGGTGGTTACCAGGAAGGATATGCCTTGTTTGCAAAGAGGACAGGGTACAAAGGATGGTCAGGGAATCAGTGAATGGCGATTGCATATGAAACCAGGAGTTGGCTCCATCGTATTTGTAGAGGGGTAATCCCCGCTTTTGTGAGGAGACTGTCAACGAGTGCAAAACGCACCAATAGCCAGACGCACCCACAATGGTGAACAGGGTCAAGTATTTTCAGAGTGGAAGGAGCCGCTGAGTCCTAAACCTGACTTCCATAATCTAGCCTGGACTACATTATGGCACGGTAAAGATGGAGAAGAGTAGTACGGTCTGCACCTCAACATGTGTTGGCCATGACGCAGAGAGTAGTAAGATTCTGCATGCGTGTAGTCTTCAGGTGGCAAATATGAGGCAGCCACATCAGCTTTTTATCAAAAATAAGATCCAAGAAACGGGTCTGTGATACAACATCTATGAGCTGGTCACCTAACTGAAATTTGGGTTGTGGGTGTGCTGTGGACTGACAACAAAAAAATGCGTGACCTGTGTTTCAGAGGGAAAAAAACTGGAATCCATGGGAGATGGCCCATCCAGAGGCCCATCGGATGGCACCTCGGAGCCGGCACTCAGCAGATGCTATCGAGAGTGAGCAGCACAAGATGCAAATCCTGAATGAAGTACCAACTTGAACCTGGAAGAGCCAGTGGAATAAAAATTCGAGAATAGAAATCAGGATGAGGCCGTAAAAGCCCCAGTCACGGAGGATAACTAAAATGTGATGGCGCCAAGCCGTGTGGTATGCCTTATGTAGGTCAAAGAAGACCGTGACAAGGTGCCAGTGGTTAGTAAAAGCCTATCGGATTGCTGTTCCCAACATGAGTGAATGGTCAGTTGGAGATTGTCCCTCCTGGAAGCCACACTGATATAGGAACAAAAGCCCAGAGATTTGAGTACCAAGATAATCGGAAGCTAACCAACCTCTCAGGCAGTTTACAAAGTACATTTGCCAGACTAATCGGGCAGTAGCTGTTGAGAGACGAGTTCTTCCCGGGCTTAAGGACACAGGAATCTATACTGTCTCGCCATTGCAAAGAGAAGGCACCCGTGAGCCAAATGCAGTTAAAGGCCCTGAATAGATGTTGCCTCTGAGTAATGTTCAAGTGCTGGATCATCTGGTTGGAATCCGAGCCTGGGACTGTGTCAGGTGAAGAGGTAAGAGACTGCAAAAATTCCCATTCAGTGAAGGGTTCATTGAAGAGTTCAGCTTGGTGAGGGTTGAAACAGAGGGGGCATCTGTTCAACTTAGCGTTTCTGTCAAAGAAAGGTAGTAGGATAGGAAGAGGACACCAATGCTGTCGCAAAGTGTGTCATGAGGTATTATGCAAGGACCAATGGATCAGTACACAGAGCACGTCGGAGGGCAAGACCGTGGACAGTGGATTGTCACTGGCACCCAAGACGACTAAAGAGCTTAGAACAAACCTGCGATGAAGAGACATATGTCTCCAGGGAGGAAACATAGCACCCCCAGCATTTATTTTTACTCTGCTTAATAAGGTAGGGAGCCTCAGCACAGAGACACTTAAAAGGAAGAGGTCGGTCTGCGAAGGGTGTCGTTTAAATTGTTGCAGTGGCCATCGACGTTCCTGGACAGCGACTGCTACGTCCTCGGTCCACCGAGGTACCGGTTGAAGATGAGGGTGACCTGAGGATAGGGGGACAGCAGTGCCACGAGCATGAAGAATAGTTCCAGAGATGCCCTGCATGACCGCATCAATGCAGTTTGAGAGACAGCTGTCAAAGTGCGCAGCAGATGTATATAAAGACCAATTGGCTCTGCACAATGCCTAACGTAGAGGCGTGTCTGCCTGGTGGTGGCAGGGGAACAAAAATCTCATTGGAAAGTGATCACTGTCACAAAGATCATCATGGGGTGGACAATGCCGGGAAGCCGCGTGAGCAGAGGAGTAGATTGTGAGATCGACAGCAGTAAAAGTGCCATGAGCAGCCCTGAAGTGGGTAAGGAAATCATCATTTAGGAGACACAAATCAAAGTCAGTAATAAGTTGGTCAATTGTAAGACCCCTACCCATCGAAGTGGCACTCCCCCACAGAGGGTGGTGTGCACTGAAGTCCCAGAGGAGGAGATATGGGGATAGGAGCTGCTGCTGAAGGTAGACAGTTCTACATATTCTACACAACAAAGTAGCCTACCTGGAGCCGCATGCGATAGCCGTGGGGTCTGAGGGCACCTTGCCACGGTTCGCGCAGCTCCCCCTGTCGGAGGTTCGAGTCCTCTCTTGGGCATTGATGTGTGTGTTGTCCTTAGCGTAAGTTAGTTTAAGTTAGATTAAGTAGTGTGTAAGTCTAGGGACTGATGACCTTAGAACTTACCACAAATTTACAAATTTTCCAACCTGGAAGGAGGTAGACATTGCAAATGGTAATTGCCAGAGTCGTTTGTACTCTAACCATTTTTGCTTCCAAACTGGTACAAATGGGAATCCAGTCACTAATGACACTGGCGTGGTCCAACGTGCAGATCCTTCCAGATGCTACCCCCAGGTGGGCACAGATCTGGCAGAATGCCCGATAACCATGAAACGTTGGAGAGTGGTCATCATGGAAGTGCTTTCTTGAAGAGCAAGACAGAACACAGAATAGGAGGAAGCAAGGCATTGTACTTCCAGCAGGTGACAATAATATCCATTGCATTTCCACTGGATTATCGTATGGTAACACATCGTATGGTTAGACATAAAGAAACCAAGAGAAGGTCATGTCACTCGGTCAGTGGTTGTCACCGACAGGGATGACGTGACATCCATAAATAGGAAGTCAGTCTCAGGTTGTGAGGGCAGAGATGGTACCTCGGGGGCAAAGGAAGGGCTTTGTCCAGGGACTTATGTTTCTTCTTCTTCTTCTTCTTCTTCTTCTTCTCCTCCTCCTCCTCCTCCTCCTTCAGAGGTAGAGTAGGGCAGGGCATAGAGGGAGAACGGGCTTCTGCAAGATCCGGAACCGAAAGAGAGCAGGCAATATCGGAGTGCGCACGTGGTGTGTCTTGTGGTCAAGTTGTGCTAGTAGGCTTCCGGCCTGAGAGACACCGGAGCGAGGGTCCTGGGAGGAGGGGGGGGGGGGGGGGGGGGGGGGGGGGGGGGGAAGGGCACTTCCTCAGCCAGGGAGGTGGAGCAGCTCCCAGAGGGGAGGGAGTGGGAACTGCAGGGGAAGAGGAGGGGGAGGGGGATGGGACTGGGGAAAGGAACAGGTAGGAGGGGGAAAGAATGTAATGCAGACAAAAGTTGATGAAAGTGACAATGGATGGAGTCTTGTCATATTTTGGTGAGCCTCAGCATAAGATAGGCAATCCAGGGACTTGTATTCTTGGCTCTTCTTTCTCCCTTGTAAGCTTGGCAATCTGAAGAGTGTGGAGAGTGGTGGTCATGACAATTGACACACACAGGTGGTAGAACACAGGTGCTTCCCTCATGGAGTGGGTGTTACCACATAGATGGTCTGCCGTACAGCGGGAAGACACATGCCCAAAACATATGCACTGAAAGCACCTCATGGGTGGTGGGACGTACAGCTTCACATCACAAATGGTTCAAATGGCTCTGAGTACTATGGGATTCAACATCTGAGTTCATCAGTGCCCTAGAACTTAGAACTACTTAAACCTAACTAACCTAAGGACATCACACACATCCATGCCCGAGGCAGGATTCGAACCTGCGACCGTAGTGGTCGCACAGTTCCAGACTGAAGTGCCTAGAACCACCCAGCCACAGTGGATGGTGCTTCACATCAGATCTGTAGAACATAATCTTAACCTTCTCTGGGAGGGTATCTGCCTCAAAAGCCAGAATGAAGGCGCCGGTATTAGTGCGCCCGTCAAACAATATGAACGCCGAGTTGCTCTAGATTAATCCGGAGCTCCTCATCAGTTTGCAGGATGAGGTGCCTATGAAAAATCACTCTCTGCACCATATTCAGAGACTGGTGAGGGGTAATAGACACTGTGACATTGTCAAGACGATCATAAGCACAAAGAACTGTAGATTGTGCAGCTGAAGACGCTTTGATCAACAGGGAGTCCGACCTGAGAGACTTACCTTTACCAATCTTGTCCTCAATATTCCCCACAAAAACAATGGCTTTGTGGAGGTGAATGTGTCCCCGTCCGTTCTAGTACAGACCAGGTAGCAGGGCAAGTGTTTTGTCCAAAGCCAGGGAGCCTGGCCCTCCTTCCAGGGTGTAGCCAGGGAAGAGAAGGCCGCAGGATCATAAGAAGTAGTATTCAATGATTTGTTACCACTCAAAGAGATGGCCTTAGAAGATTGGCCAGATTTTTGGAGCCTCATATGCTTCATGTGCGAAGCATCCACCCTGATAACACCCACTCCAATCAGGGGCTCTCCCCATGTAAACCACTGAGCCACAGCAAGGGCCATCTGGCATGGCAGCTAGTACCTGAAGTTCTGATGCTCTGAAGTGACAAGCAACCACTCTTAGGCACACATGGGGAGGCAACAGCTCAGGTATAAGAAGTGTGATCCCTGTGTTGTCGGGGTACTCAGTCAGATGGGTACATGGCAGCCCCATCACAAGGACTGGCTTCAGGTGCTGATGACCTAGTGGGGTGGAGCGACTACAGCAGAGAAGGAAAAGGGGAAGGAAGGGGGAGAGGAATCCATGCCATAGATGCTAGGGAGGAAGTTCTTCCCCAAATGGTTCACACTAGAAACAGAAAATTTAGAACTGGAAGTCAAAACTAAAGCGGGGACCTAAACGCCACAAAGGATGAAAGGGAACAGGCAAGATGAACAAAATTGCACGCAATACAGGGAACTAGGTGGATAGCCAGGTCAACATAAATCAAAACACAGAGAGGGGAAAAGGGGAGGCGGGTAGGAGGGCCACTGTTAAGAAAATGCAGCCAGGGGAGGAAGAATGGACTGCAATAGCTTGATAGCTTGGGGGCCCCAGCGCACACGCATGAACTGACAAAAGAACCATGAGCTCCAGGGGGGGGGGGGGGGGGGGGGCGGCACAGCAATAGGGTTCATGACATCATCTGCTATGGTCAGGTCGGAAATCACGGAATGAATCTTGATCCCAGAGAGCTGATGGAGGTTGCACCACATGATGCAAGAGGTAGTGAAACTGTTAAAAGAACTAGTAAAGGAAATTCAGCTACCTTTTTTGTTATCTGGAAGAATGCAATGTAGCTGTTTCTAATGAATACAGTTCACCATCGAAGCATGACAGTTAAAAATGCAGAGAGCACATCTCATGCGTGAATCTCATAGCAGAATGCCTCAGTCTACCAGGGGACTAGGACACAGCACGGTAAAGAAGTAGTGCGAGGTATGGAAAATTCTGCCGTAGTAAGGATAACATTTGTAAGGTAGTCTACCTGGTCATCGCAACTGTGGAAATGTTGATCATCGAAGGTCGCCAGGGTGAAGTAAAACCTCCAGCCAGCCTTAGAAAGCTGCCGGCTGGGTTTACATGCACGTGAGGTACGAGTCGGCAAACGGATTGCACATGGGAACTGGTTGCTCAAGTACGTGTCAGAGAGAACGGACCATTCAAGGCAATGGGCAAGCTAGGCAGTGCAGAATGTGAGGCCCAAGCGGGACCAGGTTTGCATGGGGTCTGAACAGAACGTAGGCACTCCAGTGTTAAGACAGATGAGGTTAAGTTGATGGAGAAGGACAGCCAAGTGGGAACCTCTTGGATAGGTTCTCGCAGAGCCCCAAAGGGGATGGTGGGCATTTAAGTTGCAGAGCAGCAAAAACGAGTGAGGGAGCTGACCAACACGCTGGAGCAAATGGCAAATGATGAAAGGATGTAGAAGTTACAAAGAGAAAACATGAAACGAGGAAGGAAAATGCAAGCTGCAACTGCTTGCAGTGGGGTGTTCAGTGAGATGGTTTGGCTATAGACATCATGTCATCCCGAATGAGCAGTATGACTCCCCCATGATGTGGAATGCTACCCTCGGTGGAGGGGAGGGGTCAATGTGGATCAGAAGGAAATGAGGGAGGTCGAAGCAGCCACAAAGATGCAATTTTGTTTCCTGGATGTAAAAAACAACTGGACGTTGTGATTTCAAGAGCAGCCATAATGGAGAGTTCATGGCATTAGATCCAACTAGGATCTAATGCCATGAACGTTCCACTGGAGAAAATTCATACTGGGGAAAGGAGGATAAGGAACAAATGAAGGGCAGTCACCTTGCTGATTGCCGAGTACCAGCCTTTGAAGGTTCATGGCAGAAAAATGGTAGGCAGTGTGCACTGGCGAAATGGAGGTCAGCTGGGTGAGGGTATCACGTAGTGATAATCAAAATTTTGACGACGACATGTACTCATGTCAGATAGTCTTATATTCTGACGGAATGTAAGTTATGTACATTCCTCACCAATTTTTATAATTACGCTACTATCTTAATGAAATGCTTGTTTAATTATGTATATACACCCTGTGCTTCATTTTTGTATTTTTTGTGTTTAGGTAACTTTTGCTGTGTTACTTGAAAATGGCCCTAAGGCCGAAATTGCAATTATAATAATCAATATTTCATACAGTCAACGGCGACTATGATGTCGTTTAAGAAATATTATATGACTGTGAATCCCAACCATGAAAAGTTAATTTTTTCCACACTGTTTTCTTGAATGATTTCTCCCAAGTATTTAAACTGAGAAAACATTTTTATTTTCAAATATTTCATGTTCAAAACCTTTGGTACTGGTATGTTGCATGTCATATATTCCATTTTTTCAGATGATATTTATAGTCCTACTTTTTCCGCAAGTTATTTAGGAATTTCAATTTGTTTTTGAGCTATGGTAAAATCCCTAGTTAAAATTGCCTGCTCATCTGCAAATGCAGGGCAGTCTATTCTGATATTACTCCTGCCTAACTTACTTGATTGATCGATAGACACACAAACATACACACAAAATTCAAGCTTTCGCAACAAACTGTTGCCTCATCAGGAAAGAGGGAAGGAGAGGGAAAGGATGTGGGTTTTAAGGGAGAGGGTAAGGAGTCATTCCAATCCTGGGAGCGGAAAGACTTACCTTAGGGGGAAAAAAGGACGGGTATACACTCGCACACACACACACACACACACACACACACACACACACACACACACACACACACACACATATCCATCCACACATATACAGACACAAGCAGACATATTTAAAGACAAAGAGTTTGGGCAGAGGTGTCAGTCGAGGCGGAAGTGCAGAGGCAAAGACGTTGTGGAATGACAGGTGAGGTATGAGTGGCGGCAACTTGAAATTAGCGGAGATTGAGGCCTGGTGGGTAACGGGAAGAGAGGATATATTGAAGAGCAAGTTCCCATCTCCGGAGTTCGGATAGGTTGGTGTTGGTGGGAAGTATCCAGATAACCCGGACGGTGTAACACTGTGCCAAGATGCGCTGGCTGTGCACCAAGGCATGTTTAGCCACAGGGTGATCCTCATTACCAACAAACACTGTCTGCCTGTGTCCATTCATGCGAATT
The DNA here is from genome assembly GCF_021461385.2 of Schistocerca piceifrons. Classification (NCBI taxonomy): domain Eukaryota; kingdom Metazoa; phylum Arthropoda; class Insecta; order Orthoptera; family Acrididae; genus Schistocerca; species Schistocerca piceifrons. The sequence goes on along the minus strand of NC_060140.1, from coordinate 937,050,467 downwards.
GACAGTTTGTTGCTGGTCATTCCCACATAGAATGCATCACAGTGTAGGCAGGTCAGTTGGTAAATCACGTGGGTGCTTTCACACGTGGCTCTGCCTTTGATCGTGTACACCTTCCGGGTTACAGGACTGGAGTAGGTGGTGGTGGGAGGGTGCATGGGACAGGTTTTGGATCGGGGGCGGTTACAAGGATAGGAGCCAGAGGGTAGGGCAGGTGGCTTGGGGATTTCATAGGGATGAACTAACAGGTTACGAAGGTTAGGTGGACGGCGGAAAGACACTCTTGGCGGAGTGGGGAGGATTTCATGAAGGATGGATCTCATTTCAGGGCAGGATTTGAGGAAGTCGTATCCCTGCTGGAGAGCCACATTCAGAGTCTGGTCCAGTCCGGGAAAGTATCCTGTCACAAGTGGGGCACTTTTGTGGTTCTTCTGTGGGGGATTCTGGGTTTGAGGGGATGAGGAAATGGCTCTGGTTATTTGCTTCTGTACCAGGTCGGGAGGGTAGTTGCGGGATGCGAAAGCTGTTGTCAGGTTGTTGGTGTAATGATTCAGGGATTCCGGACTGGAGCAGATTCGTTTGCCACGAAGACCTAGGTTGTAGGGAAGGGACCGTTTGATGTGGAATGGGTGGCAGCTGTCATAATGGAGGTACTGTTGCTTGTTGGTGGGTTTGATGTGGACGGACGTGTGAAGTTGGCCATTGGACAGGTGGAGGTCAACGTCAAGGAAAGTGGCATGGGATTTGGAGTAGGACCAGGTGAATCTGATGGAACCAAAGGAGTTGAGGTTGGAGAGGAAATTCTGGAGTTCTTCTTCACTGTGAGTCCAGATCATGAAGATGTCATCAATAAATCTGTACCAAACTTTGGGTTGGCAGACTTGGGTAACCAAGAAGGCTTCCTCTAAGCGACCCATGAATAGGTTGGCGTACGAGGGGGCCATCCTGGTACCCATGGCTGTTCCCTTCAATTGTTGGTATGTCTGGCCTTCAAAAGTGAAGAAGTTGTGGGTCAGGATGAAGCTGGCTAAGGTAATGAGGAAAGAGGTTTTAGATAGGGTGGCAGGTGATCGGCGTGAAATGAAATGCTCCATCGCAGCGAGGCCCTGGACGTGCGGAATATTTGTGTATAAGGACGTGGCATCAATAGTAACAAGGATGGTTTCCGGGGGTAACAGATTGGGTAAGGATGCCAGGCGTTCAAGGAAGTGGTTGGTGTCTTTGATGAAGGATGGGAGACTGCATGTAATGGGTTGAAGGTGTTGATCTATGTAGGCAGAGATACGTTCTGTGGGGGCTTGGTAACCAGCTACAATGGGGCGGCCGGGATGATTGGGTTTGTGGATTTTAGGAAGAAGGTAGAAGGTAGGGGTGCGGGGTGTCGGTGGGGTCAGGAGGTTGATGGAGTCAGGTGAAAGGTTTTGCAGGGGGCCTAAGGTTCTGAGGATTCCTTGAAGCTCCGCTTGGACATCGGGAATGGGGTTACCTTGGCAAACTTTGTATGTGGTGTTGTCTGAAAGCTGACGCAGTCCCTCAGCCACATACTCCCGACGATCAAGTACCACGGTCGTGGAACCCCTGTCCGCCGGAAGAATGACGATGGATCGGTCAGCCTTCAGATCACGGATAGCCTGGGCTTCAGCAGTGGTGATGTTGGGTGTAGGATTAAGGTTTTTTAAGAAGGATTGAGATGCAAGGCTGGAAGTCAGAAATTCCTGGAAGGTTTGGAGAGGGTGATTTTGAGGAAGAGGAGGTGGGTCCCGCTGTGACGGAGGACGGAACTGTTCCGGGCAGGGTTCAATTTGGATGGTGTCTTGGGGAGTCGGATCATTAGGAGTAGGATTAGGATCATTTTTCTTCGTGGCAAAGTGATACTTCCAGCAGAGAGTACGAGTGTAGGACAGTAAATCTTTGACGAGGGCTGTTTGGTTGAATCTGGGAGTGGGGCTGAAGGTGAGGCCTTTGGATAGGACAGAGGTTTCGGATTGGGAGAGAGGTTTGGAGGAAAGGTTAACTACTGAATTAGGGTGTTGTGGTTCCAGATTGTGTTGATCGGAATTTTGAGGTTTTGGAGGGAGTGGAGCTGGAAGTGGGAGATTGAGTAGATGGGAGAGACTGGGTTTGTGTGCAATGAGAGGAGGTTGAGGTTTGCTGGAAAGGTTGTGAAGGGTGAGCGAGTTGCCTTTCTGGAGGTGGGAAACCAGGAGATTGGATAGTTTTTTGAGGTGGAGGGTGGCATGCTGTTCTAATTTACGGTTGGCCTGTAGGAGGATGCTCTGAACAGCCGGTGTGGATGTGGGAGAGGAAAGATTAAGAACTTTTATTAAGGATAGGAGTTGACGGGTGTGTTCATTGGCTGAGTTGATGTGTAGGTGAAGGATTAGGTGGGTGAGGGCAATGGATTGTTCAGTTTGGAACTGGTATAGGGACTGATGGAAGGAAGGGTTGCAGCCAGAGATGGGAACTTTAAGTGTGAGGCCTTTGGGGGTGATGCCAAATGTCAGACAAGCCTGAGAAAATAGAATATGGGAGCGTAATCTGGCTAGGGCGAAGGCATGTTTGCGGAGGGAATGTAAATAAAACTTAAAGGGGTCGTTGTGGGGGTGTTGTGAGGGTGACATGGTATTAGAAGGTGGAAAGTGTAACATGAGGTGAAACGAAAATGAAAATAAAAATATATGGGGAGAGATAAAGGTGAACCGGAAAGTAACTGGAGATCTGGAATGAAAAAAGGCGAAAAGGTGTTGGTTACAGCTGGGCTATGTTGGACTTGGGTTGATAGACAACGATGTGCATCAAGGTTAGGTGGTTGTGTTGCCGCCAAAACACGTTAAAGGACGGAGAAATTCGGGAAAATTTCAAAAAAACTGTGTGTAGTATATTAAAAGGAGTGGTATTGTGGTGGCAGATTATCAAAATGAGGCTAACAATTGTCTGACGAAGAAATAATGACGTTAAAACCTGTGGGAAGTGGCTAAAAATTATAAGTGATGTGGGAAAAACGGAAATGGAAATAGAGCGAAAGTTATTAGAACTGGCCGAAATGGTTGTTCAAAAGGTGAAAGGAGCTGTTTGTGAACTAGAAACGGTGGATATTATAGCGGCGGTAGTGCTGAAAGCGGCAAAAAAAAAATTTTTTGGTTATGGTTTGGAAGTGGGTTACGTATTATTTAGTATATATAGGCGGGATAAAATAGTATAGCAGATTACGGTAAAAAGGAGAAGGTGAATACAAAGTGAAACTACTGGCAAAAACAGAAAGAGGAAAATAAGACGACAGAAAAGATTTCGAAATGCAACAGTGACAATAACAAACGTAATTGTTGGATTCAAATTAATGATATCAATATAATAGAGGGAAACATTCCACGTGGGAAAAATTATATATAAAAACAAAGATGAGGTGACTTACCGAACGAAAGCGCTGGCAGGTCGATAGACACACAAAGAAACACAAACATACACACAAAATTCAAGCTTTCGTAACAAACTGTTGCCTCATCAGGATATACCACTCCTTTTAATATACTACACGCAGTTTTTCGAAATTTTCCCGAATTTCTCCGTCCTTTAACGTGTTTTGGCGGCAACACAACCACCTAACCTTGATGCACATCGTTGTCTATCAACCCAAGTCCAACATAGCCCAGCTGTAACCAACACCTTTTCGCCTTTTTTCATTCCAGATCTCCAGTTACTTTCCGGTTCACCTTTATCTCTCCCCATATATTTTTATTTTCATTTTCGTTTCACCTCATGTTACACTTTCCACCTTCTAATACCATGTCACCCTCACAACACCCCCACAACGACCCCTTTAAGTTTTATTTACATTCCCTCCGCAAACATGCCTTCGCCCTAGCCAGATTACGCTCCCATATTCTATTTTCTCAGGCTTGTCTGACATTTGGCATCACCCCCAAAGGCCTCACACTTAAAGTTCCCATCTCTGGCTGCAACCCTTCCTCCCATCAGTCCCTATACCAGTTCCAAACTGAACAATCCATTGCCCTCACCCACCTAATCCTTCACCTACACATCAACTCAGCCAATGAACACACCCGTCAACTCCTATCCTTAATAAAAGTCCTTAATCTTTCCTCTCCCACATCCACACCGGCTGTTCAGAGCATCCTCCTACAGGCCAACCGTAAATTAGAACAGCATGCCACCCTCCACCTCAAAAAACTATCCAATCTCCTGGTTTCCCACCTCCAGAAAGGCAACTCGCTCACCCTTCACAACCTTTCCAGCAAACCTCAACCTCCTCTCATTGCACACAAACCCAGTCTCTCCCATCTACTCAATCTCCCACTTCCAGCTCCACTCCCTCCAAAACCTCAAAATTCCGATCAACACAATCTGGAACCACAACACCCTAATTCAGTAGTTAACCTTTCCTCCAAACCTCTCTCCCAATCCGAAACCTCTGTCCTATCCAAAGGCCTCACCTTCAGCCCCACTCCCAGATTCAACCAAACAGCCCTCGTCAAAGATTTACTGTCCTACACTCGTACTCTCTGCTGGAAGTATCACTTTGCCACGAAGAAAAATGATCCTAATCCTACTCCTAATGATCCGACTCCCCAAGACACCATCCAAATTGAACCCTGCCAGGAACAGTTCCGTCCTCCGTCACAGCGGGACCCACCTCCTCTTCCTCAAAATCACCCTCTCCAAACCTTCCAGGAATTTCTGACTTCCAGCCTTGCATCTCAATCCTTCTTAAAAAACCTTAATCCTACACCCAACATCACCACTGCTGAAGCCCAGGCTATCCATGATCTGAAGGCTGACCGATCCATCGTCATTCTTCCGGCGGACAGGGGTTCTCATCGTCATTCTTCCGGCGGACAGGGGTTCCACGACCGTGGTACTTGATCGTCGGGAGTATGTGGCTGAGGGACTGCGTCAGCTTTCAGACAACACCACATACAAAGTTTGCCAAGGTAACCCCATTCCCGATGTCCAGGCGGAGCTTCAAGGAATCCTCAGAACCTTAGGCCCCCTGCAAAACCTTTCACCTGACTCCATCAACCTCCTGACCCCACCGACACCCCGCACCCCTACCTTCTACCTTCTTCCTAAAATCCACAAACCCAATCATCCCGGCCGCCCCATTGTAGCTGGTTACCAAGCCCCCACAGAACGTATCTCTGCCTACATAGATCAACACCTTCAACCCATTACATGCAGTCTCCCATCCTTCATCAAAGACACCAACCACTTCCTTGAACGCCTGGCATCCTTACCCAATCTGTTACCCCCGGAAACCATCCTTGTAACTATTGATGCCACGTCCTTATACACAAATATTCCGCACGTCCAGGGCCTCGCTGCGATGGAGCATTTCATTTCACGCCGATCACCTGCCACCCTATCTAAAACCTCTTTCCTCATTACCTTAGCCAGCTTCATCCTGACCCACAACTTCTTCACTTTTGAAGGCCAGACATACCAACAATTGAAGGGAACAGCCATGGGTACCAGGATGGCCCCCTCGTACGCCAACCTATTCATGGGTCGCTTAGAGGAAGCCTTCTTGGTTACCCAAGTCTGCCAACCCAAAGTTTGGTACAGATTTATTGATGACATCTTCATGATCTGGACTCACAGTGAAGAAGAACTCCAGAATTTCCTCTCCAACCTCAACTCCTTTGGTTCCATCAGATTCACCTGGTCCTACTCCAAATCCCATGCCACTTTCCTTGACGTTGACCTCCACCTGTCCAATGGCCAACTTCACACGTCCGTCCACATCAAACCCACCAACAAGCAACAGTACCTCCATTATGACAGCTGCCACCCATTCCACATCAAACGGTCCCTTCCCTACAACCTAGGTCTTCGTGGCAAACGAATCTGCTCCAGTCCGGAATCCCTGAATCATTACACCAACAACCTGACAACAGCTTTCGCATCCCGCAACTACCCTCCCGACCTGGTACAGAAGCAAATAACCAGAGCCATTTCCTCATCCCCTCAAACCCAGAATCCCCCACAGAAGAACCACAAAAGTGCCCCACTTGTGACAGGATACTTTCCCGGACTGGACCAGACTCTGAATGTGGCTCTCCAGCAGGGATACGACTTCCTCAAATCCTGCCCTGAAATGAGATCCATCCTTCATGAAATCCTCCCCACTCCACCAAGAGTGTCTTTCCGCCGTCCACCTAACCTTCGTAACCTGTTAGTTCATCCCTATGAAATCCCCAAGCCACCTGCCCTACCCTCTGGCTCCTATCCTTGTAACCGCCCCCGATGCAAAACCTGTCCCATGCACCCTCCCACCACCACCTACTCCAGTCCTGTAACCCGGAAGGTGTACACGATCAAAGGCAGAGCCACGTGTGAAAGCACCCACGTGATTTACCAACTGACCTGCCTACACTGTGATGCATTCTATGTGGGAATGACCAGCAACAAACTGTCCATTCGCATGAATGGACACAGGCAGACAGTGTTTGTTGGTAATGAGGATCACCCTGTGGCTAAACATGCCTTGGTGCACAGCCAGCACATCTTGGCACAGTGTTACACCGTCCGGGTTATCTGGATACTTCCCACCAACACCAACCTATCCGAACTCCGGAGATGGGAACTTGCTCTTCAATATATCCTCTCTTCCCGATACCCACCAGGCCTCAATCTCCGCTAATTTCAAGTTGCCGCCACTCATACCTCACCTGTCACTCAACATCATCTTTGCCTCTGCACTTCCGCCTCGACTGACATCTCTGCCCAAACTCTTTGTCTTTAAATATGTCTGCTTGTGTCTGTATATGTGTGGATGGATATGTGTGTGTGTGTGTGTGTGTGTGTGTGTGTGTGTGTGTGTGTGTGTGTGTGCGAGTGTATACCCGTCCTTTTTTACCCCTAAGGTAAGTCTTTCCGCTCCCGGGATTGGAATGACTCCTTACCCTCTCCCTTAAAACCCACATCCTTTCCCTCTCCTTCCCTCTTTCCTGATGAGGCAACAGTTTGTTGCGAAAGCTTGAATTTTGTGTGTATGTTTGTGTTTGTTTGTGTGTCTATCGACCTGCCAGCGCTTTCGTTCGGTAAGTCACCTCATCTTTGTTTTTATATATAATTTTTCCCACGTGGAATGTTTCCCTCTATTATATTGATTGATTGATCTATATTTTGACTCAACTTTTGCTCTCGACATTCAGTTATTACCTTTTCCAAAACACAGTTAAACAGTAATAGGCAGTTAAACAGTAATAAGGAGAGTCCATCTCTCTGTCTAACAACAGTCTTTATACCAAATGCTTCAGGAATTTCTCACATGAATTTAACTTTAGAGCTAGTGTGCGTTAACATTTCCTTAATCAGTGTTAGATTTTTATTATCTAGCATCTGTTCCTTTAAAATTTGGAAAAAAGATTCACCATCGACTGAGTTGTAGATCATTTCAAAATCCACAAATGTATTTACACCTCTCCCCTGCCCTCCATCTAACCTGCAGCATTTAACTGTCCGGCACCCCCACCATACTATCCCTCCCCCTCCCCGCTCCAGCCTTCTCCTTAGCCCCACCCAGTCGCCACTCCCATCGTGCACTGGTGTGCTGCTCTAAGTGTGGTTTCCGTTGCCTGAGACTGCAGTCGTGTGTGTGTGTGTGTGTGTGTGTGTGTGTGTGTGCGCGCGCGCGTGCGCGCGCGCCCATATGTGTGTTTATTGTTGACAAAGGCCTTAATGGCCGAAAGCTATAATTGTGAGAGCCTTCTTGTTGTGCCTATCTGCAACTCAGCATCTCTGCTATATGGTGAGTAGCAACTTTCCTTCTCATAATACTGTTGCATTCCATCCTGGATTTTCCATTTTTTAATTTGTACATACAATATTGTTACTAGAGATCCTTCGGTGCCTAAGAATTAGTTTTAAATTAAGAATCTGCGATGGACAGGATCTTTTTGGTCTAAAGTCTGCCTTGTTTCACCAATTTTAGGTTCTAACTGTTCTTGGGCTCGATCCAGTAAACAATGCAAGACAATTTTGTGTGCGACCAGGTGAAGAGGTAATTATTAACACAGGTTCTATCCCCGTTTTTATGCAATGGATAAATTAGGGCAGTTTTCCAGTCTTCGGATAATTTCTAACTTTGACAGATATGTCCTATTAGTTGAGTGATCTCTTTCATAGTGTTAGGGCCAACTGATTTTAGCAGTTCTGCAATTATACCATCTTCTCTGTATGCTTTCTTGTTTTTAAGTCTCTTAATTTGTTTTGTTATTTCAATTTCATCACATTTTTTAGAATTAGGGTTGGTGTTGTTAGTTACCTGTGGTTGGAATTTATTCACTGGTTCTGGAGAGTGTAACAGTTTTTCAAAAATGGTTCAAATGGCTCTGAGCACTATGGGACTTAACATCTGAGGTCATCAGTCCCCTAGAACTTAGAACTACTTAAACCTAACTAACCTAAGGACATCACACACATCCATGCCCGAGGCAGGATTCGAACCTGGGACCATAGTGGTCGCGCGGTTCCAGACTGAAGCGCCTAGAACCGCTCGGCCACATCGGCCGGCTAACAGTTTTTCAAAATAATTAGTAAGTATCTTACAATTTTCCTGGTTTTTAAGAGTCACACTGCCATTTTCATTTTTGAAGCAAATACTGTGATGTTAAGTCATTAGTTTTGTTTTGAATGTTTCATAAAAGTGTCTTGTATTGTTCTCTTGGAAATCTTTTCAAGTTTCTAAAAGCTGGGACTTTTCGTTATTTCTTTCAGTCTGTCAAATTAATTTAGATGTTTCTTTTGTTAAAGTTAGAAAGTGTTGTACATTTTTTTTTTCAGTTTTGTTACTATTCTAATTTTTGAATGCCTCATGCCTAGAATTAACTGCTGTTTCACAATTTGTGTTCCACCAAGGTTGGTTTTGTTTCTTTTGAAGTGGAATTACATTTTGTGCTGTTTCGATGAAATTTTCTTTTAGGTTTTGCCAATTGTTATATATATATATATATAAGTTCACTTGTAGCAATGTCCAGTGGACCTAGGGATGTTTAGGAGTGTGGAAATCTCACGTACAGATGTATGACACAAGTGACACCCATCACCTGACCATGTTCGAAGTCCATGAGTTCCGCGGAGCACCCCATTCTGCTCTCTCACAACATCTAATGACTACTGAGGTTGCTGATATGGAGTACCTGGCAGTAGGTGCAGAACAATGCACCTAATATGAAAAACATGTTTTTTTGAGGGTGTCCGGATACTTTAGATCACATAGTGTAGGTATAATTTTAAAAGCATAATCAGTAATCTGTAAGTTTATTGAGATTTTGAAAAACAGTGTTGCATATTTAAAACGAAGAATCAGGATAGCATTACATTTCACACTGCCACACAAAAAAAGCGAAGCAACCGGAACATATGATCAAATGTCAATGTAGCGTTACTCCATACACATACACATCTTTGGTGTGTTTGTAAATGATTAAGAAGTGCAAATCTATGTGGCAGAATGGCCACCAGAGTGTATTAGTGATGTTCATGTTGAGTACTATTAACAAGGGGGGAACAGTTTCAGATACTGAGTGATCACTGTGAAGGACATGCAGATGTCGAGTACACGTGTGAGACTGTGTTCTCAGTAGAGATGGGTAGTTCGTGAACGAACAGGTGCAAAGGAATGGTTCACCAAGATGAACGAAAGGACCACGGAACGAACTCCAAGGAACGATTGGTTCATAGTTCATTTCGGTCGCGGCGGTCTACTTATAGTTCCGGGAACAAGGAACGATTGGTTCACAGTTCACTTCGGTCGCGGCAGCCTACTTATAGTTCCTGGCAACGAGGAACGACCGGTTCCTAGTTCACTAGTTCACTTCGGTCGCAGCGGTCACTTCGGCAGTTCTCATTCCAGCCTCGGTCGCGTGCTCATCTCAGTCTCGATCTCCCTCGGCCGCACTCGTCGTTCTTCGCATGACCACCTGTCTCAGTTCCACTGCCGACTGCTCCTAGTTAGTTCAGTATCCAGTTGTTCGTTTGATTCACTGCGCTTGCCTATTTTACATGTGTTCCAAACTGTTCTTGCTCTTGGTTCTGGCTATTCAGCGTCCATGACTGGTAATCAAAAAATATTTTATAAAACTTTCTGGCAGATTAAAACTGTGTGCCCGACCGAGATTCGAACTCGGGACCTTTGCCTTTCACTGGCAAGTGCTCTACCAACTGAGCTACCGAAGCACGACTCATGCCCGGTACTCATAGCTTTACTTCAGCTAGTACCGCGTCTCCTACCTTCCAAACTTTACAGAAGCTCTCCTGCGAACGTTGCAGAACTAGCACTCCTGAAAGAAAGGATATTGCGGAGACATGGCTTAGCCACAGCCTGGAGGATGTTTCCAGAATGAGATTTTCACTCTGCAGCAGAGTGTGCGCTGATATGAAACTTCCTGGCAGGTTAAAACTGTGTGCCCGACCGAGATTCGAACTCAGGACCTTTGCCTTTCGCGGGCAAGTGCTCTACCAACTGAGCCACCGAAGCACGACTCACGCCCGGTACTCACAGCTTTACTTCTGCCAGTACCTCGTCTCCTACCTTCCAAACTTTACGGAAGCTCTCCTATGTAATAGGTACGTCTTTTTACGTAACAAAAGGGCATATCAGCTAATTTCATTATATCGATGAACAGCAGAAGACATACTTATAACAAGGCAAGTTTTTTTTGTTATTTATATATTTTTTGGTTTCATCGAATTGGTTTAGCAGCTAACTTAATTTTTAGTGTAAGAAAATTCATATAAAACGATTTTCGTGTATCTTTCATATACAAAACATTACATTTAGGAAGGCTGTAATTATTTTTATGTTTGGTTGTATCCAATTTGCATTACCTGCTAGTTTGGTTTCTTTGGGAGGAAAAAAAATGTGGGTTGTGGGTCATTTGGGCTCAGTAGGAAAAGCAGTGCCTCTCCATTTGAAAAGGCATAGATTGCCATAAAATCATATTTACTTATTATCTCAAAAACATTTGTGCAGGAGCAGCTTTCAAACCAAAAACTTTATTACTGCGAACTTAATTATTTTTATTATTATTGTTGCATTAACGTTAATAATGCAACATAAAAACCTAATTTTTACTAAGAGACGCAAGTATGAGAAAACCAAATTTTATTTTATGCTTCCATTAAAGTCTCTACTTTGCCTACCAACTCAGAGACAACGTGAAGCATATATAGGGTGTAAATGATTATTGTTTACAACGGAGCATAGCTATGTAGTGGAAGTCGAAACAAAGAATTTTATGCAAGACACTTGTGGTCTATTAAGTTGGGAAACAGCCACCAACAGGTTTACAAGACTACATGAGCTATAGTCCATGTGCGTCACGTGAGATTTTCATGTTCTCTTCTCCAGCTCTCTACACATCATCATCGATTGTTTCGCAATTGTTGCTTGCATTAGCTTGTTATTTCTTCACTGCCTAATTATTACATGTTTGTCTGTTTGTTGTATCTGCTCCTAACGGGCAACACATCGTCCGTCATTGGCGAGCAGTCTGTACTCGGGGCCGGTTTTCCGTGCGCCACCCTATATTATTTCCCTGCGATCAGCCACACAAGGCTACGGTTGGCTAAACGGCACGTTCTGCAGAATCACACAAATTACTTCTAAAAGTGTGTAAGAATTCTGTAATGAATAAAAACTCTATACTCCAAGGGGGGAGGCAAGTGCCCCCTCTTGGTGCCCCCCATCCTTCAGTCATCTACACAACTAGTTTTCAGTTTTTCATAAGAACCATATACCAAACACAAATGAACGGTTCCCAAAAAAGAACGATCAGCAGTTAACTAGTTCCCAAGGATGAACGAGTCTGCCCATCTCTAGTTCTCAGCATCTAACAGAGTTTGAAAGGGGACTCATTGTGGGTCTCCATTAGACCAGAAGGTAGAAACCTGCGACATCCAGGTTTGTGGAGCATTCAGATGTGACAGTGGCCCGATGAGGGACTGCATGGAAGTGTGAGAGCAGGCCTACTCATCATAAAGCCCCAGATTTGTCCCCAACAGAAAATGTGTGAGACTGTTTCAGTGACAGTATCCAGGATACTGAGGATCAGTTACAACAGGAGGACCATCTTGCCTCAGGAGAAGATATATACTGGCTTTATGCCATCCTCAACCAAATTAGTGCATGCATTCATGCCACATGGGTGCAATGTCCTACCAAAAAATTGGCTCCTACCGCCAATCCTTTGTAAATTTGACTCGATTTTCTAATCACTGAAATAACACAAAATACCCTCCCAATTCATGAACTATCATTTCGTTTTCTCCTTCTGGACACTTCATTTTTTTTTTCTGGCATTGTATATCGATCAAAAATTGTGTAGAAACATATACAGTAGTCAGTGTGTCAGCAGCAGTACAAGGTAAGACAAAGTTGTCCTAAGCCAGAAGGTTTGTTGAAAACTTTGGGGCTATACTAGGCATGGTCCTGATGGAGGTCGTGCAACTTCGCTTTCCTTTGTACCAACTTCCCAGCCAGACAGAGTGACCTACAGTTTAACACTGCCTCCAAACAATAGCGCAATCTGGCATTTTTTCACTCTGATGTATCTTCGCCATGGACAAAAGAAGCAATAAGTGACAGAGAATAAAAATTCTTTGGGCTGACTGGGGCTTGAGCCCAAGTTTTTCTGATAGGTGGTTTGATACTTATCCAGTTAGACATACTGAAGCCTGAAATACTACCATTCATCATTGAAACTAATTTTTGGAAGTAAAGGTTTTGGTATCAGATTGATTTGGAGCACAGATTGTAACACAGATGAAATTGGAAAGTGAAACTTTGCTAGAAGGCAACAAATGTGTCACCGCAACAACATATCTTTTTAGGAAAAAAATCTAAGTTGTAGAAATGGACTGACATTTAGCATAATATGAAGTCAAGCTTAGATTCAAATTCATAGTTTGGTTGTGAACTAGCATGACCAACAAATACTGCACAATAACAATCTATTTTTTTTTTCAATGTGCATTTTGCATTTTTATTTAACTTCCCCCTGAAAACTCTTATTTTCCCACAGTGGTCTGAAGTTTACAAGTTTTTAATAGTTTCACAAGCATTAATAATGAGAATTCCCCCTCCTTCCCCTCTCCACTGAAAACCCCATGTTCCCACAGAGGTCTTGATACTTCAGAAGCTAAAATATGCATAACTGTATGGTGTAATAATTATCATACAGGCTATGCAGTGCTGACGAACTATTGCCTTGCTGATAGCATCAATTTCGAAAGCTGATGTACTTTATTGTACATACGTATTCCTCACTACTTGCCAACCATGTAGCAACCAGACACCTCAAGTAGATTTAGTTTAAATAAAAACTTTTTTACTGCACCTGCATGTAATTAGGTGAATCTTACATATCTGCCTATTTTCCCATGAATATCATCTGAAAAGCATACACATTACGTAACCCATTTAAATATAAACCAGGAACTGAAATCATTCTGTCAGAACGTGAAAATATTAGAGAAATGAGCAATGGTTTACTGAGGACACAAAATTTTAAACAAAACAGGGAATTTCAGATTAGCAAGTAGCTTTTGCGGAAGAAACAAGTCATGTGGAGACTCATGTATAATACTTCTACATAATGACACAAATTACGAGACCCGAAATTGTTTTAATTATTTAAATGATGAATTGTGTTTGAGAGCTATTGTGTAGAAATACTGTACTCACTCGCAAATGTTATAATCATCTCAATATACAGAATTCCAGAGGTGTGAACAACACAACTATTCTCGTCTAATCTTCAAATTATGCTAGAAGACCTTTGTTGAGCAAAAAGAAAAAAAACTGCTACACTTCAAGATTTGCTGACTTAGTACAGAAATATGGTTTCAAATTGAATTTCTTTGAATCTACCAGAGACAATGGCTGATCAGCAGCTTGTACTGTTAATGTTCTAACTAATTATATACATGAAGACGTGTATAAATTTTGTCTAGATCTAGGTATTTCAGACCTTTGTGCATTGTTCACTGAGCCGCCACAGACAGACCGGAACATTTCACGTATGAGAACTTCGGAACATTTCACGTATGAGAACTTCAGCAAAGAAAACTTGCTAATATTTTGTAAGAAGCTAAAAGAGAAAAAATGGCCTTTTGATCATTGTAACACACGTGATAAAAACAGTTTTCTTGGCGTCTTTAATGAAACATTTCCACCAGACTCTGCAGCAATAAAATGACAAATAAATTAAAGTGGATTACCCAGGGCATAAAAATTTCCAGTGTAATGAAAAGGCAACTGCGGAGAATTAAAATATAATAAAGATATTGATTTCATTGAATATGTTAGACTCTATAAAATCATATTCAGGCTAATTTTAAAATAATAAAAATAAGACAAAGGCTGTGTGGTCAGCCATTAAATCTGAGCTAGGTGTTGAAGCCTGCAACCAAGAAATTTCAAAAATTTACATTGAAGGAAATACTATTGTAAGTCCAACTCAAATACCAGAGTACTTTAATGAATTCTTTATAAATGAATCAATGTCTGATGTAGATGTAACAGATTATCACAACAAAGTAAATCCCTTTGGCTTAAGAGAAAACTCTGAAAACTTTACAAAATTTTTAAAAGTTTTTGTGGAGGATGTACAAAATGCTATTCTAACACTAAGAAACAAAAAATTTGGAGATTGGGATAGAATACCCACCAAAGTTATTAAAGCAGTACACAATAAAATTGCAAACCCACTAGCTCAAATAATAAATCAAAGTTTTGAAGAGGGCTGTTTGCCTGAGGTACTGAAATATACTGAAGTCAAACTACTCTTCAAGAAGGGATCAAGCATGGCCATGGGAAATTAACGTCCTATCTCAATTCTCCAAGTCATATCTAAAATATCTGAAAAATTTGCTGTTGCCCAAATCCAATACTTCTTTGCAAAATATTCTATTATTCTAAACAATCAATTTGGTTTTCATCAGGGGAAAAACACCATAGATGCAGTGAACAGTTTCACTGAGAAAATAAGTATGTCACTAGAGAAGAGAAATGAGGAGGAAGGAATTTTATGTAACCTCACGAAAGCATTTGATTCTGTAAACCATGCACTGCTTACTTACAAACTGGAAAACTATGGCATTAGCGGCCGCACCCTACAGTGGCTTAAATCCTACTTATCAAACAGAAAGCAAAGCGTTAGCATCTCTTTAAATGGCACATATTCTTTTTCTGACTAAAAAAAGGCTCCACATTAGGCCCAGTCCTATTTCTCTTCTACGTAAATTACTTACCATTAAATATCGGTTCCCCATCAGTTCCGTATTACTTGAAAATCAGGATTCGGAAAAAATTCCCAAATCTGTGATCAGTGCCCTCAGTATCTTTGTTTCAGCTAAACTTATCAAGACTGGCATGATGCAATTCAAAACCAAACAGTCAAAATATGAGCAGATTAACACTGTTCACAATAACCAAGATATAGAAGAAGTTGACTCAGTCAAATTCTTAAGTACAAATTAAATAAAAATTTGAGGTGGCAGGCACACACTGAATGCTTGGCAAACAAACTAAGCAGCTTTGCATTTTCAGTGCAAATATTATCAGCTGAAACTGACATGAACACACAAAAAGTAGCATATACAAGCTACTTTGAATCCATCATTAGGTATGGTATTGTTTTTTGGGGTAACTCCACAAACATAGTGTGTATACTAAAAATACAGAAAAAAATCATTCAAAATATGTGCACTGCAAATCATACAGAACCATGACGTCCATTATTTAGCAAACTTAAAATATTAACTCTGCCATTCCTATACATATATGAGATTATCATATTTTTGTACAACAATCATGAATAATTTGAGTGAAACCATTTTGTCCCTTCACATGATACCAGAAACAAAGAAAGTTTCATGGTCTCCACATACCACCTCAGACTGTACGCCTAGGGACCTTAATAAATGGGAATAAAATTTTGTAATAAATTAAAAGGGAACAAGTTAATGCAGATGAATTTAGGTTCACTTAAGAGAAAGCTATATGAGGCACTGACACTGAAATGTTATTACTCAGTGGATGAATTCATGCAGGACAAACTGGAAATTTGAGCTGAACACAATGTGTTACATACACCAAGAAATATCCTTATAAAGTTATTATTTATTTTAATGTTATTACTTATTAGTGTTAAACTCATTGTAGCAGTATTATAAATTTTTGACATGTTTCCTGTACACAAACCACATGGATTGCAAATGTAACGTCATGAGATGAATAAAACACAATTCTGCAACTGCAATATTGGCACATTCCATATCATAACGAATTATCACAAAAACAATTCACGGAACATCCAAATCTCTATCTTCTTGTGGCCATCACAAACTGGGTGAAAGAAGTGTTAAGCTCATCAGCATCCCCCACAAAGAAATGCTTGCATACTGCCATTCACCTTGTGTGCATGCCCATAAACCATAAACAGGGTCGACAGAAGCGTCCGATCCCACGCATCGGCTTTGACCCGTGACGTAAGGGTGTTGTCGTGTGTGACGTCATGACGGCGCGGAGTTTGGTTTGAGTGTGGCTGTCTCCAGTTCTGTTTTATCTTATTTTATTTACTTTTCTGATCTGTCCGTTCTATACCGTGAGATTTTTTTTTTAAAGACAAAAAACACTAATCAGCTACTTGAGCATCTTTATCTTCTATGGGTTGCAGGGGTTACGACCCCTGGGGGGACTAGTGTAGCAGGGGATACAACCCGTCGGCTTTGGACAATGACGTCACAAGTCGCCAAACGAGAAGCGATTCTTCTTAGTGTTGTAGCTCCCTTCAGTAGCTGATAAGTGTTTTTTGGCTTTTTTTAAAAAAAATCTCACGAGATAGAATAAACAGATCCACTTTATTAAGCAATCAGTAAAAAACTGAAACTGAAACATAACAGCAAAAGCGAAAATGGTAAACTGCTCTCTGGCGACTTGTGACGTCATTGTCCAAAGCCGACAGGTTGTATCCCCCGCTACACTAGACCCCCCCCTGGGGAGGTGGGTGGGTATTCATGCATGGCTGTCTTCACTTACACGTTGTAGCTACGCAAGGCGTCTAAATTTGATTATATTTAGTTTGCCCCCCACCCAAAACACCCCATTTCCTGCGCTTGTCCCGTTAGTGTCATTAGGCTTCTTGTGGAAAGAGTGTGTGTTTGTTTTTGTTTCCGCCATATTTGTGACGTCATGGGTCAAAGCAGACGAGCGGGATCGGACGCTTCCGTATTTCCCATAAACAAACACGGTGTCATACCTCTCTGTCTTGCTAGCAGTCAAGAAGAAACTGTACATATTAGCTATGTCAGTTAGTCTTCAATTGATTTCTGATGTTATCACTACCAAATTCAAAAACTGTCCAATATACAGCAAATGTACTCCTTGCCACCTTATCGTCATTGAGGAGCTGCTGTGTCCAAATTCTGATGGAGCATGGTCTCGTACTTGAGTTAAAATATTTCAATCTGCTCAAAAAAGCCGGTATAAGTCATTGAATCACCCTGTCTGTAATTAAAAGCTGCAATTCTGTGTTATACACTATGAGCTACATCCATGTCCAGGCTCTGCAAACCACAGTGAAGTAGGTGACTGTATTTCTCATTGAACTACATATAATCATTTTTTCATGTTCCGTATTGTGTACGGAGTGCAGGAAGAATGCTTCAGTGTATGCTGTAATTAGTCTAATCTGGCCCTATGTGAGTGATATGAAGGGAGCTGTAATATATTCTTAGATTCTAACTTTAATACTAGTTTTTGACACTTTGTATACAGGCTTTTGTGGAATAGCTGACACTTATCATCAATTATCTTTTGTAAAACATTTTCTAGAAAAAAGGTGGCTAGAAGATGAATACAAATAAAAATTAGGTAAAATTGGTTGAATAATCATGTTATGAGACCCAACATCAGCAACAAAGCATGCCAAATGGTAATGCTTTCTTTTAGTAAGTAATGCCCCACTGGATGTGAGAACATTATTAATTAGCTCAGTTACATAAAAATGACTAGTACTGGTCAGAATGTTGTTGGGCGTATCATGTAGAAAACTTTTTAGATAGCCTCAACCATCATCAGCAGAAAGATATTTCAGTGCAGCACTGTCCAAGTAACTGCAACAATGCACAACACAAATTCGTTTTTGTGCCAGCTGTGAGAAAAGCTTGTCTTCAGCATGACTATATTTGAGGCAATCGTCATAAACAGCACCCAGAATTATTTAAAAAGGAATTTATCAAAAATCTGCAAAAACAAGAAAACTTAAACATTAACATTTTGAACTGTCTGCAGCTTTAACTAATTAACATCTTACTTGACCTAAAGCTTGCTTGGTTCTTTCCTGTTGGCTGGCAGGATTGCCACTAACACATTAATAGATACATGGGCAGAGGTGTTTCCTCGATTCAGGAGTTAGTCGTTGGGAAATGATATGTCTATTTATCCATACTATCAAACAAGACATTCCCTGACAAATTTTAAAATTGAGATTGGTAGCGTGGATGACATTCCTTCGTTACAAGCTAACAAAATATTTATATACAACTTACCAATAGTGCCATACGCACCGCCTTCGCACATTCGACGAAGGATTTGAACTGGCTTGATTTGGTGCGAAGTTTCTCCATCAATAATTCCATCTGCCATTCTTTGCTTTTGTCAAATGACGGGCCTTTAGGAAATAATGAAGGCACGTTCATTAGCCAGTACTTGGATCTATTTGGGAATGCGATTTATTTAGTTTTCATACAACAATGTTTCTCTTACCGGTTGGTTTCTGATTTACTGCTCCTTCCGAATAACCTTTAACTGGGTACGATGACATTTCTGTTTAGCGTCGTGTTAACAATGAACGACACGCTTTATGACTGAAAATATGGTTTATCACAGTTTCACAAACCAATACCAAACTTGCAAAAAAGTATTTAGATAGCCAGTAAAACCGCTATCAGCCGCACTAGTGACTTAGTATTCCGTTTCTGCGGTGGTAAATGGGCAATATGAATGTTTAAAATTAAAAACACTATTTTATTCGACGATGCGGGAGTTTGTCCACTTCACCCCACAGCAGCTTCCCCAACAAACCAAAGATAACTTATGAAGGACAGAGCTGAATCCCAGAGAACAGAGATTCACAACCCATCTGTTGAGAATAGATGACACAGCTTGTCAACTGATCAGATGATCACAACAAACAAAGGCGTTGTTTTTGTAAACAAACTAAGTATGCTGAGGTATGTTATATTATTACTAGTAGCTTTCTGTAAATAAAACCTCGTGTATTGATAAAGTAATGTACCCGGGATGTTTTTGCATTAGCTTCACAATGACAATAAAATATAGCGTGCTCGGGTCAGTATACTGTATGTTACCTCCCAGTTCCGTCCGTGAATATGAAGGTATTTGTAATGTTTGTATAACAGAAAAGTTATAAACAGTTGAAGCACCAAAAAAGTTAAAACCTGTAGATCAGAAAGTGTAAAGCTGTGATGTACTCGTCGTGATCTAAAATGTCTATTCATTCGACGTATTTTGTAACCTGTAGATACGTACAGATATTTCTGTTCGCAGTTTATGTCATAATTTAATGTCGGCATTCGAAATTAAACATTAGGCTGTTGTCGCATGGGTGAGAGAATCATTCTGGAAAGTTCTTCTTTCACATTGGTAGATAATATCAGTATCAGTTCTGCAGTTTTCCAAAGAGCGGTTTACAGTGTTATACGATCGATCATTTTAATATGGTAAACGTAATTCATATCTGAGACATATGAATAAAGGCCGGGAAGATAGTAGTTACAGGTGGTTGGTGCCGTGATCTTGATGAAGAAACCCGTTACATCAGTTAGTTATACTGAAAGACCTGCCCTTGTAACTGAGTGCATTAAAGTGGTGCTTCCAGCATATGTCTGGCTAGCCTGGCGTGGGCGAATCCACTCTGTTGATTAATGATGAGACTGGTAAGCCAGCTAGCCCAGATGTGGTTTTTAACTGGTTTTCCACAACCAGCTTGGTACATATGGGGCTAGGACACATATCCTGACTCAGATACATGATCTGCAAACATCTTGAAAATATTCTCGCATGTTAACATAGTTTTATCCTAGACGCAGACAGATGGGATACACAGATTCCGTCCCAAAGGGAGTGGTGGTGTCAAGAAGGGCCACCAACTACCACAAACATTGCATCAACCCATATAACAATGCCGACACCATTGGAATGGTGGGATAAGGCAAAAGAAGAAGCTGAAGCTATACCTAACATATAATTCTCCTGTATTTGCACATACTTGCAGGTCGATAGACACACAAACAAACACAAACATACACACAAAATTCTAGCTTTCGCAACCAACGGTTGCTTCGTCAGGAAAGAGGAAAGGAGAGGGAAAGACGAAAGGATGTGGGTTTTAAGGGAGAGGGTAAGGAGTCATCCCAATCCCGGGAGCGGAAAGACTTACCTCAGGGGGAAAAAAGGACGGGTATACACACACACACACACACACACACACACACACACACACACACACACACACACATACACAGACACAAGCAGACATGGATATATATATATATGTGTGTGTGTGTGTGTGTGTGTGTGTGTGTGTGTGTGTGAGTGAGTGTGTGCGCGCGCATACCCGTCCTTTTTTTCCCCCTAAGGTAAGTCTTTCCGCTCCCGGGATTGGGATGACTCCTTACCCTCTCCCTTAAAACCCACATCCTTTCGTCTTTCCCTCTCCTTCCCTCTTTCCTGACGAAGCAACCGTTGGTTGCAAAAGCTAGAATTTTGTGTGTATGTTTGTGTTTGTTTGTGTGTCTATCGACCTGCCAGCGCTTTTGTTTGGTAAGTCTCATCATCTTTGTTTTTAGATATATTTTTCCCACGTTGAATGTTTCCCTCTATAAAAACCTCTATCCTGAATTCTCCAAATAAACTTTAACTGCACTGTGTGCAATATTTAAGAGGCAGGCTTTCGACAATCATATAAATAAAGGTGTTTTGTTATCTATTTAATTTTCTTAGGCAAATTATTGTACAATTTTAATCCCTGAAAGAAAATGCTGATAAGAAACTTTTTGCCTGTTTTTCCTAGGCAAATGTAAGTCTTAAATGGCTCTTGTTCCATGATCATGTATATGACATTTTGTGATATAGTAACTGACATATGCAACAGATTGGTAAATGAATTCACTTGACACATCAAGGATACACAGTCTTTTTAAATATTCTTTGACAATGAGCCCAACTACTATTTTTAGTTACTATCCTCGTGGTCATTTCCTGCAATTTGAAAACTGCGTCCACATTTTGTACATTTGATCCCCAGAACAGAAACTCATACTGTAACTAAGAATAAAGTAACTGTAGGAATGTATGTCACCACAAAGCACTTGATGTTACACATTGATGACAGGAACGTAAGGACAAAGGATTTTGATGACATTCTCGTGGGCAATATCTCCATGTCAACTGAAAATCAATGCTCATTCCTAAATGCTTTGTGTTTGCTACAAAGTCTACATACTTATTATGTATGCTACAAGTAGCAGAGTTAGTTTTCCTCCTCAAACTGAAATTCATGCTATTACACTCTGTGCAGTTGTACACATCCTTGACAGTTTCATTTGCCTCATCATCTAGGTGTTCTGTCATTTTATCTGTGACTGTAATGTTGCTGTCATTTGCAAAGATAATTTTTTCTTCATCTCTTATATTGCCTGGAAAGTCACTGGTGTATACTGCTATTAAGAATAGAACGGTTTCAATATACTTCTCTGTGGAACACCCATGTGAATGACCGGAATCACTCATTAGCTGTTCCTCTTATATTTAGTCCTTCTAGTTTGTTTAGTAATATTTAATGGTCGACAGTGCAAAAACCCTTGATCAGGCCTAGAAATAAGCCTGGTACATAGTCATCCCTATTGAGACCTTCAAGTACCACTGTTATATACTATATTGGCAGAAACTATACTTCTGCTACCTCAGAAACCAAACTGTGCTCCGTTAAGAAGCTTGTATTTATTCTGATAACTTATTACTCTGTCTTTCACAATTTATTGTATTAGGCCTATTTTTGAGAATGAGGAAAATAGGATAAGCTGGTCTGTAGTTTTCAATATTTTTCATATTATTGTTGTTGTTGTTGTTGTGGTCTTCAGTCCTGAGACTGGTTTGACGCAGCTCTACAAACTACTCTATCCTGTGCAAGCTTCTTCATCTCCCAGTACGTACTGCAACCTACATCCATCCTTCTGAATCCGTTTAGTCTATTCATCTCTTGGTCTCCTTCTATGATTTTTATCCTCCACACTGCCCTCCAATACTGAATTGGTGATCCCTCGATGCCTCAGAACATGTCCTACCAACCGATCCCTTCTTCTAGTCAAGTTGTGCCACAAACTTCTCTTCTTCCCAATCCTATTCAACACCCCCTCATTAGTTATGTGATCTACCCATCTAATCTTCAGCATTCTTTTGTAGCACCACATTTCGAAAGCTTCTATTCTCTTCTTGTCTAAACTATCCATGTTTCACTTCCATACATGGCTACCCTCCATACAAATACTTTCAGAAACGACTTCCTAACACTTAAATCAATACTCGATGTTAACAAATTTCTCTTCTTCAGAAACGCTTTCCTTCCCATTGCCAGTCTACATTTTATATCCTCTCTACTTCGACAATCATCAGTTATTTTGCTCCCCAAATAACAAAACTCCTTTACTACTTTAAGTGTCTCATTTCCTAATCTAATTCCCTCAGCATCACCCGACTTAATTCGACTACATTCCATTATCCTCGTTTTGCTTTTGTTGATGTTCATCTTATATCCTCCTTTCAAGACACTGTCCATTCCGTTCAACTGCTCTTCCAAGTCCTTTGCTGTCTCTGACAGAATCCCAATGTCATGGGCGAACCTCAGAGTTTTTATTTCTTCTCCATGGATTTTAATACCTACTCCGAATTTTTCTTTTGTTTCCTTTACTGCTTGCTCAATATACAGATTTAATAACATCAGGGAGAGGCTACAACCCTGTCTCACTCCCTTCCCAACCACTGCTTCCCTTTCATGTCCCTCGACTCTTATTACCACCATCTGGTTTCTGTACAAATTGTAAATAGCCTTTTGCTCCCTGTATTTTACCCCTGCCACCTTCAGAATATGAAAGAGAGTAATCCAGCAACATTGTCAAAAGGTTTCTCTAAGTCTACAAATGCTTGAAACATAGGTTTGCCTTTCCTTAATCTATTTTCTAAGATAGGTCGTAGGGTCAGTATTGCCTCATGTGTTCCAATATTTCTATGGAATCCAAACTGATCTTCCCTGAGGTCGGCTTCTACCAGTTTTTCCATTCATCTGTAAAGAATTCACATTAGTATTTTGCAGCTGTGACTTATTAAACTGATAGTTTGGTAACAAATTAATGATATGAATATAATAGAGGGAAACATTCCACGTGGGAAAAATATATCTAAAAAGAAAGATGATGAAACTTACCAAACAAAAGCGCTGGCAGGTCGATAGACACACAAGCAAACACAAACATACACACAAAATTCAAGCTTTCGCAACAAACTGTTGCCTCATCAGGAAAGAGGGAAGGAGAGGGAAAGACAAAAGGATGTGGGTCCTTTTGTCCTTCCCTCTCCCTCCCTCCCTCCTGACGAGGCAACAGTTTGCCGCGAAAGCCTGAATTCTGTGTGTATGCTTGTGCTTGTCCGTGCGTCCTTCAACCCGCCAGCGCCTTCGTTTGGTATGTCACAACATCTTTGTTTTTTTTATATATATATATATATATATATATATATAAAAACAAAGATGAGGTGACTTACCGAACAAAAGCGCTGGCAGGTCGATAGACACACAAACAAACACAAACACACACACAAAATTCAAGCTTTCGCAACAAACTGTTGCCTCATCAGGAAAGAGGTAAGGAGAGGGGAAGACGAAAGGAAGTGGGTTTTAAAGGAGAGGGTAAGGAGTCATTCCAATCCCGGGAGCGAAAAGACTTACCTTAGGGGGAAAAAAGGACAGGTATACACTCGCACACACGCACATATCCATCCACACATACAGACACAAGCAGACATCTGCTTGTGTCTGTATGTGTGGATGGATATGTGCGTGTGTGCGAGTGTATACCTGTCCTTTTTTCCCCCTAAGGTAAGTCTTTTCGCTCCCGGGATTGGAATGACTCCTTACCCTCTCCTTTAAAACCCACTTCCTTTCGTCTTCCCCTCTCCTTACCTCTTTCCTGATGAGGCAACAGTTTGTTGCGAAAGCTTGAATTTTGTGTGTGTGTTTGTGTTTGTTTGTGTGTCTATCGACCTGCCAGCGCTTTTGTTCGGTAAGTCACCTCATCTTTGTTTTTATATATAATTTTTCCCACGTGGAATGTTTCCTTCCATTATATATATATATATATATATATATATATATATAAAAAAAGAAAAATGATGAAACTCACCAAACAAAAGCGCTGGCAGGTCAATAGACACACAAGCAAACACAAACATACACACAAAATTCCAGCTTTCGCAACCAACGGCCGCCCCGTCAGGAAAGAGGGAAGGAGAAGGAAAGACAAAAGGATATGGGTTTTAAGGGAGAGGGTAAGGAGTCATTCCAATCCCGGGAGCGGAAAGACTTACCTTAGGGGGAAAAAAGGACAGGTATACACTCGCACACACACACATATCCATCCACACATACACAGACACAAGCAGACATTTGTAAAGGCAAAGAGTTTGGGCAGAGATGTCAGTCGGGGCGGATGTACAGAGGCAAAGATGAAGTTGAAAGACAGGTGAGGTATGAGCGGCGGCAAATAGAAATTAGAAATTAGCGGAGATTGAGGCCTGGCGGATAGCGAGAAGAAAGGATATGCTGAAGGGCAAGTTCCCATCTCCGGAGTTCTGACAGGTTTGTCAGAACTCCGGAGATGGGAACTTGCCCTTCAGCATATCCTTTCTTCTCGCTATCCGCCAGGCCTCAATCTCCGCTAATTTCTATTTGCCGCCGCTCATACCTCACCTGTCTTTCAACTTCATCTTTGCCTCTGTACATCCGCCCCGACTGACATCTCTGCCCAAACTCTTTGCCTTTACAAATGTCTGCTTGTGTCTGTGTATGTGTGGATGGATATGTGTGTGTGTGCGAGTGTATACCTGTCCTTTTTTCCCCCTAAGGTAAGTCTTTCCGCTCCCGGGATTGGAATGACTCCTTACCCTCTCCCTTAAAACCCATATCCTTTTGTCTTTCCTTCTCCTTCCCTCTTTCCTGACGGGGCGGCCGTTGGTTGCGAAAGCTGGAATTTTGTGTGTATGTTTGTGTTTGCTTGTGTGTCTATCGACCTGCCAGCGCTTTTGTTTGGTGAGTTTCATCATTTTTCTTTTTATATATATATATATATATATAAAAAAAACAAAGATGATGTGACATACCAAACGAAGGCGCTGGCGGGTTGAAGGACGCACGGACAAGCACAAGCATACACACAGAATTCAGGCTTTCGCGGCAAACTGTTGCCTCGTCAGGAGGGAGGGAGGGAGAGGGAAGGACAAAAGGACCCACATCCTTTTGTCTTTCCCTCTCCTTCCCTCTTTCCTGATGAGGCAACAGTTTGTTGCGAAAGCTTGAATTTTGTGTGTATGTTTGTGTTTGCTTGTGTGTCTATCGACCTGCCAGCGCTTTTGTTTGGTAAGTTTCATCATCTTTCTTTTTTGATAGTTTGGTAATTTTCACATCTGTCAACACCTGCTTTCTTTGGGATTGGAATTATTATATTCTTCGTGAAGTCTGAGGGTATTTCGCCTGTGTCATACATCTTGCTCACCAGATGGTGGAGTTTTGCCAGGACTGGCTCTCCCAAGGCTGTCATTAGTTCTAATGGAATGTTGTCTACTCCCGGGGCCTTGTTTCAACTCAGGTCTTTCAGTGCTTTGTCCAACTCTTCACACAGTAACATATCTCCCATTTCATCTTCATCCTCTTCCATTTCCATAATATTGTCCTCAAGTACAACATCCTTGTATAGACCTTCTATATACTCCTTCCACCTTTCTGCTTTCCCTTCTTTGCTTAGAACTGAGTTTCCATCTGAGCTCTTGATATTCATGCAAGTGGTTCTCTTTTCTCCAAAGGTCTCTTTAATTTTCCTGTAGGCAGTATCTATCTTACCCCTAGTGAGATAACCCTCTACATCCTTACATTTGTCCTCTAGCCATCCCTGCTTAGGCATTTTGCACTTCCTGTTGATCCAATTTTTGAGATCTTTGTATTCCTTTTTGCCTGCTTCATTTACTGTATTTTTTATATTTCCTCCTTTCATCAATTAAATTCAATATTTCTTCTGTTACCCAAGGATTTCTACTAGCCCTTGTTTTTTTACCTACTTGATCCTCTGCTGCCTTCACTCCTTCATCCCTCAAAGCTACCCATTCTTCTTCCAATGTATTTCTTTCCCCAATTCCTGTCAGTTGTTCCCTTATGCTCTCCCTGAAACTCTGTACAACCTCTGGTTTAGTCAGTTTATCCAGGTTCCATCTTTTTAAATTTCCACATTTTTGCAGTTTCTTCAGTTTTAATCTACAGTTCATAACCAATAGATTGTGGTCAGAGTCCACATCTGCCACTGGAAATGTCTTACAACATTAACTTTCTTTAATAACAGCACAACCTGTGTATGGGATAGTCTGGAAAATACCTGAACTAAGAGATTCATTCCTAATCTGTGTTAATAGAATTTGTACTCTGTCCGTGCATGCCTTTAGAACAGACATTGCACACCTCCATTACTGTTATTATTATTATTTTAAATAAACGTCTTCCTGACTTCTTGCTGTGTTACAAAATATATCATTGTTGTGTTGGCTATATAACTAATTTTGGCTGCTCCAACAGGAAAGTTTCATTGTTGTTTCTTTGCAGTAACTGAGAAGTAGTCATTTACAAAATTCTAATGTTGTGGAGTTTCTGTTAATCTACTCCTATCATTGATTTGTATGTTGTACTTGTGTCAGCTTTTCACAGTTTCTTTGTTATGATGCGTGGTATAGTTTTCTTTTATTTTCTTTATTGTGTATCATTCAGCCATTCAATTATTTTTTCAGCAAACAATACACTCCTGTATATTTCTTTCTAACTGTGGTGATAATTTAGGAACTCTGGTTTAGTAGTCTGGTAAAAAACCAAGCTATTTAACATTATCAGAGGACCTTCTAACACCCACAGTAATTGATTTATTTTCCTTAGCTGCTGCTGCTGAAGCAGTCACTTTTGTAAAGGTCTCTTAAAAAATTGGTTTGGACAATGTGCAGAATGTAGAGAATTTTACATTTACATTGTTTTGTGTATGTACTTCTTCCCAGATTTGTTTTTCAGATTGCCTTCAAACAATATATATTTTAGACCTAGAGAGTATTCTCTTATAGGTCTACAGTTTATTATTTGGCTGTGATTATCTGACAGACCAAGATCATAAAGAGGGGGTTAGTCAGTTCTTCTTAATTTTTCAAGAAAGAAGATTTTAACACCAAACCTTCTGTACCGAATGCAATTTTTAGCTAGTTCTCTTGAAATTTATGTTTCGTATAGCCTTACTTATAGTCGTTAGAGAAGTCTACAAGGTTTTTGTGTAAACGTACTGTAACAATCTAAAGAAAATATTATATCGAATAACTTTAATTTTTTGTTGGGAAATAGGGGGTAAGTCATCATAAAAGGGGCAATGTCAGTAAATGTTGCTGATTCATTAACTTCGTTAAACCTAGTACAATTACAACTATCAGTATTATTTAAGATGTCATTAAAAATGTAACAAATGAATGTGCAAAAATTCTTTATAAACAGAACAAAACTTTGTAGGCCCAAACAGTTTCTTTGTAAACGATGTTCATTCATTTTTTATTCAGTTCCCTCTGGGTCCGCTTCTTAGCACTTGCACTTATTGGTTTTGGAATAACAGTGTCATCTTGATGATACAGTTTCTTGTTATGCTTTTGTCCTTTTTCCACTTTTGGCAGCTGGGGAAAAAACTGCCTAACCTCTTCTGCACAAAACATCTTTTAAGCATCTTTTAAACGAAGTTTGAATCACAATAGCAACATGCGTTACATCACTATATGCGTCTTTTCCAGAGCATTTTAATGATGGTAAAAAAAATTGTAGCATCCGATTTAAAAAAACATGTACTTTCCTCATTATCTTGGTCAATATAAACATTGTGATTATTGTGCAAGTACCAAAGTATGTGCCCCATAGTCGGCTATGATTCGCCGAACATCGCTTGTCGATACGTGCAATCGACAACGGAATAATAGGGGTGTTACGTCTTACGCGACTCACCCTGTATATATGGCCATGTTACGATCACATTTGAGGTACGAGTGGCTACGGATTGGAAAAGTCATTTTCATTTGCTCAAGTCTCTTGACGTGATGAATGATGTGATGCAGCAGGCAGAAATTAGTCCAGTTCTTGTTATGCCCCCTCCAACCTCCCCCACCCCCACCCCCCCCACCCCTGCAAGAGTCTGAAGATACGTGTAATTTTCTAACAGAGGAATCAAGAATTGTCATCATAAAATGAAACAAAAAGGAAGAGACCTCATTAGACCCTTTGTAGGCTACTCTTCATCATACACAAAGAAATATGATTCATCTGTTGACAATATATGAATATTAGACATGCACAATGTTAACTGTCTCTTGTAGTACAAATTGTTAGTTGTGATGTTAGGGATAGGTAAGTTCTTCTGGAAATCCATGGTATTACTTTCATGTTCTTTTGATGCCCTGCTGTTTGCTTTATAACTTCTTTTATGAATATAAAACATGTCAGATTTTAATAAGTGAAGTTTTTCACCGTTGACAGTTGATATTTATTTATTCCCCCCCCCTCTCACACTCGCCCTTTCTGAGCACTCGCCCTTTCTGAGCTGTTTTCCTGGTACGATTTCAAAGCATGTTCGATGGCTTGAATTTTGGCAGCATGCCTATCACAGTAACTACAAGTGTCCATTCTAGGGTACTCGAAACCGACGTTAAATTCTTTATTGAAAACAAGTCTATATTTTTCATCGACACAGATTGAGTAGTGTATGTTTTCTTAAATAACTCATACATCATATTGATGTTAAGATCTAGTGGTAGATACACTTTCTTAGAGGTTTTCCAGCTGTAATGGCTTCATCATCATCATCAGTTATCTGCTATATTAGCAGGTCCTTTGCCTCTCCATTTTCTGCGATCCATTGCTTCCTTCTTAAGGCTGCTGTATGTTGTACCGTCCATCATGTCATCCAGTATCTGGAATCTCTTCCTTCCTCTCTTCCTTTTCCCTTCTACATAACCTTCTAAAACTGTTTTTATCAGTCCGTCATTCTTTCTTAGTATATGCCCAATCCAGTTTCTTTTTCTTCTCTTTATTACATCTAGTAACTGTCTTTTCTCTCCCTCTCTTCTCAGTACCTCTTCATTTTTTACTCTGTCCATCCGACTTATTCTTTCCATCTTCCGCCATGTCCAGATCTCAAAAGCCTCCAGCCTTTCTCTGTCTTTTTTCCTCATAGTCCATGTTTCAGCGCCATATAGAAGAACACTCCATACAAGACATTTTATGAGTCTCTTTCTGAGTTCTCTGTCCAGACCGCTGCAGAAGCTTCTCCTTTTCTCACCTTTAAATGAACTAATGTGCTGGCGAACTTGTGTCAAGTGCCTCCGATGTCACATGATATTGCCGATTAGCGTGTTGCCCTCGGCCATCCTTAGGACTCACACCTTTTTTTCAGATAATGGTGTAGTACTTCCATTTTTTTCCTTTTTTTTTGTAAGGATGTAAAGGTTTTAGAACAAACATTAACTTCAGTGACAGAATTCTCCCTCTTCACTCTTAAATGATGTGAATAACTGTTGTCACAAAATTTAGCTTCATTTTCTGGTTGCCTGGGTCTCTTTTACCATATACTATTTACATTAATTAGGCCTGCCAAGTAAGCATTCTGCTCATTCACAGTCATTTTGTTGTAATTAGATATAATATACCCACGTTCTGCGTCAGTGGTACTCTGAAAACATTTCAATCTGGAACATTTACAGTCTGGCCCTAATTCATGGGTGGATGATAAAAGTTTTTTCCTCACGTCAGAAAGTCAACTTGTTCTCTTCATTTTCTTCATCGAATATGACAGTTGGCTGAAGGTGATACTTTCCTCATCTTCGTTTTTCATGTTCACTTCCACATTTCAGTTGAAATGTAAAACAAACGAAACAATTCACACAACACACAAAGCACCAACTTAACCTCTCCAACAGCACATACTCAACACCTGATAATCATAGACAATGGAACGTAAACAACAGCTCAGCAGCTGTGATCAGTGATGCCAACTGACTAACCCCCTTATTTTCCTAGTTTCATATTGACTTACCTCCTTTTTCCCGTGGACGCTATATTTTTAAACTGCTGTAACTCTGAGACTAACCCCCTTCTTTCCA
Source organism: Schistocerca piceifrons (assembly GCF_021461385.2). NCBI lineage: Eukaryota > Metazoa > Arthropoda > Insecta > Orthoptera > Acrididae > Schistocerca > Schistocerca piceifrons. The sequence goes on along the minus strand of NC_060140.1, from coordinate 937,019,941 downwards.
TGAAACAAAAACTGATAAAAGCAGCATGTTGAAAGCTTTCTGAAACTGTAATAACCTAAAATTTCAATTTTTGACTTAACTCCTTTTTTCCTGTGGACCCTTATATATATACAGGGTGAACCAGAACTACACCAACAAACTTTGACAGTGTGTTCAGGCACATTTTCTGAATATTTTGGTATCGGGAACGTATTGTGTCCAATGGCCTGTCAGAGAATAAGAGGGTCATTCCATTCAAGTGTCCTAGGGCTCCCAGTTTGACCATCTTCAGTTTTGATGAAATTTATACAGTTTGTTCCTGAAGGACCTGCACAGACTTCTACAAACTTTCAGGTTCACATGTAACTTGGTTGAGGTACTAGAGCCATTTTTATGGGGACCACTTTTTCGGAGAGTGAATAGTCACGAAGAAATCGTCAAGCTTGGCATGCCACTGTTCCTAATCTAAAAGAGCAAGCCCCTTGCTTCTGAGTGTGGTGGTTCAACTTTTTGTGCTCAGCACATAAATGATCCTAGTAAAGTTCAGAGAGCAATGTGTTTGACATAATCTCAGTTCAAAGTGGGCAACAAATCATGTCGCGACAAATTACCCCATAGTTTAACAAGACATAAGTAGGGCACTATGGACCCGGTCTTTTGCCAAACTATTGCCTGTCTGGCTGTTAGTAATTAAACACACAAGGTAAGCTTTGTGAAATATCTGTGTTACCACCCAGTAAATTTGCTAAAAAATCATCCTCTAAATTTGCTAAAAAATATGAACGTACCAAATTATACCCACATTCAAAGTCGTATGTCTCAAAATGGGCACGTACGACATTACATTCACTACGACCAGTGGCACATACCACATTACATTCACTACAACCAGTCTAAGGAGCACATTTCGTTCTATTACAACTACTTATTTCCGTTTTTGTGTCTCTTTGGGGAAGGTGCAAAAATTCTGCCCTAAACTGTTAACATTTTTTTGTAAGCTGAGAAAAATCCTTATATTGGTCCATGGTGACTATGCCACTACCAGTCTTAGTGACTGGCAACCCCATTGCCAAGGGCCACGCCTGACAGCTAGGCAAAGTCAGCCACAGGTGGGGTTCCTTACTGCAGGTTTCCAAGCCTGAACGTGGGTATCTCGCAGGTTCCCAAGCCTGAATGTGGGTATCTAGCAGGTTACTCTATGAATCTGAAGTCACTTTTCATCAACTGGTACAAAATGGTGATGCTCCCTTGTACCAGAAACTGTACATCCATCCTCAAAACGCTTCTGTTGATTAATTTTTGCATATTAAATAACTTTTTTTTGGTATAAATAAATTCAATGCCTTGCACATTTGCTTTGAGATATTCAAACAGATCTGTTGGTTAAGATTTGCTTTTCCACTGGATGCTGGAGACTAGCTCTTGCTGCTAAATGCTTAACTGTGCCTCCATTTCCACCACATGGTGATTTCCCATGGCTTGTTAAAAAAAAAAATCCATTCTTCAGTAATGAAAAAATCTTTTTGACAATGGCAAAGATTTAGAAAGTTCTCAAAATTTTTGTACTTGGCAGCATAACTGTCACTAAAATAATGAATATGCTTAATTTCTATGAAAGTGCACCTCTGGGATTTGATGAATTAAGTTAAAAACACGTGCACTGCGACTGTGTCATGTTGGAGGCAGTCACTGATCATGCAGTAGCTGATGCTTTTTAGTTCTTTCATTATCGTTGTAGTAAAAGACAAATGGATGTAAGATAGCTTGGCTATCTTCCCAATGAAATCCTTGAACTGCATTTTGGAAAATAAAGGAATAATTTTCGGCAAAATCCATTAATCAATCAATATTCTTGGTTGGGGACATTTAGTCAATTGCAGATACTTGCCCTGATGCTTTGCAATATAGTGGTGAGTAGGAAGGGCCAAAATTTTGTAACTAATTCTTCAATGCTGTTAGTGTAAATCCACTGTTTAAACTGAATTGGATCCTCAGGATCAATATCTGCAGAAATACTTTCTAAACATTCCTTTAGAGCTTCTGTTCCTGAACATACTTCACGGTGACAAAGCATGCAATCCTTCTTTTCCAAATTACTGACAATTTTGCTCGGTAAAATTTCATAATCTTCTTTTATTGGACTGTGTGCCAACATTAGGTTCACATTCTGATGTATTGTGCAGATACAAACTGAATGTGAACCAGCTGCACCTACAGTCACATACCACTTCGGCCTTAATTCACAAAATTTGGAAAATCCTATTTCCAATCCATTTTTATTGTAGTAAGCAACAAACACTTCTTTTAAGTTGTTCAATAAAAATACTTTTCTTTTTGAACCTTTTCCCCCACCTATTTGAGCAGTAATACAGTCCTTTTTACGTATAAAAATCCGGCTAAATTGTTCATCATAAAAATACAGTGACTCTTGCCTTCACAGTCTCAGAAATCTTTTCCCCGCATTTACCTTTGGGCTGTGCCAATATTCCCTGTTCAACTTCTAATTTTGTAGCCTTTCTTACCATTCTTTCTGGAACACAAAATTCTCCCATAACTTTTTGATAGAGCAGCTTTGGGGAACAAAGGTCAAAATTTGAATTCTCTCATTATGATTTGATATATGTAATTTTTCTTTCATTTCTTGGGTCAGCTGACTGTAATCTAAACAAGTCAAAAATTGCTTGCTTGTGTGTGCTTACTCCAGTTCACTGGGATCAAAACTTCCAACTGCTGCAATTTTCTTAATAATTTCACCTTTAATTTGGTGTATTTTTTACTTTGCATAGCCTTTTGTATCCTTTGTTCCAGTTCACTGAAACTTTAATGGTGATATCCCAACAGCCTTTAAGTTTGCATTCAAATTGTGAGAAACATTAGTCTTCTCATCTTCAGCTGATTGAAGCGTGACTTCCATTTGTGAATACTTCATTGTATAAAATACAGTTCTACAGGATGGACACATTTTTGGCCTAGTTTAATATCAGATGTGGTTATCCTTTTTAGCTGCTCAGCTGTTTTCATGTTGATTGAGCCAAAAGCTTTGCTCTCTGAACTTTACTTGCATCATTTAAGTGTTGGGCACAAAAAGTTGTACCACTATGCCCAGAAGCAAGCTCTTTAGATAGTAACAACGGCTTGCCAAGCTGGAAGATTTCTCCTTGACAGGGAATGACCCAATAATGTTATTATGATGTAGGTGTATTCTGTTTGTTGCCATAATTACTTTTGTCTCTGTGTAAATACCTTCACAGTGGTGAGAAAGTCTGCAATATGCAGCCAGCAAAAGATACAACACAGAACAGACACGTACAACTAACATTGCCGGAAAAACAAATCTGAGCCAGAAGTAACCAAATTTAAGGGTGAGAGATAAAGTGAGAATTACTATTGTCAGCAGAAAGTACCATGAGTGAATGGAACGGGTTTGTATTCAGACAAGATGCACAGTGTGTACCATCAACATTTACACTCTAATGTATTATTTTCAGTGCAATACAGATACAAAGCTAGTTAGAGCAAAAAACCAAGCAAAATACAGTAATCCTATAATGATGTGCCAGAGACTTTAGCCCCTTTTACCAAAATGCTCCCTGAACAACCTCTGAAACTTTTATCAGTGGAGTTCTAGTTTATCCTGTACACTGCAGTTTTCACTGTTTACGTCCAAACACACTTATACACTGAGATGACAGAAATCAGTGGTTAGTGATATGCAGATATACAGGGCTATTACAAGTGATTGAAGCGATTTCATAAATTCACTGTAGCTCCATTCATTGACTTATGGTCGCAACACACTACAGATACATAGAAAAACTCATAAAGTTTTGTTCGGCTGAAGCCGCACTTCAGGTTTGTGCCGCCAGAGCGCTCGAGAGCGCAGTGAGACAAAATGGTGACAGGAGCCGAGAAAGCGTATGTCGTGCTTGAAATGCGCTCACATCAGTCATAACAGTGCAGCGACACTTCAGGACGAAGTTCAACAAAGATCCACCAACTGCTAACTCCATTCGGCGATGGGATGCGCAGTTTAAAGCTTCTGGATGCCTCTGTAAGGGGAAATCAACGGGTCGGCCTGCAGTGAGCGAAGAAACGGTTGAACGCGTGCGAGCAAGTTTCACGCGTAGCCCGCGGAAGTCGACGAATAAAGCAAGCAGGGAGCTAAACGTACCACAGCCAACGGTTTGGAAAATCTTACGGAAAAGGCTAAAGCAGAAGCCTTACCGTTTACAATTGCTACAAGCCCTGACACCCGATGACAAAGTCAAACGCTTTGAATTTTCGGCACGGTTGCAACAGCTCATGGAAGAGGAGGCGTTCAGTGCGAAACTTGTTTTCAGTGATGAAGCAACATTTTTTCTTAATGGTGAAGTGAACAGACACAATGTGCGAATCTGGGCGGTAGAGAATCCTCACGCATTCGTGCAGCAAATTCGCAATTCACCAAAAGTTAACGTGTTTTGTGCAATCTCACGTTTTAAAGTTTACGGCCCCTTTTTCTTCTGCAAAAAAAACGTTACAGGACACGTGTATCTGGACATGCTGGAAAATTGGTTCATGCCACAACTGGAGACCGACAGCGCCGACTTCATCTTTCAACAGGATGGTGCTCCACCGCACTTCCATTATGATGTTCGGCATTTCTTAAACAGGAGATTGGAAAACCGATGGATCGGTCGTGGTGGAGATCATGATCAGCAATTCATGTCATGGCCTCCACGCTCTCCCGACTTAACCCCATGTGATTTCTTTCTGTGGGGTTATGTGAAAGATTTAGTGTTTAAACCTCCTCTACCAAGAAACGTGCCAGAACTGCGAGCTCGCATCAACGATGCTTTCAAACTCATTGATGGGGACATGCTGCGCCGAGTGTGGGAGGAACTTGATTATCGGCTTGATGTCTGCCGAATCACTAAAGGGGCACATATCGAACATTTGTGAATGCCTAAAAAAACGTTTTGAGTTTTTGTATGTGTGTGCAAAGCATTGTGAAAATATCTCAAATAATAAAGTTATTGTAGAGCTGTGAAATCGCTTCAATCATTTGTAATAACCCTGTACAGATGGTGGTAGTATTGCACACACAGGGTAGAAAAGGGCACTTCATTGGCAGAGCTCTCACTTGTACTCAGGGAATTCATGTGAAAAGGTTTCCACCATGGTTATGGCCACATGATGGGAATTAACAGACTTTGAACATGGAATGTTACTTGGAACTAGAGTGTGGGGCATCCCAATTTGGAATTCATTAGGGAATTCAATATTCCAAGACCCGCAGCATCAAGAGTGTGGTGAGAATACCAAATTTCAGGCATTACCTCTCACCACGGACAACACAATGGCCTACAGTCTTCACGTGACGACTGAGAGCAGCAGTGTTTGTGTAGAGTTGCCAGTGCTAACAGACAAGCAACATTGAGTGAAATAACCATAGAAATCAATGTGTGACTGTATCCTTTAGGACAGTGCAGTGAAATTTGGCATTAATGGGCTACGGCAGCAGATGACTGATGTGAGTGCCTTTGCAAACAGCATGACATCACATGCAGTGCCTCTTCTGAGCCAGTGACCACATCAGTTGGACGCTAAATGACTGGGAAGCCATTGCCTTGTCGGATGTTCCCCTGTTCCAGTTGATAGAAGCTGGTGGTAGGGTTTAAGTGTGGCAAGAACCCTTTGAAGCTATGGACCCAGGTTGTCAAGAATGCAAGCTAGTGGTGGCTTCTTATTGGTGTGGACTGTTTACATGGAATGGACCAAATCCTCTGGTCCATCTGAACTGTGTTACTGGGCCGCAATTTTTCATTATTGGTTTGAAGAACATCTGGACAATTCGAGCAAATGATTTGGCCACTCACATCGTCCGACACGAATCCTGTAGAACATATGTGAGACAGTCGAGAGGTCAGTTTGTACACAAAATTCTGCCCTGCCAACACTTTCGCAATTCTAGATCACTATAGAAACACTGCGGCTCAGTATTTCTGCAGTGGACTTCAAACAGCTTGTTGAGTCCATGCTACACCAAGTTGCTGCCCTACATTGGGCAAAAGGAGGTCCAACATGATATTAGGAGGCATCTCGTGACTTTTGTCACCTCAGTGTATCGTTTGAGATGGAAGCTGAATTTTCTGTTACTATTGTAGCAGCAAGAAATAAAAACTTTGAGGTTCGTCCATGACATTGTAATTCTGTCAGAGACAGCAAAGGACTTGGAAGAGCAGTTGAACGGAATGGACAGTGTCTTGAAAGGAGGAGATAAGATGAACATCAACAAAAGCAAAACGAGGATAATGGAATGTAGTCGAGTTAAGTCGGGTGATGCTGAGGGAGTTGATTAGGAAATGAGACACTTAAAGTAGTAAAGGAGTTGTGCTATTTGGGGAGCAAAATAACTGATGGTGAGAGGATATAAAATGTAGACTGGCAATGGCAAGGAAAGCTTTTCTGAAGAAGAGAAATTTGTTAACATCGAGTATAGATTTAAGTGTCAGGAAGTCGTTTCTGAAAGTATTTGTATGGAGCGGAGCCATTTATGGAAGTGAAACATGGACGATAACTAGTTTGGACAAGAAGAGAATAGAACCTTTCGAAAAGTGGTGCTACAGAAGAATGCTGAAGATTAGATGGGTAGATCACATAACTAATGAGGAGGTAATGAATAGGATTGGGGAGAAGAGGAGTTTGTGGCACAACTTGACTAGAAGAAGGGATCGGTTGGTAGGACATGTTCTGAGGCATCAAGGGATCACCAATTTAGTATTGGAGGGCAGTGTGGCGGGTAAAACTCGTAGAGGGAGACCGAGAGATGAATACACCAAGCAGATTCAGAGGGATGTAGGCTGCAGTACGTACTGGGAGATGAAGAAGCTTGCGCAGGGTAGAGTAGCATGGAGAGCTGCATCAAACCAGTCTCAGGACTGAAGACCACAACAACAACAACAACATCCCATTTTTACCATGCCTAAATATTCATAATGTTATTACCAATTTCATCCTTAAAATTTGAGTTCATGTACAAAGCTCAATGTAAAATTTTAGTTTTAGGAGCTGGAACTCTCTCCAGATCATCAGTTAATTTATTAAACAGGTGCCCACATTTTCACTACTTGAGTAGTACACATAGAATTAACTTTTTATGGATGTCAAGCTACCTTTAAAATATGTCCCATCTCTGATATACGCGCACAATTCCCTGTCCTCTATGGCTGACTTACAGTAACAGCATACCCTTTTATATGATGAGATTATTATTTGTATTTCAGTGTTCTGCACCAGCAGAACATACCTGCAATCTCTTCAGAGACAGCAATTCAACTTCAGGCTGTTGTATTTGTATTTTAGTTTTAACAGTTGCATTTGCTGATGAATTAATAATTCCTTGTACATTTTTGTGGTGTTTCTCATGATACTGATTGTCATGCCCAACATGATCTCTGGGTGGGGACTACTCAAGAGGACGTCATTATCAGGAGAAAGAAAACTGGCATTCTACGGATCGGAGTGTGGAATGTCAGATCCCTTAATCGGGCAGGTAGGTTAGAAAATTTAAGAAAGGAAATGAATAGGTTAAAGTTAGATATAGTGGGAATTAGTGAAGTTCGGTGGCAGGAGGAACAAGACTTTTGGTCAGGCGAATACAGGGTTATAAATACAAAGTCAAATAGGGGTAATGCAAGAGTAGGTTTAGTAATGAATAAAAAAATAGGAGTACAGGTAAGCTACTACAAACAGCATAGTGAACGCATTATTGTGGTCAAGATAGACACTAAGCCCATGCCTACTACAGTAGTACAAGTTTATATGCCAACTAGCTCTGCAGATGACGAAGAAATTGAAGAAGTGTATGATGAAATCAAAGAAATTATTCAGATAGTGAAGGGAGACGAAAATTTAATAGTCATCGGTGACTGGAATTCGGGAGTAGGAAAAGGGAGAGAAGGGAATGTAGTGGGTGAATATGGATTGGGAGTAAGAAATGAAAGAGGAAGCCGACGTAGAATTTTGTGCAGAGCATAACTTAATCATTGCTAACACTTGGTTCAAGAATCATGAAACAAGGTTGTATACATGGAAGAACCCTGGAGATACTAAAATGTATCAGATAGATTATATAATGGTAAGACAGGGATTTAGGAACCAGGTTTTAAATTGTAAGACATTTCCAGGGGCAGATGTGGACTCTCACCACAATCTGTTGGTTATGAACAGTAGATTAAAACTGAAGAAACTGCAAAAACGTGGGAATTTAAGGAGATGGGACCTGGATAAACTGAAAATACCAGAGGTTTTACAGAGTTTCAGGGAGAGTGTAAGGGAACAAATGGCAGGAATGGGGGAAAGAAATACAGTAGAAGAAGAATGGGTAGCTTAGAGGGATGAAGTAGTGAAGGCAGCCAAGGATCAAGTAGGTAAAAAGACGAGGGCTAGTAGAAATCCTTGGGTAACAGAAGAAATATTGAATTTAATTGATGAAAGGAGAAAATATAAAAATGCAGTAAATGAAGCAGGCAGAAAGGAATACAAACATTTCAAAAATGAGATCGACAGGAAGTGCAAAATGGCTGAGCAGGGATGGCTAGAGGATAAATGTAAGGATGTAGAGGCATATCTCACTAGGGGTAAGATAGATACTGCCTACAGGAAAATTAAAGAGACCTTTCGAGAAAAGAGAATCACTTGTATGAATATCAAGAGCTCAGATGGAAACCCAGTTCTAAGCAAAGAAGGGAAAGCAGAAAGGTGGAGTATATAGAGGGTCTATACAAGGACGATGTACTTGAGGACAATATTGTGGAAATGGAAGAGGATGTAGATGAAGATGAAATGGGAGATATGATATTGCGTGAAGAGTTCGACGGAGCACTGAAAGACCTGAGTCGAAACAAGGCCCTGGGAGTAGACAACATTCCATTAGAACTGCTGACGGCCTTGGGAGAGCCAGTCCTGACAAAACTCTACCATCTGGTGAGCAAGATGTATGAGACAGGCGAAGTACCCTCAGACTTCAAGAAGAATATAATAATCCCAATCCGAAAGAAAGCAGGTGTTGACAGATGTGAAAATTACCGAACTATCAGTTTAATAAGCCACAGCTGCAAAATACTAACGCAAATTCTTTACAGACGAATGGACAAAGTAGTAGAAGCCGACTTTGGGGAAGATCAGTTTGGATTCCGTAGAAGTATTGGAACACGTGAGGCAATACTGACCCTACGGCTTATCTTAGAAGCTAGATTAAGGAAAGGCAAACATACATTTCTAGCATTTGTAGACTTAGAGAAAGCTTTTGACAACGTTGACTGGAATACTCTCTTTCAAATTCTGAAGGTGGCAGGGGTAAAATATAGGGAGTGAAAGGCTATTTACAATTTGTATAAAAACCAAATGGCAGTTATGAGAGTCGAGGGACATGAAAGGGAAGCAGTGGTTGGGAAGGGAGTGAGACAGGGTTGTAGCCTCTCCCCGATGTTATTCAATCTGTATATTGAGCAAGCAGTGACGGAAACAAAAGAAAAATTCGGAGTAGGTATTAAAATCCATGGAGAAGAAATAAAAACTTTGAGGTTTGCCGATGACATTGTAGTTCTGTCAGAGACAGCAAAGGACTTGGAAGAGCAGCTGAATGGAATGGATTGTGTCTTGAAAGGAAGATATAAGATGAACATAAACAAAAGCGAAATGGGGATAATGGAATGTAGTGGAATTAAGTCGGGTGATGCTGAGGGAATTAGATTACGAAATGAGACACTTAAAGTAGTAAAGGGGTTTTGCTATTTGGGGAGCAAAATAACGGATGATGAGAGGATATAAAATGTAGACTGGCAATGGCAAGGAAAGCGTTTCTGAAGAAGAGAAATTTGTTAACATCGAGTATTGATGTAAGTGTTAGGAAGTCGTTTCTGAAAGTATTTGTACGGAGTGTAGCCATGTATGGAAGTGAAACATGGATGATAAATAGTTTAGACAAGAAGAGAATAGAAGCTTTTGAAATGTGGTACTACAGAAGAATGCTGAAGATTAGATGGGTAGATCACATAACTAATGAGGGGGTGTTGAATAGGATTGGGGGGTTGAAATCATAGAGGGAGACCAAGAGATGAATACACCAAGCAGATTCAGAAGGATGTAGGTTGCAGTAGGTACTGGGAGAAGAAGAAGCTTGCACAGGATAGAGTAGCATGGAGAGCTGCATCAAACCAGTCTCAGGACTGAAGACCACAACAACAACAACAACAACAACAACAATGCCCAACAGAGTAATACAACACATTTCCTGTGCATCTGTTGCAGAAATCTCTGTACCAGTTGAAACACTTTGTAGGCAGGGAAACATGTTGTCATGATCTATCATAATAGTTGGTCTATACCTCCTATCCATGACAACAGAGATTTGACCACGTTTGGCCGTGTCGTTACCATCTATACTCTTACTAATTAGCTCCATCAACTTTACCATCCCAGGCCTACTGCGGTGCAGGCCATGCATAATGAAACCCCATCTCACAACAGCCTTGACCTGCATCAGTGCAGTATGTCCCCAATCAACGGTCACCATTGTAATTTTCAGTCCCGAATTAACTCACTCCCCTGCACTGCCAAGGTGTTACACATAATGGTGCTGAAATAGTGCAGCAATGTGCACATTAGAAGGATATTTTGTTCAGGTCACCACCTTTGTTATATTTACTTTCCTTGTCCAAGCTGTTCCCTGCACCTCCCACTATTACTACCTGATATATTTAGTTAAATCCTTGTGTAAATGACCGAATACTTGTATCATTCGATCGAGCACTTTACATGGCTCGAAAAAGGTGGTGGTCTAATACTCTGATCCTGTCTTTTCCTGTAACAGAGGACCTACACATCTGGTATGATTATAACCTAGCAGCATTACGTCTTTCTTCCTAACACTAGCAATTTTCATGTTTTTTCTGATCACAAACAGCATCTGCTGCAAAGTGCCTACTTCTCTTCATGCTTGAGGCTCTTCTCCACTCAGCCCTGGCAGCTACAACCTGTTTTTGGCACTTGAAACAAAACTGTCACAAAATGTGTGTCTGCTTGTGTCTGTGTATGTGCGGATGAATATGAGTGTGTGTGCGAGTGTATACCTGTCCTTTTTTCCCCCTGAGGTAAGTCTTTCCGCTCCCGGGATTGGAATGACTCCTTACCCTCTCCCTTAAAACCCAGATCCTTTCGTCTTTCCCTCTCCTTCCCTCTTTCCTGATGAGGCAACAGTTTGTTGCGAAAACTTGAATTTTGTGTGTATGTTTGTGTTTGTTTGTGTGTCTATCGACGTGCCAGCGCTTTCGTTTGGTAAGTCACATCATCTTTGTTTTTAGGTATATATTCAGAATTAGTACAAGATGTAACTTCCACTCAGTGAAATTATTTATTTCCAAATTTTGGCTACAAAATATCTGGAAAATCAGAGGCAGATGTTTTTAGATAGACACTCCCACAAATGCTTTCTTACAAAGTTGAAAGAACCACAGTTAAGTCAGGAGTCTAGATATATATCAGAGCCCCTGTACAAGGTGAAGTGTGGTAAATTGCTGATTTGCAAATGAAGTAAAAAAAATATGAACACTTAGAAACTTAGATTTTTATTTTTCTCTTACTGGACAATAATGGATGTTTCTAATTACATGATTTAAACAGTGTATCTGGCAAATGTGTACCTTCACAATCCACACACTGCCACAGTCATTTTCTGAAATTCTCATGCACTCTTTCAAGCACGTCTTCTGGTATTCTTGCAATTTCAGCCTCAGTATTGTCCTGTAGGTCTTCCAGAGTGTCGGGACGGTTGCAATACACCTTTGACTTCAGGTAACCCCAAAGAAAAAAATTGCATGGGGCTAAGTCTGGCGATCGCGAGAGCCAGTTGAGATCTCCCATCCGAGAGATAAGCCTTCCAGGAAACATTTGCCTCAAGAAATTCATGGTAATGCCTGTTGATTGTGCAGTGGCACCGTCTTGTTGAAACCAGGTATCCTGTAATTGCATTGCCATGAAAGCCGGTTGGAAAAACTCTTGCAGCATAGTTAAGTAATGATCCAAATTCACTGTTACAGCACGATGATTTTCCTGGAAAAAGTAATGGCCAATGATGCCTACTCGTGATAGGGTACACCACACAGTTACGCAGTCTGAGTGCAGTGGGGGTCTGGTGAATTTGCCTGGGGTTCATGTCACTCCACTACTGCATATTCTGTTTGTTTACACACCCACTGAGCTGAAAATGTGCCTCATCAGAAAAGAACACATTTGTGTCACGGGGTATGGTTGCACGGTCCGCAGCTCGTGGTCGTGCGGTAGCGTTCTCGCTTCCCGCGCCCGGGTTCAATTCCCGGCGGGGTCGGGGATTTTCTCTGCCTCATGATGACTGGGTGTTGTGTGCTGTCCTTAGGTTGGTTAGGTTTAAGTAATTCTAAGTTCTAGGGGACTGACGACCATAGCTGTTAAGTCCCATAGTGCTCAGAGCCATATGGTTGCAGGCAGGTCTTCATAATATGTTCTTCATGTTACCTAATCCTGTACTGACAATTTCTGGACCATGCACATTTTATAAGGGTGAAAATTCAGTTTGTTATGAAGAATCTGGCGGAGAGAACATCTAGAAATGCCAAGAGCAAGTGTGTGTTTCCAAGCTGAGCATTTCAGACATTGCAGTACTGCTACTCTAAACTCGTTTGACACTTTGTGGTGTTTTAACACTTCTGCCAGGTCCTCTTTGTACAGATGACACATCCCCTGTTGTGAATGCATTTACCCAATTTAAAATTGATTGCTGTGCAGGAACACGTCCACATGGGGGTACTGCAAATCACAAACGAAAAGCACGCTGCACAGTTTTAATAATCAAGTGGGAATTTGAGAAATACACTTCAACACAAAAACTGAGCACTCCTCATGTGTCCACTGAATTACAGCAACTGAATACAAACCTCCCATTAGTCACTATAAACCACACCCACTCTCCCCTCTATTCAACCAACAGTGCCACTGCAATGTGAATTCTAAAAAAGCAATTTACTGTGCTCCACCCTGTGTATCATCCCTACAGGGACAGGATTGGACTAATTACCGTGGACACATCAGGATTTAAGCAGCTCATACTTCCTACTTTCCCACTGAATGAGACTTGAGGAGACCTTGTTATGTGGTAGTGTGGGAAGTATCCTCTGCCTTGCACTTCACAGTGGTTTGCAGAGTGTGGACGTGGATATAGATGAGTTTTAAGTAAATGCGTAGAATCACATAATGAATAAACACATGACAGGTAGCTCTTGGAATAAATTTTACAGCAAATCACTCCAAAAGTTTCCCTCGAATTCAGAATAAGATAATGTCTGTCTGCTGTAGTTACATAATTAAAAACACATATCTGTATGTTTCCGTGGTAAGACAATGGTCCCACATTCAGGAGGAGAGTGGTTAAAATCCCTATTTAGGCATCAGATTTATGTTTTATGTGTTATATGAGGCACATGCTAGAATGTTTTCTTTGCAAAGAACACAGTCATTATTCTTCACTGTAAGTGTAAGCTCTGTCTCTAATAACCTCTTTCCTTCCACTATTAAAGATAGGCATCACATTTAAGATAGCAAGTAAATATGCCTAAGTCCATTGACTGATTTCTAATACAGGTGTAGGGGGAGGTACAGCTGTCAACTCATATTCAGTATTAACATTTTAATTTGTATCCAGGGAATACCACAGCAGGCAGAGGAATTACCACTTTTGGGGTTTATAGTTTTTAAACTAATGGCTGTTGGTGATGTTTACCAGAGTATACTTAGTTGTTCATTAAAATCTATAATGTTTCCTGTTGCTGCAAAGAAATAATCAGTGAATTTGATGACTAGTGATTTCACTGTATTTTCATTTCTTCCACATCTGTTACCTGGGAACTCAATGAAGTTTCCTCATTGTTTTGGTTTATTTTTACTTCAGTCTTCTTGTGTTTTATTTTTTGTATATAGTAGATGGGTCTGTTTTTCTTGGAACAGACCATAGGGAAAGGAGAGTCAACCTTTTTATCATTGCCTGTCATGTGAATTAGGTAGTGTTCTTCTTACTGCCACAAGGTAATTTAATCTCACATATTATTAATGCGCACTACCTGTTTCTGTTTAATTTTAATTTCATATGCTTTCGTTTTAGGGAAACCAGAACTCAAAAGTGCTGTAGGAATATGTTTTGGAAATAGGTAAATTTCCTTTTACAGTGTTTGTTTTATAATCTCTTTCCAGTGCTCTTTCTATATGCCCTTTGCAAACATTGTGATTCTGTAATTTGTTCTGTTTCTGATATACAGTTTTTTTTTATGATCCAAATTTAATTTATCAGCATATTTTACTGTCGACATTTGATCAGATTTATGAGATAAACAATCACTTTGAGCATTATCGATTTTTTTTATATTTGTCTCATTTTAGATTTGTGGACAATCCTTTTCCTTTAAAAATGAATTAGTCTCTTTAGGACCTAAAAAATCTCCTAGCGTCAAAGGAACTCAAGGCTTTGTAACTCCTAAACTGACAAGTTACTATGTAACATGAATAGAATGAGAATCAATAGTTTGCAAATCTAAAAATGGTCATATGTGCAAAATTTTGGTGGTCTGGAGTGCTAAATAAAATCTGTTAATCCATTTTTAAGTCATTGCAAATAGTGACTCTCCATTCAGCCATTGTTGTGATGCAAAATATGAAAAATTAATTAACACAATGTTCATCATCTTGTTGGTCCTGGAACTTGATCAATTTTTGTATATAAAGCTCTTTTCATGTATTGGTTCTATAATGGCATGATATTAGTTTTTATCCACCTATGTGTATTCATTCAGCTCCAGCGATTTCCATACGATGCCTGTATAATTATAACATTTCTACTGACGGTCCATTTATCTTTTCAGTTTCCTCTATTTAGATCCTTGGTTCTGTGTTTTGGTAAACATCTCTTTTAGCTATAACTGTATTAAATCTGAAGCTCTGCTTCAAGAATTTACCTGATGAAAAACCAAGGGACAACAATGGAAATCAGTAGGACATGGTGGATACTGTTTTGACCTGACTGTTTCTTATGACAGCTATTGTTGCAGCTTGTGATATAATTTCAAAATTGATTATCTATTATAAAAGAAAAGTCAATTGTGCCTCATAGCAACAAACACCATATCCCTAACCTAAATTTATATCTGGTGAATTCCTTTTTCTTTCTTATATGTCAGCGTAAAATTGATTGCTGATTCCATATTTTACAATGCACACAAGAAATTGATATTTTGAGTGCTTAAACCAATTTAATTCATCACCCCATATTTTGTTACCATGAATTGAGGATCTATACCAACCACAGCTCATAATAAGATAATGGGTTTCATGGGGTACCTACTAATTTAGCTAATTCCAGAATTGTATCACGTTAACTAAGGGAGCTAATGTGCAAAATTATAATTCAATTAAATAACTGACTTGAAAAGGAACATATATTCAGCAAATTATGGAAGATGAAAGATCTTGCTTTACATGTAAAACTGCAACTCAAATGTATCAGCCAACATGACTAAAATATAAATTATAATACAAAATTTCATTATGGAGGAAAGTGTGGGTGGTTAAGAATTGTTGAAGGAAACCTAAGTATGAATACAGTTAACAGGTTAAACTGGATGTAGATTGCAGTAGTTATTCAGAGAAGAGCCTTTCACAGATAGACTAGGACGGAGAGCTGCATCAAAACAGTCTTCAGACTGAAGGCCATAACAAGAACAACAAACATTAAATTTTCCATAACTTCAGAACTATTACAGTCTCACAATATGTAAGACCAGTTTTGGAATCAGCATTCATTTAAGATAAGACATTTTCCACATCAGTTCCCATTTGTTTTAAATTTTGTAAAGTTTTCATTAATTTTATTTTACTAAATTGACAGGTAGTGGAATTAAATACGGCTGCTACACGTTAATATACATTCAAACAAATTTAATATGTGAAGGAAAAAGTCTTAATTTAATACTATTATATATTCAAATTGTGCTAGCTTCCAGGCATCTTAATTCTGTAATTAAATACTTCCTTGTACTTAATTGTGTGATCACACATCCCTTAAACTGGAAGGGAGAGGGATTCCTTAAAATAGATTTTAGAGAGCCACCAAGACAAAGTGCCATTTCATAGTGAATTGACGCTACAGTAGTCCATATAAATTGTAATACTTTCAAATTCTTCGCATGCCATCCAAACGTAAATTGGCAACATGTGCAATGTCAGTTGTTACTGTGAGCATCTTTTGTAAGTTATTTGTACTGTGAATAAATTATCTGACTTATCAATGTTATCAATATCGTGGTGCATAGTTACAAAACCAATGAACTCTGGGAGCATAAACACAGAATTGACAGCAGCCTTTAAAATTCATCACTCAACATTGATGATATCCACAAGCTTGATTTGTTGCATGACTGAATGAGGATTCAGACATTATTTTTATTGGCCTCAGGCATAGGTAAGGTCACAAAATTACCTCTTATCAGAAGCACTGAGATGCAACCATGTGGCATATTATGTGACCAAGTGAGGTATGATGCGTCAGTCATACCCATGTATGAAAATCTTCTCTCCTGAGAAACTATCCATGCTGTGCAAGTAACATGTGCCACAGATGCTTCATCCAAGGCTTCCCCCCCCCCCCCCTGAACCATGGACCTTGCTGTTGGTGGGGAGGCTTGTGTGCCTCAGCGATACAGATAGCCGTACCGTAGGTGCAACCACAACGGAGGGGCATCTGTTAAGAGGCCAAACAAACGTGTGGTTCCTGAAGAGGGGCAGCAGCCTTTTCAGTAGTTGCAAGGGCAACAGTCTGGATGATTGACTGATCTGACCTTGTAACAATAACCAAAACGGCCTTGCTGTGCTGGTACCGGCTGAAAGCAAGGGGAAACTACGGCCGTAATTTTTCCCGAGGGCATGCAGCTTTACTGTATGATTAAATGATGATGGCGTCCTCTGGGGTAAAATATTCCGGAGGTAAAATAGTCCCCCATTCGGATCTCCGGGCGGGGACTACTCAAGAGGATGTCGTTATCAGGAGAAAGAAAACTGGCGTTCTACGGATCGGAGCGTGGAATGTCAGATCCCTTAATCGGGCAGGTAGGTTAGAAAATTTAAAAAGGGAAATGGATGGGTTAAAGTTAGATATAGTGGGAATTAGTGAAGTTCGGTGGCAGGAGGAACAAGACTTCTGGTCAGGTGACTACAGGGTTATAAACACAAAGTCAAATAGGGGTAATGCAGGAGTAGGTTTAATAATGAATAGGAAAATAGGAATGCAGGTAAGCTACTACACACAGCATAGTGAACGCATTATTGTGGCTAAGATAGATACGAAGCCCACACCTACTACAGTAGTACAAGTTTATATGCCAACTAGCTCAGCAGATGACGAAGAAATTGAAGAAATGTATGATGAAATCAAAGAAATTATTCAGATAGTGAAGGGAGACGAAAATTTAATAGTCATGGGTGACTGGAATTCGAGTGTAGGAAAAGGGAGAGAAGGAAACGTAGTAGGTGAATATGGATTGGGGCTAAGAAATGAAAGAGGAAGCCGCCTGGTAGAATTTTGCACAGAGCACAACTTAATCATAGCTAACACTTGGTTTAAGAATCATGATAGAAGGTTGTAACATGGAAGAACCCTGGAGACACTAAAAGGTGTCAGATAGATTATATAATGTTAAGACAGGGATTTAGGAACCAGGTTTTAAATTGTAAGACATTTCCAGGGGCAGATGTGGACTCTCACCACAATCTGTTGGTTATGAACAGTAGATTAAAACTGAAGAAACTGCAAAAACTTGGGAATTTAAGGTGATGGGACCTGGATAAACTGAAAGAACCAGAGGTTGTACAGAGTTTCAGGGAGAGCATAAGGGAACAATTGACAGGAATGGGGGAAAGAAATACAGTAGAAGAAGAATGGGTAGCTTTGAGGGATGAAGTAGTGAAGGCAGCCGAGGATCAAGTAGGTAAAAAGACGAGGGCTAGTAGAAATCCTTGGGTAACAGAAGAAATATTGAATTTAATTGATGAAAGGAGAAAATATAAAAATGCAGTAAATGAAGCAGGCAAAAAGGAATACAAACGTCTCAAAAATGAGATCGACAGGAAGTGCAAAATGGCTAAGCAGGGATAGCTAGAGGATAAATGTAAGGATGTAGAGGCATATCTCACTAGGGGTAAGATAGATACTGCCTACAGGAAAATTAAAGAGACCTTTCGAGAAAAGAGAACCACTTGTATGAATATCAAGAGCTCAGATGGAAACCCAGTTCTAAGCAAAGAAGGGAAAGCAGAAAGGTGGAGTATATAGAGGGTCTATACAAGGGCGATGTACTTGAGGACAATATTATGGAAATGGAAGAGGATGTAGATGAAGATGAAATGGGAGATATGATATTGCGTGAAGAGTTCGACAGAGCACTGAAAGACCTGAGTCGAAACAAGGCCCTGGGAGTAGACAACATTCCATTAGAACTACTGACGGCCTTGGGAGAGCCAGTCCTGACAAAACTCTACCATCTGGTGAGTAAGATGTATGAGACAGACGAAATACCCTCAGACTTCAAGAAGAATATAATAATCCCAATCCGAAAGAAAGCAGGTGTTGACAGATGTGAAAATTACCGAACTATCAGTTTAATAAGCCACAGCTGCAAAATACTAACGCAAATTCTTTACAGACGAATGGACAAAGTAGTAGAAGCCGACTTTGGGGAAGATCAGTTTGGATTCCGTAGAAGTATTGGAACACGTGAGGCAATACTGACCCTACGGCTTATCTTAGAAGCTAGATTAAGGAAAGGCAAACATACGTTTCTAGCATTTGTAGACTTAGAGAAAGCTTTTGACAATGTTGACTGGAATACTCTCTTTCAAATTCTAAAGGTGGCAGGGGTAAAATACAGGGAGCAAAAGGCTATTTACAATTTGTACAGAAACCAGATAGTGGTAATAAGAGTTGAGGGACATGAAAGGGAAGCAGTGGTTGGGAAGGGAGTAAGACAGGGTTTTAGCCTCTCCCCGATGTTGTTCAATCTGTATATTGAGCAAGCAGTAAAGGAAACAAAAGAAAATTTCGGAGCAGGTATTAAAATCCATGGAGAAGAAATAAAAACTCTGAGGTTCGGCGATGACATTGTAATTCTGTCAGAGACAGCAAAGGACTTGGAAGAGCAGTTGAACAGAATGGATGGTGTCTTGAAGGGAGGATATAAGATGAACATTAACAAGAACAAAACGAGGATAATGGAATGTAGTCGAATTAAGTTGGGTGATGTTGAGGGTATTAGATTAGGAAATGAGGGACTTAAAGTAGTAAAGGAGTTCTGCTATTTGGGAAGCAAAATAACCGATGATGGTCGAAGTAGAGAGGATATTAAATGTAGACTGGCAATGGCAAGGAAAGCGTTTCTGAAGAAGAGAAATTTGTTAACATCGAGTATAGATTTAAGTGTCAGGAAGTCATTTCTGAAAGTATTTGTATGGAGTGTAGCCATGTATGGAAGTGAAACATGGACGGTAAATAGTTTGGACAAGAAGAGAATAGAAGCTTTCGAAATGTGGTGCTACAGAAGAATGCTGAAGGTTAGATGGGTAGATCACATAACTAATGAGGAAGTTTTGAATAGGATTAGGGAGAAGAGAAGTTTGTGGCACAACTTGACCAGAAGAAGGGATCGGTTGGTAGGACATGTTCTTAGGCATCAAGGGATCACCAGTTTAGTATTAGAGGGCAGCGTGGAGGATAAAAATCGTGGGGGGAGACCAAGAGATGAATACACTAAGCAGATTCAGAAGGATGTAGGTTGCAGTAGGTACTGGGAGATGAAGAAGCTTGCACAGGATAGAGTAGCATGGAAAACTGCATGAAACCAGTCTCAGGACTGAAGACCACAACAACAACAACAACAACAACAACAACAATATAATTTCATGATGTTCATTACAAAGATCTTTCTTCAAACAGTCTTAATCTGAAGTGACATAACAGAATCTCGTTCTTGGCATAAAATAATATTTATCTGACAATTATTACCCAAAACATTTTATACTATCTGTGCCATTCCCCTCCCATGACTACTACATAACAATTAACACTTCTCTTCCTAACATTGGTTTGCATCTTCTGCCCTTTACTATCAGCCTTCTTGACCAATTGATTTTTTATTTGTTCAGAGATATTATACAGCGCAAATTGTTCAGTTGATATTTAGCTGGTCAAAATGAAGATACAGTTATATTTAGTATCGGGAGGGGGGAATAAAAAAATGAAAGTATTTAGATACATGTTCTTATAATCTAAGTTTATGAGTAACATGGTTGTTTGCTTCTGCCTTGGTAATTTGTGTCTGACATATGACTTCATTCTTCACTTAAAACTTCCAGGCTGATAGGCTGTGGCCGATATATAAAACTCTCCCCTAAAGTTTTGTCGCCGACTGCAGGTGACAAAACATCAGGGGAGAATACATCGACCACGGCCTATCAGCCCAGAAGTTTTTAGTGAAGACAATACCGGTCATGAAAGCCTACATTGTATGCTATGACTTCATTGTTTACAACTTGCCTAAGACACTTTGTAATCGGCATTTGTTCACCACTGACCCTATTTCCCATATTGTTCCTCAAAATATGAATATATATTTTATCAGCTAGCAACTCCTGTCTGATGTATTTAAATGAAGTTCATGGACTGTATGGAACCTTTGCTCCAAGCTCCTTTTGTCTGTAACACCAACATTTTTGAAGTGAGTATGTATTTCATTGATACACATGTTTGCAACACTAATCTCATGGTTCATACATGACCAGAGTGGTAAATCATCTGAACGTGTTGGGTTATTCGCATGCTTTTGTCCACAGTCTCCAAAGCATTGAAGCTTTTTGATATCTCTTGACTGAAGCTATCAGACTTATAGTGTGTCCTCGATATTTTTACTGTAATCCACTCCTCTGGCCTAGTCCTAGAATTACTGTGACAAATTACAGCTTGTGGTTATGCTAATTCTTCATGTCCAGATGCCTAAGCAGTTCATATTTTCTAGATTAGCTGCAAATGATCCAATCTGCATGAAATAACTAACTACCCTTGATATCGTACGATGCATTTTCTCTGTTAAGTTATTTAAATGTAAAGTTTCATTTGGAGAGTCTTAGTGATTTCAGACAATTCATAGAGAAAAATTATTATTGTTTATACTAGCTTCAATATACCAATGTCTAAGTTTGCTGATTAATGTTTTGTTTTTTTTTTTTTTCCTTTTGTATGCAGCTTTAGGTGAGATTATTCCGTCATACTCACAGTGAAAATTTGAATAATGAAGGAGGTGATGACAGGAACTGCAAAGGTAAAGGATGCTGTAGGAAGTGTAACAGTCAGTGTAGATCCTCAGCAACATGTGAAATTTGAACAAAATTCATTTACAAAGACTGTTCCAAGGGATGTATATAACAGAGTGAAAAAGCATCTTTGGGATGGTGTGTCACCACTGTTTGTGCCTGAGGACAGAGAAGCACAAAGATCAGTCCAAAACTGACTGCTTATGAGTTTGTCTTTGTTGTCATTAATGAAAAACTCTAGTATCATTATCTTTCTGTGTAATGTTAGTGATTTAACTGCTGGCATAAAACATCTCTGTTTCTCATTAGGATGTAAAAGAATATAACAATAACATCTTGGTCTTCCATTGAATGAAACAGATAATTAATTGTTGGCAAGAAATTATTTTTGTGCTGCATATGTTACTTTAGGTACATTGTTGTAATAACAGTAAGAGACTTTGCCTGCAATATACCCTTGAATAATTACTCCATAAATGAATTATTCCTCTCTCTCTCTCTCTCTCTCTCTCTCCCCCCCCCCCCTTTCCCTCCCTTCCTTCCTCACCATCTCCCCCCCCCCCCTCCTCCTCCTTTTTGGTTTTTGGCATAGTGGCATACAAGTAGTATAAAATGCTGTATTGGCAAAGATATGTCATCTGTGAACAGTAGCACATAAGAAAATATTTTGTGAATTGTAAGTTCTGTGTAACCTATGACACAGCATTTGACCAGCTTTTAGCTCTGCTGATGAAACCACTTATGAATTGTGCACTAATACATGCAGTCTTTATTGGGCCCTTGACCCATGAAATACATCACTAACTGAAACTGAAGTTGTTTTCGCCAACTGTGGGAAGAATAAAACAAATGTTAATGTACATGGTTTCTACATTTTAAAGTACAGCATTCCACAAATATTCATTTGTGTACCATATTTCTAAGATTTCGACTAAATTTTACTGAATAACAATGAGTGAGGTGGTGTACTGGTAAGAGACTAAGACTCATATTTAGGAGACTGGTGATCCAAATTCCAGTTCAGTCACCGAATTTTAGGTTTTCCATGATTTCCATAAATCACTTAAGGCGAGTACTAAGATGGTTCTCTTGAAAGACTATGTCCAATGTGCTATGCCTGAGCTAGAGTTCAATCTCTAATGACCTCACGATCGACAGAATGTTGAACTGTAATCTTCCTTTATTTAGAGAACTGTTGACCTGCCCCAGCTCCGCACAGCTAACACTAATTTTCTACAGCTCGATGACTTTTTTAGAATAGCAATATTCTCTCTCTCTAACCGAGCCGTAGAGTTACAATTAAAATTGCAGCACAAGTTACTGCCACCTTCAGGCTGCCCATCACCAGTGCCAGTCTAGAGCAGGGGTTCCCAAAACCAAACCTTTCCTCTCTTTGAATGCTGTTGGACTCCTGACACTTTAATGGAATAGTTAGTTTACTCTGAAGGTTAACAGTGTATTAAAGAATGAGAAAAACTTGTTTTATTCATTGATTACTTCAGTTTTAAACCATAACTAATAACACAGAAATGATAATAAAAGTTTAAAAAAATAAGGAACAAATGTTAAAAAAACTTAATGTTATCAATAGTTAAGGGGAAAATGTCAAAAAAAAGCCATGTTAGTAACAGCTTTTTTGCGGAGCACTTATTCACTTCTCAAGGAACACCATTTTTTCTGTGGAACACAGTTTAGGAAACTATAGTCCAGAGTGAACTAAATTATCTGTGTAATCTTTTTCAGCTTTTCCCTGTGTAACACCACTGTGAAGCACCCTCCACTACACAACACAAGTAGCCTGCACCCTTAACCATGAAACATTGGTACGAACTACACTCTACCACAAAACATGGGTACACAATATGCTCAGCCACAAAACATTGGTACATACACCCTCTGCTGCCATGCAACACTGATACAAAGAATCTTCTGCCATGCACAACCAGTACAGAGCACCCTCTGCCACACAACATTGGGCTGAAGAGCCCTGCACAACCTAACATCACTACAGAGCATCTCTTCCCATGCAACATTGTTGTGAAGCACTCTCTGCCACACAGTATTGGTACAGAGCATCTTCTGTCATGTGACTTTCATACAAGGCACCCTCTGCCGTGCAACATTCATACAAAGCACCCTCTGTCATGCACAATTGGTACAGATCACCCTCAGCCTCACAACATGGTATGAAATGTGCTGTGCCACACAACACCAATACAAAGCACCTTCTACCGTAAAACATAAGTACAAACCACTCTCTGCTTCATAAAATTGGTATGAAGCACGCTTTGCAATGCAACATCACTACATAACACCCTCTGCCATGCAAAATCAGAATGAAACACATTCCACCACACAACAATGGCATGAAACAATCTGTGTGACGCATTGGTAGAGAGCACCCTCTGCACACAACATTGGTACAGAGCATCCTCTGCCACCTAACACTGGCACGGAGTTTGCTCTGCTACACAACGTCAATACAAAGCATCCTTCACCATGTAACATTAGTACAGAGCACCCTTTAACATTGGTATTGGTACCTGCCCAACAGCAGCACCAGGTCACACAAGCTACCACGATTTCCAGTTCTGCCATACATTGCATTTTCATAGCGATGGGGGATTTTAATTCATCATACTTCAATCAATTTGCCAGGAATTTTTCATAGTTATATCAGCAACTTAGCAGAGGAAGAAAACTACCTTATTGATGTGATGAAAATACTAGATTCCCTTCATTAATTAAAACTGTGCATTTCTCCTTTGCATTACCAGCTCATCATGCTTGTGTTGTGGGGTTGTTCTGCTTTTTTAGAAGTGACTGATCACAAGAAGAAATGTATGATGCCATGTAGAGTAGGGCAAATGATGAGGTTGATTGTATTGTTGTTTAGTTACCTTGCCTCTGTTGTATTTGCACCAACTATCTTTCCCTTTTGGGCATAGCCCAGGTTGGGGATTCTAATTGATTGAAGCTCTGTGAGGAAAAAAAAAAAAGAAGCCCTGATTGCTCTTCTCGTCAACAGTGTGACTGCAGAGTCTGTCTAATTGCTAGAACCAAAGAACTTCTGGATATGGTCTGTAGCAGTATATGCCAGTCTGTTTTTTTTTCCCCTCCATCTAAAGTTTTTTCATCCATCAGTTTCTTGCCTTTCATGCTAGCCTTGAACTGTCAAAGTCTTTGAGCTGTCAAAGTCTTAATCCCATCCTTTTCTGAGTGTGGCCAAGACACAGTAGTTTGCTAATGTTCACTTTGTTCCCATAAGACTCAGTTCTTCAATTTCTTTGAATGTCTTTGAATCACCATCTCCAAGATAATTTATGTATATGACATTGTATCATTTTACTGAGCAGTGATAAGTACTTCTCACTCTAGCAACACCAGTTGAAACATAATAATTTGCTACACACTCTTCTTAATATTTATGTTTCCTTTTATCCTTACATCTGGAATGCTTGGAAAGTGTTGTCACATCAACTAATCGTGCCAGTGTCCACACTTGTACATGTTACAACACTATTCAGAGATGTGTGGCTTCTCTTGCCAGCTTCCATAAAAAACTATGGACAAGTCCTTGTTCTTAATATTTTGAACAACAGATACATCAGCAGCATGTTTCATATGTTTCTGTGCTACATCTTCAACAGCAGAGCCTGTTTGCAATGATGTGAGGGTCAGATTTTGAGGATGGATCAGGGATGTTTATCAGCCACATAACATCGTACCTGCAGTCTTGCCCTTCCCTATACTCCGTAATCCATATAGCAGTCTAAATTGATATCATATAGTAGTTTACCTGTATCTGCTGTAACATGCTTGCAACGAACTGAAAAAAAACACTGTGTTTGCAATAATTGCAAACTATAAGTCACAAGCAAGTCCTACGTATATGTTAGTTTTCAGCGAAACACTTCATTTTCCACATTGTTTTCATCGCATTCTTTCCAAAACATCTACTAATAAAGACACATTAATTATCTCGTATTTTGTAGTCTCAGTATTTAGTTTATTGTACTGTTCTTCAATTCCAACTAGTTTTATTTTTGAATCATGTTCAGGTGTAGTGGCAGCAGCATCACTCGATGTATCACTACCAGTTGAGAGGTTGGCCACTACTGGAACATCAAATACTGAGGTATATGATGAATCAGATGCATTCTGAATACCCTTCACTTTCTTGTGCCAATATACATGCTTTTTAAATACCTTCAGGCTAATTCTTGGCATGTAGAAGGGAAGAAAACTTAATGAGTTCACCAAATATGACTTTCACAACAAGCACACGGATCTACTCACAAGGCAAACAATACAAATGGCACAAAATTGATTTTCAACTGTCTTCCAGTGTAGCCAACAGAAAAGATAACTCTATTGTGCGCAATTATATCTCTAACAAGGCAGGGAGTATCAGGCACATTTCATGTCTCATAAACACTCTGTGGAACATCATGTGCTGCAATTTTTAAAAAAATATTTAAAATACTTCTATGCATGCATGTCATCTCAGTATTTTACACACAGTTTTAATCTGGATACTCTAAGCATTTCGAAAATGCATTTTCCCAAAAATCTATTTTCTCGTTGAAAAACCCATTCCATGTACCCATAACATTAAATTATGCATACTTATGTTGAAGTATATAAATGAACTGTCAAAATTTTGTTGGTGCACAGAATTCATTTTACACAGGTAGGACATATTGCGTAGATGAAGTGATGTGATGCACAAGCATTTTTCAAACCAACGAGTGATGATTGCAGCTATAAAAAGTTTATCTTTGTAATGTATTCGATAACCTGCTGTTTGGATGCATGTTCTATTTATGCACATGTATCGTGGAATGGATGGACACAGTGTATGTGCAAGCCGAGATGATTATAAACATCGTACCAAGTTTGCAATACCTGCTAGTCAGCCTGTTTGTCCCATGTCATCGGTTCCTGCCTTGGAGATTTGGTGCATACCATAGAGGAAGAGGGGTTGTAATAATGCCTATGACATGATGGCGACAAGAGAAAACTTGTTATGTAGATACAGGTAGACCCTGTTATATGCAGATTCGTTATCCTCTTTTTCGTGTGTATGTCATTTTTGTTTTAAGTCCAGTGCTGCTATCTGTCAGAATTACACAGAAGCAGTAATGCATTAGTGCATCTAAATGCATACCTTCTGTCATGTTTGTGGAGACATCAATTCTCAGTCCATGTAGTAGAGCTGTGTATTTGCACTTGTCAGGGTCTGTATGTGAAAAGTCGGGTAAAAGGAGAGAAAGCCTGCCTGTCAAGGGAAAGAAGCATGTATGAAGGCCACATTCTTTAGGAACAAAGGGGGAAATTATGAATCACTATGAGAAAGGTAAGCCTATTGTTGACATTGAGCGTGCTTTGGAACTTAATGAATTTACGAGCTTGAAACAGGAGCAACTTATTTCCAGTTACCTGTTTAGTTATTAGCATATTTTTGTAATTTCTTGCGTGTTTGAGTGCTTACTAGGAGCAACCTTTTATTTTAAAAACAATGTAGCGTAGAGTACCACCGTTGCAATCGACCCTCATATTGTACAGGCTTTTGTTTATTTGGCTTAGAACAGCTCAGTGTCGGTTAGACCATCAGGGAGAGAGCTGCTCGTGTTCATGCTGCTAATAAGGCAAGTACACCTTTCGTTTATTACACATTTTTACAAGTTTCAAACAGGAGCAACTTCAGAAATAGATAGGCATTGTGATTGCTGTGTACAGATGTGAGCTGAGTTGGTGACCCTTTGTTTACAGCTCCAGGCAGTGTTGGCTTCTGTCACACAGCTTGAGGCTGCTACCAAGGGGCAGATATGAAAGGGACATCGAGCACGACCCAAGTGTCCCCCTATCAGTCCACTGCTGTGACCACCCAGGGTATTGCCTGCACTGAGGTTGACCCCTCACCTGTGGTTGAGTGGGAGATCATTCCAAATTACCTCGAAGAAAATGATTTATTGACACACAGTCAGCACGGATTCAGGAAACATTGTTCTTGTGAAACACAACTAGCTCTTTATACTCATGAGGTAATGAGTACTATCGACAGGAGATGTCACATTGATTCCATATTTTTAGATTTCCAGAAGGCTTTTGACACCGTTCCTCACAAGCCGGCATTCCCTCTATTGTTCCTGATCTATATTAACGACATAGGAGACAATCTGAGTAGCCCTCTTAGATTATTTGCAGATGATGCTGTCTTGTAAAGTCATCAGATGATCAAAACGAATTGCAAAATGATTGAGATAGGATATATGTGTGGTGCGAAAAGTGGCAAGTGACCCTGAATAAAGAAAAGTGTGAAGTTATTGACACGAGTACTAAAAGAAATCAACTAAACTTCAATTTCGCGATAAGTCACACCAATCTGAAGGCTGTATATTCAACTAAATACTTAGGGATTACAATTACAAATAACCTAAATTGGAACGATCACATAGATAATGTTGTGGATAGAGCAAATCAAAGACTGTAATTCATTGGCAGAATACTTAGAAGATGCAAAAGATATACTAAAGAGACTGCTTACACTACACTTGTCCACCCTACTCTGGAGTATTGCTGTGCAGTGTGGGATCCGCATCAGGTGGGACTGACAGATGACATTGAAAATGTTCAAAGAAGGGTGGCTCATTTTTTATTATCATGAAATAGGGGAGATAGGCCACAGACGTGATACATGAATTCGAGTGGCAATCATTAAAACAAAGGCATTTTTCATTGCGGTGGGATATGCTCATGAAATTTCAATCACCAGTTTTCTCCTCCAATTGTGACAACATTCTGTTGGCACTCACCTACATAGGTAGAAATGATCTTCATGATAAAGTAAGAGAAATCAGGGCTCGCAGACAAAAGTTTAAGTACTTGGTTTTCCGTGCGCTGTTCGAGGGTGGAATGGTAGAGAGACAGCTTTAAGGTGGTTCATTGAACCCGCCGTCAGGCACTTAATTGTGAATAGCAGAGTAATCACGTAGATGTAGATGTGAAAATGCTGAAAAACGTTTCCCTACTTGACACCCCAGGTGTAAGGTACTTATTTGTTTAATAATTCATTGTGAAGGTCTATGGGTTTCATGCAGCCCTACAGTACGTAACACGCGCTCACCAGCTGACCTATCTGGAATGCTGACAATTTGTTTGGTCAGTAGGCCCTACACGTGCGTCTGGTCGCAGTGCGACGCTGGGAGTAAGCTACTGGCTGCCGTCCGCAGCGTCCCGTATTAACTGGCATAGCCTCCAGCACAAATATGTCTCTTTTCTTAGCTCACTATGGAGCCTTTCGATATAACCGTAATTAGGATGTCAAACACAGTGATGATGGGTGCACATAGCGCGTGTGTTTTATAATCAGCCTTTAGTTAGTAAAACTGTTTAAACTTATTTCTCGGTGTTCGCGTATTGCCGTACCTCAAGGACCCACTGCTTACAAATCCTATTTCGTGTAATTATCATCTGGGGCCACAACACAAACAACCTCCTTATGTGGCTTCAAGATTTTGCTGAAGTTGCTTGTAAAGCACTGGTAGTATTCTACAAGGCCTAGATATGCATTTAGTTGCTTTGTTGTTTTGGGCTCTGAATACTCATATATCACTTTGACCTCCTGTGGATCAGGCATGGAGCCCCTGGATGACAGGTTGTGGCCCAACTAGCATACTTCTTCTCGCAAAAATTTGCACTTGTCCACATATAGCTTTAAATTGTGGAGCCTAAGTCTTTCAAATACTTCTGTCAGCTGCACATTGTGTTCATCGAAGGAGGAACCAAATACTACCACTTCATACAAATAGATGAACAACTTTTCATCTTATAACCCTGTAAAAACAGATTTCAGTGATTTCTAAAATTTTCTTGGTGCTGCTTTAAGACCCAAGGGGATTTATTTGTACTCGTAATGTCCATACTGTGTACAGAAAGCCATCTTTTCTCGATCCTGTTCATCTAATAAGACCTGATAATAGCCTTCCACTAGATCGAGGGTCGAGAGGTATTGCCTTTCCCAGACAGTCAAGAATTTTAGCTATCCTTGGCAGCAGATAAATCTCATTCAGTCACCTATTAATGTGTCAGTATTGGCGAGGAAGGGGAAGCAGTAGGAACCTGTTGAGGTGATGAAGTTAAACATTTTATGATAGACATGATGGTTTATTTCAGTAAAAAGTGGTTGAAGGCAGGCCTAGAGAAGCCGCTGCAACTGTATGGGCTGCTGCCCAAGGGAGCAGGAGAGCAGAACATCTAACAGGGTCAGAAGCTGCCAGTAGAAGAGAGCACACGGCGTGTCCACCCCCTGCAGCTGGCCGCGATTCCACCCCCATGTGACCACCTTCAAACCTCCCTATTGGACAGGCAAATTGTAGGTGTGCAGTTCGGTAGAGTTACCTTGTCAGCAACACGTGAGTTTAGCTGCTGATGGTTCAACACATGAGTTTCGAAGTGGTTCTGTCAGGTATAATGCAACGTGACTTACAAGCTGAAACTAGCTTCCAGGCAGAAGGCACTGGTGAACATCAATCGAAATATACAAAATTAAATTTTTATAATATTACATCCATTCAGTAACGGGCTCCACTGTACACCCTTCTCCCCTTCACAGGAGTGAAGCATGGGGAGGCAAATTGACAGTTACTATAGGGCTCCTGCAAAGGAGAGCCTTACATAATTTTTGACAATACATTGTTTATTTTTTTTTAATTTGCATTATTGCTTAAGTATTGAAAGAATGAGAATATTTTTTGTATTAACATCTGGCATAACAAAATTTGGATGATGGCAAATGGTGCAGCGATGCTGTGAGGCGCTGCGAGTGGCAGCGCAACGTGCGGCGATCAGCTGTTGGTGCTGGCAGCGGTTACGGTCGATGGCCGCGGCGGGCAGTGGCAGGCTGTGGCGCACTGCAACTTCTGCCGGAGTGTATAAGTGGGGGGCTTCCGGAAGGGGTTAAGCACAGATTACAAGGGGGGAAGGGGATTAAGACTTTTGCATTACTTCTCATGCATAAGGTGATTCACTTTGTTGCTTATACCTAAAGGAGGGCCATGCCTTTTCTTTTTGGAGGTATTTTATTTATTTATTATTCCTTTTCTACTCACATGGTACTGAGACCATGGTAATTTTCTACTGGACTACTACAGTATGGGGCAACAACAAGAAACATTCCTGTTCCCATTACAAAAACTTAAGCGTGATATTCCCCAGGTGGCTGCTGTTCAGGGACAGCTTAGAGGGGCGACCAAAGTCGCGCAAAAAGTCCTTTTCTGAAAGTCACCCATAGCAATAATCCAATAAGGATAATTATTAGAGGTTTACATACAGAACTGGGAATGACTATACGACTGAGATACTGGTGGTCGTGCCAATCTGCGATATGTGTGGTGGCACGGTCTAGCGTGATCTGCCCTGACCCTTTGTTTGCCAGGTCGGTTAAAGGTTGGATCAGCTAGGAATGTGAGTGATTGGGGAGAGATGGCCAATTGTCAGGCAACGGTAGTACCATTGGTTGCTCTGGTAAATGCCACACGAGAGGGGGGGGTCGCACGTTATGGGCATAAGATAAGTGTGCAAACACTTCCTCGGTGGGGGTAGTGATAATAAACCGCTACCGCTGAGTAGCACACGACTGGGCTGGGTTGCTCAGAGGTACTCATAAGACACAATAGTGGCTGTTACTGGGTGGGGTACAGTGTACAAAATGCTGTTGCCCGTAGCAGCAAACTGAGGTTAAATTATTGGTTCAACCAGATGGCTGCAGAGGGGGAGTCACTTGCTAAGTGAGAAACAATGCGACTTCACACGCTTTTTATGGGTGCGAAGGGTAAGTGTTGGGCACATGTAGTACTTCCCATGTTGGCAGCTCTGCAAGGCATGCTCGGATAGGACAGAATGAGTCCGGCGGTTCTTACTGACAACAAGGATTTCGCGGGTTTTCCACATAACGTGAACTTGTACGGTGGGCCAGTATACTGGAAAAACACGGATGCGGTAGCTTTCAAATTCACAGTTAGCACAAGTGATTGGTAGGTGAATCTTGGTATCCAAATAATCGTGATCTCGAGCCACCTGGTCACGAGCTGAACAAAATAGTACAATGTGAGAGTTGCCTCTTGCATGGGATACATCATTTGTAGAGGGGCCGTTAGATTGGTTGAGATATGGGTTAAGGTCTGCAGAAAACGTTTGGCTGGTAGTAGATGGGGACTTAGCTGATGTCCTAAACCACTCTGAATGATGGTACATAGAGAGCTAACATGTACTTGGGTCGCCTGTGCATTATACACTCCTGGAAATTGAAATAATAACACCGTGAATTCATTGTCCCAGGAAGGGGAAACTTTATTGACACATTCCTGGGGTCAGATACATCACATGATCACACTGACAGAACCACAGGCACATAGACACAGGCAACAGAGCATACACAATGTCGGCACTAGTACAGTGTATATCCACCTTTCGCAGCTATGCAGGCTGCTATTCTCCCATGGAGACGATCGTAGAGATGCTGGATGTAGTCCTGTGGAACGGCTTGCCATGCCATTTCCACCTGGCGCCTCAGTTGGACCAGCGTTCGTGCTGGACGTGCAGACCGCGTGAGACGACGCTTCATCCAGTCCCAAACATGCTCAATGAGGACAGATCCGGAGATCTTGCTGGCCAGGGTAGTTGACTTACACCTTCTAGAGCACGTTGGGTGGCACGGGATACATGCGGACGTGCATTGTCCTGTTGGAACAGCAAGTTCCCTTGCCGGTCTAGGAATGGTAGAACGATGGGTTCGATGACGGTTTGGATGTACCGTGCACTATTCAGTGTCCCCTCGACGATCACCAGTGGTGTACGGCCAGTGTAGGAGATCGCTCCCCACACCATGATGCCGGGTGTTGGCCGTGTGTGCCTCGGTCGTATGCAGTCCTGATTGTGGCGCTCACCTAAGCGGGGCCAAACACGCATACGACCATTATTGGCACCAAGGCAGAAGTGACTCTCATCGCTGAAGACGACACGTCTCCATTCGTCCCTCCATTCACGCCTGTCGCGACACCACTGGAGGCGGGCTGCACGATGTTGGGGCGTGAGCGGAAGACGGCCTAACGGTGTGCGGGACCGTAGCCCAGCTTCATGGAGACGGTTGCGAACGGTCCTCGCCGATACTCCAGGAGCAACAGTGTCCCTAATTTGCTGGGAAGTGGCGGTGCGGTCCCCTACGGCACTGCGTAGGATCCTACGGTCTTGGCGTGCATCCGTGCGTTGCTGCGGTCCGGTCCCAGGTCGATGGGCACGTGCACCTTCCGCCGACCACTGGCGACAACATCGATGTACTGTGGAGACCTCACGCCCCACGTGTTGAGCAATGCGGCGGTACGTCCACCCAGCCTCCCGCATGCCCACTATACGCCCTCGCTCAAAGTCCGTCAACTGCACATACGGTTCACGTCTACGCTGTCGCGGCATGCTACCAGTGTTAAAGACTGCGATGGAGCTCCGTATGCCACGGCAAACTGGCTGACACTGACGGCGGCGGTGCACAAATGCTGCGCAGCTAGCGCCATTCGACGGCCAACACCGCGGTTCCTGGTGTGTCCGCTGTGCCGTGCGTGTGATCATTGCTTGTACAGCCCTCTCGCAGTGTCCGGAGCAAGTATGGTGGGTCTGACACACCGGTGTCAATGTGTTCTTTTTTCCATTTCCAGGAGTGTATAAAAGTATCTGCAATGTCTTCATCACCGTGAGCATGGTGGTTACGTTATTAAGTTCCCGATGGACAAAGGTGAGATCATGCTGAATTGAATCACACATTTCTTCATATTGGTGGACTAACTCAGTAGCAGTTTCGCGTACTTGGCCGGTGCTTGCCAATATGTTATCTTCTGTGTGGGTGAGGCGAACTTCCTGATGTGTTATGGCCTCATGGCTGTCCTCTGCCTGATGTATGGCATCATTCCAACGTTCCGCATCTGATTGATCGGGGGCACCGAAAATTGTTTTTAAAATTGTACCGCCAGCATTAAACCGTGCTCACTTAGTATGGCACAAGGGTACAGTGTCAGATATGCTATGCAATTGTCCCTGACTGTGCACGATTACTCATCTTAAATCGCACAACGTGCGAAGAGTTTCTCTCCGATAGGCACGTGTTAATAAGCTCTCACAGGCTAACAATATGTTCACGACTTCTTGTGACGCCGTTTCTTCTTCCTTGAGCGCATATAAATCAAAGTTGGTAGAAATTACTACCTGGTGTGGGATATACAACAGGTTATTCAACTGTTCGAACATAACTCCTAAGCGGGTGAATCCAAAATGGTGGAAGACCGACAACAATAGCAACTAGAGCGAGCACCAAATAATATGTCATTGTGTTAACACACAGAGAAAGACGTTATAGTGGGTGTCGTGGCGACAAGTGGTAGTGCAGAGTACAGGTGGTCAGGCTTGAGTACCTATAAGCACGAATTAATGTTGTTAGCTCCATCTGGTAGTTACGTTACGAAAGGGAAGTATTACAGTGGATGAAAAAGTAGTAAGTAATTACCTGAGGTTGTAGTGGCAGGTGAAACGTCGATGGTTAACAGACTCGTGTGCACTATGTCACTGGGCAATTTAAACTGGCAATTCCAAAGAACTTTAGTAGCAACGGGGTAGTGAGGGAAGGAGGGGGTGGGGGGGGGGGGGGGTTATGGTTGTGCTGAAAAGAGGCTTACTCGTCATCTTAAACAGCATGAGTGCAAATATGTGGGGTTGCATTAATCAATGCCTGCAATCGATGCATAAGCAGAATTCATGGTATTTAGTGGTTTTGTAAGTGATTTACTGAATCGGAAGCATTAGTAATGGATGTTGTGGCCTAGGAGGAAAAGGGATTTGACGAAAGAGAAAATTATGTTGTGATTAAGGGTTTTTTCTGGGTATATTTGGGTATAGCCATTTGCGATCGCAATGCCAGGGTAGCCCGACATATTGGCCATTTATGCCGAGTGGCCCATTTGTGGCGAACCGGATGGGTGCTCCCATTAAAGAATAGGGAATTGGGTATAATCAAGATCAAGTTCAGGTAACGGGTTTCAGAATAAAATTGATTCAGCAGTGATATATCCACTAGTCACAGGGTACAGAGATATGAGATCAGACAAACACGTCTACTGGGTGATAGAACACTTGCTCGAGTAACTAGCCGAGACAC
The DNA here is from genome assembly GCF_021461385.2 of Schistocerca piceifrons. NCBI lineage: Eukaryota > Metazoa > Arthropoda > Insecta > Orthoptera > Acrididae > Schistocerca > Schistocerca piceifrons. The sequence continues at coordinate 936,985,344 of NC_060140.1, read as the reverse complement.
AGATTTTCCCCAACTGTAATACCTCAGAAAGTAGCTAATGGGTCCTTGTAATCAAGGGAGGAGCAATAACTCTATAAAATGGCTGGAAAAGCATGTCTAATATACAGCGTCATATTAGATCTTGTGGTCCTGCCAGAAAACATAGTTAAGCTACCCTTCCCTGACAGAAGAAAGGAAAAACAGAATAGAGACATTGACCCGGCAGCAGGGTAAGAGAAAAAAGGGGAGGGCAAAAATATCTGCAGTGACTAATAGGGCAGTAGGGCGCACCGTCCACAGGGACTTCCACAGCAGAATCGGGCACCTACCGTTGGCCTAGCAGGTGAGTAAGTAACCGAGTCAACAAAAATTGCCGTCTACCAAACAGTTTACAGTGGGTCAAAGCAGGTCTGGCCTTAGTTAACAGCAGTGAATCGATTACATAGCACCTTCGGGGTGTGTGATGTCCTTAAAAAATAAGATAAATGGAAAGTCTGTGGGGCACAAGTGTGAGTCAGTTGTGACGCAACCATCATGTAGCAAATCTGCTCATGAGTGGAGGTAATTACTAATACTACAAGAAGCTGAGTGGTGAAATTACGAGAAAACTTCTTGGGTGGCTTGGGGGCCGTACAGTAAAATCAGCCGCGAACCACACGAGGTGGGGCATCTCGTTGCCCGGGACTATGAAAGTTGCATAGCCTTGACAGTAGGAAGTGTTAGTGTGGGAAGACAGTTTCAAACATTCGCAGCTAATAGTGTGTGAATGTATGTTAGTGTTGACCACCTCCAAAACTACCTATTGGACAGCCAAATTATAGATGTGCGGTTTGGTAGCGTTACCTCGTCAGCAGCACGTGAGTTTAGCTGCTGATGGTTCAACATGTGAGTTTCGAAGTGGTTCTGTTTCGTATAATGCAATGTGACTTACGAGCTGAAACTAGCCACCAGGCAGAAGGCACTGGCAAACATCAGTTGAAATACAAAAAATTAAATTTTTATAATACTACATCCATTCAGTAACGGCCCCCACTGTACACACATATAATCTGTAACTGTTCACCATCTTGCTTTCCACTGGCATCCACTTGCTTCAGAATCATAATCAATGGAAAGTTCTGACTATTTTTGTGCTTGCAGTATTCTGTAGGGTTGTGAGCATATCATACTACCTTCAGTCTTTGTAGCATTTTAATTTCATGCATGTTACTATCTGGGTAAGATAATTTGTCTTCTGGCAAATGGAAAACATTTCTGCACTTGGTGCATAGTAATATAATTGCTGCTTTCTCTTCCACTTTCAAATGTCTCACCTGGATATTTGCTTTCAACTGTGCTTTGTTTTTACTGACTTGATTCGTTCAGAACTATTTGCACATCAATGCCACTCTGAAACAACTTATGCTGTCAACTGTGGGCATTCTATTGACACTCTCTCATCTGCAGTGTTCAGCACATTTCTTAGGCATTCACTCAATCCTACTTTTACTAATGCCTCTGGTGGATACAAACCATTTGTGACCTTCTGTACCATAATGGTAGCCTCTGTCATTCCTTCAATCCCGTCTCCGGCCATCCTGATTTAGGTTTTCCGTGATTTCCCTAAATCGCTTCAGGCAAATGCCGGGACGGTTCCTTTGAAAGGGCACGGCCGATTTCCTTTCTCATCCTTCCCTCACCCGAGCTTGCGCTCCGTCTCTAATGACCTCGTTGTCGACGGGACGTTAAACACTAATCTCGTCCTCCTCCTCTTCCTCTGTCATTCCATTTGCCTCTATTTTTATTTGCCACACCTGTTCCTCTTGGTGATCCTATTGTTAGTCTTATTTCACTTTGCTTGCACCCTTTTAGCTGCTCTTTGACAATCCCTATTGCCTGCCTCTGTTGTGTGTTGATTTTACTTTCTGTTCCTATTCACTCTCAACTTTCTACATGTTTCTCTTTTTATGCTCAAGCCTTTTCCGGAAAGCACTTTCTCTTTCCTGTACCTGCGCAACTGTTTTAACAAGTCCCTGTGGAGCTCACACTCTTACTCTGTCTTTATTTCAATCAGTTCCCCGCAGATACACAGGCTCACTTGCATTCTGCTTCCCATCCGTAATCAGAGGGTTATAGTTCCCTGTGTCCTTGCAACTGTATTAGTGATTCCCCAAATGTTAACACCTGTGGCTGGATTATATTTCCACCTTACTCATTTACTCAGATAGTTTGTCCAAACTAAGCTTACCTGCACTCCACTATCTATAAGAAATTTCAGGCAATTCTCCTTGCTTTGCTGGGACTCCAATTTTATAAATTCATTTCTGTTTTCCTGGTCGATTGTTAATACCTTTCCAGGCAAGGCATAAGACAACCTCTTTCTTATGCCATTACTTAGTTTTCCTATGCGCATTCTGTGCATGGCATGCACTCTGACCTCATGTGTTGTGTTTAAAACACATCACAACTTTCATCTGGACACAGGGACCTCTGTGACTATGCCAGTTAAGCCACAAGCACTTCATTCCTCACGAACCAGCCATTTACTGATACAACTGGCCCTGTCTTTGAGACTCTTGTTATCTGTGCTACAGTACTGTGCCATTTGATCCGGCTTACCACACATGAAGCAGTTCATAGCCTTCTTTTCACTTTTCAGTACTGCACCACTGCCTTGGGTGATCTTTTCTCAGGCCAAGGCTATCACTCACTCACTCCTCTGTAGCCTCTGCTAATGTGAACTGCTCACCTCATGCATGTGCTATGGTCTTCATCCTGTCATTGCACATCCCTTGGATCAATACGTTCAGTTTAACTTCCAGGTGAGCACAAGGCTGCCATCTAACTCAGATTCTTGCATGGTGTCTCTGATAGGTTCCCTGAAGTGGTGCTGCATTTTCCTCAACCATGAGCCCCACTGTGCTCTACTTTCTTACAGTCTTGTAGACTTGCAAACATCTGACATCCATAGAAATGTGTCCTTTTGCTGGCTTAGTTTGCTTGTTGCACATCTCACCAAGTGGTCTGAATTCTCTAACAAACAATTTTGCTATGTGCTGAGCTAACTATTCCAGTTTCAAACAACTTTGCTGTGTGCTGATTAACTATTACAGTTTTTACAAATTTTCAGTGAGCATCGTGTTGCTCTGGGTCAATAAAGTCAAATGCAGTATATGAGTTCTTGGGGATCTCATTTAGAGGACTTTTAGTGCCATTGAATGACTGCAGCCCTCAGGGGCTCAGCATTAATTTGCTTAGTATGTGCTTGGTGACCCTGGGGTTCTGAGCTGTGGACTGGTAAGTACCCCAGTCCCCTGTCACTGTAAGCTCTGGGCATGCTTCAGCAACCACCGTGTGATGCAGCGGTGGAACATTGTGTGTCTCACGGGATGGGTATCTTGGCTTGGCCACCCAGATCGCAAGGACTGGATAAACCTCTATAAAATAAAACCTCAATCTCAAGGTGTGCTGCGCACGAATGGGATGCATGGCTGTTGAGGTGGAACAGTCATTAGCGGGCAACCTCTGGGGCACCTGATGCACCTCTGTTGTATAAGACTTTCTCAGCACACAGGGCCCTGTGTGAGTGGGCCCTTATTTCCCTAGCTGCTCATGGGACCGACGTGGAACCCTCGAAATCATCTTCTTCTCCTCCCAACAGGAAGGGTGTACCACCTGGGAGTATTCACTCCTATTCATCCAAAAGAATGAGAGAGGCTAGTCCTCCCGATAATAAAAATACTTTGGACTGCAATAACAGGGCTCATGGAGTCATGAATAACAATGTGTTTCTGGTTCCCCTTTTATATCCATAAGTGGTTGGAAGGCCTTGCTGAAACATTAAAATCTGTAAAACGATTGTGTAATGGCTCACTGTTGGTCAAAGCAGGTAGACCACCTAAAGAAATTGCAGAAACTGGGTGCCTATGATATCATTGTTGAGATGCATACCTCCCTCAGCTCCAGTAAGGGGGTTGTCACATGCCGAGATATCATGGACAGCATAACAGAACTGAAGCAAAGATGGGCATCCCAGGGGATAGCCGATGTGGAGCAACGAACATGTAGGAATAATGGAGCAACTGAAAAGACTGCCACGTTCATTGTCATATTCAATTCTCTGACACTACTTGAACATCTTATGGTGGAATTTCTTCGATTTAATGTTCAGCATTTCCCTTCAAACCCTATGCGGCACTGTAAATGCCAGCATTTCAGCCATACAGCCACGAGTTGTGGAGGTGAAGCGATCTGCGGGAATTGCAGAAAAACCGCTCATGACACCGGAACTAACTGCCCATCTCTTGTATCGACTGCCCTGGGAATCACCCAGTCTGGAGCTGAGATGTGAGTTAATGAACATTGCACTCTCATTTAAATATATGGCTGAAAGCGTCAGCCTAATGCAATTGTGAAACGAACCCTGTCGTCCAGGACCGTGTGCCACAAAGGGCGCAGATTCACCACAAGATGGGGAAACTCACTGGCATCTATTGTTTGTTGAAGCCTGAACTTCGATAGGCAGGACCTCTCGCAAAAATTCGGTTCAAGACTGAATATTAGGTTTCTTTAATAGATGTGAAATTACGATTGTAATTCTCACAGTTAATGACATTTTGTGACCTAGGTCCCAAGTGTGTGGCAGTATTTGTAAGAGCGCTAAGCCATGTCTTGGGAGAACGCTTAATGAGCAAGTTGGTGATCTATGTGGACGACATTTTAATAGCAATGGAATCCTGCTTGACGTTAAAGATTGCCAAATGCGAATTTGTCCAAGCGGAAATTCAGTTTCTAGGACACACACTTACATCTGAGGGAATTTTACTGAGTACCAAGAAACTAAAATCAATCACAGATTGTAAAAGGCCAACCAACAGAAAGCAATTAAAATTATACCTCAGATTATGTGGGTTTTATCGAAAATTCTTGGGGATGGAGGAATGAATAACCCAAATTAATGGAAAAAATTACAGAAAAACTCATCCTGGAAATCGACCGAGGAACGTGAAAAAGAATTTCAAAACATAAAGGATAAACTGTGTGCGAGCAAGATGCTCTATTATCCCGACATGACTCTTCTGTTCTGTTTGTCATCAGACAGTTCAGATTATGGGATAGGTTGCAAAATCTTCCAAGAAAAACAAATCGACGGGAAGATAGAACACCAGAGCATAGTTTTCGCCAGCCGCATGCTCAACAAACATGAACGGAGATACAGCATATCAGAGAAGGAGCTGCTTGCAACTGTGTACGGATTCAAAAAGTTCTGTATGTATTTGGAAGGTAGAGAGGTAACAGTGCTATTCGACCATAAGGCCCTTAGCTTTCTGCAAGACTTTAGAATACTAAACGAATGATGTGCTGGGCAATGTTCCTGCATCAATTTAGTTACCAGATACGCTACATTAAAGGGACCAACAATTGTATTGCTGACACTCTGTCATGGCTGCAAGTCTGCTGTTTTGCAGCAGACACAAGAAGATGGATCACTGGAGACTGTGCTCCACAGACAAATATGTGGAACAGCTGATAGATTACATCCACGTAAGTCACAGTCATTATGGGGCCCCGAAGTGCATGGAACTTATAGAGCAATACATCCACATTAATAACCTCACCAGACAAGTACGCGCACAGTTGGCTGCCTGTGATCGATGTCAGCAAGTAAAATATTGCACTACAACTCAACAAGAGGAAGTGCAAAGTGTAACATGACCAAGGTAGGAGGGATACTGGCGGTTGACAACTTTGGCCCTCTGCCCACAGAATGTGGTGGTATGAAGTACATATTTATTGTTGTGGACCTCTTTCAAAATTTATTAAACTTTATCTGATATGGAAAGCTAACAACAAGACACTGATAGCCAAATTAGAAAAGTATTTCTTTATAAATGTAATCAAACCAGAAAGGCTGTTATCTGACAACAGATCTCAGTATACATCAAACATTTAGAACAAATTTATGAAAGATCAGGATATAAAACACAAAATATCTGTGTACGACCCGCCGAGTAACCCTTGTGAGTGGTATATGCAAGAAGTTGGATGACTGTGTCGGACTTACACGAGTGGTAGTCACTCAAATTGGATGGAATTCGTACATTCATTTGAGGAGGTTATAAACAGCATGGAAAGTAACACAACTGGATATTTGCCCTTGGAGGTGATGATGGGAATCAAACTGAAATTTCTATTAATGGAAATTGTGGAGTTCCCGCAGCACCTGAGTCAGCTGCTGAGAGGGAGCAGGCAGTAAAATCCCATAGGGGGAAGTTGGCAGCGGAAAGGAAGAAATGGTATGATGGACAGTACAAACCAATTAATTATAGAATAGGAGACAAAGTCCTAGTATGTACAAAAGAAAAGTCCAGCAAAGTGGATGGAGAAATAAAAAAATTGTTTGAGCTGTGCTATGGGCCATTTGTAGTGGCCGAATGTGTGCACCCTAATGCCTACCAACTCAAATACCCTGTTACAGGAAAACTTCTAGGATTAAGAAATGTGACAGAATTGAGAGTGAACATTGAGAAGGGTAAAGTAGGCTAAGAAATAAGTGTATCTGTGTTTAGATTGTAAGATTATTTGGAGGGGTAATTTGCAGTGTTATATTTCAGGATTTATTATGGCTTGCTTGCTTGTTTCATCGCGTAAGGATATTTTTTTTGGGCACAAGTTCTGGGCAGTTATAAAGAGATAGTTTAGACACACATTTGTGTGTGAGGAGGTCAGAGAACTCAATTATTTGGTGAACGATATCAAGTCAAAAATCAGGGCACAGTATGCATATAATAGGTTTTTGGGGGTATATATGGGATTTATTTATGTGTAGGTATGTGTTAGACTTAAGTTTTTGGATGGTTTTGTGTTAGTTGTAATTTTCAAATTATAAGTTATGGTCACATCAATTTGGGTGCATGAAGGTCGGAGAAAATTGGAAAACGAAAATTAATAATGCTTACCTAGGAAGACAGATGTATGTTTATCTACTTATCTGAGAATATTTTGGGGGAATAATTAATAGTTGTATGGAGTAACTATTTGTATATGCAGTTTCACTGCGTGGAATTAAACAACAGGTGAGATTTGTTCATATTTGTTGTTAGTTTTGAGTGTAAAGGAGCTATTTAAATTAAATGAAAATATTAATTTGCTGATGAAGACGATTGGGAATCTGTCACAAGATGCATGTCTCTAGTGGGACTTGAATAATGTGTCAGAATCATTAAAGAGTTTCCGAGCATCTTGCAAACACTGTAACTCAATTGTTTACTTTGTAGTTTAAGTCTGTTTGTATCGATTCCACTGGGGGAAGCGTTCAGTGCAGATCCTAGATGGTTTCAGAAAGTGTTTGTTTTCTGGTATCTACACCTGATTCGAATTTCAACAGATTTGTTCCCAAAAAATGTTGGTGATGGAATGCAGAGCCATATAGAATTTTGGTGGGGTACTTGGCTCCGAATCTGTGGAGCGCCGCTGGAGACTTTGTTGTGACGAAAAGGTTTTGTAAAAATGGGCACACAACAGTACTGATATTTCTGCAGCATTTCAATAGACAGTCGATTTTGACAAATGTATAGTGTTATTTGGCATTTAATTAATTTGCCGCAATTCATAATTTACGTTAGATGTAAGTTTCTTTAAATTTAAAGTATGCCGCATGAACAGCACTACAAATAATTACACTACTGATCTGGTGCTTAGGATATTTATGTTATTGTATTATGAATTTGTGTCTTGTAAATTTGGGTGCTACTTCATAATATATGTATGGCACGCCGTTATGTTACGAAGTGGAGGTGTGTGTGAGTTAACGAGCATTGCGCTCTCATTTAAATATATGGCCCAAAGAGTCAGTCTGCAGGAATTGTGAAACGAACCCTGTCATTCAGGACCGTGTGCAACAAAGGGTGCAGATTCACCACGAGATGGGGAAACTCACAGTCCTATTGAGGCCTAAGCACTGTAGTGTGTGAGTGAGACAGACAAGAAACTACGTCATAGGGAAACCCAGCAGAAGGCGTTTGTGGCCAGGGAGACATAGCAGTGTTAAATGTGGTGGACCTAAGATCAGCCATAAAGGGAAACATTTATGGAAACTATTTAATACCGTAGTAATGCAGGGAATGAATCCACAGTAATTTTAATCTACCATCCGTCATAAATTTTCATGGTGATCCCAATAAAACTTGAATATTGATCACATCTATAATAGTTTAGGATTTACTGTTAAAGTGAAATTAACAAGTTTTGTAACAAAGAGCTGAATGCTAAAATCTGAACGCTTTAGTCGATCTTAACGATCGGCATTTTATATAGAAAGCGAATCATTAAAATGACAAATTTTGTAAATATCAAGTCTGTAACTTCATTTGTTTAAAAGATATAGTAAATGTAAATTATCAGTATTTTCTGTTAAGCATCAGATCATCATTTCCTCCACATAAAACACATTGAATAATGACAACATGACACCTTACTGAATCATTAAATAATAGAATATTTTAGTGCACAATAGTTACTTTGTTCTTTATTTATCAGAAAGCACATTGGTGCAAGGCTACTGGCCGTGACATTCATAGTTAAGAAGGAAATTGTATTGGTTTTATGTAAAAGATTTTAACAACGGATATTATTGTTACTTTATTTAGAATGTGAAAATGGTCAAGCTTTGATTATTTAAATATGTCAAAATATAAAATTATGTAGAATAAGCTGTAGCGAGTCATATGGACGGCTTCAGGTAAGGGAACTGCTCTAGTCAGTTGAGCGAGTATGTTTGGCGTGCGGTAAGTGCAGCAGGGGACAGGCAGAGGGACAGTGCTGGTGCAGACGCAAAAGCGGACAGTTTGGATTGAGACGCAAAAGAGAACAGTCAGTCTTTAGGCAGCTTGGAAGTGAAACGACATAGAAAATTTCGCGTTGTGGGGTATCACGGGACTTAGTCTCTGAGCGGTGAACAGCTGCATGCCTGGTGTACACTCCAACTTTTCATGTAAATATCGAGGTGGAGTATTGGACTTGTGTTTCACGATGAGATTGTGAACTGTGTCAAATGGATATGCGCTCGAGTGTAATAGTAATTCTAAATACAACCACTTTCGCTATTACTTTTCTTTCTGAATAAACATTATTCTAACCAAATCACAACTGTGTGGCCTACTTCATTTGAGGGTCATTAATTTAGTTCCCAATATTCAGCCAGACATTTTAACCAAAGGATCACAAGTGTCTAATTTAGGGTGTGTAATGCAACACGTGCGGTTCAACCCCTAAACGAGTTTGAGCCAAGACATTTTGACAAAGGAGAACCACATGTGAGCCCAAACATCTTTGGGATGTTGACTCACAGAAGCTGCCCTGTTTTTGCTGAAGAATGCAAAATACAGGAGATAAAAGTGACCAAACAGATCCATTATGCCGAAGCCAAAAAAGAATATAAGGCGACGAAACCCCCTGTCTTTGCCACCTCATATTCTTCCATGGCGCAGAAGCCTATTCCCAAGGCAGATGCTTTGACACAGATGACACCTAGTGTGTCTGAATCCACTACAAGTACCTATAATTGCATGTGTACTTGTCAAGGGAAAAAAGAGTAAGGAGAAAGCAATCCAGGCAGCTGCACCAGGAAAGACCAATAACGGTACTGCAGCAAACATCCACAAGGTACAAGAAAAAAAGAGTCCCTCTCAACCCCCCCCCCCCCCCCCCCCCCCATCCTCGAAGGGACAGGCTGCATGGAAAAGCTCACGACGTTCAGGTCAAAAGCTGTCCCGAGCGCCGTCAGATGTCATTCTTTCCAGTCTGACTGATGAGGAGGCTATCATGAAGCTAGATGCCTTGGATCGAGGCAGCCCCTCCATTTCCCCTTCTTGCTCTTCAAGAGCTTCACCTCCCCAGTGCAAAGATAAGGGTAAATTAAAACTGCACCGATAACATGGCTTCCATACTACAGTGAAACACGAATGGGTTCAGGACCCATGTGGAGGAACTGAAACTCTTAGCACAGGTTCGTCCCTTGTGCTTTTGTTTACAAGAAACACACCTTTAAAGATACAGATGACCCTGTGCTACAGGGATATATGCTATACCACAACGGTGTGACCTATTGGGGGAAAGGGCCAAGGCAGGTGTCACAGTGTTTTGTCACTAATATGCACCACTCCTCTGTTCTCCCCTTGGCTACTGACCTGCAGGCAGTTGCAGCTCAAATTCATGTGTGTTGAAGGATCACTGTTTGCTCACTGTATTTACCTCCACAAGATACACTAGACTCTAAGGTGCTCACAGATCTTATCGCACAACTCTCGCAACCATTCCTCCTCCTGGGAGACTTCAATGCTCATCATGTCCTGTGGGGCTCAACCTGTACCTGCCCTTGGGGCCGGGTTTTGGAGGTCCTCATGATGTCTCCTGAGCTATGCATCCTCAGCATAGGTACTCACACACATTTCTCTGCTGCTACTGGGTCATTCTCAGCCATCGACATCTCTTTTTGTTCTCCCGTCCTCAATTACTCTCTTCAGTGGGAGGTCATTGACAACGTTCATTTGAGCGACCACTTCCCAATCCGTCTTCACCTACTAAATGGCTCACCACATGAAGTTAAGCCCTCAAAATAGATGATCAGTATGGCTAACTGGACTTGGTTCAGCCAGCTGGCTGTTTTCGAACACTGCAACGAAGTCCAAGGATGGGTGGACCACATCACACTAGTGATCCATCGTGCCACTGACTTGTCCATCCCACAGTCCTCAGGTCATCTTCGGAGGTGACCAGTACCTTGGTGGACACGAGTGCCATTCCTCTGTCTGGGAAAGGCGTGTGGCTCTTGGACATTTTAAATGCTCACTGACAGCAGACAACCTGAGGGCCTTTCTGATTGCGAGGGCCAAGGCTCGACACATCATTAGGGAGAGTAAGAAAAGGTCTTGGCAAGCATTCCTGGACTCCATCAATCGTTCCACTTCTTCTATAAAAGTATGGGAAGCCACCCAGAGGAATTCTGGTAAATACAGCTGTTTACTAATAGCAGCAGTGCTGTACCCAGAGACATTGCTCAGATGATTGCCGAACATTTTGCACAAATTACTGCCAGTGCAAGTCAGGTTCCAGTGTTTCATTGCTATTATGCGACTGTAGAGAGGGAAATGAAAGGGTGCCAAGGAGGTGCATTGTGATCTTTTGGTATTTTGGTGTGCCATCCCCTTGGGTACAAAGTCATGTGTTGACAGGAAGACGAGTGGCTGGCAGTGGTCGATAACAATATCCGTGTCATCAAGCACACAACTCGGCCATGGAGTACTTCTTTTCAGCCACATTGACAGGACGAGGTCCTTCTTGCTCGTCTTCCCATAGGCCTCAGCCGTTTGACATACGGATTCATACTTCAGCGAGAGGACCCTCCAATGTGTGGTGCTTGTGGGGCGTGCAGATCACAGTGTGCCACATTTTATTGGACTGCATTTTATTTACCGACCAACAGACTGCAGCAGATTTGCCGGCGAATCTGCCGTCTATTTTATGTAATAATCAAATGAATGTGGTTAGGGTTTTAAAGTTTTGTGAACTGTCCAATGTTTTTAACAAAATTTTAGGGAGATGTTCTTAATGTGTAAAAGGGTGGTTGGCTCACCCCAGATTTTTGTAAGTGATCAGCCAGTCACATTTCCCTGTGATTTTCTTTCAGTTCTTCTGCATTTTGTTTTCTCTGTGTTTTAATTTCTTGATTGGCTCTCTTCCCTCCTAATTGGTTTTAGAGGATGCAAGAGTATATATGATACAGAGTGACTGTGTGGTCATTTTGAGTGCATGCATGTACAACACTTTTAGTTCATCTCCACATCCATTCGTTTTTATAAGTGTAAGATGCATGCTAGCTTTCTTTTTTAACTCACTATAGAAATTCTTACTGCTGCCACACCGCTGTGTGTCATCCACTATGAAGTGAAGCATTGTTCTCATTCGTGACTCGCACTTCCATCCATTTGTCACTGTCCCTGCTGATGCTGTGTGCCTACCATTACTTTGCACCAATGTTCACAATCTTCTCCCTCCATCTGCACTGCTGCCTGCACTCATGACATATGTGTCCTTCACTGTCATCTGCAACTGCTGGTGCCACTGCACTGCCTCTGTGCCCCAACTGTAGTCTCACATCACTGTCGGCCACTCCTGGCTCCCTTTCCAGGATGTCCGCCCCACTTTGGATGCCGTCCATATGCCGACACTGAGGATGCACTGCCCACGGTCACCTTCTGGGATGAGTGCTTAGTTCCGAGGTGCCGTCTCCTTTTACTTGCACTCGCTAGCGGACTTATTCATTCTGGCTTCTGGTATTTGCCTTTCAGGTATTTCATTTTCTAAACATGCAACAAAATTTGAAATCGGGTAACATCCTCCAGTGCTTACCAACCACAGATTTATATCTGACCACATTATTCCTTATTTTACATTTGAAGTGCTATTTCTGTCAGTGGGAGAAAAGTGTATACATATATTTCTAAAGTACTCATGCATCTGTATTGATTGCTATCTGCCACTACCATATCTCATATCAGCAGCACAAATGTTTCTCATAGTACTTTATTGATTTCAGAAATGTGTGTGTGTCCACAACACAATTTTGGAATGTCTGGAAACTGTAATATACCCAATCACAAAAATAAATTTCAAATCCACAATCAGTGAATATTTTTCAGTTAACATACTCTGTGTGTGGGAGAAACAACAATGAAGATGAAACAAAAATGTCCTTAAAATACAGTCAGTTTTGTTGAGAATTATTCCTTTTGTTGAAATGTTGCTGGGTACAGAATTAAGATTACCTGTTTTAATAATGTCAGTTCTTCAGATGGTCACCAGCTGGCATGTGAAGGAATTTTAGGACAAAAAGTTTTTCCATTTTTAAATAGGTCCTTAATTACACCAGAATGGCATGTCTAAAATCACAGTTTTCTACAGTTATTCTGTCAAGTAGAAGTTTCCATTCATGTACGTAATACATCAGGAAATCCTTTTTTCACACTCTTCCTTTTTATTCATAAACCTGTAATTAGTGTTCAACACACAGCACTTATTCTTTTCCTTTCAACATGATGTTAATTATTATTACTGTGTCCTTTTTCATCACTAGATAAAAATGAAGCACATGTGGAACACAGCAAATGTTCTGATTTGATACTACTTTGTTGGTTTCTATGTAGAGGTTCTAACATATTTATTCAGTTAATTGAGCTGTTGACCTCGCTGTGCTCAGATGCTCTATAATATTTATTCCAGAAACATATGTAGTTACTGGAAACAAAGATAACAAACATAATTACATGGTCAGGCAGTGGGACTCACTAAACTGCAGTGACGTTTTCCCCATTTTGTAGATGCTTGTGCCCACAAGACATTGTTAGTGATGATTTGAGGTTATCTCTGTGTACTATTGGAGAAATGCAGTTTATATCTTCTATGTGAATTTCAGCTTAGTTTATTGTCAAATGGCAAAGATTATGTTGTAATGTAAGTATGCTTGCTTTATTGCTGGAATTTAAATAGATATCCTGAAAGAAATTAGTTTCCTGTTGTGGCCTTTTTTTATATCCATTTTATTTTTATTTTGTGTACTACAATATTTTAACTGTGTAGACATTTTCAAGCATAATTTTTAACCCAGCTAAACACACAGTCTGTGTTACATGCGTGGTGTGTGATTGGGTTTCAGAGCTGTAGCTGTGATACACTATGATCAAAAGCATCTAGACACCTGGCTGAAAATGACTTACAAGTTCGTGGTGCCCTCCATCAGCAATGCTGGAATTCAATATGGTGTTGGCCCACCCTTAGCCTTGATGACAGCTTCCACTCTTTGCAGGCATATGTTCAATCAGGTGCTGGAAGGTTTCTTGGGAAATGGCAGTCCATTCTTCATGGAGTGCTGCACTGAGGAGAGGTATCGATGTCAGTCGGTGAGGCCTGGCATGATGTCAATGTTCCAAAACATCCCAAAGGTGTTCTATAGGGTTCACGTCAGAACTCTGTGCAGGCCAGTCCATTACATAGATGTTATTGTCGTGTAACCACTCAGCCACAGACCATGCATTATGAACAGGTGCTTGATCGTGTTGAAAGATGCAATCGCCATCCCCGAATTGCTCTTCAACAGTGTGAAGCATGAAGGTGCTTAAAACATCAATGTAAGCCTGTGCTGTGATAGTGCCATGCAAAACAACAATGGGTGCAAGCTACCTCCATGGAAAACATGACCAGACCATAACACCACTGCCGCTGAATTTTACTGCTGCCACTACACACACTGGCAGATGACGTTCATCGGGCATTTGCCATACCCACACCCTGCCATTGGATTGCCGCATTGTGTACCATGATTCATCGCTCCACATAACATTTTTACACTGTTCAGTTGTCCAGATGTTTATGCCCCTTACACCAAGCAAGGTGTCGTTTGGCATTTACCAGTGTGATGTGTCGCTTATGCGCAGCCGCTCGACCTAGAAATCCAAGTTTCCTCATCTCCCGCTAACTCTCATAGTACTTGCAGTGGATCATGATGCACTTAGGAATTCCTGTATGATTGTCTACACAGATGTCTGCCTATTACACATTATGACCCTCTTCAACTGTCAGTGGTCTGTGTCAGTCAACAGACGAGGTCTGCCGGTATGCTTTTGTGCTGTACATGTCCCTTCCACGTTTCCACTTCACTGTCACATCTGAAACAGTGGACCTATGGATGTTTAGGAGTGCGGAAATCTCATTGCAGACTTACGACACAAATGGTGATAACCGACTACGTTGGAAGCCCGTGAGTTCCACGGACTGCCCCATTCTGCTCTCTCACGATGTCTAATGACTACTGGGGTCACTGATATGGAGTACCTGGCAGTAGGTGGCAGCACAATGAACCTAATATGAAAAACATATGTTTTTTGGGGGTGTCCGGATACTTTTGATCACATAGTGTGTCTGGTTCTGTACAAACAGTGGAATACAGCCAAGAGAGCATGGAACTGTGTGGAGCGACAACTTGTGACAAACAAGTACTGCTGCCTGTACAGAACAGGATATCATGGTGACATGTACCACTCATTAAATTATATGACTTTAATTGAATATGTATGTTTAATATGTTAAACAATTTCCTTGAAAATAGCTACACAAGCAAAAAGGCAAGGAACTAATTATATTCAAGAACTTTATCATTGCTATAGATCCTGTTGCACCTAAAATATTGAAACAGATATGGCAAAATAAAGTATGTTACAAAAAGAATCATCAATTTAAGAAGCCTGCATATTTTAATTGTAACAACAGGAATCATTGCATTTAAAATTCTTAGCCAAACATAAATGTTTACATACAATTCCACAAAAGGTTTACATGTGCTCAAAGTGGCTTCCTTGCAGTAAACACAATATGATCCCAAACAGTTGTGGACACATTTGGAGCTACTGCAGTTTTGATGTGGTTTTGAAGTTTACCCACAATATTTAAAAGTGGAGGCACATATACAATGTCTTTAATGCTCCACCTGAAGGGGAAAGAGTGAGCTGCAGGACCTATGTGATATTTTGAAATTTCTCTCTATTTAGCCCTTATAAAATGTTAACAGACTGTGTTGTTCTGGGACGTTGCGGTGCCAATGTGTTCAGTTTCTTCTTAACGGAAAATTAAAGTCATTCAAATAAAGCTAAAATTGTGGGGAAATCCAGTTCTCAGGCATTTCCAATACAATATAAAAAGCCATTAGAAGTATAGGTAATACATCTTTTTCTTTCTTAATCAGTGCAATCATTTTTAGTTCTGTAAAGTTTTCAGAACATATTCCAGCCACCTTGGAATGGATAAATACAGGTCCTGCATGGTCTTCAAGGGAATTTCATATGATTTTTAAAAAATAATGGCAAGTTCAGATAATGATAATGATGATGATAAGAGGTGGATAGTTATCTTGCACCCTTCTCTCCAGAGTAGACCACACAGGTTCAATAATATTGAAAACTGGTGGGCAAGGAAGATCCACAATTCACCCTTGTGCTCACAAAGTCTGTCCTGGACAGTGTAACCTGTGAAAAAAGGGGCTCTGTCATCTTGGAACACAGCATCACCATTGGGGAACGAACATTTTGCTGTGGGAAGACCTTATCAGCCAAAATGGTCACATGACTCTTGGTGACCCTGCAGAGCGACCATGGGGCCTGGAATACCATGGTATGGCTGCCCAAATCATCACAAAAGTGCCACTACATTGCACACTTGCTGCTTGTGGGATTGTGCTGGGGCATAGTGATGATAGGGTACAGTTACTTGTTGAAGTCAGGAGCTGTGGAGAGGGGGGATGGGAGTAGAAAAGGAGAGAGGTAAAGAAGGGGAAAAAGACTTGTGGGTGTGTTGGCAGAGCGGGAGTCTCAACGGGGCTTTCACAGACCAAAATTACCCTCCCAGTCTTGTGCAGTAACATATCACCTGTGCCATGTCTCTCCAGTCACCTGCCACATACCCACCATCTGGACACAAAGGAGCACTCCCCTTGTGACTCAGCACCACTCAGGACTGGAGCATCTGAATCACATTCACCAGGTTTCAACTACCTCTCATAGTGCCCTGAAATGAGGAACAGACTATCCACTATCCTTCTCACCTCTCCACCACCCACTGAACATATGAGATACCCTTGGTCATCCCTAGTCCCCCCCTCCTCCCTCCCCTTGCTTCAAGGCTCATGTCCCTGTAATAGACCTAGATGCAAGACCTGTCCTATACATTCTCCCACCACCACTTACTCCATTCTAACAACAGGCATCACCTATCCCATCAAAGGCAGGACTACCTGTGAAAGCATTTGTGTAACCTACAAACTAAGCTACAGTAACTGTGCTGCTTTGTACATGGGCATGACAACTAACAAGCTGGCTGTCTGCACAAATGGACACCAACGCACAGTGGCTGAGAGACAGGTGGACCACCCAGTTGCCGAACATGCCACACAATACATTGTGCTATGCTTCAATCTCTGCTTCACAGTGTGCACGCCATCTGGATCCTTCCTGTAAACACCAGATTTTCTGAATTGCATAAGTGGGAACACTTCCTGCAGTATATCCTACATTCCCAAACACCTGGCCTCAACCTTCACTAGTCACTGTCTTCCACCTACATATTTCCTCCCCTACTCCCACTCTAGCACTATACAGCCTTCTGTTCTGCCAATGACCTCACTAGTCTTTCGCCTATTCTACTTACCTCTCTCTCCGCTACACCCCCACCCAGCCCTTACTCCAAACCTCCAGACTACACCTAGCATCCCTACCCTGTTCCCAACACATCCCGCATTCTCCTACAAGCAGCATTACACTTTCCCCCACCCCTACCCTCTATTCCTCTCCCTCCCCAACCCATGCCACCCCCTTATCTGCACCACTCACACCAGACTATTGGGGCAATATCAGGCACAGTTGCTGTCTGCAGTCCAGCCACAGACAGTGAGTCTTCACTGTACCTGTCTGAGACTCGACGTCTCCTCTGTATCGTGGTAGCCACTTTTGTTTTCAAAATATTATTGTTTTTACACCCTGTTTGATATCTTGTTCCTTGCTGTATTTACTGTTAAACTGATTGGTCATTTTAAACTTAAGCTTCAAATTCTTTGTCCCTGTCTCCTGTACACCAAGCATACTGATGCTATGAATGTCCTGCACACCTGCATCAAATTCTCTCTCTGCTCTTTAACAAGTATTATTTTAAATATTTTTATTGGCTCTATTTGAAGTTTAATCTTCTTAAAACAATTAGTGTCAAACCCAACCCTCTGTGTGAATTAAACATTTTCATACTCGATTTTCCCCAAATCATATTTTTTATATGTAACACACTGTTCCACCAGGAAACTGTAAATATCATTCTGCCCTGCATATGGCAATGCCTATATCATGGAAGGCACATGACAAAGTTTGAAAGATATCGTAGAAATCACACCATCATCTGCACAAAATGGCGAAAGATTCTCGTTAGAAGAAATGCCCTGGCACAATGAACTTAACATGCTGTTATCATTAGTGTGTGCCAGAGGAGTATAAACGGCGGTGGGATGGCAAATTTTTGGTAATATAGAAACTTGTTGTCATTCTGTGAAGTATAAAATAGCATTGGAATATCTTGAGTGTTGCGACTCGTGGACACACTCCCCAACACTAGAAAGGAATGAAGATTATTGCTTACGCTCCGTTGTTGACAACATATTTAGAGACTGAGTACAATCTTAGAAGTGACAAGCATGAAGCAAGAAATTTTTCCAAGTCTTTTTTGAAGGAACCAGCCTGGCAGTAACCTTAAGGGGTTTCAGAAACTTATGGAAAATCTAAAAGTGCTCAGTTGGGCAGGGGATTGAACCCCATTCCTCCTGAATATGAAACTGTTGTTTAAACCACTGCACTGCCTCATTCAGTCTCAGATAATGGAAGGTAGAAAAGGAATATCCGGGTGAGGTTGACTAGCATCTCCTGACAAGCAGCACACTGCAGCAATCCGTGCAGACAGTGACAGGTTACACCCATCAGTGAAGGAGTTTTGTGTTTAGTATGTCATCCAAGATGGCCCTTTCTCCCTTTCCCTCTTCAACTGAACTTGGGTTCAAACCCTAATTACCTCCTTTCTATAATTCCTTTGTCATTGGCAAAATTTAAAAAGTAATCATTTGGCTTTCAGTATATGTATGAACTTTCTGTTATTTGCAAATACTTCTTTAATAAACTGAATGTATAGTGATAAGATTCTTTCACTTTTTGTTCTGCTGCAGAATGGCACTATAGTCTGATTTAAAGTAGTTGTCACTTGACAGGCAACGGGCTGCAGGGCTCCCGCCACCAATAAACCAATGGCAGCCGGAGCTGTCAGCTGCCACTGCGTTGCCACTTCGCTCTGCTGAGCTGACTAAGGCATTGTGCCAGCCAGTCCTCAGCAAGCCGTTGTAGACGTGCGGGTGAGAGATTTGAGTGACTTGTAGCTTCGCGTGTTTACGACGTCTGATGGAAGCAGTCGCAAGAGAGGGAGGCCAAGGCTGCACACTCCTTGGAAAGCTCCAAAAAGTGGCGGACATGGCATCATTATACGCAGTCGGGCGCGTCAATACATTTGTTCCTTAAGGGAGTATTTTGAGAGAGAGAGGGATGCAGGAGGGCCTCTCGTTCCTTTGGATAAGGTGGTGGAGCGAACTGCAGCTGCTCTGCAAGTTAGCGAGCGATCAGTAATAAGAATCTGCAAGGAGAAATTCATGAAAGAAGGCTCAAGTGAATCATCTAAATTGGATACACCTGGGAAAAAAGAGGCGACTAGAGAAGAGGGTCACAAAACTTGGCTCGTTTCAGGAAGATGCCATTTGTCGTCAAATATACGCATTTTATTTGAGGAAGTAGTATCCAACACTCAAAAAACTACATGCTACCCTCACAGCGGCTGACCTGTTTCAGGGTAGTAAATCGTCTTTGTTACGAGTCGTGAAAATGTTAGGATTCCGCTATAAATCCATCTCTGGCAGAAAGTTACTAATGGAACGCCAAGATATTGCAGCCTGGCGATGCCGCTTTCTTAGAGAATTAGTGGGGACAAATTTTGATGATATCGTTTGGCTTGATGAAACTTGGGTAAATGCAGGACACAGTTTAAAAAAAGGCTGGACAGACGGTACCATCAGCGGAAGTATGGCAGCTCCGATCGGCAGAGGAAAAAGGATAATTGTAGCACATGCCGGAAATTCAAAAGGTTTCATTCCAAATTGTCTGCTGCTATTCAGTTCAAATAAGACCTCCGACTACCACAAAGAGATGAACCACAATACTTTTGTGAAATGGTTTGAAGACTGTGGCTCCAGAACTTAACAAAAGACTATCATTTTTATGGATAATGCTCCTTATCATTCAGTAATACAAGTCAAAGCACCCACAAAGGCAACAAGGAAAAACGACATTGTTAGCTGGTTACAGAAACATAAGGTGCAGTTCAACAGTAATTTTACAAGGGCAGAATTATTAGAACTTATATCGCAACACAAGCCAAAGAACCTGATTTATATTGTGGATGAAGTAGAAAAAAAATACGGGCATAAAGTGCTCAGATTGCCTCCTTACCATTGCCATTTCAATGGAATAGAGCTGATTTGGGCTCAGGTTAAACGGAATATTGCTGCAGAAAATAAGAAATTCACACTAACCGAAGTGGAACGCCTTTTGAGAGAGGCAGTTGAAGTTGTGACATCGGAAGACTGGCAGAAGGCAGTACATCACGTGACACAGGACGCATGGAACAATGAAGGTATCTTACAACAAAGTGTCGAAGACTTGATTATATCTGTCAATACGAGCAGCGACACGGATAGTTCCACTGACTCTGACTCTGAATTAAGCGGTGTTTTCGCATTGTCTGATTAGTGTGTAGTGTACTTACTGCCATTAAATATTGTGTTTGTGAATTTATTTCGATTAATTCTTATTTTTGTTGCGAGACTAAGAAATACTGTTTGGTCAGCTCTCGTCATCTCCTTACGGTAAGTTAGACTGAATTTTAATTCTATTTCATTTTGTATATACACCAAGATGTTATTCAATGTGTGTAATAGTTTTCGAGATTTGCAAAGTAAAGAAGAAAACTTTTCCGGCCGCGAAAATTTCTCACACTTCAATAGTTAATGTAACAACGGCCCTAATTAAAATTAAGAAAAGATATTTGATTTGCTTATAGATACCACTGATACCAATACTGCACGTAAATTTCAAAATATTTACATAATATTTATAGGAGATAGAGATTTTAAACGTCATACTTGTTTCGAGTTCAGTACTGATAGGGTTGCTTAAAAATGCTGTTTTCAGAAATTTATATACAGGAAACGTGATGCACTACGAAAACTTTTAAGGATTCTTTGCCGAGTGCATTATTTTGGTAATGAATGGAAAAAAATATTTTGCTGTGACACCAATAGTTTTTCAGTAATGACGTGATAAGTTAGAAGCTGTTTGTGAAATCGAGAATTTAAATGGTTTCAAACAAATTAACATAACTCTTGTCCTAATTAAAATTAAGAATAGATATTTGACAGATTGAGAGACATTGTAGAGATATACATCATATGTGGGTTTGAAATTTTTTACTTACTTTTTGTAGAAGATACAGGCTTTAAAACAATTTTCTATCGCTGGGGGTAGCAATGCGCTGAGGCGGCTGCCTCCAGCCAGTGCTTGACGTGACAACGCCGCAACTTCGCAGCGCAAACGTCAAGTGACGACTACTTTAAATCAGACTATAGTGAAGATTCTTTCCTTTTAATGAGCAACAATGGTCTTCCTCATAGATGTCAGTTGAAGAAAAAGATAGTTTCATTGAATGATATAAGTTAAATGTTATAACCACTGTGCTCCCTAGGCTTGAGTCTGCGGAAATGTTGGAAATTCATTCGGAAGATATAGTGTGGCTCAATCAAAATCTTGCCTATTAGTTCCAGAGCTATACATTGCTCTTCTTGACAAAGGGTGAAATGTCACTCAGAGTTTCATCAGTAATCTCCATAAATTAATGACACACACGCCAAGCAGTCATGATTATTTATAGTGATCACACACTATATTAAAGGATAGTATTTACGGGGTTACTTTGCCAGTTTGTGAACTGTTCCACTGGCACAAAAATTGTTCTCTATTGCACTTAAGTGACTGATAAAAATTACTAAGTACTTCACCAATATTTCCTTATCAGTATCTGAAGGTACAGCCTCCTGTGTATATCACAGTTATTTTAATTTTTTTCTTATCTATTAACTGTTTGGTTCAGTCATTGTTACTTGTGATTTTTTTGTGTGTAGTTAATATTTCAAGTAGCTCACAGTTGAAACCAAGATAACAATGGCATAGCTTGTTCTTTCTGGGAATCATTAGACTTGAGCCTTTAAGGAAGGAAATGATAGTGTCCAAGAGTATTGTCAAACAAAAGTGCCAGTCAGTGTTTAATTTTTGTGCTATGCAAGGCACTGGCGTATAGATATGACAACGATCCACTTTTAAGAATACTGGAATGTATCCCATTGCTACCTTCCCGAGTTCGAATCTTGGTCCGGCACACAGTTTTAATCTGCCAGGAAGTTTCAAATCAGTGCACACTCCACTGCAGAGTGAAAATCTCATTCTGGAATGCTGCTGTTGATCTGTAGAACAGTAGAAGTAATTTTCAGGGAGCGAAGAGTCAGTGCGCATAATATGGCACTCAGACAGCTGTATGTGAAGTTAGCAAATATTAATGACCTGATTTTGCAATATGGTAGAGCTGAAATTTGGTGGAGGTTGCAAGGGCACCTACCTGCATTGCCCGTTAAGCACTCTGAGTCCGAACAATGTCTTTTAGAATAGCTGTAAATTGGTTTACCACAAAAACTATGATGGCCAAATTTGGTTTTACATACAGTGTTTTTTTTATGCAAGTAGATACACGTACTCTCCTACGACACAGTATCACAGAGCACTTTTTTTAATACAGAAGGTAGTGAATGGAAAATGAAAAAAGGGAACAATTTTGGACTTAACTTAGTCAATTCTCTAGAGAAAATTTCAAGTAACTATTGATATTTTTTATTGTAGGGACTTATTTTCTGTTATCCTCTTTTTTATCACTGTTGTCCATAATTTTAGTGATGATGATGATTGATTAAAATGTATAAAGAACGAAAAATGCTCAAATGTGCAATGACGATGCAGGAGCCACTTAAAAACAAGTAGTGACAGTTATTCCTGTACTGATTTTTAAAGTTAATAGAAGTAACTTATTTTCAACCCTCAGGTGCTGTACCACTTGTCTTACTGATAAGTGCAGTTACTATACCACAAAATAACTTTTAAGGATAGATTTTACTTTTGTTTTTCAGTTATGTTCCAGTATTTCTACAAGCATAGAAAATTTTGATCATTTTTGTATTATATGGACTTTACATAAATCTTTATTTAAACAATACTAATAAATGTTTTATTAAATCAATAAATATTACTGAATATTCAATTTTCTTACTGTACAAGTCATGACAAATATTGCTTATGTATTCTCATAACTTTTATTTCAAAACTATGTACACTGACAGTTTCTCTAGCCCGTATATTGCCCAAGTACTGAAACAGCACTGACTGGAAGAAAATACTTTTAGTTTAACAATCCTGATCCATATATCTACTTTAACAACCAATCACTGAAGTCACACACACATGGGAAAAAGCCAACTTTAAAATCAACAACAAAATAATGCATTTCAATAAATACAAGAAGTTTGAAGGCAGTAGTCTCTTCAGTATTAAACTGCGTATCATTTTTAAAATTTAAGTTTCACAGTTTATACACACACTCTTTCTAGACACACACATTTGGGACACTTGTGACTGGTACACATAGTTTATTGGCTTGTGTTTCCTCAGTACACATTTCCCTGGAGTTATCATGTCTGCAAAACTGTTCTGCACTGAATTCCAGTGTCTATATATGTATTTTATATACACAAGCACACAAACACACAAGATGTTTCTGTACAACAGTCAAGTTAATGGTTAGTGTGATGTTTAACTACATTTACTTATGCTTACCAACAAAATAATACTTGTTGTGAACATCAGCAGGTTTGAATTATGCAGTCTTGACACAATTAGTAACTGCCATTAAATGACAATGAGGACAATTCTGATTTCATATGTGATGTAATATTGTTACCCATGCACACGATAGCCTCACAGAAAAATGTATTCTTTGACTTATCTTACAATTTTATCAATCTGAAACTGACTAAAAAAGGGGGAACAATAAAGTTAAAAAGAGGGAACAAAGTTTAAACAAATTTCTCTGTGAAGATGATTCAATATTCTTTCACTACAAAAGGCTGACTAGAGGGAGCTGCCAACTATGGAAATCTACAATTAAAATGAACTATGTTAACATAAAAATTAAATAACTTTTTAAGTGTAGTGTTCATGACGAATAGTGCATGAAATGGCTTTCAGTGATTTCGTTAAGTTCAAGATAATTCTGTATAGTGAAAAAGTTGTTATAATGTAATACAAAAACATACATTCTGTATGCATACCTCCTGACATATACCTGATTCTCAGGAATTTTTCACATAACAATCCATTCAAGAAGTCTGTCAATAATTGATTGTTCTCATTGTTATATATATGTACAGAGAGAGAGAGATAAATAAGAAATGATGGAACATAAGGAATTTGTTGCTCCTGACTGCCTTATCAGCTCTATATGTTAATTAGTGTCATAGAATACACATGAATTTCAATTCAATGAACTTATAATAGAAAATCTCACTGATGGTAACATGCATGCAGGGTGAATCCTGTTACCTGCTCTCATTCCAAACCTAGCAGTGATCCTCATCTACAACGATCCCTACGTTAGTTCAGCTATTACTGCATTAATTCTAAAACTCAAAATTAATGAAAATGAAGTGAGTCAATATTTGACATTTACAAGCATCTGAATAGGTAACTGTTTGTGTCTTTTTAAATTAGGAAGAAAATATATGCATGAAGCACTAATTATTTGTTTTTATCTGGTAAATAATACCATACCATCTTCAAGTTACATATATAGAATATCATATACATTTACATATTTCTTAAATTAAATCCACAATTCATAAATTTCTATGTTTACTATACAACACACATATTTACAAAATTTATCAATCATATTATAGATACAGGCAACATTCTGTTCAAAGATAAAAGTTCAGCAAATAAATTTAATATTTTATATACAAATCATTGAAGGAAAGTCCAGTGAGTGAATGGTTAACAAATGGTTAAAAATGAACTATCAAGAAGTTATAGACTTCTATTGTGACAGAATGAATGGAGTAATGCTATGAGAAACTTTCACAGGCTTTTTTCCTTGGCAATGCTGTTTCTGTGAGACGTTACCTAAAAATAATTGTATGAATATATATTATCTAAAGGAAGTAGTGAACAAACAAATACCACAGAGATGATAAACTCTGTATTTGAACTTTAAAATGGAAATTTGCTATATGCCCAAATGTACATCAATACAGTAAAAATGTAATTACAAGCAAACCACTGCGTAAATTAAAATTATGTGATGTTAATGATCATTATTTATGATAGTATTCATTTACAAGATTTTACACTATGTACAAAAAAAGAAAGACAGTCTCAATACAGACTTATATTCTGACATAATTTCTTCCCAATGTGGCAGTTTCTTAAACTTGAGTATGTTATCCACTTTTTAAAATTAACAGTTCAGAAATCTTTATACTAAACAGGAACTGCGCAAAACAATTACAAGAAGATGAATACATCAATATAAAGAGTAAAGTTACCAACAAGTAGAAAACACACATACTCACTCCTTATCTGCACATGAATAGATGCTGCAGCTAAAACATTAATGTTAGTCATTGGTTCTGTTATAAAAATGTGTGTTCTTGTAAAACATTGTCCTGCTCTATAAAATCCATATTAAAAACCTTTGTCTTCCTAAAGAACTTCCAAGCATCTGATCTCTGTGGTTGTAAAATGTGCATATGGTAGTCACATGAGAATTTTTCATTGTTTCTCTATGAAAATACATATAATCTATGTTCGTTGAATTCATGCATCACCAGTTTGTAAGTTCACTTCTGTTTAAGTGCACACCTTTCCTGCCCGAGCCGTAACTACCTCACACAAATACACACATACACATTTAGACGGACACACATTCTCTCTCTCTCTCTCTCTCTCTCTCTCTCTCTCTCTCTCTCTCTCTCTCTCTCTCTCAAGCACGCCATTGTTCTACCATACTTGCCAGCAACAAAAAAGGGCAAAAAGCTGGAAAACAATGACTATTTCATTCAATGAACTTTATGCAGGAGCCAAATCAATTTGGTCCACAGATCCACGAAGCAAAAAAAGGAAAGCAGTATGCTAACATAAAAATTAAAAAAGGGTAGTCAACACACTAGTACTAACAACACTGCCTGAAGTAATGGAGTGTGACTCTACATAATGGTTAGTAATGATGTTTAACTGATTAAATTAGCTGTACTTTAAAACAACACAGTTATAGGGCAGAAAATGATCAAAATTTCATAAAATGAAAAACGTAAACTTTTAGAGCAAAAGAGGAACCAAATAATAACTGGACTTAAAATACAAAATTTTACAACCTTTTTTGTATAATAAATGCTTTAGAGACTGATGTGGGAAGTATACATACATGCATCATGTTTCACACAAATAGGTTTTTCTACATAAAACAGAAAGAAACCATTAGCACAGACATACAACTGGCAGCCTCACTCATCCACAACATCCATCCTGTTTTACTTTGAAACCAGAGACTGCAGTATTTGTCCAAAAAAGCCAACTACTGACTGTGATATCCACAGTGTCCCACATTGTGGAGGCCAGATCATAACTGCAGGATTCCTGAAGCACAATAAATACGAACCAATAAATATGATGGTCATTAATTTCTCAGGTTTAGAAAGGAAAGTGGAATTTTTAATTCCAAAATTAAATGTTAAAACTTGACATCCTACTGATGTACTGTATATTTTGTCAACATAGTAAAGGAACTGGTAAGATACCTTTTGTTCTTTTTTCCTTAATTAGTGAAGAATATGTATTCAACCTTCCTAAATAACTAACTGCAATGAAATTAATGTTGGTTATATGTATGAAATATTAACAGATCAAACTGAAGGTGATAAATGTATATATAAGAACAGACAAGTATTTCTCTTACAAACTTTTTCACTTTTTTGGTTTTTAAACCAACCAGACAGTTCCAGAATCCTGCAACTCTATGCTCTGACCATCCACGGCCTCTTCAGCAATTTTTACGTTCAAAGCACGACATCGGGCAGGGGTGGCGGACACTAGGCTCGCGAGTCGTTGTCGTGCACTATTTTTCGCTCCTTGTAGTATATCTCCTCTGACTCCTTGTCACAAAGCAGCAGGATAACACCCCCAAACAGGAAAATGGCTGCTCCCCAGCCAACACCATACGCCCATCCAAACTCCCACACAGTGCGATTACCTGTAAAATAATGTAATATCAAGAAAGTAGCAAAATGTATGCAATTACAACAGTAAATTTTTTATTCTGTATTAAGTCCAGCATGGGTTTTCTTACTGTCAGATGACCAAGTGCTCTCTTTTTCAGAGACATAAAATTAATGCAACTAACACTCTTTTTGCTAGAGTAATAAACCCTTCTGCAACAAATTTTTCAAAAATAAACTGACCTAAGTATGTTCCCATGGATTCTGAACATGGTTCTGTTAACAACCATCATTAAAACTTTTCCTATTGATTCAAAACATTTCATACCATAAATATACTTGGTGTAAACTGAAATGAAGCTTAAGAAGTTTGCCATACTTTATGATCAATATTAAGAAATCAACCAGTACCTTGACTCCAAAATAACTAGAGTCTGCCATAATAGTCTCCATTTTATTTACGAATCATTAGCATATTTCTGTTTAAAAAATAGTGTTGTGTTTCACCATCTTCATAACTACATACATATCACTTGTAGATTTTATTTATTTATTCCACATCTTCAGATAGACTGTACGGGTGCATGCTCACACCTCTAATGTCAATTTATCCAAGCTTTTCACTCAAGAGTTACCCATTCACAGTGTAGCTTGCTTACACCGCTTCAAGTTCAATGGTGAATGTAGTACTGTAAATGCTATTGTTCATTTCAGCTGATTTTGCTCTCCTCAGGAACCAATAAAATTCAATAACCATGTAAATACTTAGCAAGCAATCCGTACTGTTGAGCAGATACCGCATTACCAATCACACACATATGCAATATTGTTAAGGTCAAGACCTTTTGGTGGCTTTTGGATCATACATCTCCAGTCAGGCTGTGTATAATCAGATTTGAGAGATTGCTTTATAAGCTTGTCTATCTGCTGTATGTATTCCTCTAGTAAAATGACTCTGCATATCTCAGTGAATGTTGTACATCATCCACCCGAATCGACCCAGGAACAGTGTTATAGTACGTATGTCCTATTCATGGATGTGACAATGTAGCCTGAAGAATGCATTTCACCATCTGCTCATTTGATGTGCTCTCCATAGTGCATGTAACAACCCAACCCCCCCCCCCCCCCCCCCAAAGGGATGAATATGTTCTCACCTGAGGTAGATTAGATGTAGATTACTGTATCTGTTTCATACTGGTGCCATGACAACTGTGAATGTAACAATAACATCATGCCTTTTTCATGGTGCTTTCAGATGTGGGATCCATCTGATAGATGGTAATATCTGACCCCCAGAGAATGAATGACAGAATTGATTAGTCTTTAGGGCAGATGAAAAGTAACTAAACATCAAAATCAACTGTCTCCATTTCCTTTAAGGACTGAAAGTTTCTAGGAGAAGAAAAGGACACTGCCAATTTGCTCTTTGTGGCATCATCTGAGGAGCAGAATTAGGTAAAAGTGGAGGGAAGGAAACAAATATATGAAACTATAAGGAATCCTGACTTCATCGACCAGACCTGTGTTGCATGTGCAATGTTGGAAGAACATTCTGTAGCATACACCCCCCACCCCACCCAACCCCTCTCCCAGTCCCGCCTCCTGTTAAGTCCCAACTTTCCTGGATCTCTAAAATCCCTAAACTGACACACACAATTGTGTATTAGAGACAGTGAAATTCTATGGCCATACTTAAAATAAACCTAAGCATTAAGAGGACTGCAAAATTTAACATTACCACTTTAAAGACCAATGACAAAGATGCAACACTAGTCCTATTAGAAAGATCTTTTTCTTGAACAAAAGGGTGGTTAGAAAACAAACCACAACTACAAGTAATTGCTGACAATTAAAAACTACTGTGGAACTGATAGCAGTGGACACATGATTCTCCCCAACATTTTTAGTTACAGTCTATTAACTGGCTTTTTGCTTTAATGTGGTAGCTTTCTTCATTAGTTGAAAACTCCACAATTATACCTCCTTGGGATTACTGCTAAGAAACAGTGCCACCAAGAAAGAATTTCTAAAGCTCAAAAGAAGTACCATAGATGCTCTGGGTGCAGAAATATCTGGATTTAAGATGATATAACTGCAGTCTATGGTGTTTGTCCTACCCACTTTACATATGATTTTGGGAAGCTGAACAGTTCCAGCAAATATAGTACACGATATTTTTGCTTACTCTACTCTCTCTTCCTAGACAAGCATCATACGGCACAGGGAAATTTCTAGACTTAAGCTTCTGTTCAAATTAGAAGAGCAACATTTCATCAGGAGTATTTACTGAATATAAATTTTCGTCAATAATAATTGATCAGCTGACCGCAAACCTTATACATAAAAACAACTGTACGTGAAGGATGTCCTAGTACATTTTACAATTTTTTAGTAATTACTCAAATGTGAAATCTGCTCTTCTATAAAAGCTGTTACTGAGTGCCCAGAAAGACTGACTGACTGATTCAATAAAGAACTTCTGTTGAAGATTAAACACCTTCAACAAGGAAGGAGACATAGTTCCAAATCCCACATGCAGGTGCCCAAGGCAGTGATTTATACTAAATAAATTCTGAAATCCTAAAAATATAACAGCATAAACCGCCACTGTTTCAAATCACTGACTGACAGTAAGTAAACAAACATGTGGAACTGGACATATTGTTAGCACCTGCAATAATATATTAAATCTGAAGTTTGGCACTTAAACAGAACCCAGTAATTCTTATAAATTTCAGTTTGACATTTGTAAATTTCAGCTATTGCACTTTCTAATCACTCTGTCATCCAAGTACAAAATTTACTGCACATTGTACATGGTTTGAGAGACGATTTTCAACACTTTTTAAAAAATCTGGTTTCGATTACTCTAACATTCATCCATCAGCTGTATTTAGCACTTTCCTTTTTTGATGGAAATATTTTCATTGCATTTCTGTAGCACTGTTAAAAAAATAGATAAGATGTTTAAAGGAAAACAATAAATACCACTGATCAGAGACAATAACTACTATATACATTGGTTACGCTAAATATTATGAAATATTTGTGTAACATTATTGTAAGAAGTTTACTGGAAATAAATACTAGTCAAACAATATATCACTGGGAAAGACGAATATATACCTTCATTTAATTCAGCAGCAAAGAATACTGGGTAAACCACCAAGGCAATAAGAATGGATATTACTGCAACAAAAATAGTCAAGTAAGCATGAATAATCACAAGTATGTCTACAGGTAATTTAAAATATGAGTTTATTTTTTAATTATCTAAACTATTACTAATCACTCACAGAACAGTGTCAAAGTTGTTAACTAAACTGTGGAAATATTTTGTTTAAATATGAACATTATTGAGGTATATACTCACAAGAAAGCACCATCACATACACTGCAATCCTGTAATACTTGTACTTGGTGCGGTGGTCTTTACTCCGCAGACCAAGACCTGTCAGGAGTGTAGCTACAACGTCTGTCAGCAGTGTGATAACACAAAGAGCTGCAGATGCCTGGATGTACACTGCAACAATTTTAAATTCTTAAGCAAACTGCAATTTAGAATAATACTTTAAACTAATTATTATAAGCAGCAACAGCCCCCCCACTCTCTCTCTGTTTCTCACTCACACACACACACACACACACACACACACACACACACACACACACGTACGTATATATGCAACAATGAAGAAACTCAACATTAATCTCACTTATGACCTATAAATTGTGTACAGTAGATGTCAAGAGTAGAGAACCTTCTATGATGTGAAATAATCAATAAATACATTAACAAAATACAAACAAACCATAAAAATATTGTTAATACAACATGGATCAGCAAGATACTGTTTAAAGCTATTCAGCTAAATGTAAACAAGTTGAATTGAATTTTATGTGATCCTGTAAGATTACATTGTGTACAGTAAATGTACGTGTAATATAGGACATGTCAAAGTATTAACATTCTTTATCACTTATTTTTCTACACCTTTAGCTTACATTTTTACATCACTGATAATGAATAACAATATATACAAATTTAATGGCATACGTATTCTGCAACACTGTAAAACTCTTTTTCAATGAGATAGTCTTTAAGTTTCTTTGGAAAGTCATTGTAAAGTACACTATCTTGCAGCTTTTTGGGCAGACTTCTGATACCAGAGTACTAGGGTACTTTTTCTAGCATTGCCAGTCTGTGGAGTATGCTCGATACTTCATTCTTCCTTCTTGTATTGTGGGTGTGTACACTAGCATTTGTAATCCAGTCCTCACTACCTTTTGTGATGTACATTATTGTTTTGTATATATACAACGATGTTAAACATAAAGCTGCTACTCAAGGTTTTTGCAGAACAACACAATGAGATGCTTTTAAGGGCAAAGCACACTGAACTGAGCTGCTTGGTTATTTTATGTGTGTATTGACTCTATTTTAACTAGTTATTCAACTGAGCCACAAGGAATTTTACATGGCATGCTTCATTTAGTGTATGACCATTAATGTCTACTTCTGGTGCCAAAAGGTCATCATCACTGCTGAGTATTTGAAATCACATAATACGAACCTTTGTAAGGTTAAGGCTTTAACTGTTAGCTGTTAACCACATGTTCACCTATCATCTGAGCTATTCTCCTTATGTACCTTTGGCAACAATTTATTTCCTTGTTGATTTAGGGTCATTCCATATCAAATCACCCAATAAAAAATAAATTTTACACCCACCTCCTTAGATTTTCATGAAATTTGGCTCAAATGGTTCTAATACCATCCTGACAACACCTGCAATTTTTTTTTTTTTTTTTTGCTGTATCTCTTACAGTTTTTTTACAAATTTTTAAAGTTTTTATGTTTTGCGTTTTCTGAACCTTCGGAAATGGTCAGTTTAATTTGTATTCAAAACTTTAAATTTGCTTATCTTAAAAACTCTTTTAGATAACATCATGAATTTTTGCAGCAAGTTTATTTATTATACATATTTGAAGATAAAAATGATGCTATTAAAATATATTAATATTTTCTATGAAAAAAATATATATATGTATTTTTTTCTTTTTTTTTTTTTAAACGGATGTTTTGTTTTATAAGAATTGCAATATCTTGAGTCTCAGACCTGATAGAATGCTCAAATTTGTTTTAATTTACTCTTAAACATATAGGCTACTTGATAAAACAAAAATAATGATGGCTTTTTAACATGTTTATTAATTATAGTAGATTACATTAGAATTATGTACAAAGATAGTTTACTTACGGCACTTATGTATAACCCAACTGATTGCTTGAAACATTGAATTTTTTGAGTAATTTTGTCTTTTTAATAAACATTAATGCTGATTCAAACTGTTTTTCCACTTCATCCAAGAGCTTTCAGTTCTTTTGATACAGTCTTTTTTGAAGTAATACATTCTCCCAGTGCCGCTTGAGTGAGGTGCGTCTACTACACAGACTATGTGCTCCAAAGGCACTATGCAGGAATCTTCTCTTTCAGGCCAATAAGATGATGCAGCGGGTCCTGAAGGATGTAGAAATAGAATTTCTGCATCTTCTTCATCATTGAATATTGTTTGTACCAGTTACCATCATAATTTGCAGCCACATAGCAATTTATGGATGGTTCAACACGAACCCAATCAGAAGAAGAATGGAAATAAAAGACTAAGGAGGGTTTTTACACTATCTGTAGTCCTTCTAATTTCAAGGTTGTTTGTTGGAAGTGGTTTGAAGTTATGAAAACTTCTAGTTCCAGGAACGGTTGGGGTTGCTGAAAAACGTTTTTCTAGTTTTAACCGTAGCAAATCAGCTTCTTTTTTGTCAATAAAGTGAAAATGAATGTTTTCAATATTTTTTTCACAAAACTTATACACATCGATTGCTGTCATTATTTGTTCTTTATCTGAAAGCTGTAGACTGGTTTTCCTTAAAATTCTTTTAATAGTTCCTCCTAGGCCATCACAAATTGACTTCCCATGACTTGTTGCAAAAAAAGAGTGTTGGGCCTTCAAATTAAAGTCTCTCAAGTGTTCAGTCAAATTTTTAAAACTGTTTCTATTTTTGTACTGCCCAGCACAACCATCTGTAAAGTAGTGAACTGAGTCAATGTCAGCATGATGTAATGACAGCCACTTTGTAATTTCTTTTTGTACAAAGTTAACAAAACCAGTGTCATGTTCTTGGTCATCACTAATAAAACAGTGGTTGGAAACAAAAACATTGTTTTCCTCATTTCTTAGAAAAACTCCAACTGGGTGTAAAGTACAACCACCTCTATTCCAGTGGTAACTTTGGATCTCATTTTGTATAACAAAGGAATAATTTTCACTGAAATCCATCACAATAATTGCTGTTTTGGGTGGTGGGTCTTCTTTCAATCTTTTAAAGGCTGCTGATTGGGATTTTGCTATAAACGAGTGTGGGGCGAGCTTTTCCAATGACCTAACCAATAAAGAAATGTAGTCTTCAACACTGATAGACTGTTTGATCATTTCTGCCCTGTCTGTGTTAACCCACTGACTGATTACAATTTCTTCTTCTAAATCATAATCTTCGCTTAGTTTTTCAGTTAAGCACTCTGTTAGTGCAGTATTGGCAGGACAGCTGTTGCAATGATGTAGCATGCAATTTTGGTTTTCTGTGTTGCACACAAGCATCTTAATTAGGTCTTTATAAGATTCTTCAATTTTCACAGCATCCAGTAATAGTTTAACATTCTGGTGGATACTGCATACACATACAGTGTGTGCGCCTGCAGCACCAGCAAGGATACACCATTTAGGTCTCAAGAAACAAAATTTTGAAAATCCTACTTCTACCTCGGGATTCTCCCATTTGAAAGAATAATAGAGTTCTCTCAAGTTACACAAAATGAGTCTTTTTTGCATGTACACATTTTTTTGAACACTTACTTTGTCTTTTGTTCCAGGTAGCACTCTGGAACTTTCATCCTTTTCATAAAAATCTGTTACAAGTCTTACTGTATTTTCAGAAAGAGTTTTACCTTTTTTTGGACCAGGAGTTTCCAAAATACCCTTTTCAGATTTTAGCTTTCTAGCTTGTCGCACCATGTACTCACTTACATTAAATTCTTTCATCACTTTATTTCGAGTCCAAGAATCTGGAGCCAAGGTCAGAATCTGGATTTTTTTAGACTTCCCAACAGATGAAATCTTCTCTTTCATAAGCGAAATCATTACATCAAAATCCTTTGCTTTCTCAACCACACTTTTATCTTCTTCGTCATCATCAGAACTTGGTGCATCATATTTTAATGCTTTTGAAACCGCCTTTTTTGCAGTCTTTTCAATACTGCTAACCTTCCTTTTAAAATAAGACCCTTTACTTTGTTCTGACAAGCCATGAAGCTTTATCGGTGTTAAACCTAAATAATCAAGAGCAATGTTTGTTTGTACGAGGGATTTATTTCTGGATTCCAATGATTCTAATTCAACCATGACTTCATCATCTGTTTCACTTTCATTGACTTCAACTCTTAATTTTTCCTCACAAAAGTTACGGCATGTTGAGCAAAGCTTTTGTCCAGGTTTTATGCTAATATTTTTTGTCAGTAATTGTTTAGAAAGATCCAAGCCTACACTTCTCAACGATTTTTTGATGGGCTTTTTGTGTTTTTTTAGTGGGTCTACACATGTTGTCTGATACTTTTCAAAAACATTTAAAAAGTAGTAGCTGTGGTGTGAACATATATTCTTAAATTCACACAGATTAATTCCAGATCGTAAGTGGATCAAATCTTTTTCTTCCTCACTCAATTCTGATACCGGTTGTAACTTTTTTGAAAGTGTGTAGGTTGTTTGGAAACAGTCAGATTTTTTAAATAACCCTACAGTATAGGTTTGAATATCTGACATACTGATTTCACTTTTGGTCTGATTACTGTTCTGGTTACTTTTGTAGGATATTGGAAAAGAATCTCTGTAAACTAAGCAACAGTACTTACTGAGAGTTCGAATAAACTTAATAAAATACTATCCAAGCACTATTTAACACTGTAATAATTTTTTACTTCAAAACATAGGAGTAACAATACAAAAACTTATTTTCGGTGTCTAAGTCACTTGGCATTTTTTATTTTTAAAATATAATTAATATTATTTTAAAAATTAGATAACTATTAAACAGGTTAAAAAGCCAACATAACTTTTCTTTTATCTAATAGCCTATACAATTAAGAGTATTTTAAAACAAATTTGAGCTTTCTATCAGGTCTGAGACTCTAGATATTGCAGTTTTTGTAAAACTAAACATCCGTTAGCTAAAATAAAAATAAAAAATAAAAAAAATAAAAATAAAAAAAAAGAACCTTATAATTTTTTTTTTCATTTGGATGAATTTAATATATCTTTATGGTAATTTTTTTTAACATTTAGATATAATACACAAACTTATTTCATACTAATATCTTGAGTATTCTTTAATATACAAATTTTTTTAGTTGTGAGGACACGTTTAAGTTACAATTTCCGACTGCTGAAACAAAGCCAAATCTAAAAACTTTAAAAATTTATAAAAAAAAACTATAAGAGATAGAGCAAAAAAATTTTACAAGTGCTTTCAGGATGATAAAAGAAGTAATTGTACCAAGTTTCATCAAAATCTGACATGGTTGGTGTCAAGGCCTGGGTGACTTGACATGGAATGACCCTTTAGTTGAGTGTGTCACTGATATTTCTTGCTCCTTTTCTAGACTGCTCTAATTGTCTGGTTCACGTAAGACATGCCTTATTCACACTGAATGTAGTACACATCAGGCTTTTGGAGACCTAGATCATCATTAAAATTACAAAGAATTTTTTTTATCTTTGTTGAAAGGAGCATAATACACTGGATGCCTTGCTTCCATAAAAGAGTATGGATCTTTACAAAGATTGGGACAGATTAAGTTTCTCTCTCTGTTTCAATTTCTTCCTCAGGAACTGTTTACTGGCACTGCAGTGGCTGCTAAATTTGTCAATATGAGCACACACACCTCCGCAACAGTATTCATAGGTGTTGCAATTCTCCAACAAAGCTTTCTTGTGTGTGAACATTCAAGCTCTTTAGACCAGAGCTTTAAGCACAGAATTCCTTTGCAACAGATGGTGATGGCACATGGCAAGGAGAAAGAGTTCACTGTGGGTGGGTTTTCTGTATACAGTGTGATCCAGGGAACTGTCAATTCTTCTCGTAAGCAACACATCAAGCCAATGTAGCTGACCCCTTTAATCAGATTCACCATGAATTTTATATACTTAAACTTTAAATATCCCAGGAACACTTGAAATTTTCTATTCCGTGTGGACAAACCACAAACTTGTTGCCTATGTATTGATAAACGTATGTTATTCTGAACTTTGGGGATTCTAGTGCATTTGCTTCTAAGCAGTCTATGTATAAGTATACTGCACTACTTCAAATATGATGATGAAACGAAATACAATGAAAC
This sequence comes from Schistocerca piceifrons, assembly GCF_021461385.2. Classification (NCBI taxonomy): domain Eukaryota; kingdom Metazoa; phylum Arthropoda; class Insecta; order Orthoptera; family Acrididae; genus Schistocerca; species Schistocerca piceifrons. The sequence continues at coordinate 936,948,888 of NC_060140.1, read as the reverse complement.
CCATATCATGAAGCAAATGTCAAATTCATGAGAGCAATTTAAAAAAAATAAAGGATTCTTATCACATTACAAATTTTGGAAAACCTAATAAACTATGACAGAGTTTCAACTGAAGCAAGGCTCTCAGACCAGCACTCAATTTATTAAGATCTCACGAGCCATCTCCTCCATGACACATAATGTGTGTTATATGAAATAGAGTGGGTTCTGAAAAGCAAATGAACAGTAAAGTGTGTAGTGGGTGCCACTCTAACTCAGACTGTACTATAAATAGTAGTGCGATATCACGAATATTACACAGCCTGGTTAGAGTGCAGGCAGGAAGTATTACAACACAGCTCACACCACATGAATAAGGCACCTGGGATGGTAGTTGAAATAATGTGCATAAATAAACAACTTAAATGTCCTCCCAAAAACACATCATTAATAACCATGCCAAGAAAACCAGATAGTGTAATCGCGGTGTTTAAGCATTAATAAGCATAATTAAATGCTGTAATTTGAATTTGATAATCACCACGTCAATTCAGAGACCACACGGTTCAAGAACTTAAGAAAACATTATACTATGCTGTGCAATGTGTAAGGGTAGTATCAATATCAGTGATAGTTTCATCAGTAATTAATTGTTTGTAATTAATTAAAAATCTATTAATACAGCAGAATGCCATGAGGTATCAGTGGACAAAAGACAGGAATATGCACAAATTGATACCACTGGTTTGAATCTAATATTAATGGTATAAGTTTCATCACCATAATCATCATCATCGTGACAAATTTATTACACTTATATTACACGGAGGGTGCCCGATGCTATACCACGATCTAAGAGTGCAGGCACCATCTTACTCCACTTATACCATCTGCACAGAAATGTGGGGGCATACTGCAGACTGAAAGCTAATACTGCAGCATCATCTCCTATCTTGGAAGAGTTGTCTTATTTGTCAAACATCCAATTTTCACACCCCCATACACTCCAAAAAGATCTTTCCAAAACATCAGGGACTGACAGATACATCCCCACCACAGATCTCTGTTAGCAGAACTATCCATTCACACTTTCATTCAGGGAATGCCAGTCCAGTTTTACAAGAAATTGGAAACTTCACCCCATGACCTAATAAAAAATTTAGGCTATCAACACCCTGTGCTTCTTTTAGAAGATTAAAATTGACCCTAACATGACACTTCAGAGTCTACCAAACACATACAACTGCCGAAAGCAGTTAAAGAACACTTATTTATCTATATTCTACCTTCTTGACTGTTGTTGTTGTTGTTTTCAGTCCTGAGACTGGTCTGATGCAGCTCTCCATGCTACTCTATCCTGTGCAAGCTTCTTCATCTCCCAGTACTTACTGCAACCTACATCCTTCTGAATCTGCTTAGTGTATTCATCTCTTGGTCTCCCTCTACGATTTTTACCCTCCACGCTGCCCTCCAATGCTGAATTTGTGATCCCTTATGCCTCAGAACATGTCCTACCAACCGGTCCCTTCTTCTTGTCAAGTTGTGCCATAATTCTATTCAATACCTCCTCATTAGTTGTGGAATCTACCCATCTAATCTTCAGCATTCTTCTGTAGCACCACATTTCGAAAGCTTCCATTCTCTTCTGGTCCAAACTATTTATCGTCCATGTTTCACTTACATACATGGCTACACTCCATACTTTCAGAAACAACTTCCTGACACTTAAATCTATACTCGATGTTAACAAATTTCTCTTCTTCAGAAACGCTTTCCTTGCCATTGCCAGTCTACATTTTATATCTTCTCTACTTCGACCATCATCAGTTATTTTGCTCCCCAAACAGCAAAACTCCTTTACTACTTTAAGTGTCTCATTTCCTAATCTAATTCCCTCAGCATCACATGATTTAATTCGACTACATTCCATTATCCTCGTTTTGCTTTTGTTGATGTTCATCTTATATTCTCCTTTCAAAACACTGTCCATTCTGTTCAACTGCTCTTTCAAGTCCTTTGCTGTCTCTGACAGAATTACAATGTCATCGGCGAACCTCAAAGTTTTTATTTCTTCTCCATGGATTTTAATACCTACTCAGAATTTTTCTTTTGTTTCCTTTACTGCTTGCTCAATATACAGATTGAATAACATCGGGGAGAGGCTACAACCCCGTCTCACTCCCTTCCCAACCACTGCTTCCCTTTCGTGCCTCTCCACTCTTATAACTGCCATCTGGTTTCTGTACAAATTGTAAATAGCCTTTCGCTCCCTGTATTTTACCCCTGCCACCTTCAGAATTTGAAAGAGAGTATTCCAGTCAACATTGTCAAAAGCTTTCTCTAAGTCTACAAATGCTAGAAACGTAGGTTTGCCTTTTCTTAATCTAGCTTTTAAAATAAGTCGTAGGGTCAGTATTGCCACACGTGTTCCCATATTTCTACGAAATCCAAACTGATCTTCCCTGAAGTCAGCTTCTACCAGTTTTTCCATTCGTCTGTAAAGAATTCGTGTTAGTATTTTGCAGCCGTTACGTATTAAACTGATAGTTCGGTAATTTTCACATCTGTCAACACCTGCTTTCTTCGGGATTGGAATTATTATATTCTTCTTGAAGTCTGTGAGTATTTCGCCTGTCTCATACATTTTGCTCACCAGACGGTAGAGTTTTGTCAGTAGTTCTAATGGAATGTTGTCTACTCCCGGGGCCTTGTTTCGATTCAGGTCTGTCAGTGCTCTGTCAAACTCTTCACGCAGTATCATATCTCCCATTTCGTCTTCACCTACATTCTCTTCCATTTCCAGAATATTGTTCTCAAGTACGTCGCCCTTGTATAGACCCTCTATATACTCCTTCCACCTTTCTGCTTTCCCTTCTTTGCTTAGAACCGGGTTTCCATCTGAGCTATTGATATTCATACAAGTGGCTCTTTTCTCCAAAGGTCTCTCTAATTTTCCTGCAGGCAGTATCTATCTTACCCCTAGTGAGATTAGCCTCTTGACTACCCAGTGTAATTTCAAGTCGAACAGGTAAGCCCTACGGTACTTTAAAATTGCAGAATACATTGAGTGAGTAGTGTAGAGCTCATTAGTAATCATCTTCTAAGGAAAAATTTGGATTAGTTTGGGTGTCAAATCAGCAGTGTTATCTAGGCTTTGTGACTGAAGTTCTCCATCAAATATTGCTTGCACAGACATAAAATTTTGTGGCCAATGTCCATTATAATCATTGCCATTAGAGGTTCATTAGAAAATCAATTACTTCATTCGGATATGTGGATCAATATAAAAATAACCAATGAATAAGGGAAGGAAAGAAAGATACAGTTTTCAAAAACAATGTCCATCTCCAGTATCCTGCAAGAAATAAAACCTTAGTAGTGCCAGGAAAATACAAACTTCAATTGTGCAGTCCATTAGAACAAAGAGTGCATTCCATAAAGAACTCTAGTATAGAAAGTAAAGTACTGGAATGACCAATTAACATACGTGTGAAGGACGTTTCCTGTGAAATATTGGCTGGCACTAATATACCAAAAAGAGATGACCATAAATATCAGAGAAAAAATAGGAGATTGAACAGGCTAGTTGACACCACCACCACCACCACCACCACCACCACCACCACCACCACGCCACTGATGCCTTGGCTTCTTCAGTTACTTGCCAACAGAAAAAAAGGATCACATCAGGACTTTAGTACGGAACACATCAATTGCTGACATAAGCTTCCACTGGCAATCTCTTTTTTACCTCTCTCTGTGCTTCACTATTTGTTGGTAGGGCTCCCTATATATTATGGATAACAACACTGGAAAACAGTGGGTTACCTTTCCTTTCTAATGTATTACTGACAGTCCTATTACTTAAGCATCTTGTACCTTCTGACTATATGCCTACTACAGCATTGATGGTGTATGTTGACTCCAAACAATGGAAGAAGACCCAAGTTCTTTCGATCAGTATTACTTACCAAAAATGATTAACATTTACGGGTGCAACTGGATTCTTAGCTTTCAGCTACACATCCTGAACACAATTTACTACCTGCACTTTGATTCCTCAGCATTTTATGAGGCCTGTGGGACTGCTGCACACTAATAAGAAAAATCAAAAATAAACAACAAAAAATCTTGCCAGTTGGGTAACACCAACTGCCTAGAGCAGCACGAAGTAAGAAACAGTGCCAAAAAAGTAACAAATTATTCATTTATTCATAACTTGTAACAGTCTACACAACACAGTAACAATAGCATGACGAAATTTACACAAAGACACATTCTAACAATAGAAAAAGTAAGCTCCTTATGAACTACACATTTTGTTAAATAGCAGGAGATAAACCGTGGTGCAACTGTATACTGTATCTGTTGACTGACAGTAACCTGTTGACATACAGTAAACATGCAAGTTTTTATGCTGGCTACTTAGCTGACTGAATTATAATGTTCAATATATGGAATCTGTCAATATGTCGAGAACTTTTTATGGGAATTTGTTTTCTTTCAGCATACAACACGAGGATTAAGAACGGCATAACAACCTATCCCCGAAAACATCGCCATATGCTGCTAGGCAGTGCTGTACTTGAGAGTACTGGAGGGGAACTTGAGGATTTCTTCATTTGAGCACTAGACAGTATAATAGGAGCAGCGAGCTTACAGATGTGCCTTTGATGTGTGGAAGGCCGAGTGCAATGGACGAGCCACACGATACAATTATCGAGAATGCACTACAGTTTGCACGTCTGCTTCAAAATTTGTGCAAGTATGGGTCATTAAGAAGTGGCAGGCTAGTGACGGCAGGCCGCGATCAGTGCGTTTGGTCATTAGGGAAGAAAGTATGTTGAATTTTGTAGAATTCTCAGGTGACCTGCTGGGTCATGTCATAATTACTCAATGATATTTTGGCAAACAGACTTGTTGCCATCTCAGGTGGCCCCTGATGACTGTTGCTCCACTCCTGTTTGTGTCCATTCCACTGTGGTGACAAAAGTCATAGGACAGTGATACGCACGTATATACAGATGGCAGTAGTATCGCATACACAAGGTATAAATGGCAGTACGTAGGAGGAGCTGTCATTAGTACTCAAGTAATTCATGTGAAAAGATTTCAGACGTGATTATCGCAGCAGAACAGACTTTGAGCATGGAGCTAGACACAGGGGCATTCCATTTCAGAAACCGCTAGAGAATTCAGAATTTTAAGACCCACAGTGTCAAGAGTGTGCAAAGAATACCAAATTTCAGTCATTATGTCACACCATGGAAAACGCAGCTGTCACCTAATAATTGATACTAGCAGTGGTTAAATAGAGCTGTCAGTGATAACAGACCAGCAACACTGCAGGGAATAAATGCAGAAATCTACGTGGGACATATGACGGAAGTGTGACACAATTTGACATTAATGAGCTATGGCATCCAACAACCGACACAAGTGTCTTTGCCAAGAGCACGACATCCCCTGTAGCACCTCTCATGGTCTCATGACCATATCAGTTGCACCATAGATGTCTGGAAAACTGTGGCCTGGTCAGATGAGTCCCGATTTCAGATGATATGAGCTGATGATAAGGTTCAAGTGTGGCACAGACCCCACAAACCCATCGACCCAAGTTGTAAACAAGGGACTGTGCAAACTCACGGTGCCTCCATAATGGTGTGGGCTATGTTAACATGAAATGGACTGCGTCCTCTGGTTCAACTGAACTGATCATTGACAGGCAATGGTTACGTTCAGTTACTTGGAGGCCATGTGCAGCTTTTTGTGGACTTCAGGTTCTCAAACAACGATGTCATGCCACCATGCCACAAATGTTCGCAAATGGTTTGAAGATCATTAGGGACGATTTGAGTACATGATCTCGCCACCCATATTGCCTGACATGAATGTCACTGAAAATTTATGGGACATAATCAAAAGGTCCTCCTCCCACGAACCATAGACCTTGCCGCTGGTGGGGAGGCTTGCGTGCCTCAGCGATACAGATAGCCGTACCGTAGGTGCAACCACAACGGAGGGGTATCTGTTGAGAGGCCAGACAAATGTATGGTTCCTGAAGAGGGGCAGCAGCCTTTTCAGTAGTTGCAGGGGCAACAGTCTGGATGATTGACTGATCTGGTCTTGTAACACTAACCAAAACGGCCTGGTACTGCGAAGGACTGAAAGCAAGGGGGAAACTACGGCTGTAATTTTTCCCGAGGGCATGCAGCTTTACTGTATGGATAAATGATGATGGTGTCTTCTTGGGTAAAATATTCCAGAGGTAAAATAGTCCCCCATTCGGATCTCCAGGCGGGGATTACTCAGGACGACATCATTATCAGGAGAAAGAAAACTGGCATTCTACGGATCGGAGCGTGGAATGTCAGATCCCTTAATCGGGCAGGTAGGTTAGAAAATTTAAAAAGGGAAATGGATAGGTTAAAGTTAGATATAGTGGGGATTAGTGAAGTTCGGTGGCAGGAGGAACAAGACTTTTGGTCGGGTGAATACAAGGTTATAAATACAAAATCAAATAGGGGTAATGCAGGAGTAGGTTTAATAATGAATAAAGCAATACGAGTGCAGGTAAGCTACTACCAACAGCATAGTGAACATATTATCGTGGCCAAGATAGACACGACGCCCGTGCCTACTACAGTAGTACAAGTTTATATGCCAACTAGCTCTGCAGATGACGAAGAAATTGATGAAATGTGTGATGAGATAAAAGAAATTATTCAGATAGTGAAGGGAGACGAAAATTTAATAGTCGTGGGAGACGAATTCGATAGTAGGAAAAGGAAGAGAAGGAATATGGGTGAGTAGGTGAATATGGATTGGGGCTAAGAAATGAAAGAGGAAGCCGCCTGGTGGAATTTTGCACAGAGCATGACTTAATCATAGCTAACACTTGCTTCAAGAATCATAAAAGAAGGTTGTATACATGGAAGAAGCCTGGAGATACTGACAGGTTTCAGACAGATTCTATAATGGTAAGACAGGGATTTAGGAACCAGGTTTTAAATTGCAAGACATTTCCAGGGGCAGATGTGGACTCTCACCACAATCTATTGGTTATGAACTGTAGATTAAAACTGAAGAAACTGCAAAAACGTAAGAGATGGGACCTGGATAAACTGACTAAACCAGAGGTTGTACAGAGTTTCAGGGAGAGCATAAGGGAACAACTGACAGGAATTGGGGAAAGAAATACATTAGAAGAAGAATGGGTAGCTTTGAGGCATGAAGGAGTGAAGGCAACAGAGGATCAAGTAGGTAAAAAGACGAGGGCTAGTGAAATCCTTGGGTGACAGAAGAAATATTGAATTTAACTGATGAAAGGAGAAAATATAAAAATGCAGTAAATGAAGCACGCAAAAAGGAATACAAACGTCTCAAAAATGAGATCGACAGGAAGTGCAAAATGGCTAAGCAGGCATGGCTAGAGGACTAATGTAAGGGTGTGAGGCTTATCTCACTAGGGATAAGATAGATACTGCCTACAGGAAAAGTAAAGAGACCTTTGGAGAAAAGAGAGCCCCTTGTATGAATATCAGGAGCTCAGATGGAAACCCAGTTCTAAGCAAAGAAGGGAAAGCAGAAAGGTGGAAGGAGTATATAGAGGGTCTATACAAGGGTGACGTACTTGAGGACAATATTCTGGAAATGGAAGGGAATGTAGGTGAAGATGAAATGGGAGATATGATACTGCGTGAAGAAGTTGACAGAGCACTGACAGACCTGAATCGAAACAAGGCCCCGGGAGTAGACAACATTCCATTAGAACTACTGACAGCCTTGGGAGAGCCAGTCCTGACAAAACTCTACCATCTGGTGAGCAAGATGTATGAGACAGGCGAAATACCCTCAGACTTCAAGAAGAATATGATAATTCCAATCCCGAAGAAAGCAGGTGTTGACAGATGTGAAAATTACCGAACTATCAGTTTAATAAGTAACGGCTGCAAAATACTAACACAAATTCTTTACAGACGAATGGAAAAACTGGTAGAAGCTGACCTCAGGGAAGATCAGTTTGGATTCCGTAGAAATATGGGAACACGTGTGGCAATACTGACCCTACAACTTATTTTAGAAGCTAGATTAAGAAAACGGAAACCTACATTCCTAGCATTTGAAGACTTAGAGAAAGCTTTTGACAATGTTGACTGGAATACTCTCTTTCAAATTCTGAAGGTGGCAGGGGTAAAATACAGGGAGCGAAAGGCTATTTACAATTTGTACGGAAACCAGATGGCAGTTATAAGAGACGAGGGGCATGAAAGGGAAGCATTTCTTGGGAAGGGAGTCAGACAGGGTTGTAGCCTCTCCCTGATGTTATACAATATGTGTATTGAGCAAGCAGTAAAGGAGACAAAAGAAAAATTCTGAGTAGGTATTAAAATTCATAGAGAAGAGATAAAAACTTTGAGGTTCGCCGATGACATTGTAATTCTGTCAGAGACAGCAAAGGACTTTGAAGAGCAGTTGAACAGAATGGACAGTGTCTTGAAAGGCGGATACAAGATGAACATCAAGAAAAGCAAAATGAGGATAATGGAATTTAGTCGAATTAAGTCGGGTGATGCTGAGGGAATTAGGTTAGGAAATGACACACTTAAAGTAGTAAAGACATTTTGCTAATTGGGGAGCAAAATAACTGATGATGGTTGAAGTAGAAAAGATATAAAATGTAGACTGGCAATGGCAAGGAAAGCGTTTCTGAAGAAGAGAAATTTGTTAACATCGAGTGTAGATTTAAGTGTCAGGAAGTCATTTCTGAAAGTATTTGTATGGAGTGTAGCCATGTATGGAAGTGAAACATGGACGATAAACAGTTTGGACAAGAAGTGAATAGTTTCCAAATGTGGTGCTACAGAAGAATGCTGAAGATTAGATGGGTAGATCACATAACTGATGAAGAGGTATTGGAATAGGATTGGGGAGAAGAGAAGTTTGTGGCACAACTTGACTAGAAGAAGGGATCGGTTGGTAGGACATGTTCTGAGGCATCGAGGGATCACCAATTTAGTATTGGAGGGCAGCACGGAGGGTATAAATTGTAGAGGGAGACCAAGAGATGAATACACTAAACAGATTCAGAAGGATGTAGGTTGCAGTAAGCACTGGGAGATGAAGAAGCTCGCACAGGGTAGAGTAGCATGGAGAGCTGCATAAAACCAGTCTCAGGACTGAAGACAACAACAACAACAACAACAACAACAACAACAACAACAACAACAACAACATATAAACAATCTTCCGTCTAATATAAAAAAGCAGAATTATTTCTTTTGCAGGTAACACAAATATTGTAAACAATTAAACCAGACATACAGAAATGAAAGACATGTATCATTGACTGTTTTCTGCACATGGTCTTATGCACAATTTTAAAAATATACAACATATTCATAATGTGTATGTTTGCATGGCCATCTTTTGACAGCAGCCTCTGCTGACAAAGAAGCAATGGAGTAGAGAATACATAAACAGGAGGCAGAAACACCGTAAGTGAATTACACAACTTTATAATCAAAATGGTATTTAAAATCTCATACAACTGAAAATGTGCAAACCTATGTATTCAATTTGCAAAATAGCCACAGAAGATGCTTTATAAATAAAAGCAAAACAGTCTGGTGTAAAATTCCTTTAATTAAATTGCAGTATGCTTAAGATGGAGAAACCAACAATAACTGACCAACATATTAGTTCTGCACATTCAGGTGTTCTGCACCAATGATAAGTGTAACACACGGTGAGAAAATAAAAAAAAGGGTAGAAACTTAAAAATTTTTAGGTGCTCATACTGATGAGAACTTAAAGCTGGAAAAAGTATATTTTGAAACTCCTACAAACAACTTAGTTCAGCCACGTTCCACTTAGGATCATAGCAAATATTGGGAAGAGAGAAATCAGTAAGTTAACATATTTCACATATTTTCATTCAATAATGTTGTATGGAATAATGTTCTGGAGTAACTGAACTTTAAGAAAGAAATTATAGTGCAAAAAATGTGCTGTAAGAATAATATGTGGTTCTCACAATCAATTCATCTTGTACACAATTGTTTAATGTGCTGGGCATTCTGACTACTGCTTCACAGTATATTTATTCCCTCATGTAGTCTGTTGTAAATAATTCTTTAGAGATCAAAAGGAACAACGATGTACATACATACATACATACATACATACATACAATATCAGGAGGGAAAAATGACATTCATTATCCCACATTAAGATCATGTTTAGCACAAAACAGGGCACACAATGCTACAACAAAAATTTTTGATAACTTACCCAGCGATAAAAAATGGCCAACAGAAAGCATAATATAATCTGAAAACAAACGGAGAAACTTTCTCCTTGACAACTCCTCCTATCCCATAGGAGAATTTCTATTAATTTAATGAATAAAGGGAAAATGACTTTTTCCACATCATTATGATCTACTGTGCAAAATGATCCATTGAACATGTAACTAACTCACTAGTACATCAAGGAATGGGAGGTTGCTATCTTCCACTTCCATGATAAATTGTATGTTGGGGTGCAGCAAATTCAGGTGACTGAAAACTCCACTTACACTGTCCTGCACATGTGGCCAGGTGACAAACTTGTCATCCACATAATGACAGAAACAAGTCTGTTTTTGTTGGCTGTGTCCAGGGCTTTCTCCTCAACACCATCCCTGGAAGATGGCCAACAAAAATCAACTTGTTTCTATCGTTATATGGATGACACACTTGTTCCCAGGCCTCATGTAGAGGACAGCGTAAGTGAATTTCTCAATCAGCTGAATTTGCTGCACCCTAATAATGTTTATTATGGAGGTAAAATATGGCATCCTCTCATTCTTTGACGTCTTACTGAAACGTAAAGCAGATGAGAAGCTGGGACGCTATGTGTGATCTTTATCTACATGCCCCGAGTAGTCACCACAGCTCCCACCATGAAGGATAGTGCTATGTGAATGGGTGTGTGCAAAACACCATCTGCAACCTAGACAACCTTTCAACTCAACTGGAGCACTTCAAAACAACATTCCGGAGAAATGGGTACAGCAGCAAACAGATAAGGCTGTACCCACCCAACAGCAGGAGGAAAAAGAAGAGCACAAGTCACTAACATACGTCCCATTTGTCAGCAATACTCAGGAAAAATTGGCAGGATCTTTGAGCTATATGATATTAATTGTGTATTTTGTTTTCACCCACTACAACATTGACCCCATTACATATACTGAAGTACGATTTTGGGCTTTGCGGACCAGGAGTCTACGAAATCGCTTACGAGTGCAACAGAGCATGCAATGGGGAAACAGTAAGCACTGTAGAAGAGAGGTGTTGTGAAAATGTCACAGTGAACCACGCAAGACCACCAAATCAGCCATGGCCTACAATAGTATAAAAACTGGTCGTACTGTGAACTACAAGCACATCAAAAATACTTGGGCAATCTTCCTCCTCCTGGGATTTCACGATTAGGTGCCATTGGAATCAGGATCCATGATAATGTAATTAACAACGATGGCAGCCAACAACTGAGGTGGCATGGAATCCTGCACTGAACCTAGAAAAAGAAAAGTGTTCCCTTGCAGTGGGGTCCGCACCTGACAGCGATAGCATGGAGACTGGAGACCAGAATTTGGAGCTGGGCATCAATATCCACACCACTGCCACAATCCACCAAGGTGGCCACACTGATAGCAATTGGAGCAGAGTGGTGGAGAGGGGTAATGGCCAGCACATGAAGGTCGCCGACAACAGCTGAGCATCAGATACAAGGGGCCTCCTGAAGATTGCAACAAGACTGTCTGCCGAAATATCATGGAGTAATTACTACGTGTCCTGGCTGGTCACCCAAGAATTCTACAAGCTAGAAAAACGCTGGGAAAACATCATATAGCATAGTAAGTGGCATGGATGCTGTGGAGACTAATCCAAGCACCTGCGTATGTCCCCTTGGATTTACTAATGTCTCTTAGAAGTGTCCAGCGTGTCTTTAACATCGACTCCTTAGACGTCTTTCATCTCCAAATGATGCAGTTATTGCACTGCAATGACCATCCTGCACGTGTGCATTTTGCACAGTGTTCTGCAGCAAAGTGGTCGTTTACATGTTTTTCGCTGATGAGGCCACATTCACTTGGGATGACTTATTCAATCACCACAACGACCATTTGTGGGCACCAGAAAACCCCCACTGTGTGCGGGGCACAACATCACTTCACAGTTAGCGTGTGGACGGGTTTGGTCGACGACTGCTTAGTCAGGTCGTACATTTTACCACCCCACTTGACTACTGCAAAATTTTTAGACTTCCCTGGAATAGGTTCTTCCAGGCTTCTTTGAAGATGTTCCAGCAAATGTGAGGCGCAGCATGTGGTTCCAACATGATAGGACACCAGCTTATATTGGGCACACTGTTCTTAGGTATCTGAATCAGTCATGCCCACATCGATGGAGTGGACACAGTGGACTGGTTCCCTGGCTCCCATGCTTACCGGGTTTCTCATGTTCTGATTTCTTTCTGTGGGGAGCGATGAGATCTCATTTATTCCAATCCTGTGGAGTGGCAAATGGATCTCTTCGCAAGAATCATACGTGCAGCTGCTGCAATCAAAGAAACTTTCGATGTGTTCGAGCGTGTCCGGCAGTCAATGTTCCATCAGTAACGGGCATGTGTGGTGTCTGCTGGTGCAAACTTAGACCATCGGTTCTAACATTACAGTTATGCTTATGTCATACAACATGTGTACTCATTATGTCCAAAAAGTGTTTCAAATGAATCACTCTCATTTCCTTTCCATCTTCAACCTTTGTTACCCCTTACCCTGACGCTTGCTGCCATGGGTTGCTATATAATTCCCAATCCTTATGATGTCAATCACCTCCCCTAGAGATATGTTGCAGCATTTCTAGTACATCCTGTATAACTGCTGGGGGGGGGGGGGGGGAGAAACACACACACACACACACACACACACACACACACACACACACACACACTCTCTCTCTCTCTCTCTCTCTCTCTCTCTCTCTCTTATTTCGCATCTGAGCTAGTCATAAAAGAAGAGGAAACACAGCACTTGTTGCAAAGCATTCCCCATGCCTTATTTTCACAATTACAAATGCGCTCGCTAATAATAGATGTAAGTTGTGTGCTATCTGTGATTGTAACTTCTGGGTTAGGGAAATATTTACTAATAATATTCCGTCTTCATTCACAATATTTTTATTTCTTGATTACGCGTTTCAGTGCTAGAACTCCGTTTTCAAGGATTGTATAGACATAAAGGGTGTTACATCTGCTTCAGTTTTTCATGTAGCAGTAATGAAACAACACAATTGGTAGGTTTAACAATATTTTAAATATTTTAGTTATTTTCAATTACTTTTTATTTACGACGGCAGTCTTAATTTCCATGAAGGAATTGAACATTTTTGCTGTGTCTTCGTGGTTGATAAGCTTGACTCTTCCAAAGATCGTATAAAGAATTTCAACAATGTACCGCGTATAGTTCATTATTCAGTTTCGGGCTGTTATTAAACATTTTCATTCGGAGGGCTCGACTGCCTTACAAATCAAAAAAGGATTTGACGAAGTTCACCCAGACTCTGCACCATCGTTCAAGACCATTTATTTTTGGATTAATGAATTTGAATGTGGTCAGCCAAGCATCGAACACTAAGCACGCTCCAGCCATCTAGTTAAGGTTATCATAAAGGTAACCACTGACAAAATCCACGATATGGTAAGGAAAGACCGCAGAATAAAAAGTCGTGATATTGCTGAGACATCATGCGTATGAACTGCATGGAGAACTGGCTCGGAAGGTGTGTGCCGCGATTGCTCACAGTCGACCAAAAGCGCATCCGGCCCGACATTTCAACACAACGTCTGGTGATGTTTAATCGCAATACGCAAGACTCTGGACGCCTATTTGTGACTGTTGATGCAACCCTATTATGCTTTACTGATGGATCGTTTGAAATTGTTCCGTAACTTGAAACTTCGGCATGCTGGGAAGAAATTTTCATCCAATGAGGAAGTGACGGCTGCAGTTGACGCATATTTTGCTGCGTTTGACAGAACCTATTCTTCCGATGGGATGAAAATGCTGGAGGGTCGCTGGACCAAGTGTTGACGCATATTTTGCTGCGTTTGACAGAACCTATTCTTCCGATGGGATGAAAATGCTGGAGGGTCGCTGGACCAAGTGTTGACGCATATTTTGCTGCGTTTGACAGAACCTATTCTTCCGATGGGATGAAAATGCTGGAGAGTCGCTGGACCAAGTGTTAAGTCGCAAATCACCCTCATATTCTTCTGCTTAAGCAATGGTATTGGGCTTAATTACAGGCCCGTTACACAGTTTTAATTTGTCAAAAAGTTTCAGGAAGTACCTCATATATATAACATTATCATAGTGGTCTGGTTTGATGTGCGTGTTCGTGCGCTACAATGCTTCAGTTCTCTCGTTAATCTCGCCTGGAACACTTTTCTCATTACATCTAACAATTGTGTCATTCTGTTATTGCTAGGTGTAGGTGGGACACTTACACAGGTGTAACACCCATTACGTCTGTACAGTCCTTAAAAATGGAGTTGTAGCTCTGAAACACGTTGGACAGTAATTAGTAAACGAAAATATTTTGACTGAAGACAAAATATTATTATATGTCCCTAATCAAGAACAAATGCTATGTCACATTACTGCCACAATCACTTTTCCGTATATTTGCTGTGTGTCCTCTAATTCAGTATTCTGCTTCACCAACTGCTTTGCTTCCTGCACTTGTATACAACAGAATATTCAACATTTACCTGCTCAAATGCCGTTGTGATAAGTGTACTACCTATTAAGAGATTGCAATGTCTTGCTCTTGGGTTTAAGAAGTCCAATTTAGTTTTTGAAGTTCGAATGTTATTTTATACTTCAAACATAAACTTTGCAGACGCTGGGCTCAATAGCACAATTCAGCGTCTTTTGTCCCTTCAGTTACGTAGTAAATGTTTGAAGACTAGTGTCTAACTATAGTAAACAGTACATACTCACACATGGTCTGTGAAGATAAGACTATCATACAAGAACTAAATTCTTTTTATTCAACCTTTATTCACAACTAAAATAGAATACCCATAATCGATTCAGAAAAAAATGAGTGCAGGCACTTCACGCATGTGGCAGACAGGGCGAATTAAAATTTGTACAAAAAAAAAAAAAAAAGTGTAGTGACAAATTTAATCATCAGAATATGCTAGGCACAATGCTTAAACTTACCGACACTTCGTGCTTGGTAACAGGCTGGTTGGTCCACTACATTAAACGGCAGTGGTGTAGGCGCCTTCTCACCAATACAGTGCATAAAGAGTCCTTGACGCCAACCCTCTGCCATCAACCAATCTGTCGATGCAAGTGCCATTATCATCAGGATTACCACGATGAGGCCGCAGATGAACGCAATCACCTGAAATGGAGAAAAGATTTTCTTATTGTATGCTTATTTTTGTTATTTGTCTACTTTGACATGAAAGGGCCACACGCCCCCCTTACATTCTACCAGACATCCACTTGCTTTACATTATGTTTGTTACGAAACACACAAAAAGTCTGTCATACGATTTCTTACAGCTAGAAATACCACTTAAATAGTGGAAACAGCAATAGCTATGGCAGAAAAGACACACAGTTTTTAATTGTCAATGAAAATAGGAACACCATTGCAAATGGGAAAATTTAAATTCAGGTCACTGCCAGAAAGTGACGTAACGCAAGGGGGGATGGAGGACGAGAGAAGAGTAAAGCCGTCGGCACACGGACCGTGCTGTCGAACGTTAACGTTGAGCGTGCCAAGTTCAACGTGCTGCTGAACGCTCAGGAATGATGCGACTTGTGCATACGGTACGTGGTATACGCGATCGCAACGCACTCCAGCGGCAGTTGAGCGATGTCCGTAAATCACACTGTTTACTCAACGGGCGCGCGTAAAATTCCCACGTTAGCACTATTAAAACGCACATTTCCTCCATCGTCCACGAAAAGGAAAGTACCATGTCCAATCAATAAGGACAGAGACATATAAAAGTTCCATTACAAACAGTGCGGTACAAATTTGGAATACTTCTCCGCATAAGATAAACATTATTTCATCATTCCCACATTTTATTAAAACCCCAAGGTCAGTCTTAATCACTGTTCCTACCCAACAGCAGAATCTTTGCAACATGTGAATTACGAAGCGAGAAAGAAAAGGAGCAAAATATCTTTATGGAAGTAGCGCAAGCTGTCCTGTAGATTAAGCCAATCGAACAAAGGCACCCCTCAAAAAAAAGGTGAACTTATATTAAAATAATATCAAATATCATAGTATATATTTATATTAAACTAATTATTAAGTATCAGGACCTAATAAAAACGCTAATGTTAGGAAATAAAATACGGTAGTGTCAAGACGCGAACCACCACCCCAACTATCAATTACATACGAGACAGTTACGCTACCCACTACACTAATCCAACAACACACAGACACCTCTCGTAAGTAATCCATGTATATTACCCGTTGCAGAAACCGTTATCGTAGATACGTTACTAATTGAAATTTAATTATAACAAATTGTACAAGAACAATGCGTTTTGGGTGGATCATCCTTATGTCACTGCCTTCAAATAGCCTACTCTCATGAGACGCAAGTTACAATAATTCTTTTGCCATGAATACGATGTTTCTCGTTATTTTATTGGAACGAATCACAGAATTACCAACGGGTTTTCCAAGGATTCTCAATTTGCTGCTGCTCAGAAACGGCATAAATACATATAGGCTTGAAATGAACGCCAATATGGCGCCTCACAACTCTGTACTGAAGGGAGACGGCGTGCGTGTGACGTAGGTGGCGTTGTGCCATCTCATTGGTCAACGCTCAGACGCACGCTCAGAATATCTGACATGCCAGATATTGCTCTGCACGTTCGGAAAGACTCCCGAACGTGCTATTCCACGCTATGACGTCAGAAACTCGGCACGCTCAACGTTCAACGTTCGGATGCACGGTCCGTGTGCCGACGGCTTAACGTCACAGAACGTACGAAGGTGGTATGAAAAGTTCTCGGAACGGAATATTTTTCAATGGAGTCTCCTTTTAGATTAATGCATTTGGTCCTAAGACGTTCCAGTGCCTTGATCCCATGTTGAAAATGAGTTTCCTCCAGGCCTGCAAAATAGTTGTCAATTCCGGCTATCAATTCTTCATTTAAAGCGAATCTTCGTTTGAAGTAAATCTTCGTCCACCAAGAAAAATTTTCAGTTTGGGGAAGAAATGGAAGTCTGACGGAGCCATGAATAAGGCGGGTGTGGCAACAATTCATACCTTAGTTTGTGCAATTTTGGTACGTCCATTCTCATGAGTTTTTGATCCAGCATCAAGAGTCGCGGCACAAATCTTGCAGATATTTTTTTTATTTCTAATTCTTCAGTTAAAATGTGATATACCCTTTCACATGACATGTGGCAAGCGTGAGCAATTTCACGCACTTTCAATCGGCGACCCTCCATGACCATTTTGTGCACTTTTGCAATGATTTCTGGAACAGTGACACATCTTGGCTGATCACTGCACGGATCATCTAAGCTCTCCCTACCAAATTTGAATTCATTTGCCCACTTGGCAACAGTTGCATTGAAGGAGCAGAATCCCCAATGTATTCTGGAAATTGGTGTGACTGTCCTTTGCTGTCATACCTTTCTTGACGAATCTATTTTTTCCATCTTCGCAAATCACTACGCGGGAGCAACAACAAAACCACGTCATCAGCACAGCTCTCTTGGGAGAGCACATACGTAGCACGTATTTACAGACAACAGTCCAATGAATTTCACGTGAACAACAACTATATTAAAAATCGAGTCCGTCTTGATGGCAAAACACTGTTATTTGTTTACTTATTTATTTTCCTAACTAGTTTCAGCAACAAATATCACAATCAGTGGATTTTTTAATCTTATTTATTGTATGTTATGGCATGTTTTTAAGAATTATTCTCACTGTTTGAGGCACATTTTCTGTGCGTTTTTCCTCAGCGTACATCATGTCATCTGCAAGTTCGTTGGACGGCATGTAGCTGATCCTGTACACAGAAAAACAAAACTATCGCACTTTGTTTATGATCAATAATATTATGCTATGTAATGTTATTGATCATAAACAAAGTGCGCAAGTTTTGTTTTTCTGTGTACAGAATCAGCTACATGCCGTCCAAAGAATTTGCAGATGACATGACGTACGCTGAGGAAAAAAACGGCAACAGAATAAAAACACAGAAAATATGCCGCAAACAGCAAGAATAATTCTTAAAAACACGCCATAACATACAATAAATAAGATTTAAATCACCCACTGATGATGGTGATATTTGTGATTTTTGTCGCCGACACTAGTTTGGGAAAATAAATACGTAAACAAATAACAAGGGGTTTCGCATCAAGGCGGACTCAATTTCTGATATTGTTTTTCTATGCACACGCGGACCAAACGGGAGAGTTCCGAGATAACATTGTTGTTATCACGTGAACAACTAGCTGCGCTAGCGCTGACCTGTCGCAGTGATTCAGAGAACTTTTCAAACCGCCCTCGTGTATACTAGAGAGAGGAGGGAACAGAGATAGAATTACATGTAACCGGGAGAAGTAGGAGCATTTGCTTTACTGTTTACCGGTGGGAAATTAACTTTTACCCCAAAAAATTTATGAGGTTCACAAAATGGTTTCTTCGCTTTTTCTTAAACGCTACAGAGCACTGAACTGTGCACAAAGTACAGTTGAAGTTTTTAGGA
This sequence comes from Schistocerca piceifrons, assembly GCF_021461385.2. Taxonomy (NCBI): domain Eukaryota; kingdom Metazoa; phylum Arthropoda; class Insecta; order Orthoptera; family Acrididae; genus Schistocerca; species Schistocerca piceifrons. Next base: position 936,930,077 of record NC_060140.1, on the reverse strand, counting down.
GGGATACAAAATAAGTGAGACTTCGTGTTGTGATTATGAGATGAAACGTACGCAGTTTCTAATGCGAGGCACTGTGGTGCATGCGTACTAAAGGAGACAATGAAGTAGACAGAGTGCATGGTACTTAAATAATTTGTCTAGCCGCACGCCTCCTAACTGGGTGTATCAAGCACTGGCATGGTCCAACAGACTAACGTCGCTCATGTAAAACCTACAGTCATTAATGATTAGTTCCACATTCTGCGGAAATATATTCTGAATCTTCTGCAGGGCACAGAGGCAAACAGAACCCCTTTCTACATGTGGCTTTCTGTCCATCTAAAGTGCTTATTCAACGTTACACCAAAGTTCTTCACTCTTTTCTGATGTGGTGGTACTGGGATGCCGTCAAGAAGAATAGGAAAAACTAATCACGAAATTTAGAATTAATTGACTGATTAAGCAATTAAATTTCTGATGGGATACTACGAAACTTCGGAAGTTTTTTTCCATTTAGTTTAAATACACATTTCATGCCCATTTGAGCACTGAAGGCGTTTGAGTAACGGCAGTACTGACATCGTCGGATCTGTCTCTAAAGTAAAGCTCGAGGTTATCAATATAGGAAGACAGAAACGATAATACGCCACTGATGTACACGGTGTACAACGAAGGCCCCAGTACTGAAAACTGCGGCGCCCCTGAGAAAGCGAATCCCGAATCCAGGGGACTTTTCATTGCGGCTGTTCCAGTTTCCTGTATAGTGTTATCACAGTTAATGCCAGCAAATGCTTCGCTGATGCTTGTGGTTGCCTATCACATAATTTCGGTCCTCAATTACCTTAATTCGAGCAGTATTTTAGCCACAGTTTAGAAAAATGGTTCAAATGGCTCTGAGCACTATGGGACTTAAGTTCTGAGGTCATCAGTCTCCTAGAACATTGAACTACTTAAACCTAACCAACCTAAGGACATCACACACATCCATGCCAGAGGCAGGATTCGACCCTGCGACCGTAGCGGTCGCGCGGTTCCAGATTGTAGCGCCTAGAACCGTTCGGACACTCCGGCCCGCACAGTTTAGAAAAACCTTGCCGGTATTTGTTATATAAACTGAATTTGTGTCAAGTATTCAACTGTGCACTTCATTCTTAGGAATAGGTTGAACCAGTGTTTGAGTTGTATAAAAAGAGGTTCTGGTACTGTGACCTTCCATGAGGTGTTTCCGAAATTTAGACGTCTTAAAACGTCATTTTAACACTGAGTACCTTAAAAGTGTGAATACAGCATTTGTTTTACCTCGATTCAACCGCAGAAAAAGTTCTGTCGTAGTACATCTCAAAATTTGCGGTTCTGATTATTTCGTCAGAAGTACCGGTACGGCGTGCCGTCACAAATCAAGCACTGGGTCGAACTATCCTACTTTTCTATTTTTCACTAGAGAAAATAATGTATGTCTGTCAAGACTTGTAATAAGTATTCCACAACCCTCTTTACCGTGGTAATGCTGATACCGTTGTTGCATATCGGTTCGGGAGAGAGTGTTATTATTGCTTTACTTGTTGCGGTTATTTTAAATTATTTTGTTTTCAGTTTCATTTTCAGTCTGTTTTCAGTTATACCGATTATTTTCAACGCCAGTTTAACCTAAGTGTTTCTGAGACAACCGAGCTTCGATCTTCTTCCTATTGTTTCCTGTCATAAACGTAGAAATCGAACAAAGATTGAAAAATTTTGATTCCCTCAGTTTCAAAATATATTGAACAAACATACTAAAGTAAATAGTCAAATAGAAGAAAAGTTAGTCCGTCCACCGCTGCTTTTCTCAAAAAGTGGTAAGTGGCTGAATATTACAAAAAAAGGCCACCAGTATTCTCCTGCTTCTACTTCTTTGACGCTCTGCTCAAAAATCATGTTGTAATCGTGGATCATGTCACTACTTTTGGGCATTACGAATAGTCAGTGCTAAAGGGTGAAAACTGAGGTTGGAGAACTACATTAAAGGCATATTATGTGCACACAAGCAACACATCAGCCACTTTCGATTTTCACTGTAAGCTACGAAGAACTGTTAAGTTTCCTCCTGATGTGATCTCCGAAGTTTGTTGCGGACCCTCTCGTTGTTAATCTTTTAAAGCAAATGGAGCATGGTACTTCACTGATACAGGAATTAATCGCCTCGTCTCTCACTGGGATAAATATCGTAACGCATGTGGTGATTACTTTCGAATGGAACCATTCCATGGTCCCGTTGTGGCGGGTGTTCGGTTTTCATTTCACTGCCCCCTCATAAAAGTGAAAAACCATTATATTATAACCAAATACACTGGAAGAAAATTTCATTTGTTTCACATTATTTTTAACAGTTCCATATAAGATGCTTGTCAATGCAGTAGAAGGGAATGCCGAACAGAAAGTTATTTAACCCAGTCTCAAATTCCATTACAATTCCCACGCGACCTTTTATAAGGTATGGTAAATTACTAACAAAGTATATCTGCCTCCTTTTTGAATCACAGGTCTATACAGACATCAGTTTGGAAATATTCTTATTGAAAAGGAAATGCTAAATATTGGTCTGACTATATTATAGTAAGTTTGTCAAAATAATTAGGTTTTATAACACACCAGTAAATTTACGAAAAACTTCTCCAATGGTCTGTTTTCTCAAGAGAATAATTCTGTAACTCATGACTGAATATAGAATGTCAGCTTAATTTCTTAATTAAAAAAAAATTACAAATAATAAAAACAAACTTATCTTTGTGACGTGTGTGTAACAATGTGCTTCATCAAGTTCAGGTTAGAGTTCTTGACAATACACTCATTTATCTACTTGTAATCTTAAGTAAATGAACACCATATTCTCTTCTTTCATTGACTGGAACGACTGAAGTTAAGGTTTTGTTATACTTTGAGAACCACCAAATTAGTCCTTGTACAACACTGTCCTACCCTTAAAGATCTGTGGATATTTTCAAAGATTTCATTTAGAGCAAAGGAGGTTAGAATAACCTCTCTGATAAGAGCACATTGCCAACCAGCATTCTTACAGTTGCAACATGGTAGCTTCAAATTGGTTTGCGATGGACGATCAATACGTGCTGCTTTTCTACCGAAAATATAAATGTATGACGCTCCCGCACATTTCAAAGTTTGCTGGTTGACAATATTGTTTGAAAATTTTGTGGATGCTGCTACCAAGAATACCCAAAGGCGGTTAATATATGAGAAACAACTCCGTACATTCCCAAACCACGAACTTTAATTAAGACTGTCGGTGTTTATTCAAACGAAAGAAGTAGCACCACCAGGAAACAAATAAGATAGCAAAAGAGAAGATAAAATACGTCTACGGTGAAGCGTTTTCGGGTTATCAGCTGAGTCAAGACGTCGTTTTGCGGCGGAGTTTCGGCCAGGTTCCTACTCGTCATCATCTGGGGGAGGGACAGGAACAAGGCGCTGGGGTCTCTCGCTTTACATGATCGATTCCATTAGAAAACTGACGGTTGTCTGAAATAAATAAATAAATAAATAAATAAATAAATAAATAAATAAATATATATATATATATATATATATAATGACAATCTGCCCTTTGTCAAAGTCGCGTATGTCAATGGATTTCTCCATTTGCAACCTTTACAGTCGCTACAGAGATTCTATATTTCTTCATCTACACGGATACTCTGCAAATCTGATTTAAGTACCTGGCAGAGGGTTGATCGAACCACCTCTGCTCCGCTTCTATCTCTCTTAACCGCATCACGTGCCCGCAACGTCACCGAGCGGCGTTCAGCTTCGCAGTGGCCATGTTTTGTCTCATCAATGTATCTGCATTCTGTTGAGCGTGCTTTGGATGAATATTGTGTGAGGCTAAGAGGTCTGCTGCTCCCCCCCCCTTTTATTGTGTAAACTGGAATTTCTTCTTCACATCTGATCGAAAACTACTTCCTTCAGACAGAGTGACTTGTATGAAGAGTAATAGAAGTTACCATCAAACAGACGGACCTCAGATTCATACGCACCACGAAATAGCAGAATATCCTTGCTGGATGTCGTCCTTTTACAAAACAACCGTCACGCCATCACTAGGAAACACATGCAACGCCGTACGTGCTCTTAGCACGGTGCTGCATCAGACTGGAGCATTGTTAGCTGCCGTGTCCCTACACACGAGGGTTCCCAGACGTTTCCTCTGATGGAACACTTTGAGAATCCTGGTACTTTGATGGAACACTTTGGAAATAAACAAAGTTAATATATTTATTTTAAAGTGAGAAACTTGATTTATTCAGTGATTACTTCTATTTTAAATCATAACTAAAAACAGAAATTATAACAAAATCAAAAAGAAAATGTATCGCCAAAATGGTGGAAAAAACCATTTTGTTAATAGTTTTTCGCGGAGCAGTTACTCACTTCCAGCGGAGCACCAGTGTTTTGTGGGGCACATTTGGGGAAATCCTGCTGTACACGCCTCTGACAGTGCTGTAATGGTGTACCCGGCACGGGATACAGTAACAAATACGATATTTGCAAACCACCTCGCATCCTACCCTACCAACAAGCAGACGCAACGATTTATTAACACGTATTAAATCTACTCGCAACTGCGAATATGGACGACCATCAGCTGTATAATGGAATGATGGCAATTAAAATTTGTGCCGCACTGGGACCCGAACTCAGATTTCCCGGTTATCACGACCAACCTGCACCCTTCACATCCCTTATGAATATTCCTGCACAGGACAGGCAGTCGCTTGTCCGGTGTCGTTGGATAAATACGATATTGCAGTGGCTGTCTTAGAATTCCTATGCAATGTTAGTTCGGTCACGCATGTATGCGTCGTCGATGATACTTGGAAAGCTTTTAAATAGGACTTCTGCATCAAAAAAGCACAAAGACTGAAATTTTTTGTAATGGCTGAAACGTCTGCAGAGTAACGCATAGCTATTTAAGAGAAGCCTAAAGGATTTACTTGGTGGCCAACTCCTACTCCATTGCACAATTTCAGTGCAGCAATGTGTGTGTGTGTGTGTGTGTGTGTGTGTGTGTGTGTAAGTAAAATCTAACTTCTGCACCGTTTCAGTGCAGTAATGTGTTCATTGTAAATAAGTATTATCGTAGTTGTATTACACGTTTATTACCTTATAAATAAATAAAAACTTTTTATTTTAAATTCAGTGCATTAGTATTTGTAAAATGACTTTTCATATGGTGTTCATTAAAAAATGACGATCATTCCACTTGGGACCTGTGGAATGGTACATTAGCTTATTTGATTTAGTTGTAAATATTTGTCATGTATTGTTGTTTTTCTGACATGTTCTACATCCTGGAGGGCCTCCTCACTACGGATCAATTGGAATGAAAGTAAATCTAATCTAATCTACTCTTTACTTTTGAAACAAGCATGTGATACTAATTAAGTTTTAGTCTTTACTTACAAACCGAAATTAGGAACCACATTTTCCGGAGGTAATATGTTTTAATTCTTTGTTCTCCTATTGGAGAATGCGAAAATATTTTTAAGATTATTTGCAAGGGTATTATTTAAATATTCCCTAGTAATAGCAATTTTCTATAATTCGAACACTGTTGATGTAGTGGTAATTTTAAATTTAAAAATGGTACCCGATCATAGGGCACTTCCCTCTTATTGTTTCGCAATAAATATTGATCATGTGAGCTGGATAAACGGACTCCTGGCGAAATGCGCTCCCACTGTACTAATTCTACCTGCTAAATGAAGGCTGCAGAATAGAAATTACGTACAGATTGTTATTGCCAGAGGCGACTCGACAGGCTTTTGTTTTTAACAGAAGAAGATCCATTCTTAATTGAAAATAGATGACACTAGTTGGCGAAGCCACACGGCGAGATGGGCGGTCGCTGGGCAACCGCTAGAAGGGGGCGGGAAGTGCGGCGCGCGATGGAGTTGAGGGCGGCGTCGCTAGAAGCGGCGGCGGTGGCCGCGGCGGCAGAGGGCGCCTACGTCACGCCGGAGCTGCTGGTGAGCGCCGTGCGCGACATGTCGGCGCGCCGGCGCACGTCCAGCGCGGCCGACATCACCATGTACCTGCAGCGGCGCTTCCCCATGCGGCACGCCGACCGCCGCCTGCTCAAGGAGGTCGAGCGCAAGCTGCACATCGCCACGCAGCACGGCCTATTCGTCCACACCGGCTACTCTTACAGGTAGGCTCACCAAACCCTGTCTACATCTACATACATACTCCCGCAATGCCCAAAAGGCATCCTATATTGGTAGTGTCGTCAATCGCTGCAAAAGCTGTTTTTCGTATACCTTCAGTAGCCACTTCTAAGTGATGGTATCGTCTCTTCAAGTCCAGCGTAAAGAATTGCTTGCTTTCGCCTATGGCCTCCATGATATTCAGAATAGGATATGCATCTGTTGCTACCTTGCTATTCAAATATCTACATCTACATACATACTCCGCAATCCACCATACGGTGCGTGGCGGAGGGTACCTCGTACCACAACTAGCATCTTCTCTCCCTGTTCCACTCCCAAACAGAACGAGGGAAAAATGACTGCCTATATGCCTCTGTACGAGCCCTAATCTCTCTATATTTGTGGTCTTTCCGCGTAATGTAAGTTGGCGGCAGTAAAACTGTACAGCAGTCAGCCTCAAATGCTGGTTCTCTAAATTTCCTCAGTAGCGATTCACGAAAAGAACGTCTCCTTTCCTCTAGAGACTCCTACCCGAGTTCCTGAAGCATTTCCGTAACACTCGCGTGATGATCAAACCTACCAGTAACAAATCTAGCAGCCCGCCTCTGAACTGCTTCCATGTCCTCCCTCAATCCGACCTGATAGGGACCCCAAACGCTCGAGCAGTACTCAAGAAAAGGTCGTATTAGTGTTTTATAAGCGGTCTCCTTTACAGATGACCCACATCTTCACAAACGACTATCCGCCTTCCCCACAACTGCCATTACATGCTTGTCCCACTTCATATCGCTCTCCAGTGTTACGCCCAAATATTTAATAGATGTGACTGTGTCAAGCGCTACACTACTAATGGAGTATTCAAACATTACGGGATTCTTTTTCCTATTCATCTGTATTAATTTACATTTATCTATATTTAGAGTTAGCTGCCATTCTTTACACCAATCACAAATCCTGTCCAAGTCATCTTGTATCCTCCGACAGTCACTCAACGACGACACCTTCCCGTACACCAGAGCATCATCAGCAAACAGCCGCACGCACATTGCTATCCCCCCTATCCAAAAGATCATTTATGTAGATAGAAAACAACAGCGGACCTACCACACTTCCCTGGGGCACTCCAGATGACCACTCACCATCGAGGACAACACTCAGCATCGAGGGCAACACTCACCATCGAGGGCAACGTACTGGGTTCCATTACTTGAGAAGTCTTCGAGCCACTCACATATTTGGGAATCAATCCCATATGCTCGTACCTTAGTTAGGAGTCCGCAGTGGGGCACCGAGTCAAACGCTTTCCGGAAGTCAAGGAATATGGCATCCGTCTGCTACCCTTCCTCCATGGTTCGAAAGATGATATGTGAAAAAAAGGCGAGTTGCGTTTCGCAGGAGCGATGCTTTCTAAAGCTGTGCTGATGAATGGACAGCAACTTCTCTGTCACAAAGAAATTCATTATATTCGAACTGAGAATATGTTCGAGAATCCTGCAACAAACCGATGTTAAGGCTATTAGTCTGTAATTTTGAGGATCCGTCACATGAATCGAAAGGAATCTGCGATACAGACCGTTGTTTTTGACCAGAGTAATTTCCAAGAATGATTACCTATCGAAGTTGCGGTGTCCAAACGATACATATCTAAAGTGCGATCGTAAATCGATGATGCGGCGATTATTTGTGATCGTCATTTTTATCTGTTTTCCGTCGTTCCCTTAGTTGCTCTAAATTTCATACCTCCGCGAATTATTTGTGAGTTGCTAGGCAATCACAGACGATTTATGTCGTTAGTGAGTGGGATGTCTGGTGGTGTTGACGTTTCTTCGGCTGATTCTCTCACATGGAAAAATCTAATTCCATGTTTATCAAGCGTAGAAAATTGTTCGACTTTTTGTCGCAAATATGGAGTACCACCGGACGAGGAAAGAAGGGACTATGTAGACTGTGGTGGTGTGAAGTGTGTAAAACTTCGGAAGAACAGTTTCGATGCTGAAATACCGTTTACAATTTCATTGTGGAAAGTGCGGAAAACGAACGAGTATCAGAAAGAATACATGGTTCGACTCTTCCAAATTATCCATCCAGACCACCGTACTGGGCTTTCACATGATGACAACACCGACGAGTAAGATAAGTCGTCTCTTTTGCAATTACAAGTGTTTTTGTAACGCTCTTCTTTTGTCGTTGCTGTAGCAACGACCGTAAACATACTCATAACGCCCGTCACCACAATCGCATTATCGATTTACAATCGCACATTCGATATGTATTGTTTGGTTTGAGCCGCGACTTCGATAGACAATCATTCTTGGAAATTACATTGACCAATGCTTTGACGTCACTTCTTGCACACGATTTTGATATGCTTTTATTTATTGCGCTATTTGTTGTCATAATTATGTTCGTTTCGAGAGAAAATATACTTACAATCTCTGGTGTGTGTATGAGACACAAAATACAGTCTCTTCTGTTTCACAAAGAATTACAACGAGGTGACGAAAGTGATGGTACACCACTTAGTATCGCGTAGTGCAGGAACTTGACGTGGCAGGGACTCGAACTCGTTTGAAGTCCCCGCAGAAATATTGCTCCGTGCTGCTTCTATCGCCGTCCGTAATTGCGAAAGTGTTGGCGGTGCAGGACTTTACGCACGGACCGAGCTCTCGATGTTCCATAAATGTTAGATGGGATTCATGTCGGGCAGTCTGGGTGGCCAAATCATTCGCTCGAAATTTCCAGAATGTTCTGACATGGCGCACTGTCATCCATAAAAATTCCGTCCTTGTTTGGAAACACAATGTCTATGCAATTGTTCTTCAAGTAACCGAGCATAACCATTTGCAGTCAATGATCGGCTCAGTTGGACCATAGGACCAGCCCATTTCATGTAAAAACAGCCCACGCCATTATAGTCACACCACCAGCTAGTACAGTGTCTTCTTGACAACCTGGGTCCATTGCTTCGTGGTGTCTGCGCCACAATAACCCTCCCATCAGCTCTTACCAACTGAAATTGGGATTCACCTGAACAGGCCACGGTTTTCCAATCGTCTAGAGTCCAACCGATGCACTCACGCGACCAGGGACGATGCTACAGGCGATGTCGTACTGTTGGCAAAGGCACTCGCGTCGGTCGTCTTCTGCCATAACACATTAACATCAAACTTCGCCGCACTGTCCTAAAGGATACATTCGTCGTATGTCGCACATTAACTTCTGCGATTATTTCGAGCAGTCTGCTTGTCTGTCAGCGCTGACAATTCTACGCAAATGCAGCTGCTCTCGGTCGTTAAGTGAAGGCCGTCGGTCACTTCGTTGTCCTTTTAATATAATCCTACTCACCGCGCCACTCTTTTCATAAATCCGAGATAGATTGGTCGCAGTCGATCTATTCAAAACCGCTTTCTTTGGATGAATACTGCTTTATTCGCTATACAACTAAATTATATGAAAAATCTTTGTTCTGGTATTACATAACCGACACTACATAAAATCGCTTGAAATTATTAGTCCCTTTCTATGCAGATCTTTTTACTTGTATGTATTACATTAGCTTTCTTCTTGTGGTCCGAGTTTTCGTACTTGGTTTATATTTTACAAATTACACCGCCTCTTTACTAACATGCAATAAAAGTGTTAACCAACTCTTACTCATATTCGTGCTAACGTGACAGGTTTTGTGGGGGATAGCTTTCATCAACTTATCCTGCAAAGCCTGACATGAGAAAACCACATTTTTTTCGAAAAGCTTTTTGAAAGAATTTATGTATTTCAATCTAGGCACAAGGTCAAAATTCATCGCTTCTGATAATTAGTTTTACTTAAAACTAGATTTTTTTATTACTATTAATTAGAAATAACGACAATTTTTTAATAATTCCCCCTAGACAAAACGCAATTTCAGTTTCGTAAGCCTCTGATCAAAATGACAACACTTCTTTTGACATTTTGCTAGAGATTTTTGTTTTTGTATGTTTTTGGTACTTCCGTCACCTTTCAACCCGGTTCAATTAATACACTGTAACACGATTCGCATGTGATCAGAACTGGGAATTTCAAAGGGAATCTCAACGTAACTTGGATGTACTGAACTATTTGTATGAACAAGAAGAAATACCTCTTTTTAAAAAAAAAATTGTCAAGAATTGCAAGTGCAACTACAAGTTGTAAACCACAACACTGACAATTAATTTATGTCGTTGCAGTATAATCTCCGTCCATTTGCACAGTTTTTGTTTATCTTTTAAGAAGAGCATGTATTCCAGTATGGTAAAACGCATGGTCCTCCTTTCGTCTGCTGCAAAAAGTATAATTCCTTCAATAAACATAACACATCAAAAGAAATCCGTAGCCATGGTAGAGCATACTAAGTTTTTGGGTGTACATATAGATGAGAATGTTAATTGGAAAAGTCATATTTTGGATCTCCTGAAGCGACTAGGTTCATCAACTTTTGCAATCAGAACAATTGCCAATTTTGAGGATGTAGAAATTAGTAAGCTAACATACTTTGCATACTTCCACACACTGATGTCATACGGAACAATATTCTGGGGCAAATTAACACCTAGACAAAAGGTATCCACTGCTCAAAAGAAAGTAGTTATAATAATGTGTGGGGTTCATAGTCGCACATCTTTTAGGCATCTGTTTAAAAGGTTAGGAATTCTTACAACTGCTTCACAGTACATTTACTCAGTGATGAAATTTTTTCTCAACAACATGGACCAATTTAAAATCAACAGCGACTTTCATGATTACAATATCAGAAAAAAGACCTACACTATCCTTTATTTAACCTAACTTTGGCACAGAAAGGGGTAAAACATGCTGCTATAAAACTTTTTGATAAATTACCAGATGAAATAAGATGTCTGACAGACAGCAGTAATAGTTTCTACAACAAACTGAAATCATATCTCCATGACAACTCCTCCTATACCACAGATGAATTCTTGAATATGAGTAAATAAATCTGGAGATATATTATATACATTTTGAGCCATTTAAGGGACTTGGATAGATAATAAAAATATTTAGGTATAACACTATAATGTAAAAAAAACTTGTTTCCTGTGCATTTGACATGTTCCACATCATAACGGCTTTTCCGTGCTGTTGATCAATGGAACACCTAACTAACTAACTAGCCAATTAAGACCGTACTTTTCACGGCCTCCTCCATCTCCGAAGTGAATCTCACGAACAGCTTCTTTTAGCGACCCGAATGTCTTGAAGAAGTCCGATGGTGCCAGGTCAGGGCTGCATGGGGGAAGACTTGGCACCCAGTTTTCACAATCTCTTCAATGGTGTAATGACTTGTGTGTGGTCTAGTAAAAGAACAACATCCGCCATAGCTTTTGTTGGACGAACACGCTGCAGACGTGCTTGAAGCTGCTTAGAGGTTCTGACGGGTTGGGCAGAATTTTTTGTGAAAACCTGCTCCAAAAAATCGATTCGTTGAATGTTCTGTAAAGTCACTGCAGTCGCGGCCTGCCGCTCCTCCGCGTTTCGTCAGCCAACGGTTTTTGCCCTTCAGCTTTGTTACAGCGACGAACTCAGGGTCTAACAGTGCTGATACCCACTGCTGCATCACCATACACATTTTCCACTCTTTCATGAATGTGAATGGTATTTTCACTGTCTGCATTCAGCAATTCTCTCATAGAATGCTGTCCAATGTCGATGTCGGTCATTTTTCAAGCGACTGCAGTATTGGCATCTGTCGACGCAAAAAGTTACCACTAAGCGAATTGGAGATGAAACTTTGCGGAGTAGCGCCGAATTCAAATTTTTCACTTAAACTTTATTTAAGAAGGAAAAATAGGAGGCATTACTTGTTGACTGATCCTCGCATAATGATCCACCAAATTAGCTTAAATTTATGTAAAACGCACGTTGCAACTGTGACGCTGGGCTTACGTGACGCCATGGGAATGAAGTCACTGTCCACTTGAATAAAAGCAGCAGCTTCAGCTGAAGGGGGGCCACAAGGCACGTGGACGATTGTTACGCTCTTGACACAAAAAGTGCAGGCAGCAGACGCTTTGCCAAACAAAGATGTTTCCAAGACTGGAGCCGTATTGATTTTGCTTAGGGTGAAGCTGGCAACACTGAAGCACTGAGATTTCTGTGTGCCGATCTCTTATTATTATCTATGGACAGAACAATAATAAACATACACGAAGATTTTGTTCGTTGTATACACTGCTCAAAAGAAACAGGGGAACGTAACTTTGGGCGTGTCTCACACACCATTAAACAATAACTGAAGATTGTGTATGTTAGGCAATTTTGGCTTTATCTTTCATCAATTAAGTACACATTGAAACATCATAACATCCTCATTTATTGAGGTAACAAGAAATGAAATGTCCGACAGGTGTCAAAATCAAAGAGGAAACAATCACTCATCCCCATATGAAGTCTTCACGGATTGACAGCCGAGTACCGTCGTCGTCTCGTACCAACGTTTCGATGGAATGCGTCTCCATCATCTTCAGGCGAAATCTCCATCATCTTCAGGCGAAATCTCCATCATCTTCGCCTGAAGATGGAGAAGCATTCCATTGAAACGTTGGTACGAGACAATGACGCTACTCGGCTGTCGTCAACCCGTGAAGACTTCATACATGAAATTCGCCGAGAAAGCCTGCACTCACAAATCACTCATCCCGTCATTCTGGGTGCTTTTTGCTGAACTTCTGAGAGCTTCAGAGACGTTTATGCCCTCCGTGAGCGTTTATCATCACCTGACGCCTATGTGGCGTGCTGTAATTAAGGCTATGAGGCTCACCCTGTGATATCTGTCCACATTCTTCAGAGAGGGTCCTCGAGAGTTCTTTGAGAGTCTGTGGTGGAACAGGACTACCGAAGACTCACGTATATGTCAGGCATATCCCACACACGCTCGATGGGGTTTAGGGTGGGACCCACCGCAGGCCATTCCATTACTTCAATGTTCAGGCTTCGCAAAACATACCTGGTGACTCCCGCCACATGGGTTCCTGCATTATCGTGCATGGGAAGGAACCCACGGTCACCACGTTATGCAGCAGTCACCGTATGGTCCAACATGAGCTGTTCGTTATGCTGCCTTAAAATAAGGCGACCATGGACAACACCAAGATCGGTACGGCGGTCAACACTGGTGCCTCACCACACTACTAAAATCTTGGTCGAATCTGTCGACTTCCTGGACAATAAGTGGCAGGTTCCGCTCAACATGGGCGTCTCTACATACGAACACGGCCATCATCTTGCATCAGAGGAAATCTGGACTCGACTGTCAGAAACACGTTTCACCAGTGACAAAGTTGCCAGTTGACACGGGAAAGGCACACCGGATGGCGAGCTATGAGATATCGTTTCACGTAGGGTACTCTAACAGGACGTCTGGGTCGTAAGGTCTATTCTCGTTACCTGTTCCTTACAGTCTTACACTGATCATGCAGAACACCACGACAACCGACTTACTATATATATAAAACCGCCTAGCCGATAGCAGCATCACTTGGCGAGGAATGACTGCCAGTCACACACACGCACGGTGCCTGTAGTATCACTGAGCGTGCTATTTACGGGTAAAATAGGAAAGTGCGTGATCTGAGTTTGACCGAGGCCGAATTGTGATGGCACGGGGGCTCAGCTCTAGCATTTCTGAAACTGCACAACTTGCTGGGTGTTCGACGAGTGCCGTGATGAGTGTCTTCAACACGTGGCGCAACCAAGGTGAATCTTCGCCCACACACCGTGGCGTGGGGCGGCCACCCCTCCTTACAGATGTCGCACGTTGCAGGCTGGGCAGACTGGTAAAACAGGGCATGCGGCGAACTGTGGTGGAACTAACATCGCTGGGCAGAGTATAAGTGTGTCTGAACACATAGTGCACCGAACGCTCCTAATGATGGGCCTCTATAGATGACGACCTATGCGTGTGCCAATGATAACACCGCAACATCAGCAACTACGACTGAGATGGGCAGTGGCAGAGCACCGAGTGGGCTGATAAAATCTGATACCTTCATCATGGCAACTGGAGGACGCGAATCCATCGTCTTCCAGGGCAACAGCTCCTTGACGCCTGTACTGCGGGACGGAACAACCTGGAGGCAGCACCACTATGCTCCGGGAAACAGTCACGTGGTCACCTGGGTCCAGTGGGGCTCGTGCAAGATACCATGACAGACAAGGAGTACACGCACTGGTTGCAGACCACATACACCCCTTCACGACAAACGTGTTTGCGCGTGGCAGTAGCGATAGTGCATACGCCACAAGGCCAGGAGTGTTGTGGAGTGGTTTGAGGACCACAGTGGCGAATTTTAATTGATTTGCTGCCCTCTCCCCCAACTCGCCTGATCTGAACTCAAACACCTCTGGGATGTGGCTCAACGTGGCGTCGGAGTTCATCGCCGCGCTCCCCAGAATTTACAGGTATTAGGTGACGTGTGTGTGTGTGTGTGTGTGTGTGTGTGTGTGTGTGTGTGTGCGCGCGCGCGCGCAGATATGGTACTAACATCCTCCAACGACCTACCAAGGTCTCATTGCTTCCATGCCATGATGCGTCGCCACTTTATCCGTGCCAAAGGTGGACACAGTGGCTATCAGGTAAGTGGTCATGATGTTCTGATTGATGAAAGTGTTCTAGTAACACATTTGAAATTGTGTTAAAATATTATGTGTTATATACATGCCAATTCATGAGCAATATTTGGTGTGTTTTTGTACCTAGATAACAGACTAAAAGAAAATAGCAAACAAATAAATAGTCCGATCGGACACAGCGACTCCAGAGGCCCTGGGAGTGCTGTGGTGATAGCCGTACGCCACAGCAACGTAGAGATGACCAGACATCGGTACCATGGGATTGTAATGCGTCGGTGACCTTGTCCAAGTGGCCTTTTGTAGTGACTTTTCTTCCTGTAGCGTGTCCACAATCTATGGATGACATAGACAGGCATTGGCATCTGTAGCAACACGACCGGAAGTCCATTCTTTATGTATCAAACAGACCGCCCATGCAACTTGCACAACATTAAGACGTCGCATTGCATGTGCTTGGGTGAGTCCACAGATGACAACTGTCATTGTGTACTTCACTCGAAAACACAGACTCTGGTACTCTCTTTCTTAACACAGTCAATAGATCACGAAAGATTTTAGTTGTTGCTTACAATGAAAGTTAGACCTCAGGCTATGCACCAAGACCACTGGTACCGCCTGTATCACAACAGCTTTAACAAACTTAACATTCGTACACGTGTTCCCATAATTATTTTGAGCACTGTAAGAAGTTGAAAAACCTCCATCAAATTATTAAGCAGGGGACCTGGAACCCTGCACGACAAATGACAAAGATAGGCATATTTAAGTGATCTGTGGCTTTGGAAATCTGCATGACTAGTGGGAGTCAGAAATAACGCCATTAAAAAAAAATTAAAGGTACATATCACTCACAAGGCAGCCTTTTACATCTCCTCCCAATCCATTTAGGAGGATTATGGAAAGACCTGGCCATCAACTGCTGGCTGAAGACAGCCTCCTTCCCCAGAAGCTGGCCCTGTCTGGGAGATAACATCCATAGGGAGGGCACACGGGCACGGTTGAAAATAAGGTGCTACAATTTAAGCAGTTGAAGCGGCTAGGAGCTCGAGATTATTAATATACACTACTGGTCATTAAAATTGCTACACCAAGAAGAAATGCAGATGATAAACGAGTATTCATTGGACAAATATATTATACTAGAACTGACATGAGATTACATTTTCACGGAATTTGGGTGCATAGATCCTGAGAAATCACTACCCAGAACAACCACCTCTGGCCGTAATAACGGCCTTGATACGCCTGGGCATTGAGTCAAACAGAGCTCGGATGGCGTGTACAGGTACAGCTGCCCATGCAGCTTTAACACGATACCACAGTTCATCAAGAGTAGTGACTAGCTTATTGTGACGAGACAGTTGCTGGACCACCATTGACTAGACGTTTTCAGTTGGTGAGAGATCTGGAGAATGTGCTGGCTAGGGCAGCAGCCGAACATTTTCTGTATCCAGAAAGGCCCGTACAGGACCTGCAACATGCGGTCGTGCATTATCCTGCTGAAATGTAGGGTTTCGCAGCGATCGAATGAAGGGTAGAGCCACGGGTCGTAACACATCTGAAATGTAACGTCCACTGTTCAAAGTGCCGTCAATGCGAACAAGAGGTGACCGAGACGTGTAACCAATGGCACCCCATACCATCACGCCGGGTCATACGCCAGTATGGCCATGACGAATACACGCTTCCAGTGTGCGTACACCGCGATGTCGCCAAACACGGATGCGACCATCGTGATGCTGTAAACAGGACCTGGATTCATCCGAAAAAATGACGTTTTGCAATTCGTGCACCCAGGTTCGTCGTTGAGCACACCATCGCAGGCGCTCCTGTCTGTGATGTAGCGTCAAGAGTAACCGCAGCGGTGGTCTCCGAGCTGATAGTCCATGCTGCTGCAAACGTCGTTGAACTGTTCGTGCAGATGGTTGTTGTCTTGCAAACGTTCCCATCTGTTGACTCAGGGATCGAGACGTGGTTGCACGATCCGTTACAGCCATGCGGATAAGATGCCTGTCATCTCGACTGCTAGTGGTACGAGGCCGTTGGGATCCAGTACGCCGTTCCGTATTACACTCCTGAATCCACCGATTCCATATTCTGCTAACAGTCATTGGATCTCGACCAACGCGAGCAGCAATGTCGCGATACGATAAACCGCAATCGCGATAGGCTACAATCCGACCTTTATCAAAGTCGAAAACGTGATGGTACGCATTTCTCCTCCTCACACGAGGCATCACAACAACATTTCACCAGGCAACGCCGGTCAACTGCTGTTTGTGTATGAGAAATCGGTTGGAAACTTTCCTCATGTCAGCACGTCGTAGGTGTCGCCACCGGCGCCAACCTTGTGTGAATGCTGTGAAAAGCTAATCATTTGCATATCACAGCATCATCTTCCTGTCGGTTACATTTCGCGTCTGCAGCACGTCATCTTCGTGGTGCAGCAATTGTAATGGCCAGTAGTGTAATTTCCCTTCAGAACCACAGAGCTGCACGGCGTTAAATGAAAACAAACGTGTTTAGACTGCCCGCAGAGCGACTGGGCAAAGCGCTGAGCAGCAGGGACCTCTCCGAGTTCTGGACTCACTACCACCGGCTGGAGAGCGCGTGCAGCAGTGACTCGAGCACCGAGAGCGAGGGCGAGGGCGAGGAGCGGCCCGCGCGGTCCGAGCAGACCGGCGAGTCCAGCCGGGCGGAGGACCGCAAGGCGGCGGGCGACACGCCGCCGCAGCAGCAGCAGCAGCAGCAGCAGCAGCAGCCGCCGCCCGCGGGCAAGACGAGGCGGTGGCGCGCCCGGCGGGGGCGGGTTGGCGCACGCAGCCGCGCGCCGGCGGCCGTCCGCGCCAGGCGCTGCCGCTGCACGCACTGCCGCAGCCGCAGCCGGAGCGCCTCGCGGGGCGGCGGGCGCCGCAGGGTGCGCCGCCGCCCCCGCAGGACGTCGCGGCCCCCGCCGACTGCGGCCGCCGCTGCCGCCAAGAGCAGGCGGCGCAGGCAGGCGCGGGGGAGGGGGCGGGGGCGGGGCCTCCCGCGGGCCACCGCGCTCGTAGAGTGTGCAGCCGCGACCATGCACCACCAGCAGTCACCACCACATCGACAGTCTCAACACGCTGAGGACCCGTCCGAGAGGTTGGTGCGACATTCGCGAGTTTTCGTTCGCACTTCTACAGAGTGCGGGTGCGCACAAAAAGGAGACGCGGAAAATGCCCCCTTGTTCTCTGAGGCAGCACAAATGACAGCCGAATGGCAACTGCGGGCGAGCCAGAATGAACGAGACGTTCTTTGCCCGCTTTCGGCACGCCGGTTGGCGACGCGCCGTACTGATAGAATCGAGGCGCAAGCACTGCAATCTTTTTCAAACGATTTTACACACGCTAATCGGTAAAGAAATAGATTTTTCACCTGTATCTGCTCCGTAGTAAAGTGCCCAAGATCTCGCTGAAGCTCATAGATAGTGTGATATTCCCATTTAAGTAAAACACTGTACGAAATTCCAAAAACTTTGCAGTGAAAAATGTGTGTGTCTGTGATTTAATGGTTGGTGTATATTACGCCATATGTTGCCGCAAAGAAAATTTAGCAAAGATAGTGGTTTTTTTTCTTCTTTAGACCTGCGAGGAAGTCCGTCTCCAATCTCGAGAAATTTTAATTAATGTATCACGTTCACTTCTGACCGCACCCTCGACAGATCAGAATACTCATAACATTTTCGTACATCCTAAACCATTCGAGGTATCAATACGAGATTTTGGTCAAGTGATAGCACGCGCAGAGGAGACTATTTTGCTATACCGTTAACAAATAGAACTCCCTTATCAACGGCGATATGATTTTTATTTTATTTTTGAATCCAGTACCGTATTTTTTTGAAGAGTCTTCAACAGCTGTTGGAAAGACGATTTGCTAGTATGAAAACAAAATTTAAATTTCTTCTCTTATGCTATTGCAGTCCGGAACAACGAGGTTTCCCGTAAGCTATTGACCAATCTGGTCGCCAATATCTTGCTCAATATGGCACTTGGTTCAGAATTACATCGCATAGCTCCTGCAAGACATGTTTATCCAAATTATACTGTGTTTTGGAAAAAGAAGCAAAATTAAACCTGCCAAGGAGAGAAATGTATCTGTTACTCATAACTGATTATGCTTTTTTTAAATGAAAAAAAAACGTTAGCAATTCGGACAAAAATAACTCGACAATTCTGTTGCAAATTTGGCAGATTCCCTTAACCCATCGAACTTTTAATAGTGAACAATTGGAATTGAAACTTACCAAAGGATTTTCTTCGTGTACTTCAAGATACGAAAATAGTGCACTATCTAATTCTTCTTATCCCTTTTCAAAGTGAAGCGATCATCTTCTTCACCTTAACTGTCTTTTGATGAGTCAACGATATATTATTAATATACAGGGTGAGCACAAAGTCTTGCCCTGATTATAAAAATTATTACAGAATAACCGTGTGACATAATAATTTACATTTGATGCCGTTACATTGGTTAGTGTTACTAGTTTTATTTTTTTAAGACCACTTATATTAGTAAACCTCAACGTGTGCTCCCTTGGTAGCTCGGAGAATGTCGAGGCGGTATCCCAGTTCCCGCCAGGTATTTCGTAACGTGTGTTCTGTCACAGTCCCCACAGCAGCTTGTATCCCCTAGCCTTCAGTTCGTCGACGTCAGCAACTGGTGCGACAAAGACTCTGTCCTTGATATAGCCCCAGAAAAATAAGTCAAGGAGCGTAATGTCTGGAAAGCGAGGTGGCCAGTGTGTTGGACCGTTCCTTCCAATCAACCGATCTGGAAATGTTTCATCCGGGAAATCACTCACTATCAAAGCCCAGTGGGGGGGCTCCATCTTGCTGGAAAAGTATCCACAGTTGATATTCTTCTAACTGTGGGGGCAATGAACTCTTGCAAAGAGTCTAAGTAAACGTTAGCGGCAATGGATTTTTCCGAAGGAAAACGGCCCAAAAACCTTGTTATGCATTGGACCTCACCAAACATTCACCTTTTCGCTGTATCGCTGTAACTGTACAGTAGCCTGCGGAGACTCTGAACCCCATACACGGACATTATGCCTATTTACCATTCCACTGACATGAAAGGTGGATTCATCGGAAAAGCATATGCGATTTAAGTAATCGTTAGCACCGTCAAGCCTGTTGACAATCTCAGTTGCAAATTCAGCACGTGTCAGCAGATCATTCGGTTGCAAGGCCTGCACGATTTGCACTTTGTAAGCACGCAACCCAAGCCTTTCATGAAGAAATCTTCACCACACTTGCTTGCGGTATTTGAAGTTCACGTGATGCTTGACGAGTAGATTTCGACGGACTCCGTTGAAACGATTGCCGAACACGATCAACAGTTGCATCACTCACACGAGGCCTGCCACTTCTGGGACGATCTTCAGCGCTGCCTGTTTCGCTAAACTTTGCATACCATCGCTTTATTGATTTAACGTCAGTAGGGCCGGGTCCATAAGAAGCCCGAAATTTACGCTGAACACTGATGGGCGATTTCGTTTCGTGAAACCAAAGCACACATTGCGCTTTCTCCTGCTTCGACCCCATTTCGCTAGCAACTAACTGTGACCTACCAGTCGGTGTTATGGAACACTAGCGCCATTATTGGTCACAACAACTAGTAACACTAACCTATGTAGCGGCATCAAATGTAACTAATTATGTCACCCTGTATATAATCTCTTTTAACCTTAATGAGTAGTCTCGAGCGGTTCACAAAGTAATGACTATCATGTTTTTGTAATCCTGTTATCCACAGATACAGAAGCACCAAATTTGTTATTTCTCATAGAACACTGCTGCATGTTCTTTGCAGAGTAGAACCGGCCCTATAAAACTCTTTTGTATCTCTGATGCTGCATAAACACACTGACAACTTGCAGAACCTTGACCACTATTCATTACAGTAAATATTAGCGATGCATTCAAAGATAAGATTCACTCCCTCGCCCTGTGCAGGACAGGAAAGGAAAGACGGTAGACTATTTGCTGTACTTTTTCAGATGTCAGATATAACTGAGGTGTAGAAAGAAAATCCTTTGATAAGTTTGATTTCCAGTTGTTTGAGCCATGTGGGCTCGATACTCAAACGATTTCCTCCTCCTAAGATCCTCTTTGCCTCAACGTTGGACCCCGAGAGTAGCGCCCTCGCTAACGATAAAAGCGGGATGCAGGAAGGCTGCGTGATCAGTGAAGTCAGTGAGGAACTGGCGTTTGTTTTGAAAGTGCGAGCGGCTCTTTTGATGTTGCGGGACTCAGCTGTCAAGTCTGATGACGGTGGAGTGGACTTTTGATGGCGCGAGGTCCAATGGTCAAACCTGTCGCAGTTTGGAGCCGACGTCTACTTGAAGCTGTTTCTGACCGGTTTGACACTAGCGGAGGCCCAGTCTCTTGACATCTTAAGGAGCGGAAGAAAGGTCGCGTTCTGCACAAGCTAGTTGAACTGCCTCTCCTCCTCCTCTTTCACCTTCTGGTGGGTTGTGTTTTACCTTCACACACAATCAGTCCCACTACAATAAGATTATTTGATATAAGTGTTTACTGAACGCTGCTGTCTTGCCTGCCTGCGTCCCGCTCCTCACTTTAAAAGTAGTTTGTTACTTACGGAAAAGAACTGTACTTGGTTTCAATGTACGAAAGGTCTTTTATAACTGATGGCAGCTGCGTATGAGATAGTATCTCAAATTAATTTAGTGAAGTTAACTGTCTATTATTGTCCATTTAGTGGTCGCTGATCTTGTCCAGAAATCTTAGATCTTGCTGCATAACATGGTTGTTTAGTAAAACTATGTATTGGCGGCTCTTGTGTTAGCCGCCTCCCTTTAAATGTAATCTGGAGAAACTGTTTATTGACAGCTACTGTCTTGCCTCTCCCCTTCAAATGGCTCTGAGCACTATGGGACTTAACAGCTGAGGTCATCAGTCCCCTAGAACTTAGAACTACTTAAACCTAACTAACCTAAGGACATCACACACATCCATTCCCGGTGCAGGACTCGAACCTGCGACCGTAGCGGTCGCGCGGTTCCAGACCGAAGCGCCTAGAACCGCTCGGCCACTTCGGCCGGCCTCTCCCCTTCAAATTCATTGTTTGCTGCTTATAAAAATCTGTATTCGTGATTTCAATATAATGATACATTGTTTTTATAACTAATTGTAACTGTATACGTGAAATTATCCTCAAACTTCAGTGCATTTCAGCTGACTATAATTGTGAATTAAATTATTACCGGTTGTAACTGTTTAAATAAATCGTATTTTTTGTCATCGGTCTTTTTTTTTATTTTGCTCCTGTTGAACATCGTAGCTCCCATGTGTGGGCACCATCTGAACCTTGACACCCAATTTTCACATACCACTGTTCATCATTAAAGATACATGGGATTCTCCCGAAATTGCAACAGAATTGGCGATTTATTTTTGTCTGAATTGTTAACTATTTCTCCTGTGAAGAAGCTATTATGAAGAACTGCTACATTTCTATTTTTGACAGGTTTCATTTTGCTTTTTGTCAAAACATAGTATAACTTACACAATAACTATTGCAACATAATCTTGAAACGGAGCGTCTTATTAAACAAGCAATAGGCGGACAGGGAGGTCAATACCTTATGGAGAACTTCACTGTGTTGGTTCGCTGCACCATAAGAGAAGAAATTTCAAGTTCATTTTCATACCAGCAAATAGGTTATTTTCCTATGTTACAAATATGGTTCAGATTGTTCTTATTTGGGGTGATTATTACATTCAAATCACACCTGCGATCAATATTCTCACAAAATATCTTATTTGTAATTAAAGCTTAAAAACTATTACATATCAAGTGTGGTCACATGATCGAAAACGCTCTGTTATTAACTGAGGGTCTGGTGACGTCACAGACTAGGAGTTAAGACGAAGCTATACATGTGTTACAGGAGTGTTAGCCCAAGTTACTAGGTTTTTACGAGCTTTTTCTGCTAATAGTTTAGCTATTTGGTGACAGAGAACGCACTTACAACTTTTAAGTAACAACAGAAAGGAATTTTGTGAACTGCGTACAAACAGACGAGGAGATCCACTACTGGTCGAAAACAAATCACTGGATACAGTAAGCACCGTGAAATACCAGTAATAGGGAACTGAAGCTCAAGGAGAAGAAATGTAACAAAAGCTTTGAGGTTTGCCGATGACGTAATAATCCTGCCAAAGACGACAAATGACTTAGAAAAGCAGTTGAACGGAATGGGTAGCGCATTGGAAAGAAATTACAAGATGATTAATAAAAGTATAGCAAAGGTAATGTCATGTAGCCGAATTATATCAGCTGACGCTGAAGGAATTATATTAGGAAATGAGCCACTGGAAGTAGTAAATGAGTTATTATTTGCGTAGCAAAATTGCTGATGATAATATAAAGCTTTGGTCTCTTGTTGAGCGTAGAGTTATTGCAGACATGATGCAGGGGTGGTTCCTCCCGAAATCGTAAGGCTGAAATGAAGGAGGAGACGGAAAAAGATTTATAGCGTTATGTATGGGCATGACTTGTTGGCAGTAGTACATCTCGTGCTGCATTTGACGGAATACCGATAGGTATTTGATGTGCGAGTTTCTGTTTCTCGTCTCCGATCCCTGTCGGTTCCTTTTTTTTCCCTTTTATCATCGCTGTTATCACGCCGTGTTAAAAATGGCTCTGAGCACTATGGGACATAACATCTGTGGTCATCAGTCCCCTAGAACTTAGACCAACTTAAACCTAACTAACCTAAGGACATCACACACATCCATGCCCCAGGCATGCAGGATTCGAACCTGCGACCGTAGCGGTCACGCGGTTCCAGGCTGAAGCGCTTAGAACCGCTCGGACAAAACGACCAGCTATCACGCTGTGTTACATGGCTGCGAGAGACATTCCATTCTTTGCAGACTTGAGACACTAACAAATGGGCAACTTCAATCGCGAGTTGGTCATAGGTATGTACAAAACCGATAGCTCCTTTCTGGAGTTCAAGCTTCCACGTCGACCTAAAAAGTGAGAGAGAAAAACAATGATACTGACAACATTGCGAGCAATCTGGCAACGCTGTGTTGCTGAATCCCTTCAAGATGCTCAGTGCGAGTTTCAGCTCGTACAGCCATTACGGGATTTTTGAGAGTGCTGTCAGTAAAGTTTTGTTTTTGTTGTTACTGAAATGGAACTGCGTAATTTAGAGCAACTTTATGCCATCAAGATTTGTGTCAAACCTGGGGAATCCGCGCGTGCGACCTCTGGAATGTTGGAACAGGCCTGTGAGAAACATACCTTATCAACAGCACACGTTTTTCGATGACCCAAATCATTTTTGAAAGGCCGAGAACATGTTGAAGATGAACCTTGCTCAGGGAGAAGTTCAAAATCGGACGAAAATGTCGAACGTGTGCGTGTTCTTTTAAGACAAATTGGACAGAAACTGTCAATCGAGTGTTTTACAAAGGTGTCCTCGAAAGGCTCAGGAAAACTGCGAATCGAGTGAGACCGGACATTGCTGACGAGTAGATGCTCCATCATGACAACGCCCCGCGTCACACGACCACTTCCATCACGGAATTTTTGACCTCAAAAGGCATTCCTGTTGTTCCACAGCCCCTCAATTCACGTCATGAGTCGTGACTTTCGTTTCCCTAAACTGAAAAATGTCTTAAAGGGGCCTCTAGAGAACACTGAAAAGGATGTGGCAGGCTTGTTAAAACCTCTACCAAGTTAAGATATTCAGCGTTGCTACCAAGATTGGGAACAACGACTCCGCCGGTGTATAGCTGCCTAAGGGAACTACTCTGAATGGCACAATATTGTTGCTCGAAAAATAAATAAATAAATAAATAAAATAAACTTTGGTGCATAAAAAAATCCAGTCATTACTTTTGTCACACACCTCGTATCTTACTGCAATGGTTCCATACTAACGCATACACACAACTAACCGCCATAACTTGCTGGTGGGTCACATAATCGCTACACTCATCTACAGCGCTACAAAGCGACCTGTGTGGTGATTTAATGGGGGTGACTAATATTAATGTCCGGACAGCTCGTACAGAATTGCTGCGGAGCTGTGCGCGATCTTTTCTTGAAAGTGTCAAAACGCTCCACAGTAGCATAACGTATTCGTCATTGCATTAACGTGACTTCGAGCACGTCCTCAAGTCTTACACTTTCTTTGAACGGATGCGAAAAGAACCCTCAGCGCCAAGCGTTCCGGAACAGCGAGCTAAATGCGCGGCGGATTACGACATCAAAGGGCAAATTCTAAACACGCACAAGCCTGTTACGTGTGGGTCACAGGTCAAACACTCCGTCCCTGACTGCCACGGGGGGTGTAGTGTAACTGAAGCCCTGGCACGAGGAACCAGAAATATGTTAAACTTGTGACGCAACCCTTTGCAAGTGCCGACTGCATGCTTGTTTACAGCCTCCTGATGTACGTCGTGTTGCAACTGCCGGCTGAATCTGATGACGGGCCTGCGAGCAGCTGATTGGCGGCATGCGCGTATTCCTAGCCCTACATGAAGCACTTTTAAAACATCTACGGTCGGAGAAACAATTAGCAGCACAGCTTTTAGGCATGCCGTTGTGGTTGCTGCATCTGAATGACGGCGCACGCAAATTTGTAATCGTACGTTTATAGAACACACGAATTTGTTAAAAATGAAATGTAAAAATATTACTATTCTTGAAGTTTTTCTCTGTCTGAAAATGTAACGTTAGCTAAAATAAAATGACGGCAAACACATTCTAAACACATCCTTCTTTACTGTTGCAGATTGGGTTGCCAACAGTCCCGATTTTGTACGAATCATCCTTACTTTTCTGTAACTGTCCCATGTCCTACATGAGCGAGACGACTTTTTGTTTACTTTTACGGTTTTGTGGTTTTACAGCATACTGCTAAATTTTTAATTTCATATTCTAAAGCTCATCATTTTACTTGTGTTAGTCAAAGCCAGCATGTGTAAAACACACGAGGGAGCAACGAAATAATCGTTTTGAAAGCCAATTGGTTTACCACATCGTTTTCATAACAGTGCCGAACAAGCTTTTATACGTACTTACTAAGTGACCTAATGAAGGAGTATTGACATGTTTCGTACTTTCAGTGTTGGGTAGGAGTAAAACAATATAATGGTGATTTTAGAGCTTACCAAAGTTCACAATGTTCAGTAGATTATGAGGAAATATAAATAGCAGTGGCAGGGAGATGGGAGCGACTGCAAATGGGAAATGCATATGGTCGCTGTCATCAGCCTCCGCACCGAATGTCAACTTAGTTTGCGCGATGAGTAGTGATAGCAATGATGACACTCAGAATGAAACCCGAAAGAAAAAGTGAAAAGGCGGTGATGAAGGGATGGCAAAGTGGGGACAGTTCTAATGTAAGATTCCATTTGTCGGCTTAGAGCAGTGACGTAATGTGTGATGTTTTGTTTATGTCGTAGACTGTAGTACTGAATGCCAAAGGCTGTCTCTGGATGTCTTCGTTACGCGCGTAGGATAATGTGGTACAACTTCGATTCAGGTGCAATTCCAATCAGTATAAGGTTTCCCGCCGTTTTTCAGTTTCGTAGGGCACTTGCCTTTGTGCGGAGTTGAATTTGTTACAGAGATAGAAATTTGTGTTACAAAGATATAAATTATTTCGTGTTGAGGGATAAGTGAGGTTCCCTAGTTTTATGCGCTTTTATAACCTGACTACTTTCTACGTGCTTGTAAATTCTATATTAGTGAGGTTAGAGACTTATTTTCCGTTCCCAGGTGATCTGAGGCATCTGTAGATAACGACTGCGTGACATTTGCTGCCATCTCTAGGCACCGTTCAGTACTATTTACTCTGATTTCACTCTCGCGATGAGAAATTATACAGGGCTATTACAAATGATTGAAACGATTTCATAAATTCACTGTAGCTCCATTCATTAACATATGGTCACGACACACTACAGACACGTAGAAAAACTCAAAAGTTTTGTTCGGCTGAAGCCGCACTTCAGGTTTCTGCCGCCAGAGCGCTCGAGAGCGCAGTGAGACAAAATGACGACAGGAGCCGAGAAAGCGTATGTCGTGCTTGAAATGCACTCACATCAGTCAGTCATACCAGTGCAACGACACTTCAGGACGAAGTTCAACAAAGATCCACCAACTGCTAACTCCATTCGGCGATGGGATGCGCAGTTTAAAGCTTCTGGATGCCTCTGTAAGGGGAAATCAACGGGTCGACCTGCAGTGAGCGAAGAAACGGTGAACGCGTGCGGGCAAGTTTCACGCGTAGCCCGCGGAAGTCGACGAATAAAGCAAGCAGGGAGCTAAACGTACCACAGCCGACGGTTTGGAAAATCTTACAGAAAAGGCTAAAGCAGAAGCCTTACCGTTTACAATTGCTACAAGCCCTGACACCCGATGACGAAGTCAAACACTTTGAATTTTCGGCGCGGTTGCAACAGCTCACGGAAGAGGATGTTTCAGTGGGAAACTTGTTTTCAGTGATGAAGCAACATTTTTTCTTAATGGTGAAGTGAACAGACACAACGTGCGAATCTGGGCGGCAGAGAATCCTCACGCATTCGTTCAGCAAATTCGCAATTCACCAAAAGTTAACGTGTTTAGTGCAATCTCACGATTTAAAGTTTACGGCCTCTTTTTCTTCTGCGATAAAAACGTTACAGGACACGTGTATCTGGACATGCTGGAAAATTGGCTCATGCCACAACTGGAGACCGACAGCGCCGACTTCATCTTTCAACAGGATGGTGCTCCACCGTACTTCCATCATGATGTTCGGCATTTCGTAAACAGGAGATTGGAAAACCGATGGATCGGTCGTGGTGGAGATCATGATCAGCAATTCATGTCATGGCCTCCACGCTCTCCCGACTTAACCCATGTGATTTCTTTCTGTGGGGTTATGTGAAAGATTCAGTGTTTAAACCTCCTCTACCAAGAAACGTGCCAGAACTGCGAGCTCGCATCAACGATGCTTTCGAACTCATCGATGGGGACATGCTGCGCTGAGTGTGGGAGGAACTTGATTATCGGTTTGATGTCTGCCGAATCACTAAAGGGGCACATATCGAACATTTGTGAATGCCTAAAAAAACTTTTTGAGTTTTTGTATGTGTGTGCAAAGCATTGTGAAAATATCTCAAATAATAAAGTTATTGTAAAGCTGTGAAATCGCTTCAATCATTTGTAATAACCCTGTATACAGCTTCGATTCCCTAGTAAAATCAACGCAGTTCTTTAGCTTGGTCCGTCAAGGCTGGTTCCAGTTGATATATTATAAACAATTACTACAAATAAGTTCTGTATATTCAAACATTTTCTCTCGCGAGTTTTTAAAGCAAATCCTCATTTTTTTTCTCTTAGGTGTCCCAAAAACGATTAGATATGAAAATCTGTAATAAACAGAGTCCAACTGCATTACACAGGACAATAATGAGTGAAATGGATGGACATTTGAGCCTTCGAGTTGCATCTTAATTATACACTTCTGCATGGTAAAGTGCGAATTAAAAAAAAATGCAAGCTGGATTACCTCAACCTACAAAAAACAGAACTGGTCATCCAACGGTACTCAATTCTGAAATGGAAGATGCTCTGGTCCTGAGAGATTTATTTCAACAACGGTGAGGATACAGTCCGTCACCACTCCAGTCATGAAAAGCTGCATTTCGGTTGGCGGAGAATAATAATTTTAAACATCCATGGAACTTAGAAAGCACTACTACTAATCGTTTAGGATTCTGTAAAACAGTGAAGTCAGTACGTATTTCTTCAGCATGTTTTTTCTCTTTTCTCTGATAATGTTGCTTATCTTGTACTGTAATGATTTTGCGTGTACATATGCAATGCAATGTATTACGTAGAACCAATACTGTTATTTACTGTTTAATGTTAATTTCATTTACGTAATTTCGTTGTAATTCTAGGAGCTTTGGCTCGGTAGGAAAATTAATATCCGTGAATAATACAGGTGCACCAAAAAGAATCATCAGATTTGAAAAAATAATGACTATTGTGTTATTTGAGAGATGTATGTGAAGAACGTACTGTTGGAAAGACCAAACACTCTAGTTAAACATACGAGTTCCCACCAAGTAGCAGCAGTGTACATCCACTTCAGTTCCAGAAAAAATGACGTCGCGACAACAGAAAGCGTTTTGTGTTCTATGTTTTGCGCAGTGCGGGTCAGTAATAACTATTCAACGTGACTTTCGTATTAGGTGTGGTGTGGATCCTCCTACAGCACAGAGCCTTAGACGATGGACTGAGCAGCTCAAAATGGTTCAAATGGCTCTGAGCACTATGGGACTGAACTGCTGTGGTCATCAGTCACCTAGAACTTAGAACTACTTAAACCTAACTAACCTAAGGACATCACACAACACCCAGTCATCACGAGGCGGAGAAAATCCCTGACCCGCAGGGAATCGAACCCGGGGACCCGGGCGCGGGAAAACTGAGCAGCGCCACACTGGCATCTTAAGTGTGGGAATTTTTAAATCGAAGGATTACTGAACGACGGATTGGTCGCACTGGACGAAATATTTCGGCCTTACATTACTGGCCTCCAAGGTCATCGGACCTGACAATATGATTATTTCTAGTAGCGGTTTATAAAATAATCTGTTTGCGTGTCTCCGTTACTAACAATAATGAATGAACTGAGACGTCGCTTAACATCAGCTATGGAAGCTGTAACTCAAGACATGATGGCTTCAGTTTGGGAAGAATCTGAATACCGCACTGACACATACCGTGCATCTAGGGGGGGGGGGGGGGGCATATTGAACACGTATGAGAAGGTATGGAAAAAAAACTTTCTGAATTTCCCGTTCATCAAAAAACAAAATTCCCTGCATATGGCATATGTTTATTAGTTTCAGAAATATAGACGTGAGTGTATATTGAATAGGGGACCTAGAAACGACGGAGAGGATTCGTCGCCGCTTGTAGCCCTCATGGTTCACAACTCCACAACAGGCTACAGCAGTCCACTCACCCCACCGCCGCCCCACATCGAAGCCATGGTTACTGTGCGGTTCGGCCCCCAGTGGACTCCCCCGGGAACGTCTCATACCAGACGAGTGCAACCCCAAATGTGTGTGTGCTGGAGTAATTATGGTGTACACATACGTGGAGACAGCGTTTGCGGAGCAATCGCCGTACTGTAACTGAGGCTGAATAAGGGGAACCAGCCCGCATTCGCCGTGACAGATGGAAATCCGCCTTAAAAACCATCCACAGGCCGGCCGGTACACCGGACCTCGACACTAATCCGCCGGGCGGATTCGTGCCGGGGACCGGCACGCCTTCTCGCTCAGGAAGCAGCGCGTTAGACCGCGCGGGCGAATACAGATGTGCCAAATAGGATGATTCTTTTGATACATCCTGTATTATGAAGAGACTATTGAGGAGCGATGGCGAGCTATGTCGGTTTGCAACTACTACGAGCTAAGTTGACTTTTACGAGTGAAACGGACTGTCTTCGTTTCGGGCAGTGAGGTGTCTATGGTCTGGTTTGGTATGCTCAAAACTGTATTGGGATCTGTGAGAGGGCCGAGATCTTTAACGGTTTAATTTAGGTGAAGTGAACAATAAACGGGCGGACTGCGCA
The DNA here is from genome assembly GCF_021461385.2 of Schistocerca piceifrons. Classification (NCBI taxonomy): domain Eukaryota; kingdom Metazoa; phylum Arthropoda; class Insecta; order Orthoptera; family Acrididae; genus Schistocerca; species Schistocerca piceifrons. The sequence goes on along the minus strand of NC_060140.1, from coordinate 936,899,633 downwards.
TCGGGGGGTTGATGCTCCGCCGGCCGACCACAGTCGTTTCTAGGAATCTGCATTCTTGGTATTAAATTAACTCGAGTGACCTCTGCTTTCTGCTTTCTGCTTTTTGACCAGTGACTTTTTATTATGGTGTACTCTGACGGATCGGCGATCAGCGAGACTACGGAGCGTCGGCACAAGAGATCTTGCAGCAGTCGTCTCAGGTAGGAAGCTGCAGAACGCCCATCTCTGCAGTCACACTGTCGACTGTCAACAGACATTTCATTGCTGCGGAGTACCAATACAAGTAAACTCATATTGTCAAATATCAGCGAAGTGTGTTACGTAGATTGAGTCAATTTTCATTTTACTTTTTGACAGTTCTCCATCAGTAACACATCGAATTAAAACTACTTTTGTTCTGTTAAGGTCAATTTCAATGTTGGAGCCTTACGTAGTTGTAACGTAACAAAGAGTGTTGGCCTGATGTTTACAAATCTCTCTTACTACAAGCCCTTTGCTGTTGGTAACGACTTACCGAAGTAAACAAATGAATAAACAGTGCGAACATTACTCCAGCGTTGTGTGTATTTTGCAGCACACGTGTCCGACTGCTGTTTCCATTTTCTAGACCATAACAATAAATACGTCTGCCATTTTCCGTGTGGGGTAATAGGCTTCCATTACGCTGGAACTAGAATATTAAAGCATTTCACAAACTTATCAAGACACAAACTAGTTCCATTAAAAGTAAAGTATGCGCTGCGCTTAGAACTGAATACGGTTTTCACAGCGACAAAACCAACAGATGTTTACAGCACGCTGTATCCATGGACAACAACAGCGTAATGTGTCCTCATTCCCGTACTGCCCTCAGTAGGTCGTTCGTAAGTTACTTTTGTGCGCTTTTGAGAACGGCAACCGCGTGCTCGAGTTTTCATTGTCGTTTTAAGTCTTGGTCTGAATCAGTTCATCAGCATCCATTTTTATAAGCAGCTTTGAGAAGAGTAAAAGCAGATTCTTACGTTCGAATAGTGTCGCCCCTATTTACATTCCAAAACCAAAGGAAGACAGAATTCATACCAAACAAAACAGCGCACCGGAAAAATATGGAAATGGTACATTGCACTGATTGAAATGTGTTTCGTAGAAAGCTTAAATGTTACCGTTAACTTTAAAATATCTTCTAAGTACCTGCAATTGAAGCTCATTATTACACGCTTTCATTTCTTTTAATGTGTATCATCATGTCAGTTAGGGCATCTAAACAATTTATTCTTTTTAAAATTTGGTGATTAAAACGTAATAGAAATCTACGGCTTAACACTGCTACACTCCTACAATGTAGCTTATTGACACGGCTTGCTCTGAGTAGCCAACAGAAAAATCACAAGTCTGCTGTCACCCGCAGATTTCGGATACTTATGAGGGTACTGCCATCCCCACTTACAACTTTTTAAACATTCGAGTAGCGCGCGACCGCTAGCGATCTGTACGGACTTTGTCGCCAGCACGGGCGAGAGTGTACGTGTCGGGGCGGACATCCGCAGCCAGACAGTGCCTCATCGGTAAATCGTGTTATGCTGAATCTCGTAATGCTTCTGATGTTACAAATTTTATTGCAATGTGGCTTGAATGTTGTGAAGAATCGGGTGAAAGTATTCCTATATAAGTGTGCTGTACACTGATAATCCAAAACATTAAGACCACTGCCCATCGCGGCGCTGGATGCCGCCTTGTGCCGTTGCGGTCACGTGGCGCGGTAACAAAAGTATGTAAGCGGAGCGACACGGACAGGGGGTCACCCTAGCGAAGATGTGGGCTGCAAATGAGGGAAAAGGGCAGGTTATTATTACGTACAGCCTATTAACAAATATCTCAAAAACGACGAGGCTGGTCGAATGTTCACGTGCTACTGTCGTGAGCATCTGCGGAAGGAGGTAGGACGAGGGTGAAACTACCACTAGGCGCTAAATGGGTGGACGTCAATGACGCAGAACGTGGGGTTCAGAGGTTTGTCTGTTTGGTAAAGTACTATAGATGGCGATCTGTAGCATCTCTGCCGAAAGAGCACAATGCTGGTGTACGCAGAAGTGTTTCGGAGCACACCGTTCATCGTACATTGTTGAACATGGAGCTCCGCAGCAGACCACTCGTAAGTGTTCATATGCTGACCTAACGTCGTCGTCAATTACGACTTCAGTGGGCAAGGAACCGTAGGGACCTTGATCGTCGATCAACGGAAACGTGTCAGCTCTTCGGGTGACACACATTTTTGCTACACTGGTCGATGGTCATATCCACAAACTCCATCATCGACGCTCGAAAGATTCGGCGCTCCACAAACGCTGGCTGTTGGGAGTAGTATTATGCTACGAGAGACATTCTCCTAGGCTTGCATAGGACCTGCCTTAGTAATCGAAGTCACGCTGACAGCTGCGAATCACGTGCGTCCCTTCAGGGTTGATGTCTTCCTCGATAGCGATGTCATCTTTCAGCAGTACAATTGTTCGTGTCTTTGAGCCAGAACCGTGCTACTATGGTTTGAGGTGCATTATAACTCAATTTGGCGTCTCGGTGACCAAATTCGCCCGATGTAAATCCTATGGAATCCGTCTGGGTCGTTAAATGGCATCATCACCGCGTACGAAAATCAACGGTCCATTATTTACGCGAATTACATGACCTGTGCGTAGACATCTAATGTCTCATACCTCCACGAACCTACCAACAGTGGTTTATTTCGTTTCGAAGACGGGCAAGCACGCTATTAAACAGGTGGTCATAATGTTTTGGCTCTTGCGCCGTCGCCCGCTGGTTTATTGTAGCAATCACGAATTCTTATCGATAGGGTTGTGACTGCATTACAGAGAAACTTCAGTAACACTACCGGACTGAACTGTGTCTCTTGTGTGGACTCCAATATTATTAATGAACTTTATCGAGGGACTAGGTCGCAAAATATTCTGAACTTGCTCGTCCTATAATGGAAGAATAATTTGTACCCAAACGCGTGATTAGCTGTTTTTAAATCTACCGTGTGCTTTGTTATATCACTGAAGGATTGTCATAATATAGGAGAGCATATGGAAGACACCGGCTGTAAATAATGGCAAGCTACAGTCGGTGGGAAACAAAGTTACTGTATGCAAAACATGGTAAGTTGGTTCACATGGCTCTGAGCACTATGGGACTTAACATCTGAGGTCATCAGTCCTCCAGAACTTAGAACTACTTAAACCTAATTAACCTAAGGACATCACACACATCCATACCCGAGGTAGGATTCGAACCTGCGACCGTAGCGGTCTCGCGGTCCCAGACTGAAGCGCCTAGAACCGCTCGTCCACCACGACCGGCAAAACATGGTAAGTGATGTGCTTTATTCGGATTAGTTGATACTTCCAAGACAAACCATGGAATGGCAGCTCTATCTCCAATTTCAGATTCTGAATAATGGCAACTTTGTCAGGATGCGTGCATGTAAACAATGATGCCAGCAAAACAGCTGCTAGCAGTAGAACGCGAGCGGTGTTCGTGACAGGAAAATGCTTTTCAGGGGCGATTTTTACGAAAATGAGGATGTGGATAATTACAACTCGGATAAAGAGCCAGAATATGTTCCTGAACGCAAATGCGCTTTAAAATTTTTTGCTGATCAAGTAAATGTAATAAGCAAGTAAACAATGTTAAGATTCGACTCTCACCCTAGTTTAGGTAAGTTTACAAGACAGGATGATGGTGTAAATGTCCACCTACCACTTTGACATAAGACCAAAATTTCTTAAGATTTTCTGCCAAGTCAGTACATAGAACTTTCCTTCCGAATTCGTTGAACGCCTCTCGCATAGACCTCCTCAGATTACATTTCGCTTCGTGTAATTTTTGTTAGTCTGCAAGGCTTTGGCTATGTTTATGTTTGCTGTGGAGTTCCCTTTGCTTCCGTAGCATTTTTCTAACTCGGTTGTTGTACCACGGCGGCTCGTTTCCATCTCTTACGATCTTGCTTGGCACATACTCATCTAATGCATATTGTACGATGGTTTTGAACTTTGTCCACTGATCCTCAACACTATCTGTACTTGAGACAAAACTTTTGTGTTGAGCCGTCAAGTACTCTGAAATCTGCTTTTTGTCACTTTTGCTAAACAGAAAAATCTTCCTACCTTTTTTAACATTTCTATTTACGGCTGAAATCACCGATGCTGTAACCGCTTTATGATCGCTGATTCCCTGTTTTGCGTTAACTGTTTCACATAGTTCAGGTTTGTCTGTCACCAGAAGGTCTAATATGTTATCGCCACGAGTCGGTGCTCTGCTTAACTGCTCAAGGTACTTTTCAGATAATGCACTTAAAAAAAATTCACTGGATTCTTTGTCTCTGCCACCCGTTATAAACGTTTGAGTCTCCCAGTCTATATCTGGTAAATTAAAATCTCCACCGAAAACTATAACATGGTCGAGAAATCTACTCGAAATATTTTCCAAATTTTCCTTCAGGTGCTCTGCCACAACAGCTGCTGAGCCACGTGGCCTATAGAGACATCCAATTGCCAAGTTTGAGCCTGCTTTATCCGTGACCTTCACCCAAATTATTTCACATTTCGGATCTCCGTCAATTTCCTTCGATACTATTGCACTTTTTATCGCTATGAACACGCCACGAGGCCCCCCCCCCCCCCGCCCCCGCTTCACTGTCCAGCCTGCCTCTGCGGTATATATTCCAATCTGAGAATGAGATTTTCCCTCTGCAGCGGAGCGTGCGCTGATATGAAACTTCCTGGCAGATTAAAACTGTGTGCCGGACCGAGACTCGAACTCGGGACCTTGCCTTTCGCGGGCAAATGCTTTGCCATCTGAGCAGACAGTTTTAATCTGCCAGGAAGTTTCATATCAGCGCACACTCCGCTGCAGAGTGGAAATCTCTTTCTGGAAACATCCCCAGGTTGTGGCTAAGTTTCATATCAGCGCACACTCCGCTGCAGAGTGGAAATCTCATTCTGGAAACATCCCCCGGTTGTGGCTAAGCCATGTCTCCGCAATATCCTTTCTTTCAGGAGTGCTAGTTCCGCAAGGTTCGCAGGAGAGCTTCTGTAAAGTTTGGAAGGTAGGAGACGAGGTACTGGCAGAATAGAAGCTGTGAGGACGGGTCGTGAGTCGTGCTTGGGTAGCTCAGATGGCAGAGGACTTGCCCGCGAAAGGCAAAGGTCCCGAGTTCGAGTCTCGGTCGGGCACACAGTTTTAATCTGCCAGGAAGTTTTATTTCAGTCTGAGTTTAGAATTTCATTACTGTTTACATCTGGTTTCAGCCAACTTTCCGTCCCTAGTACTATGTGGGCATTGTGACCGTTTATTAATGAGAGAAGTTCTGGGATCTTTCTATAGTAAAAGTTGTAATGGGTTGTAACAAAACCGTTTTGACTTTATCGGAGATGAAATACTATTGCTTTATTCACACAGCTTCTTGTATTCTCTCCTGAACTGTGATCTTAAATAGAGCATTTTTTCTACTTTTTTTTGTCAAATACTAGATAGCATCCCTCTTTCTGCTTCTGTACTCTTGGTATGTCACATCCCAAAGACTGGGAAGACTTGAAATACACAGTGTTCTCTCCAGGACAGCAAATATAAACTGACTCGGAAAATGTACTCACTAAAACAAGTCGCGCAACTTCTGCACCGTGACAGTCGCGGAACAGCCCCAAAACTTGTCCTGTGATTCGGGTTATCCGACACTGTCGCTAGGTGTATAACCTACTGCACCTTGCACGTTAGACAAGTAATAAATTAAGAACTCTTGTTCGTGTATTAAATACTTGTCTTCTGTATTCAAATAAATCGCATGTACACCTCCGAATGCAAAGGAGGCACTACCTGTGAAAACAGTTGAATTGAATGATTTTCATTTTTCTGTAGCACCTTTTTCTTACCTTTGTACCGTTTAAGTAAGACTCATTCCTTCAGAGTTGAGAATAATTTGTGAACTACATGAATTGTGGTTCAAAAGAATATTTATTTCAAAATGTATTCCAATTCTATGAAATGTATTACGTGGAGACGAAGTCCGATATAACAATAGAAAACTATAGCTGAAGGAAGTATTTGTTAACTACGACTGTGTGTTAAGTTGGCGGTAAACTATTTATGACAAGGTATTTTACTGGCTTGCTCAGCATCAAACGCGTCTTTATGTTTTATGTGGAACTAAATGTGTCGTAAACACCTAGCGAATTTCTCCAGCAGGTGTCACTTATATGATTAGGTAGTGGAACATTGCAGAAACAGTTTTGCAGTTTTTTTCTTTTCCACAGATAACCCGTGTAACGCTACAGTGAGCGGCTTAACAAAACACTACCGATCCACAAGGGTAGGCGCCTGCACAGATACTGGCTTAAGGTCAGTTTTGACAGGTTGCCGGTACGACGGACAGTGGCACATTCCTCGGCGGGCGGCCTCACGTTGCGCTCGCCGCGGCACGCCCCCGCGCCCCACGCACGCTCGCTCGCTCACTCACCTGCGCTATCTGGTTGGCCGCCATGGCGACCGCGGGTGTCGCCCCAGCTGTGGCCGTCACGATGGCCGCATGCGCGTGCTGCTCATCCAGGGGTCGCCCTCCTCCTACACTTTACGGGCAAACTTAGGGGGCGCCGCCGCCGCCGGCCGGCCGGGCTCCACAGCGGGAAACTCGAGGGTCGACAACATGCGTGGCTGCTTCGCAATTTCCTGCCGTCTGCAGCGCGACGGCGCTGAACAGAATTACGCCTTGGTGAAAACAAGCGCCTCTTCTCGAATTTTTTTTTATCTGTTTTGTTTTTGTGACGCTAAATTAAAACATCACTGTTATAGAGAACAAGATATCGCAACGAGACACCTGGAACTGACAACCGAATTGTCGAGATCCCTGCGAGAACATCTCACGACAAAACTATTCCACCTAGTATGCAAGACTGATGAGATATGCGAAATATCCCTCACAGCTCAAGAATAATTTGATAATTCCAAAAACGGCATGCTTAATGACAGGTGTGAATACCACCAGCTTATCAGTTTTATAAGTCAGGAATGAAAATTATTGACACGAACTATTTACAGAAGAATGAAGCCGATCTTGAGTAACACTAGTTTGAGCTCCAGTAAAATGTACCAACTTGCAAAGCAACACTGAACTGCTACTAATCCAAGAAGATAAGTTAAAGAAAGGTAAACCTGCGTTTATAGAATTTGTAGATTTAGACTAAGCTTTTGGAACTTAAGTGGACTACACACTTCGAAATTCTGAATGTAATACGGATAACACACAGGGAGCGAAGGTTGTCTAAAACTTGTAAAGAAACCAGTCTGCAGTTAAAAGGGTCGAGGAACACGAATGAGAGTGATGCTTTAGAAGGGAATGAGACAGGGTTGGAGCCACTCCTCGAAATTATTCAATCTGTATACTGAACACGCAATAAAGGAAGCCAAGTAAAAATCTGAGAGGCAAATTAAATTTCAGGACAAGAAATAAAAACTTTGAGGCTTGCCGATGACATTGTAATTTGTCAGGGACACCAAATAACTGAAGAGCAGTTGAACTGAATGGATCCTCTCTTGAAACGCTGTTACAAGATGAACATGAACTAAAGTAATACAAGGGCTATGAGATGCAGTCGAATTAAATCAGGCGATGCTGAGGGAATTAAGTTAGCAAATGACATATTAGAAGTAACCCACGAGTTCAACTTTTTTTGCGCAGAAAAAAAAAAAAACTGATCATGGCCGAAGTAGAGACGTAAAATGCAACTGGCAATAACACAGGCTTTTCTAAAAATGAGAAATTTGTTGACATCGAATTTAACTGAGGCGTTAGGTCTTTTCCGAAGATATTCGTCTTGATTATAGCCTTGTACGGAAGAGCAACGCAGACAGTAAGTAATTCATATAAGACGAGGTTAGGAGCTTTTGAAATGTCATGCTACAGAGAACTGCGTAAGTTTAGATCTACTGACCGGATAACTAGCGAAGAAGTATTGAATCGAACGGAGCGGGAAAGACATTTATCGCACAACTAGACTAAAAGAAGAGATCAGTCGATAGAAGTTTTCATGAGACATAAAAGAATAGTCAGTCGGGGGGGGGGGGGGGGGGGGAGTGAGTTTAAGAAGCACCTTACAGCTTGACTTCGCTTTCTCACATGAGATAATTTGGAGAAAAAAAAAAACATTACAGCAACATATAACAGTTACAGCGAAATAAAGATCTGACTTCTATAAGACAGTTCAATGTATGCAGGTTGTTGTTATGCAAAGAGGCTTGTGCAGGGTAAGCTAGCGTCGCCATCTGCACCGAACCGTCTTGGGAATGAAGGCTACAACAATAAGAAACAACGCTAACGCAGACACACGTTAGAAGAATAAGAGGTGGAGGCGGTGGGAGGGGAGAAATAGATAAAGAACGGCTGAACGCCTCTCTCTAGCATCATAGCTGCTCCAATCAAGCATTTCAATTGATCCCAGCACATCAAATCGCACCGCCAGGGGCTTTCGACACCATTCTCCTCCGTTTCCCCTCTGCTGCGCAGTTAAACGGCTTTCACATGGTTCGCTAACTGTCAGTAAGATTAAATGCGTTCTCTCATTCAAGCGCTGAAACGCCCTTCATCAGCATGTAAATGTGCCACACAGCCAAGAGGGTATGAAGCGCAGAGGACGTCAAGGTAATTCTGTGTTCAACGACTCTGCTGGGCAATCAGAATACTTGAAATTTTCACCGAAGTCCCTCACGCACGACAAGGGCACTCAAAGTTACTGCAGTTACTGTGGGCTTTCATATTTTAGTTTCACGTCCTGCTATCGAACCACACACTGATTTATACAGGGTGTCCCACTCAAACATCCTAAGGACCCAGGAGAGAAAAACCGCAGTAGATACGACAGTGAAAAATGCACCACATGCAGAGCGTCTCAAAGAATTTATATTCCCGCGTCAGAACTGACCAATATCGTCGCCAGAGTGCAGCATAGCCGCATGATTTGTAAATGGCGACTCCACAGCCGCGCACCAAGCAGCAGTGTGGTTACCAGAAACGAATCGCCGATTGCTGTGCAAAGAAATTATCGTAGTGTGTATGAATGTGGTCCACCTGATGTCAAAACCATTAAGGAATGGTATAGGAAGTTTCTCTGGCAACACGAAGTCTTCTGAAACATTCTGACGGTGCACCTTACGGAGTTTCAGAAGTTAGAGCGGAGGACATCAGACAAACGTTTCTCAGACGCCTACGTAAGTCAATTCGTCAAGCATCTTGGCAACTTTATGTACCTCGATCAACACTACATCGTAAAGTTCACCGGCGTCTTCGTATGTGTGCTTACGAAGTGCAAATTCTGCAACATCTGACGCCGAACGACAAACCACACACAATTTGCTCGCGGATTTGCTGCAACGCATTGGTATGGATCCAGCTTCATGGAAAGATGTTTATTCTCAGGTGAGGCAACCTTTCAACTATCAGAAAGGGTTAATAGGCATAATGGTAGGATTTGGTGTCCGAAAAATCCGCACGTTATCTTTGAACATGTTCGTGATAGCCATTTTCACTTCATGCGACCATGCTGCTCTCTGGCGATGATATTTGGCATTTCTGACGCGGGAATATAAATTCTTTGAGATGCTCTACAATGCGGTGCAATTTTCATTGTCGTACCTACTGCTTTTTTTCCTAGGACTTTGAAATCAGGGAGGTTCGAGTGGGACACCCTGTACTGTACTTGGTGATTTAACCGCAGTAGTTTTAGTAGTTTCAAACAGTTTCTTGACACCCACATTGAAAAAAGACGACGATTAGCGCTTTTCTGTGCAGCTTCTCCCACATACAAAAGCTCACATGATGTCTTCGAGAGATAAAGCAAATATTAATTAATCGAAAATGATTATTTATTTAATTCATAGATGTCAAATGATACAGGGATTCATGACCAGTTCAGGCAGCTAAGAAACCACTGAATACAACGCAGACATTTTTCAGCGGAAGTGCAATGTCATTTATCCCACAGTATCGGAGTCGTCACTATGTTGTTTTATTAAATTTGAACAATACCCTAAAGCAATACAGCGATAAAATTATTAGCTATCCTTGTAACATAAGTAATCTTTTTTTTGCAATATAATGGAAAAGACTCATTGCTACTTACCATATACAGGGTGGTCCATTGATCGTGACTGGGCCAAATATCTCACGAAATAAGCGTCAAACGAAAAAACTACAAAGAACGAAACTTGTCTAGCTGGAAGGAGGAAACCAGATGGCGCTATGGTCGGCCCGCTGGAGGGCGCTGCCATAGGTCAAACGGAACCCGCAGCTTTTATTACATATTCGTTTAGTACGTAAAGAAATATGAATGTTTTAGTTGGACCACTTTTTTCGCTTTGTGACAGATGGCGCCGTAATAGTCACAAACATATGGCTCACAATTTTAGACGAACAGGTGGTAACAGATAGGTTCTTTTAAAGTAAAATACACAATCTAGGTACGTTTGAACATTTTATTTCGGTTATTCCAATGTGATACACGTACCTTTGTGAACTTATCATTTCTGAGAACGCATGCTGTTACAGCGTGATTACCTGTAATTACCACATTAATGCAATAAATGCTCAAAATGATGTCCGTCAACCTCAATGCATTTGGCAATACTTGTAACGACATTCCTCTCAACAGCGAGTAGTTCGCCTTCCGTAACGTTCGCACATGCATTGACGATGCGCTGACGCATGTTGTCAGGCGTTGTCGGTGGATCACGATAGCAAATATCCTTCAACTTTCCACACAGAAAGAAATCCGGGCACGTCAGATCCGGTGAACGTGCGGGCCACGGTATGGTGCTTCGACGACCAATCCACCTGTCATGAAATATGCTATTCAATACCGCTTCAACCGCACGCGAGCTATGTGCCGGACATCCATCATGTTGGAAGTACATCGCCATTCTGTCATGCAGTGAAACATCTTGTAGTAACATCGGTAGAACATTACGTAAGAAATCAGCATACATTGCACCGTTTAGATTGCCATCGATAAAATGGGGGCCAATTATCCTTCCTCCCATAATGCCGCAACATACATTAAACCGCCAAGGTCGCTGATGTTCCACTTCTCGCAGCTATCGTGGATATTCCGTTGCCCAATAGTGCATATTATACCGGTTTACGTTACTGCTGTTGGTGAATGACGCTTCGTCGCTAAATAGAACGCGTGCAAAAAATCTTTCATCGTCCCGTAATTTCTCTCATGCAATTCCTGGTGCAATGAAATATGGTACGGGTGCAATCGATGTTGATGTAGCATTCTCAACAGCGACGTTTCTGAGATTCCCGAGCCGGCCGGTGTGGCCGTGCGGTTAAAGGCGCTTCAGTCTGGAACCGCGTGACCGCTACGGTCGCAGGTTCGAATCCTGCCTCGGGCATGGATGTGTGTGATGTCCTTAGGTTAGTCAGGTTTAATTAGTTCTAAGTTCTAGGCGACTGATGACCTCAGAAGTTAAGTCGCATAGTGCTCAGAGCCATTTGAGCCATTTTTGAGATTCCCGATTCTCACGCAATTTGTCTGCTACTGACGTGTGGATTAGCCGCGACAAAAGCTAAAACACCTACTTGGGTATCATCACTTGTTGCAGGTCGTGGTTGACGTTTCACATGTGGCTGAACACTTCCTGCTTCATTAAATAATGTAACTATCCGGCGAACGGTCCGGACACTTGGATGATGTCGTCCAGGATACCGAGCAGCATACATAGCACACCCGTTGGGCATTTTGATCACAATAGCCATACATCAACACGTTATCGACCTTTTCCGCAATTGGTAAAAGGTCCATTTTAACACGGGTAATGTATCACGAAGCAAATACCGTCCGCACTGTCGGAATGTTACGTGATACCACGTACTTATACGTTTGTGACTATTACAGCGCCATCTACCTCAAAGCGAAAAAAGTGGTCCAAGTAAAACATTGACATTACTTTACGTACTACACGAATATGTAATAAAAAGGGGGTTCCTCTTTAAAAAAACACAGTTGATATCCGTTTGAGCTATGGCAGCGCCATCTAGCGGGCCAACCATAGCGCCATCTGGTTTCTCCCTACAAGCTACACGAGTTTCGTTCTGAGTAGTTTTTTCGTTTGATGCTTATTTCGAGAGATATTTGGCTCGGTGACTATCAATGGCCACCCTGTATACTGAGCTGTTAAAAGTCGGGGGATAGAGATGTGCACAGATACAGATGGGGGTAGTGTCGGTTACACACGATACAAAGGGGCAGTACATTGGAGGAGCTATCATATATACTCAGGCGATTGATGTGGAAAGGTTCCTGGCGCGATTGTGACCGCACGATGAGAATTAACAGCCTATGAGCGAGAAACGATAACTGAAGCTAGACGCATGGAACATTCCATTTCGGTAATCGTCAGGGCCTTCAATATTCCGAGATCCACAGTGTCAAGAGTGTGCCGAGGACACCACATTTCAGTCATTACCTCTCACCACGGACAATGCAGGGGGGCAACAGCCTACACTTAACGGCCGAGAGCAGCGGCGTCTGCTAACAGGCAAGCAACACAGCGTGAAATAAGCACAGAAATCAATTTGGGACGTACGGTGAACGTATCCGTTACGGCCTTGCAACTAAATTTGGCGTTAATGGGCTACAGCAGCAGAAAACCGACGGGAGTGCCTTTGCTAATAACACGAAACCGCCTGCAGCGCCTCTCCTGGACTCTTGATGATCTCGGTTGGACCCCAGACGACTGGAAAACCGTGGCCTGGTCAAATGAGTCATGATTTCAGTTGGTAAGAGGTGATGGTAGGATTCGAGTGTGGCACATATCCCACGAAGCCGTGAACCCAGGTTTTCAAGAAGACACTGTGCAAGCTGGTGGTGGCTCCATAATGGTGTGGGCTACGTTTACTTGGTAATGGACTGGGGTCCTCTGGATCTTCGCCTACGAAGGTCATGTCCCCAAACAACGATGAAATTTTTATGGCTGACAATGTCTGTTCGTGACTGAGCCTTCTTCTAAAGTAGGAAACGCATTCACATTCAGCCCCCCCCCCCTCCATACACACACACACACACACACACACACACACACACACACACACACACACACACACGCGTGCGCGCTCCTACCCCACAGTCCGCGCGCGCGCGTGTGTGTGTGTGTGTGTGTGTGTGTGTGTGTGTGTGTGTGTGTGTGTGGTGGGGGGGGGGAGGGAGGGAGGGAGGGAGGGGGAGGGGGAGGGAGGGAGGGAGAGAGAGAGAGAGAGAGAGAGAGAGAGAGAGAGAGAGGTGAATGTGTGTGCGTTTTCTACTTTAGGAGGAGGCCTTGTGGCCGAAAGCTCAAGTGTGTAGCAGTCTCTTTGTTGTGCCTCTCTGCAACTGAACGTCTCCTCTATATGGTGAGTAGCAATCTCCCTTCCCTTAATGTTGTCGTTATTCCATCTCTGATTTTCCATTGTTGTTATTTTAGTATTTAGACTACAAAGTTATCTATATTTGTGGATTCTGTTTCAACCAGCCAATTTCATTCACTCAAAACAGGCCCCAAAAGTTTTTTTTGAGATGTTCTATTATGCTGAATGTTTTAAAGTTGAACTTGGCATTTTCACGGAGGGAAAAAGTTGCAGGCAACACACATTAGGTAACTGTGAATCCCTGTGCTTATCTCCCCCTCTCCCCCACTGTGTTCTTCTTTCCTATGTACAGCTTTTTTTACGCCTACATAGGCACTATCCTGCAAACTTCCCTGCCACCATTTTAAGGTTGGTGTCTACACTGACGGCGAAGAACACTGAAAAAATGTGTGTGAATTTCTAAGGGACCAAACTGCTTAGGTCATCGGTCCCTAGACTTACACACCACTTAAACTAACTTATGCTAAGAACAAAACACACACACACACACACACACACACACACACACACACACACAAAGACTCGAGCCTCCAGCGGGAGGGGCCGCGCAGTCCGTGCATGACGCCTCAAACCGCTCGGCCACTTCGCGCGGCGAAAGAACGTTGAAGAGTTACTCAGTTACGATCCAATAGACCGTATTTTGTATATATATTAAACAGTTTTATACAAATAATTAGGAAACTTCGACTCTATCCAATACTCATTTTTATATATAACAGACTTGAAGACAGCTTTTACCGAAATCGGTCATGGTTAAAATGTACCAAACATTGGTAAATTGATTTCAATGTTGAGATGTGAAACCCTGTACTTTACAAAAGGCAGGAAACTAGTATAAGACGATGATTCACTATTGGAATCAGTCACCTTATGCGAGTAAAGGGTAGACTGGGTACGCCAATTTGCGCCAACGAAAACTGAGTGATGCCAGGGGAATAGTCGTAGGTAAAACAGGTGGCAGACTTGGGTTCATCGGCAGAATGCTGGGAAAATGTTGCTTGTCCACAAAGAGAACGCTTACGAAACGCTCATGCGGGCCATCCTAGAATATTGCATAACCTTGTGAACCCGTACTTAATACGGCTAACAGAGGATACTGAATTCGTACGAAGATGGGCAACGGTGAAGGTCACGGGCTTGTTTCACCCACGTGAGAGCGTCACTGAGATGCAAAAACCTGGCGTGGTAGACGGTTGAAGATGGACGCCAACTATCCCGCGAAAGCCTGTTTACAGATTTTGACTGACCATTATTAAGTGAACGATCTAGGAATACATTACAGGCATCTAACTACCACTCCCGTAAGGAGTGAGAAAACAAGATTAGACGAATTATTGCGGGTGCAGAGCCTTTACATTGAATACGCCGTGGAATTAGCTTCTTTTCTAGCGCTTACTAATCGAGAACCTGTAGGGCGGCGAATCGTCACCTGTGACTGAAGTGGTTGCTGCTTAAAAAAAAGGTAATACACCAAATACACAGATTTACATACCAATATCGCCGACGTCTATCCGTTTCAGGATAGTCGCTAATACTCTGTTCTTAATCACTACCCTCTGGGGTCCTGGGTTCAGTATGTGGTAAATTGTGCCTGCATTTACCATTGATATGTCCAGAAGATAGAAATATACAGATAGAAATATATACCGATGAGCCAAAACATTATGACCACCTGCTTACAAGCACGTCTCGAAAGCAATTCAGCTGTGATTCTGCATGCCATGCATTCGACAAGTGCTCTAAGTTTCCACAGGTCTGTGACACGAGATGCCTACCCCTAGGTCTCACACTTCCCGTAATTTATCGGCGGTTGGTTTGTGGGCACGGAGCTTGCGCCCGATAGCGCACCAGCTGGGTTTCATCAAATTCAGATAAAATTGTTACGGCTTTCGTGGCCACTTGTCGACAAACTGCCTATTGGCTTCTGTATCTGGTTCTTCGGCCGACGTTCATCTAATGATTTTACTGACGTTTCGCCAGCACGAGTGGCTGGCATTGTCAAAGCTTCACCCCCCATTGCTGCTTCACCACCGGCAATGGAGCGCGAAGCTTTGACAATCCCAGCCACTCGTGCTGGCGAAACGTCAGTAAAATCATTAGATGAACGTATCCCGAAGAACCCGATGCAGAAGCCAATAGGCAGTTTGTCAAATTCAGATAAGCCGAATTTGATGGCCAAGAAATCAACGTGAGTTCACTATCATGCACCTCAAACCGTTGCAGCACGATTCTGGCCTTGTGACGTGCAGTTATCTTTTACATCTATATCTACATACATACTCCGCAATCCACCATACGGTGCGAGGCGGAGGGTACCTCGTATCACAACTAGCATCTTCTGTCCCTCTTCCACTCCCAAACACAACGAGGGAAAAATGACTGCTTATATGCCTCTGTACGAGCCCTAATCTCTCTATCTTTGTGGTCTTTCCGCGTAATGTAAGTTGGCGGCAGTAAAATTGTACAGCAGTCAGCCTCAAACGCTGGTTCTCTAAATTTCCTCAGTAGCGATTGACGAAAAGAACGCCTCCTTTCCTCCAGATACTCCCACCCGAGTTCCTGAAGCATTTCCTTAACACTCGCGTGATGATCAAACCTACCAGTAACAAATCTAGCAGCCCGTCTCTGAATTGCTTCTACGTCGTCCCTCAATCCGACCTGATAGGGACCCCAAACGCTCGAGCAGTACTCAAGAATAGGTCGTATTAGTGTTTTATAAGCGGTCTCCTTTACAGAAGAACCACATCTTCCCAAAATTCTACCAATGAACCGAAGACGACTATCCGCCTTCCCCAAAACTGCCATTACATGCTTATCCCACTACATATCGCTCTGCACTGTTACGCCCAATTATTTAATCGACGTGACTGCGTCAAGCACTACACCACTAATGGAGTATTCAAACATTACGGGATTCTTTTTCCTATTCACCTGCATTAATTTACATTTATCTATATTTACAGTTTGCTGACATTCTTTACACCAATCACAAATCCTGTCCAAGTCATCTTGTATCCTCCTACAGTCACTCAACGACGACACCTTCCCGTACACCACAGCATCATCAGCAAACAGCCGCACACTGCTATCCACCCTATCCAAAAGATAATTCATGTAGATAGAAAACAACAGCGGACCTACCACACTTCCCTGGGGCAGTCCAGATGATACCCTCACCTCCGATGAACACTCACAATCGAGGACATCTTGCTGGAAATGCCATCGCTATTGGGGAGACATCAAACATAAGGGGTTACAACGGGTCCCTAACGAAGTTTACGTCGTCCACAGCTGTCACGGTGCCTTCGATTGCCACTACAGGTCCCGTGGAAGCCCAGGGGAATGTTCCCCATAACATAATACTGCTCCCACCGGCCTGCGTCTGTGGTAAGCTACATGTTTCGAGCAGCCTGGATGACAGCGTACCTGATTTCACAATAAACGGAATTCGTGCGACCAGGCGACACTATAGCACTGATGCGCGGTCCAGTCTCTGATGCCGTGCCCACTGTAATCGTAACTGACGATGCGAGTCAATGTGGAAACACTAGGTGTCCTGTGCTGCGGACCACCGAGTTCAACGCTGTGCACTGAACACCCGTGCCTGTGACAGCACTGTACTCTGTCGTCAGATCGCAGCCTATCCTGCTTCAGAGAGCGTGCAAGCCTCCGATCCCTATGTTCTGTGATGTCATCTACTCGTGGCTTCAGCATCGTTCAACCACTCTACATATATGCTCACGACAGCAGCAAGCGAACAGCCGACCAGCTTCACTACTCGCAAGATGCTCGCTCGCAGGCACTGGGCCACAACAATCCGGCTTTTGCCAATGTTGCTGAAGTCTGCGAATTTCCGCATTTGCTCCACTAATCGTCGGTAGAATGATTCTCCATTCGTTTCAGCTCCACTCATACACTCTCCTTACAGCGTCACGTGCCCTCAGTGCCACTACTCAGCATACGACCTCACCAGGGGCAGTGATCATATCTTCTGGTAGTCGTTCACATATCTTCACTTAAGATCGAAGTTTCTGAAGAAGAGAAATTTGTTAACATCGAGTATAGATTTAAGTGTCAGGAAGTCGTTTCTGAAAGTATTTGTATGGAGTGTATGGAAGTGAAACTTGGACGATAAATAGTTTGGACAAGAAGAGAATAGAAGCTTTCGAAATGTGGTGCTACAGAAGAATGCTGAAGATTAGATGGGTAGATCACATAACTAATGAGGAGGTATTGAATAGAATTGGGAAGAAGAGAAGTTTGTGGCACAACTTGACTAGAAAAAGGGATCGGTTGGTAGGACATGTTCTGAGGCATTAACGGATCACCAATTTAGTACTGGAGGGCAGCTTGGAGGGTAAATAATCGTAGAGGGAGACCAAGAGATGAATACGCCAAGCAGATTCGGAAGGATGTAGGTTGCAGTAGGTACTGGGAGATGAAGAGGCTTGCACAGGATAGAGTAACACGGAGAGCTGCATCAAACCAGTGTATCGAAGGACGCTTTGCTGTCGCATTGGCACACGTTTGCTGCGTCTGCACGCTTTGTTGCGTACTTCCAATTTCCCTATAGTTCAAAACGTGTCGCTTACATTATTTCCACCATTACTCAAATTATTTTAATTAACTTTTTCAAGAAGTGCCGAATTCTCGCTGCTTCTGCATCGCAGTGGTGAAGCATGTTGTCACTCCATGAGATCACGAGACGCAGACCAAATGCACGTAAGCTCGAATTACCGCTTCAGTTTCACAAACCTGCAACTACGGTCTTAATTACACAACTATTACACAAAGAAATGACTACAGGAAAGATGCACGTACTGTGTAGGGTGTACCCTCATTGTACGCGAATGGGTAAAATGTGTGTAAATCCAAGATAACGCCTATAAGAAAGAGAAATAACCCTATCGTATGAGATTACAGGATTAGTCACTAAACCTTATTAGCACACCGCACTATCAGTATTCAGGGTGAATACTAGGAAGGGACATGAAGTAGGACGATAAAGTAAAATCAGTTTAGGTAAGGCGAATGGAACACTCAGATTTGTTAGTAGGATTCTGGGGAGTAGTGCTTCTGTAAAGGAAATGGCATACAAGATGCCAGAGCGACAAATTCTAGAGTGTTGTTCCAGTGTTTTGTGCCCTTATCAGGTAGGTATGAGAACAGATATCGGGGGAAGTAAGTGACGCGCTGCTGGGACCTTATCAGGTCAAGAAAGAAAATCTGTCACATGGTTACAATGCAGCCTCCGCTACAGTGTTACTGCGGTTTGTGGGATATAAATGTAGCTAGAATGAGATTTGCACTCTGCAGCGGAGTGTGCGCTGATATGAATATCCTTTCTTTCAGGAGTGCTAGTTCTGCAAGGTTCGCAGGAGAGCTTCTATGAAGTTTGGAAGGTAGGCGACGAGGTACTGGCAGAAGTAAAGCTGTGAGTACCGGGCGTGAGTCGTGCTTCGGTAGCTCAGTTGGTAGAGCACTTGCCCGCAAAAGGCAAAGGTCCTGAGTTCGAGTCTCGGTCCGGCACACAGTTTTAATCTGCCAGGAAGTTTGATAAATGTAGCTGTTGTGCTTCATTGGCGAAAGGAAGGGCGGAAACGCTTCTACGAGGTGCAATGCGAAGTACTCCCTGTCATGCACTTCACCGCTACTTGCAGAGTGGACATGGAGGTCACCCTAAAGGTACGTTTACACTGTGATACATGTATCACGACATGTATGAGCGACATGTCAATTTGACATGCCGCGATACATCACCTCATACAAAAATTCACGGAACTTGTATGCGGACCCTCGAGCTCATCCATGTCGCGTATACATTTTGTATATCGCTTTTTGGCCATATACGCGACATGTATGAGCGACATTTGAAGAACTCGCGCATGCGCAGTACTATCATTTCCTGTCGTCTTGTCGCCTGCCGCTTATTTTGACGATTAGCGCATGCGTAGTACCAGGCTCTTTGGCGGCTGTTTGAGTTTTGGAGGTGCCGACTATCGTTTCCACGTTAACGTATCTGCATAGAACATCAAAAAGTGCCATATGCAACATTATTCTTCGTGTTTGCGAGGCTATTGTGCAAGTTCTATGCCAAGAACTGAAGGTAAAAGTTCTATATATATTAGAGTATGTAATACATTCTACAATTTTTTCATGCATCTGGCACGTATATCAATTTTTTGCTATTATTCCGGCGGCCTCGCGTGATAATGTTGACAACGGATGCCGACAATCGTGTGAGACCTTGGCATTAGCAGTCGCGCGACAATGCAAATGTTTTGTAATGAAATCTTCGTTTTACGAGGAATCCCCAGTGGCCAAAAAACGGAGTGTTACTGCCAACTGATCCTCTGGTGGACTCGCTTCCCGAAAGTTTGTGTTGGTTTTGGACACAAGAGGAGCCACAAGTGATAACAAACCGCGGAAATCCTCCATACTCATCCTAACATAATTTCTAAAATATGCGCCATCCTTTAGCGTTAATTCGCGAGAAACTCTCTCTGCCACCATCTACGCTTCCTCCGCCTTTTCTTCCTATCATCTTCCAAAAGAGCAAGTGTACCAGCACATAAAAATGTGAAATCTTCCAAATCGTCGTCGGAAGCTATCGCACAGTGATACATATCAACCAGTGTAAACGCACGCTCATACATGTATGAGGTTGATACTTGTCAACTCATACAAGTCGCGATACATATCGCAAAGTCGCATATACATGTATCTCATACATGTGCCGATACAAATGGCAGTGTAAACGCACCGTTAAGTGAGAGACGAGCTGCTTGCCCCCCGCGCTCCGTGCCACTGGTAACCGAATGCGCGGCGGGCAGCAGCGTGGCGGGATGCAGGGTATTGTATCGGGGCAGCGGGGGCAGTAATGGGGCAAACGAGGACGCGCGCCCGGCCTGCAGGTCGGCGGCGATCAATACTGCAGCTGACTGGCCGCGGCGCGGCGCGGCCGCCGCAGTCTCGGCCGCTCCACCTGCCACGGCTGCCTCTGGCCCGCCCCGCCGACAGCTGTCCACACGTCACCGACCTCACAGGGGGAACGATCGGGAGTCGAGCGCGTTTTAGAAGACACGCGAGCGATACGAAAGGGGCAGTAGCTTATTCCTAGATTCTGCACTTAAAACGTAAAAACAACTCACGGTTCAGGTCTTAAGCCTGTACCGCATGACCTAATGACGAGCTACGGTCGTGGGACATATGATCAGCATGTCGCCAATACCTCCCAGCCGTTATGATGATCCTGATGATGCCGCTACCGCTTTATTACAGCGGCTCCTCCTTTTGCCCCAGGAGGCTGAATGGACCCCATTCCAGACTTCCCTACCTCAGACAAAACCTGAGGAATCTGAAGCGGGTACTTCCGCGTCGAAGGCACCGATGCTAACCATTCGGCTGTGAATACGTTCATCCCCCATTTTACACATATTCTCTGATCTCGAACACAGTGAGATGTCTCCTATGGATTTACCTTCTCCACGCTAATCACCACGGATTCCGAAAACGTCAAAAAATGCTTAAAATGGCTCTGAGCACTATGGTACTGAACATCTGAGGTCATCAGTCCCCTAGAACTTAGAACTACTTAAACCTAACTAACCTAAGGACATCACACACATCCGTGCCCGAAGCAGGATTCGAACATGCGACCGTGGCAGTCGCACGGTTCCAGACTGAAGCGCCTAGAACCGCTCGGCCACAGCGGCGGGCCCGAAAACGTCGATCATGACAAACCAAACTTTTGCTTTCTTCTCGCAACATCCTGCAAGCCACGTGGCAGGTGGATGCAGTATTTCTCGACTACCCAAATGCATCTGTCTCGGCACCACACAACTCCATATTCAAAGTACGATCATAAGGGATAGCACACAACATTTGCTACTGTAATGAGGATGCAGCATATTACCTTGGAGAGACATCGACACAAATATAATTAACTTCGGGCTTAGCCTAGACAAGTATTTCAGTAACTTTATTGTTCATGTTTCTTATTAACCCTTTCACTATCAATTTTTTTTCAGGGTGACAGACATTAATGTACGTTTATTTTAATTACTGTCGTAATCAGAAGTAACAAAATGAGAGAAACATTTGTCACTGTTTCGTTTTCCGATACGGGCAGTGGAGGGGCATACAGGGTTATTCATAGTACCAGTAGACGACGTAAAAACTACAAGACATACAGAAAACAGAGACGCGTGAGTGAAACAGCATCTTTCCAGCTTTTTATCTCACAACACAGGTGCTCTATATGGGCACTGTGTGTGACACGGCAAACGTTCGAAGACACGAACAGACCGGGAAAACACGACACCAGCCCGCTTTGCAAATATTTTCAACGGGTTGTCTGTCGGCAGGTGTGAAGTAATTCGATGTGACTATAGGGAGTGGAGGAGGATCAGAGGGGTAACAAACTGGAAAATAACAGCCTACAGGTGCAAGCTATAATTGTTCTGTACACCATAGTTCGCTGGTAACCTATCGTCGGAGATTAGGTCAGATTTCCAAGTGTAACAAAGACTATCTACTTGCAGTTCACAAAACGCCGAAAGGTAGTATCGTATGACTGAAATATCAATGGATCAAAAGTGGTACCTGTCATCTCACACGAATACATGGGTAAGACAATTTGTAGCGATATCAAAATAGCGCTGTCGTAGGTAAAGCAGGCTTCAGAAAGGCATTTGATACCGTGCGACATGGCCGTTTAGTTAAAAAAAAAAAAAAAAGACAAATGTGACGATAATTTTCGGAGTACCCCATGGAAGTTTGATAGGACCGTTACTGTTTACAATGTACGTAAATTATGTAGCAAAATTGTCGGATTCTCTTTTTCTCTTTAAGACTGTTCGCAGATGATGCGTTGGTCTATAAGAAAGTATCAACGCCAGAAGACAGCATGGATTTGCAGAATGACCGGTAGTGGACTGATAAACAGTGCAGGCTCTGGCAGTTGATCCTGAGCGCAAAATAGCTGTTCTGACTGACTCTCTCACGCAGCCCAAACCGCTAAGGATAGAAACCTGAAATCAGGAGAAGGGATCTTTTTGAAATACAAACCCTAAGTGGATGAAACAGGCGATGAAGCTTTTTCTTTAAAGTCGCTATTAAGGCAATTTTGAAGCCAGACCTACGAAAATTGGTATCTGTTTTTTGGTCAGAAATGTTTTTGTACACTGAATCCCTAAGGGGATGAAATAGGGGGTGAGATTTTCATGAATTTTTTTATGAAAGCGATTTAAAGTTATATATATATGAAAATTTAAATTTGGCTTGTCAGTTGGAAATTAAAAAAAAAAATAGTGCTTCAATGGTTTCAGAAATTCAACCCCTAATGGGGTAAAATAGGGGGTGAAGCGTTTTATGAAAATATTTCATAGCGAAAGCATTTTCAAAGTTAAATCTTGTTTGGCATCTCGCTTAAGGATGAAAAATACGTGTTCCACTGTTTTTGAAATTCAACACAGAAGGGTGTGAAACAGTCGGCCTGATCCACTGACTCATCATCGCCCAGCCCAAACTGCTAAGGACAGAAACTTGATGTTTGGAGAGGGTGTAGATCTTGTACTGTACGCATCGCTTAAGAAGGAATTGTCCGAAATTCCAATCCTAAGGGGGTGAAACAGGGGTGTTTAACATTTTTGGAAATTCAACCACAAAGGGGGTAAAATAGCGGGTGAAAGTTTTCTGAAAGTAAATAATTACGGAAGGACTACTAAAGGATTTTTAAGACTACATCTATGATTGACTTCTCCGTTAGAAATAAAAAGTACGTGTTTACTGTTTCCGGGCGTTCAACCACTAAGGGAGTGCAATAGGGGATGAAAATTTTTCAGAAAATATTTCGTTACATTAAAAAAAATATTAAAGCTAAATTTATGAAAATTGGTAATTCACTTCTCGGTCAGATATTAAGAAATATTTGTCAAGGGATAAAAGTTCCCATGGAAATATCTCAACAAGAACTCAAAAGGTACGATTAACAAAAACTTTGTACGTCAGCTAACAATAGTTTTTTAGTCAGAAGTTCATTCAGAAAAACCCATGCTTATATGGCCTTACGTAGCGTGAAAAGCTTAGAAGATGTTGCAGTCTGTGAACAACATAAAAAAATAAGTTAAATAAAAACAAAAATCTCTGCAGGCCACACAGTTCACGCGAGAGAAGCGGGACCACTAAGTTAATGTAACATACTGCGCACAGATAGGAGAAGAAACCCACTATTGTACTAGTACACAATTGATGAGCAACTACTGGAAACAATAGCTAGCGTAAAATATCTAGGATTAATTATCCAAACCGATCTTAAGTGGAATGACCATACAAAACAGTAGGAAAGGCAGATGCCAGACAGATTCATAGGAAGAATCTTAAGTGTAACTCATCCGCTAAGGACATGGCTTATAAGGAGAGGGGGACGGAGGCGGCGAGGTGGGAAGGGGGAGGCGGGGAGGAGGGAGGGAGGGAGGGAGGGAGGGAGGGAGGGAGGGAGAGAGAGAGAGAGAGAGAGAGAGAGAGAGAGAGAGAGAGAGAGAGAGCTAGCTATCCAACGAAGAGCGGCGTGTTTCGTCACGGGGTCATTCAGTCGGTGCGAGAGGGTTACCGAGTGCTCAGCGGACTTCTCTGGCAGATGATTCAAGAGAGAAGTGCATCACCGGGAAGTTTATTAATGAAATTTCGAGAGAGCACAATCCGGGAAGAGTCGGACTTTCTCCCACATACATCCCGCGCGATGACGAAGATAAAATTCGAGAAATTAAAGGCAATACAGAGGCTTATGACAATCATTCTTCCCAAGCATACAGAGGCTTATGACAATCATTCTTCTCCGCCGCATACCATCAGGTGGCTTCCAGAGTGTGATGAAGAGGTACATAAAGTTCATTGTGCCCGTGTTAAATGAATTTAGAGATGTTCTTCAGCCACCTACGTATCAGTCCCGTAGCCGTCATTCTATCGACAGTCGAAACGCGGCAGAACGGGAAAAAACCCTATGTGGTACCATGCCAAAGTACCCTCTGGTATGCACTTCGCAGTATTTCACAGAGTATATATGCAGTTCTTAAAACTTTCCAAGTAGGGTTTCGCAGGATGGTTGGTATCTGCAACCGTCTGCCAGATCAATAAACTAAAATAGGTCTGCTACTTTACCTATGACTGGTCTTACGTTATCTTTAATCTTCTCACAAGCTGTTGCACCTAGGTGATTGCACGAGTTAACTGATTGCAGCTGTGTGTCACTGATATTTCAGTCATAGGATTTTACATTTCCGCACTCTGTAAAGTGCACACTTTCAGACCTTAACATCTTAAGCAAGTTTCCAGTCTACGCTATACTTTGAACTCTTGTCGAGATTTGCCTGCAGCGATGCTTTTCTCATATGACGCTGTCTTATACACAAATTCATTACCTGCAAAAAAAAAAAAAAGTCTGAGGTTACTATTGTTTTCCAGATAATTAATATACGTGAACAGCAAAGATTTCACTTCCCTGTCGATAACTCGACATCCAAAACAACGTACTGAGTCTTCCCTACCAAGACGCCAACTCATTCGGAGATTTTATCACTGAACTTTCTTCAATAAGCGTTGGTGTAGGGCTGAATCTAAAACTCTTGAGACGCCAATAAATACCGCATCCACGTGTTTGCCTCGCTCCATGGTTTTCCGGGTGCTACGTGAGAGAAGCTCGAGTTGGCAAGTTCACACGACAAAAAACGATGTCACAGCCGTTCTAATAGAGGTTAATACCTCAAAGGTGATGCCCTTTGAGATTCGCTATGGCGTGGACTAAGCGAGATCATGGGTGTGGTAGACATGAAACAACTCACGTCAAGTAAAACAAGTGCCCATGTGTTATATATATATATGTCGATACATACTAAACTAGAGGGCGACTTGGGTCAGTATCTAAAATAGGAAATCGCTGACATACGTCGCAGATGATCGCGGCGTAATTGGCAGCAGTAGTTCGGAAACGAAACTGTATTAGGCTGTACGTAGAATACTCGAATACATAAATTTATTGAGAAAATCTGAAAGCTACACCTTTGCATAATTCCTCTCCACAGTCGCCATTCAGATTGAAGTATTTATCTTGTTTGGTAAGAACCAGTGAATGCACAACTTCTGGTGCTTCGACTGCTCAGTCACAGTTTTTTTCCAAAACAATCGTAGGGATTTAGCAAATGCAGGCACGCATCACCCGCAGAGGACTTAATGACCATTAGGAATTGATATGTCGATAAACCGCCTAAGGTCAGGTATTATTTTCTTTATTACTAGTTCAGCCGAGAACACCTTTAGATCTTCATTGCCATGATGGAGTCTGTTACATGTTCAACGCAAAGCGTGAGTGATTGTGCTAGCGGAATTCCAACATTTAATAAGTCACCATCAGGACAATGAAGATCTGGATGTCTTCTCGGCTGAAGGGCTACACTAGTAATAAAGCGAATAACACGCGAACTGTCATCGTTCATCTGAAGAAAGCTGCTGATCAGCTGAAATAGCGGAAAACGAATTTTATCGTGAATATTCTGTACCCTTCCGTTCCTGTCTACATACGGACGTCAACTTACCATGAACATTCATCCTTCCCTGTTAAACACCTTCGTATATCACTTTCGGATCCATACAGAACACGAATTTGATTATCAGTGTCCACAGCTTTGAGACTTGTTGCCACTAAAACCCGTATTACAGAACGGATTCCATATTTCGCGATATTTTCCATAGAAACACTCATTTTAAACGGCTGTTTTAGTCTGAAGAGAAGAAATGTGCGTTTCTAGTTAACGCAGCTCTAAGCACACTGATCTACTGCGTGAGAATAGTGAACGGTGACCCACCTTCCCCTTCGAATTGCCTTCGTATCTTTCTCAGGGCATCTAGCAGAGTAAAGTCATTAGAGAACTCAATATGGACTAAGATTTCGAACATAAGATGAGAGCAATTAAAATGACACTCTTAACTGTTACCGTAAACATCGTTCTCAAAATCGCTATGCTCAGTTACAAGGGGGCGAACAAAAAGTTTCCGTTTGAGGGCGTTGCTGCAGCGTATATGCAGCGTAGCGCGACTCTGGTGTGGTATATAAAAACCGACAAGGAATTAGTGTGACATTCCTGTCTTGCCAACGTAAATGCATCTAAACAGGAACAATGTGCTGTTATTCTTTTGACTGGCGAACGGAGAATGAAAAATGTGCACGTGGCAGCATGTCTGTCGAAAGCCACCGTTGTGGAATGGTGCGCCACGTTCTGCGTTGGTCGCGATTCGAGGAAGACGCCGGCTGATCTGGAAGATCAGCCTCGTTCACTACGGACAACAACAAGAGGACTTTGATGATGCGATTGGGGCGGAACGGGGCATAAACATTCGTGTGCTAGCAAAGGATATCATCTCCGGTGGAATGCAGCACATTATCCAGCAGGAGTTAGGCTACCGTAAGGTCTGCAGCCAGTGGACACCCCGGGCATTGAATGCCGAACCCCGGGCATTGAATGCCGAACTAAATGCAATCCGGAGGGCTGTTTGCCTGAAGCACCTGATTCGTTTCAATATTGAAGGCAACACGTTCCTTGAGTGCATGGTTGCACCGATGAAAGCTGGTGCCACTACTGGGAATCGGAGTCTAAAGTGTCAACGATGTAGTGGTGTCATGCATCGTCGGTGACCCCATAACAGGGAAACGTTACTGCGCAACGCTGGAAAAATTATGGCGTGGAATTAAGGCGAAAAGTCCGGGAAAACTGCGACAACGACAACGGGTGCTGCTGCCTCATGTTAACGCACATCCCCATGTAAAAAATGTTAGAACCCAGAATTTATGTCACTCTAGTGGGACACAGATTAATATCCGCTCTATACTCCTTATCTCCTCCCATGCGACTATCGCTCATTCGGTCCCTTAAAAACCGCCTTGAGTGGACGACGTTTCATGTGCAACGAGAATTTGTCTGATTGGCATACAGAGTCTGCACTGTACCGTCTTAGAACTGGAGCTTTTTGATAGCCCCCTGTTACAGGGTGTTACAAAAATAATGACCTTATTTCAAAACTTCAAATTTATTGATGAAACCATATTACAAACATGGAATGAATTATACAATACTCACAAAATCTTAAGGTTTTTCCTGCGCTATTACAAACGCTTCATGTGTCCAGCAGCAGCAGAACGAACAATATCTCGACAATAGCTAAATTTGTCAAACTTTACACAATGTATCTGCTTTTACGGAAGTTATGGTAGCTGTTATTCTGTTCCTCACCACTTCTGTGTCTGGAATTCGTCAGTAGGAAAAGGGAGAGAAGGAAACATAGTAGGTGAATATGGATTGGGGGGAAGAAATGAAAGAGGAAGCCGCCTTGTAGAATTTTGCACAGAGCATAACTTAATCATAGCTAATACTCGGTTCAAGAATAATAAAAGAAGGTTGGATACCTGGAAGAATCCTGGAGATACTAAAAGGTATCAGATAGATTATATAATGGTAAGAGAGATTTAGAAACCAGGTTTTAAATTGTAAGACATTTCCAGGGGCAGATGTGGATTCTGACCACAATATATTGGTTATGAACTGCAGATTGAAACTGAAGAAACTGCAAAAACGTGGGAATTTAAGGAGATGGGACCTGGATAAACTGAAAGAGCCAGAGGTTGTACAGAGTTTCAGGGAGAGCATAAGGGAACAATTGACAGGAATGGGGGAAAGAAATACAGTAGAAGAAGAATGGGTAGCTCTGAGGGATGAAGTAGTGAAGGCAGCAGAGGATCAAGTAGGTAAAAAGACGAGGGCTAATAGAAATCCTTGGGTAACAGAAGAAATATTGAATTTAATTGATGAAAGGAGAAAATATAAAAATGCAGTAAATGAAGTAGGCAAAAAGGAATACAAACGTCTCAAAAATGAGACCGACAGGAAGTGCAAAATGGCTAAGCAGGGATGGCTAGAGGACAAATGTAAGGATGTAGAGGCCTGTCTCACTAGGGGTAAGATAGATACTGCCTACAGGAAAATTAAAGAGACCTTTGAAGAAAAGAGAACGACTTATATGAATATCAAGAGCATAGATGGAAACCCAGTTCTAAGCAAAGAAGGGAAGGCAGAAAGGTGGAAGGAGTATATAGAGGGTCTATACAAGGGCGATGTACTTGAGGACAATATTATGGAAATGGAAGAGGATGTAGTTGAAGATGAAATGGGAGATATGATACTGCGTGAAGAGTTTGACAGAGACCTGAAAGACCTGAGTCGAAACAAGGCCCCGGGAGTAGACAACATTCCATTAGAACTACTGATGGCCTTGGGAGAGCCAGTCCTGACAAAACTCTACCATCTGGTGAGCAAGATGTATGAAACAGGCGAAATACCCTCAGACTTCAAGAAGAATATAATAATTCCAATCCCAAAGAAAGCAGGTGTTGACAGATGTGAAAATTACCGAACTATCAGTTTAATAAGTCACAGCTGCAAAATAATAACGCGAATTCTTTACAGACGAATGGAAAAACTGGTAGAACCGGACCTCGGGGAAGATCAGTTTGGATTCCGCAGAAATGTTGGAACACATGAGGCAATACTGACTCTACGACTTATCTTAGAAGAAAGATTAAGAAAAGGCAAATCTACGTTTCTAGCATTTGTAGACTTAGAGAAAGCTTTTGACAATGTTAACCGGAATACTCTCTTTCAAATTCTGAAGGTGGCAGGGGTCAAATACAGGGAGCGAAAGGCTATTTACAATTTGTACAGAAACCAGATGGCAGTTATAAGAGTCGAGGGGCATGAAAGGGAAGCAGTGGTTGGGAAAGGAGTGAGACAGGGTTGTAGCCTCTCCCCGATGTTATTCAATCTGTATATTGAGCAAGCAGTAAAGGAAACAAAAGAAAAATTCGGAGTAGGTATTAAAATTCATGGAGAAGAAGTAAACACTTTGAGGTTCGCCGATGACATTGTAATTCTGTCAGAGACAGCAAAGGACTTGGGAAGAGCAGTTGAACGGAATGGACAGTGTCTTGAAAGGAGGATATAAGACGAACATCAACAAAAGCAAAACGAGGATAATGGAATGTAGTCGAATTAGGTCGGGTGATGCTGAGAGAATTAGATTAGGAAATGAGACACTTAAAGTAGTAAAGGAGTTTTGCTGTTTGGGGAGCAAGATAACTGATGATGGTCGAAGTAGAGAAGATATAAAATGTAGACTGGCAATGGCAAGGAAAGCGTTTCTGAACAAGAGAAATTTGTTAACATCGAGTGTAGATTTAAGTGTCAGGAAGTCGTTTCTGAAAGTATTTGAATGGAGTGTAGCCATGTATGGAAGTGAAACATGGACGATAAACAGTTTGGTCAAGAAGTGAATAGTTTCGAAATGTGGTGCTACAGAAAAATGCTGAAGATTAGATGGGTAGATCACATAACTGATGAGGAGGTATTGGAATAGGATTGGGGAGAAGAGAAGTTTGTGGCACAACTTGACTAGAAGAAGGGATCGGTTGGTAGGACATGTTCTGAGGCATCGAGGGATCACCAATTTAGTATTGGAGGGTAGGACGGAGGGTAAAAATCGTAGAGGGAGACCAAGAGATGAATACACTAAACAGATTCAGAAGGATGTAGGTTTCAGTAAGTACTGGGAGATGAAGCTTGCACAGGATAGAGTAGCATGGAGAGCTGCATCAAACCAGTCTCAGGACTGAAGACCACAACAACAACAACAACAACAACAACATAAGGAAAAAATCGTACGGGGTCATATCTGGCGATCTTTGAGGTCAAGAATACAGGTCAGTAGCTCGGGGTCCAGTGCGCCCCATCTAGAGTTGAAATATCTTCAAATGCGTAACTGGCTTTTTCCACGACTTCAGGACGACTACGACGACTTCATTTTCCAACAGGATTGAACTCCATCGCACTGGTACAACAACGTGCGTCAGTTTCTCTATGAGACACTGTCTCAACGCTGGGTAGGGCGCACTGCATTCTTGGCCTCCAAGATCGCTAGACTAGAATACATGTGAATTTTTTTTGTGAAGGACAGTGTGTTCACCCATCTTTACCTCGTGACACAGAAGAAGTGAAGAACAGAATAACAGCAGCCGTAACTTCTGCAAAAGCGGATACTTTGTGTAAGGTTTATGACGAATTTAGCTGTCATCTAGATATTGTTTGTGCTGCTGCTGGATACACGGAGTATTTGTAATGGCGTAGCAGAAACTTAAGATTTTCGGAGCATTTTGTAATTCATCCTAAGTTTGCATTATTTTTTAGCCAATAAATATGGAGTTCTCAAATTACCTCATTCTTTTTTAAACACCCTGCGCAGTGCTATAACACCTACGTTCAAAACCGTTGTTTCGGATACACTATCTGCAGCGAACTATTTGATCTTACATAGCATATTGCATCTCAGGAATTGTCAAAGCTCTTATCAGCCGTACCATTGCTTGCACGACCCTGTTTCACTGTCTCCAGTGCGCCTTGTCACGAGAGCGTCGCGGCAATCCATGATGCAGCTCTCTCTGTGTATTCTTCTAGGACGCGTAAGAAAGTCCACTATCATGCTGTCGCTACTGGCGGAAAACTTTAGATTCGAAATACGATACAATCTGATTATCAGAAAACAAACTCTAGTTTCAAAATGAAAATTACCTGTATTTTACGGACGAAATGTGATCTCTGGTCAATGAAATTGCCCACACTCCACTTATCACGAGATGACAGTTGACAAGATGTCGGCTCCGCGAAGTTAACATGCAGCGTATTTGAAACTCCACGTATAGTGCTTGGGAATGCGAGGTAATCCGTATGTGGATGGGGTTGTTCGTTAACCGAACACCAGTTAAAACAAACATTATCCCCTGTTTGACTTCTGCTTGACTTTCTATCCTTGGCAGCAACCTCACTCTCACAGCCACTTCCTGGCCCACAGTCTATAAGTACAGGTATACGCAAGCTCTACTGCAATTTGAATAAGTTAAAGAGTTTCATTCAACAAGTTTTGGCCTATCCTTGTCTTGCTCAGATGATTGGACCAGTTCATTCAGCCGGCAGTATTTTTAATTGTAGTTCACCGTGGGATCGGAAGCGCAGAGCGACATGACATTTCCCACAACACTTTGCCAAGTGCGATAGCTACATCCCAGACCAACGATAACCGTAGACAAAACGATGGCTCTCCAAGTCACTTACGATACTCTACATTACCAGACAAACTAATATTGAATCGCCTTAAAAGAAAACAAAGGTCTCTCTGGAGCGCTGTAGATAGTGTAGAATTGGTAGCAGATGGTCATGTGGCCCTGTAAGCTTGGCCTAAGTCATGGCAGCGCAGTGGTGATTATGTGACAGTCCGTTGTTTGGAATAACAAAGTAAGATGGGTCGAAGTGCACACACAATTGCAAAAAGGAGCCTGTTTGGAGTTGCTCATGACTACATTGTGAATGGAGTTGCCCAATCTGGGTGAATAAACGCGGTCTGTCCGCCAACAAGGAGTGGTGTACTCAAACAAAAAATGGCTCTGAGCACTATGGGACTTAACATCTGTGGTCATCAGTCCCCTAGAACTTAGAACTACTTAAACCTAACTAACCTAAGGACATCACACACATCCATGCCCGAGGCAGGATTCTAACCTGCGACCGTAGCGGTCACGCGGTTCCAGACTGAAGCGCCTAGAACCGCACGGCCATGTACTCATACAACTCGAAACTTTTAACACGGCGGAAGAATGGTAATCATCAAAAGATCGTAAACGACAGGGAATGGAATTGTATAACATTTATTGTCAGTCACAATCGGTATCAAACCCAATAGTAATTGCTGCTGTCCGTGAATGCAAGTCCATCTCACCAGTTTCCGAGCGAAGGGAACTGCATGTAATGACCACTGGAGTCAGAAGGTCATTCGTCACAGCGGAACAAAACGCTGCACGTATTCAATGGAACAAAAACATACAAACTGGAGAGTAGCTGACTAGAGGACGTAGTGTAGTCCGACGAGTCTCAGTTTCTTCAACTTTCACTTGATTAAAGGCGTCGAGAGCACAGACTGCCCAATGATTAGTTTACCTTCCAGTTTCTGGATGATTTACTTCAGGATGAAGGTGGTTCTGTGATTTTTTTGGGGGTGATGTTCATACCATGACTTGAACCCACTCATGATACCGTGAACATGAGCGGTGATGTTCATCTGAACATTCTCGGCGACCAAGTGTTGCCCTTTCTTCTGTTTCTTCATAATGAGTATGTCGTCGACACATCTGTCTTTCAAGATGAAAAACAGCTGTGACCACAGGGCTTCAAACATACGTTCCTGGTTTGACGAACATTAAGGCACCCTACAGCACGTCGATTAGCCCGCTGCATCACCCGATTTTATTTACACAGAAAATGCCTCGAACTATTTCGCACAGCGGGTGATACGTGGCAAACAACATCCCTGCAGTTTGGTAGCTTTAGGGGACCTGATCACCAATAAGTGGCTTCATCTGGACATTGTATAGCTGAAGACACAAGTGGACACACTTCCTTACGGAACTGACGTCATTTTCAAGATCAGAGGTGGTGTTTTACGGCAGTACCGCGATGTTTCCTGAGAAGGTTGACTAATTTGTTGTCCTGCGTTCTTATTAGCTGAAAATACAACGCTGAACTATTCAACTTATTCCTGGACCAAATTGAGCTGATGGAATACTGAACTCAATTATTAATATTAAAACACAATATCAGTAAACCTCTTGACGGAATTCCTATTCTTCATGACGTACAACCACGAGTAAGTGCCGGTCCTACAGATTATTCTGTTCAGACTGGTTGGTCAATATGAAATACACCGCTATAGCAAAGTAACTAAGACGAGTTATTTTATATTTATTTATTTTGAAGGGAGGGGGGAAATGTTTGGCAGAAATGCTAGTCTACTTACTGCGATTCTCGCAATGCAACCCAACTGCTGGTGTATGCGTCTATATCACTGGCCACATTAATAATTTCACTGAAAGCTCATATTCGTCAGAAGTGTCGCTAAACAACGGAGTAAAATTCCAACTACATTTGTTAGATTTACTTTAATGAGTAACAAACGTGCTTTAGATCTCCACGCCTTCTTTTGCGTTAGGTAATTTATGATTTTAATGATATTAAAAAGAATTTCCACGCCGCTGGAAAACTGGCGAGATAATTGTGGAAATTCACAAAGATTTGTTAACAGCCATCTAACTGCAGTTTCTTGATTAAGTATCTTCGTCATTTTCTGTAGTGGAACATCTGCAGAAGAATTTACACTCTTAGTGTACATTTACTGATCAAAGTTGCTCTCCTAAAGGAAGAGAACGGAACAACTGAAAGGAATACTGTGCAGTGAGAGCGTAGACTCAGTCTGTAATTTGTGCCACGCTTATTAAAGAATGTCACTTATTTCATTAAAATTACAAACTAGTGTAAGCAGATGCGTTTATTATACTCCCCAATATGGGTTTCGAAGGATTACACCATTACTTGTCGGATTTATGTTAGTCAATAAGGCCTGGATATATTTTGGTAATGTGCGGTACACGCTTTCAGTCATCAAAGGCTTCTTTTTCCATTCGTATTCACATCATATAGATACTTTCTATAAAAGAAATAAACGAAGATGGTTTACCAAGTCCCAACGGTTTACAGGAAACTAACAGGTGCAAATGAGACTGTAAATAGCAGACTGTGACCGTTAAAACGCGGTGCATCAAGTTACCCTATAGTCGTACATATAACATACCCACGCCTTATTTATTCACCTTACGACGTAAGTATAATCCTTCGAAACGAGAAGTGATAAACACAACAAAAGTGACAGGTTGCAAATAATTTGTGGTTTCAGTTGGCATTCATAACGGTCACAATCAAGCTTAGGCTAAACTTCTAGAAAGAAACAAGTTTCCTCATCTGTTTTTAATTTGCGTTTAATTACTTGTATACCATAACGTTTCGGCTGTGTAGTCAAAACGTTTAACCCAGTTCACTGTTCGCTACGAACGGTAACACAACTGAGTCATTTATTATTGTGAGAGAGCACCGAGATCAGCGCTTCCTCGCAATGCAATAATAAATGGCACAGCCGTGCACTACTGTTTGCACTGAACCGAATACCGTGGCGACAGCTTTTAAGCCCGGCCAACCACGGACTGCCCGAGAGATTACATGACTAACACAAACCATGTGTAGTTAACGGGTAAAAGACCTTGTTGATACGCCCGTTTTACGCTCTTGAACTGCGTTGGAATGAAATTCAATTGGCGAGTTTTAGTGACAACACCGTTAATGTAGACCATGTGGTCAAAGGGAAGTCGGCATCCGCAAAATATGTAGTCAGTATTGATTTAAGATTGACACTCGCAGCCCGAGAGAAGTTCTGAAGAAGAAGATGACGACAGTGTCTGCAGTTTATAGTCAGTTCACTTTCTTAGGAGTCGGCGTATTCATGATTGCCCCACAATCATCGAACACTGAACTATCAGACGCCCTAGGAAGGAAAGGAGGATGTTTAATTAGCGTCTAATCTCCTGTCAACGGGAAGGTCATTAGAGATTGAGTACAAGCTCGGATAGGGAAATGTTAGGGTAGGAAATCGCCGGTGTCCTGAAATGAACATCAG
Organism: Schistocerca piceifrons; assembly: GCF_021461385.2. Lineage (NCBI taxonomy): Eukaryota > Metazoa > Arthropoda > Insecta > Orthoptera > Acrididae > Schistocerca > Schistocerca piceifrons. The sequence continues at coordinate 936,864,556 of NC_060140.1, read as the reverse complement.
TCTTTTGCAGGATCCTGGAGTGCACTGTACGTCCAAATAATACGACGTTCCTGGAGGAAAACAAGTTTCTCTCAAAGATACACCAGATGCGTGAAACGTAACTTGCTTAACACACGACATCTCGCAAACAGATAGAGGTGAATAGATAAATCCTGTATTCCCAGATTTCCGATAGGCGTTCAACACTGTACCATATCGTCGGCTAGTAACCAAGAACTGATCATACTGAGATTAGTCGCAAATGTGTGTTTCCATCGAGGAATATTTGACTAAAAGAAACCAACAGGTTATACTGGACGGCTGGCCACAGAAATTAAAGGAACGTCGGGTGTGCCGTCTACTTTTTCAATAGGCAATACACGATCAAGTTATAAGCAGCATTAACATATTGCTCGCTGACGATTTGGTTGTGTACAGGAAAGCATCGTCGTCGGATGATTTTAAGGAAATACAGAAATATGCAAAATTTCCACTTGGAGTAATGAGTGGCAGCTTTTTCTAAACGTAGGTAAATTTAACGCAGTGCCTGTAACAAAGAGAATGAACTCGATAGGAGATGATTACAAGATTCGTGGTGAACATTTGACAACGTCACATCGTTTAAGTATTTAGGGTTAATACTAAGGCGCGATATGAAGTAGGACGATCACGTAAAATCAGTATCAGGGAATGCAAGACTTGGTTTGTTGCAAGGGCTCTGAGTAAATACAATGCATGTGTAAAGGAAATGGATGAAAGACGCTAGTGGCTCAAATTTTAGACTACTGTTCCTGTGCTGGAGTCTTTATCCAGCAGGCATGGCACGATATATCGAACGAATTGAGACGCACGTTGCTGTGATCGTAACAGCTCGGTATAGCCCATAAGAAAGTGTAACAAATGTTGTATGGGAATTTACATGAGATTCCTGGGAAGGAAGACGGCGCAGCTCTCGCGAAGCGCTGTTTGGTAAATTCAGAGAACCAGTGTTCGAAGAAGACTGAGCGACCATTTTTTTGTAACCACAATGTATCTCCCGTAGCAATCACGAGAACAACACACGAGAAATTAAGAGTAAGCGTAGAGCCAGATAGACAGTTTTACGTCGCTCAGGTTTTTTTTAGAGTACAAAACAGCTTAAGTTATAGGCGCCCAAGTCATGACTTAAAAGAGCATTTTTTTTTTTTAATGAAAAGCACTCCTGGTTCTTGTGAAGTTAGATGAGACATAGGAACCAAAACGGCATTTGTAGGTGGATAAAACTATGATGAATAATGACTGTGGACCTTGAATGCTATTTAAAAAGCAACACACAAGGTAGAAATGTCAAATGAACAATTGCAACGAGCCAGATCACGAATGGAGTATGTCTGGATGGCCGGACGTGGTTTTCGGCAGTGTGAACCGGGGACATCCAACGTGGGTACGGTGCCCAGGTTGGTGCTGCTCTCGCTCGAGCCCTCTAACAGCTGTGCACAACACTGCACTGCAGCCCTCCCATTCTGGCCAGCTGTGGCTGCGGCACACAAGCAGCGATGCTATCTCGGGCACTGTGGCCATAAAAGCTGCCTTCCCCATCTCCCTGCTGTAACGACAGAGACCTACAGACAACGGGCGTGGGGAACAAGCCTGCCATCATTCCATTCTATTGTGACGCACGCTCGTCTTTCTGTTTTAAGAGAACACCCTGCAGGAATCTGTTCGACAATCTTGGACTTGGACTGTCACCAATCACGCTACCGACTCCTGAAACTATGACTTGTACACTAGTATCGGCCATGTTCTACTGCTTTTGCACGTACACCTGCTCTCTCCTAGCCACCGTCCACTGTATTGTGCAGTGTACTCAGTCCACCAGTTTCATTAGCCCCCTTTCCCGTTCCATTTGTGGATGGAATGCATCCAGAAAGATTGACGGGCGTCTCTCTATAAGTCCTAAATTCTCCAATTCCGGCGTCGTGATCACTACGCGAGAAGTAGTGTATGTTCTGGGGCCTTTTTGGAATGTGAGCTCTTGGAATTGTGAGTAAGACTACTCATACAGCGTAAAAGGTGTTCGCACACAAGTGTTAAAATGTAAAACAATGAAAAGTCCAATACTCCGCAATAGCTGTATTTACTGAAATCTATTAGAGACACACACGACCTGTTTCGCAACTTTTACGTTGCATCTTCTGGTGAATATAATGTTACGTCATATGTATAGGGGACTGTTACAGAATGCCACAGAGTAACAGTTGGCGCAGTTAGGTAAATTTCTCAGTTTTCTTCAGTTTGTGAAACCATCATCAATGGTGAAAGTCGAGTCTGTGTTAAAATCACGATGAACTGTCATCTTGACCGATGAAAATGTGTTCCTGTGGGCCTATGGCGAGCAACGGACGCCTCTCTTCAACGCTACCCAGGAAAATTTTTAGGTCTAGGCCTCAATATTTTCCTGGATAACTTGTATGACAACTCGTCTAAAAGAATAAATCTGTTGATACAGGTTGCAGTCGTTATTCAGAGATGATGAAGCTTACAGAGGAAAGACTACGACGACGACAAGAACGACAACAACAAAAAGATCATTATCTGCTGTAAGTTCAGATAGTAAGTTTCGTGCCACCATGTTTGGAATAAATTGCTCTAAGATTTAAAGAATTACACTGAAACATGACACAAAAATTCATCCCCTTCATACGTTTGTTTTGAGTCGTCATGCGTCGAGCGAAGTAGCAGACCGTTTGAGTAACGGAACCAGGTTCAAATCTTGATCCGAACCACTTATTCACTTTCTAATTAAAGGTTCTCAAGAATGTATTCTGGTTTACAGGGATGCTAGATAACAGCAGAATTATTACTGTTGTTCCAAAGTGTAAACACACACGACCGCTTTGTTGTTTACTCTTAAAGTACGCGCCTTTGCAACATGGACAGAGTGGACTTGGTAATAGGAAGAATATGGAGTGTACTCATACAGAAAACATTGTGTCCGTACCTCAGGAAACGGCGGTCACATATAAGGCATCAATTATCTCTTAATATTAGGTAATACTTTCCTGATAATACTCAAATTTCTATTTACATACAGATCAGAGCATAAATTAATTTTAACACCAAAAATTCGGGTTTTGTTTACTGTGAGGTTACATAACACATCGCAAATTTGTTTTCTTAATTGCTGTTCAGCAGCTCTGACGTTTCTATGTACTTTAGAACCATTATCGATCCTTCCCTGTTAACAGATTTACACTTACGATGTTCAACTATTGGTGTTTTACTCGTAAATGATATGAAACAAGGGTTTCCTTAGAGGGAGGAAAACACGGATGAGTACAAAAGGTCGACAGAGTAACTCATCGAGAAGAAGACATTTTCGATATCGTTCTTTGTAACGTGTGAGTGTTTACTACTGGTATTATGCCGTACCCGTCAACATACATATCTCTGACATTAATATCTCACGCTGCTCCACTGCTGCGAACAACTTATGGCTTCAAGAGAGAGAACAGAGGAAGGCGTTTACCGCTGACACTGAGCGTTGTGTGAATAGTCTTTGAGCTGACGTCACCCACTTTCGATAAAGTGAATGCAGTTGGAAACCTGACATTTGTTACGAGGCAAGTATCGCAGCTTCAAAGGCTAAAACCGAAAATAAAACGATTTCATAATACGGGAATGGGTGTTCTGACAGTCATCAAAGTCATTAGTCTGAAAAAAAAACTGCATTTGTAAACAACCGCCATTTGAAGGTTAACGAATCTAAAGGCTACATAACCAGAAGTCGCTGACGACACATTACCGTGTAACCGATAATTACAACCAGCTGAATGGAAAGACAGAGGAAACAGAAAATGCAAGTTGTATCTTAGAGACACCCCATTCTCAGCAGCGCATTGTCAGCTTTCAGCCGTCTCATGTCTACACGAATCTACCCACAAGAATGCTTGGTCGACGTCATTTGACATTTCATCTACAAGGAAGGACGAATAGTATGTCTCACTGACGGTGAGCCCATTAGAGATGAAGCAAAACGTACAGTTGCGAAGTATGAGAAAGGAAATAGACAGTAAACTTTCCAAATGAACCATGCCGGAAATTTCATCAAGCGATTTAAACAAAACACGGAAAATGCAAATTGAGCGGCTAGATGCGGATCTGAAAGCCGTCCTTTGGACTACGAGCCCAGATCATGAACCACTGCCCCACTAGGCTTGGCATTTCGTCAAAAATTTGCGCAATACGGAAAAGAAAATCGTGCTTATTCGGTTCGGTGACAAGTCAAATCTTTACGTCTGGCGTCAAAAACTGTAGTAGTATGAAGTGCCAATTTGTCATGTCTAAAAGAGTAATGTGTAGATGTCAAAATATCGAATCTGCAATCGTTACTCTTTGTTCCCAGTTAACATGTACACGAAAACATTTGTTTCAGCAAAATTATTTAGACGGAGATGCCCTATTCCTAAACAGAGTCAAGAATGTCAAATAATTTGGGAACGATACTAACACATCACAAAGCTGCCACGAAAGTGGCAGAAAATAACACTGACGCAGATATGAAAGTGTCCGCCTCCGTAGCTGTCAGCGTAAATGGCTGCCGTGCGGAGGAACCGGGTTCGATTCCCGGTACTGCCATCAATTTTTTTTTCGTGGTGGGAAGACTGGTACGGGATGCTCTCAGCTTCGTCATGCCAACTGGGAGCTACTTGTGTGAGAAGCAGCGGCTCCAAGGTTTAGCAATTCGGCAAAACGTCCGGGAGAGATGGTTGCTGACCACCTGCCCCTCTACACACCAAGGTAGAGGATGACACAGTGGCCGGTAGCCAGCCTTCGGAATTCCAGGGCCTGAACGAGGAGCTCCTCTAATATGAAAATAGGATATTGCAAGGGATTTTTTTGAACCAATAAACTCCTTTAAGCGAGCCCGGATAGCTCAACCAGTAAGATCACTGTCAGCGAAAGTGCAGTTTTAATCTGCCAGGAAGATTTTTATTGTCATCCATCACACGTATCAAAATGCAAAGAAGACAATGCTAGATCACCGTTCGTTCTACTGTTACAAGTTAGCAACAATTTTCTTCATAGAACATAGGTAACGCAAAGAATTTCACTATGATTAGCTTCAGTATTCCAATGCAACATTAATTTTCAAATCGATGCCAACGAGTGTACTTCTGGGGAATGGATTACACGATAAATTTTACTCTGGGAAATGAAACGATTCATTGCCTCTAAGAGTGAGTCCCCGCAGTTTTAAACGCATCTCAGCATAAATCCACGTCACAGGGACTTGCGCGTTGCGTACGTTTTGGTCTATTTTTGCTCCGATTTTAGCTCCCTCGACATGTGAGATCACTAGCATAGCGAAGCCCCCACGGCCAGCCTGCAGCGGTACGAGGTGTTTGCTTCTGCTAGTCCGCACCAGCTGGTGGCTATTTCTGACAAAACCTACAAGCAATAAGGCGCCTGGACTCTCATTTGGGAGAGTCGAGGTTCAAACATCCGATTAGCAAACCACACCTTAGTTTTTTGCTATCTTCATAAATCACTCAAGGCGTGTGCCAATATATTTTCTGTAGGTAGGCCATGCTTCGATTTTCTGCCCCGTCGTTGTCCAACTGATCTAGTTTGATTAATGAAACACGTATAGCAGAATGTGGATGACGCATAAGAAGCAGATGCACTCCTAGAGTCTGGATCGGCCGCAGCTGATTTCTTCTCCAGACTGTCGACACCACGGCTGTCCAACGCGCAGCCGGCGGGCCACATGTGGCCCAAGAAGTGAGTATCTATCACACGATCTACTTTATGGTAACTTACGATAAAATTCTATTCTAAATTCCCGCTCCACCCCAATCTCTCTCTCTCTCTCTCTCTCTCTCTCTCTCTCTCTCTCTCTCTCTCTCTCTCTCTCTCTCTCTCTCTAACATTTTTTAATCGGCGTGTTAGTGTTAACCATATTATGAGCTGTCTAAAAATAATCGTCTTCTTCCAACGTAGCGCAGGTAAACTAAAATGTTGGACACCCCCTTGTCTGAATATTTACCACCTTGCAAATAGTCACATTCCTCTAGCGTCTCTGATTCAAATTTGGATCAGAAGTACTCGAAAGTTGTCCTTACACTCACAGTACTTACTAATATTTTCTCGAAATTTCAAGTAAAAATGTATCTTACTGTGAAAAAATTAATATAAATCGACTGACAATTAAGATGTCGAACAGATAACTCTAAGTCCTGTAGGTGATATCAAATCTTGGATTACAATGAATAAATTTGGTTCTAATAATGTCGAGCAACTTGGGATTTAACATATCATTCGCTCTCAACGAAGAACACAAGTGGTAGTTGCTCGTCATGTTAATACTCAAATTTCTATTTATACACATCAAAGCACAAATTAATTTTTAACACACAAAAATTAGGATTTGTTTACTGTGATGTTACATAGCAAATTTGATTTCGTAATTGCTGTTCAGCAGGTCTAACGTTTGTATTTACTATACAGCCACTATAAAAACTTCACTGTTGACAGATTTATACTTATGTTCTTCAACAATTGGTGTTTTACTCGAAAACGATATGAAACAAGGATTTCCTTAAAGGGAGGAAAACACACAAGTGTACAAAAAGCTCGATAAAGATGGAGTATCTCTTCGAGAAGAACATTTGCGAGAGAAGCCTCCGTATTTTATTCTTTGTGAGTATCAGTGCGATTACTGTTTAGCTTATGTCTCGTACTCCGTGAAAGGTACACGAAATGCAAAGACAATGGGAAGTCAAAGGCTTGCTTACTACGAACAAAAGAAACGTGGCACACTGCCTATGATTTCGAAACTATTGTACCTGGGCGAGCATGGATTTGTTGGAAAGTAATCCTCTTCGGTAAGATTGGCTCTACTTATTTTTTTTTTTTTAAAGTTTGCCGAGTTGTCATGAATTACCGGGTACAACTGTATGGTTTAGACTTTCGCTGGTGTCATCAGTAAAAATTTTATAGGCTAACTAAATGGCTATATCTATAATATCCCACTGTTGTTTTTCCATCTTGAAATTTCAGCAACTACAACAGACGACTGGTAACATTCCAAGTGACTAATCAACAATAAAGTCTACATCCGAGGATACCATCTATGTTTCCTGGAAATGATCCATTGGACATTAGTCTCTTACAGTCTTCTTTGTACCAGTACACAAAAAATTTGCCCCATGTCTTTAACTTGAGAAACATACAATGTATCACGTAAATTAACACATGACTGACCTTAAGAAGTTATAGGACATTTCAAGGCCAAATGGTCAGATTTCAAATAGTTACTAACATTTTACAATCCATCGTTTGGGGTAGTAATTTTCCAAAACCTCTGCCTACCCAGCGACATATTTATGTAAACGTAGATTTATGACATTGCACAGTAAATCAAACGTTTACAATAATCAGGATTTTTTTCGCGTCATAAAGTTCGAGAAACGGGATAATATTGAACTATCAATCCGTCTATTCATGAGCTAAACTGGTGGAGCGCTCGTAGTTTTACCACTAAGCAGCACTTCGGAAAGTATGCCTAAAACCGATTTTCGTTGCTGTACCTGGCAAAAGGAAACTGAATTGGAAGGTGGAGCATAACTCATGAGATATTACTGGCCAGCAGCAGCAGATAAACAATTCAAAATTTTATACGAGGAATGGGAAAGGAAAAATGGAAAGCAACACGTACGATTTAGAGCCTGAGAGAAGGGGTTGTTGCTGTTTGTCATTTATATCCATTACAGTAAAACTTGGACAACGTTAAAAACAAATGGGTCGATCAAAAAGTTTCCATTCGAAGACAGTGCAGTCCAGAATAGGAATGCCAATTACGCAACATCGCTGTGGGCAGTGAGGCTCATCCCACCGACGCACCAGATTGAAGACAGCAGTTTCGTAAAATACTGTGTCCTGCTCCGTGAAGTAGCCGGAACTGCCTGCTGCACATCGTCGTCCGACAGGAATCTTCGACCTATCGAGGTCCTTTTTAAGGCAGCCACCCCCCCCCCCCTCCCCACCCAAAAAAAGTAACCTCACTTTAGTCCTGTTTGGACGCATTTGGAAATAACGTCGCCGCTTTTCACGTTCCCACAGTCACCGCGCGTTCGTCAGAAAGACAAGAATGCCACATAAATCCCTAACCCAGTCCTTATATATCCGCATCAGAGTCGCGCTACTTTGCATGTATGCAGGAGCAACGCCCTCAAACGGAAATTTTATCGCCTCTTATAGATACAATTTGTTGATAAAAACGTTTTCAAAATGAATGTTTGAAGACAGGTGTTAAATGAAAGGTAACACTAAGATTTCTTCAGTAAACGCTGTAATGGAGACCAATACTGCGTATTTTGCATGTGAGATGGATTTTCCATCTGTAACAACGTTTGTCTAACCTCGGAGCGGATATGGTTGAAAGCCAACGTAGCATCATCGCAAGGCGGCGCTGATATTATGGCAATGCTAAATTTCAATGATTGTGAGATCTCCGCGAATACCTTCGACACTTTTATTGGTACCCATAGAGCACACACGCTCGGCAAAACGTGAAATGAAATGAACTTTAGTGAGATATGTTGGCTGGATAAGCGTCAACAAATTGACAGATTAATCTAAGGCCAAGTGTTTTAACCTTGTCCTTCAACAACCCGTCCACCGTCCCAAACAGAATATAGTTTAAGTTTTCCTTAAAAGCCTGTTTCGCGTTTCCGTAGCACTAATAATTAACACAGTTCAGTACTCCGACAAGAAATTCTCTCTGTGCGCTGCCGTAACTACTTTCTCAACAAATCTAACTTAGAAGAACAGTATGCAAAGCGAAGCTGAATCCTCTTGTGAGAGTCATGCACTACATATGGTATTGTTACATGCGACAAGAGCTATCATTAATGCGTTCGCGACGTCTCAAAAGACAGAGCAAGCCAACGAAAACTGCTTACGAATCTTATGCATTATAGTTAACGTCTGGGCGTAAATCTGTGGTCACACTGAAAAGTCTGAGGCTGCAGCAGTGCGTCAATGCCGAGACAAGAACGAACTATGCAAGTACATATTGTTTCACCGACAGTACAGACGCAGCCGCTCCAGTCAGCTCATAGAGGGTGCATTTCAAACAACGTAAAACAGTTTACAGTCGCAACACATCGCAAATGTTATACAATGGTCTTATACTAGGTCACATTTTCAGAAATTAACTCTAAATGATCACCAGCGACATTATATTGTGGAAGGTCTGAAGAGTTAAAAATTTCCATTTGGGGAACTAATCAAAATGCTGCGTCTATGTGCGTAGTAACTAGTTTTTTTACAGTCTTCAACTTATATATGATAAAGCGCCAGGGCATTACAACTTCCTTTTCTCCGTTACTGTTCGAGAATAATTTGAAGTAGGGTTAACACTGCAACGAAATAGGACTTCCTCCAATTACTGATCCGTTATACAATATAGCGGAGGACAGCGGAGAGATGTATCATATCAGGCGGGCGTCATTTCTCGACGTGTTTGAAATAACTGTGTTGCCCCTATACAGAGGAAGAAACCACACTGAACACCAGCAGCGTCGACTGTGAGAAAACTTCTCTGGCAGTGGTACCTACGGAAGGAACGGCCGTGAACCGTGGAGACTAATAAGCAAGACCCTCTCGCTAGGCTAATCAGTTCCATTATGACAAGCAAGGACCGCCACTGCGAATCGGCAGGTAGACAAACACACGCTGCACACCAAATCTGTCTCTCCAGTGAAGTGATTCACCCGACAATTACGTTAACACACCTGGAAAGAAAGCAGTTTCGTCGAGTGTGCCTCTGACCGGCCGCAGCAGGACGAATAGGAATTACTGTATTTACGGCTGAAACAAAGGCACAGTCTTTGCAGCAATCGCGGGCGTAGCCTCCTCTACTAATCGACTAGTGCTCTGACTTCTGAATACGCATTCTGAACGTCGACTGCAGGAACTTCGGAACCTCTAAGAGCGCACGCACACACGCAGTCGGATCGCGAGTAGCGAGCCGGAGGAGCGAGTGTTGGCAGAGTGTGGAGCCCGGTCCGGCGGAGGAGATTACGCCTGCTGTAGACACTGGCCGTCGGCAAAACGAATCGACTGGACTGGAGCTTTACTCGACACGTCGCGAGACACGCGGGAGGCGGCGCGGGGCTCCCGCGGGATGCGAGCGACGCGGCGGCCGACTGGCGGCGGCGGCGGCAGCCCCCGCCCGCCAGCGGGAGGCGGCGGGCGGAGCGCCCGTGACGTCACGCCCAGATCGATCCCGAGCGAGCGCAGGCTCGGACGCCGCGCCGCGCCCGCCGGAACGCCGCCATCGCGCACGCGCACTGCCTGCCTGCGTTAAAGCCGACGATCACCTAACTACTCTTTATCGACAGCATCCGAGGGTTGCCGCTTATCTGGCTTCTCCGAGATACGATCACCGATGCGCTACTGCGCGCCGTGAACTATAGAGGACAGCAATGTAACTTCCTCGAAACAAAGAGCTCTCCAGGGCCTAATCACTTGCCGTTATAACGGAAATCGGCTTTTGAGTAATGCAAACAGGAGCAGCCAAAGATTTGGTGCTGCATCAGCGTTTTGCACAGCAACACGCGCACGTCGCAAACAGTGGCTTACTTCCTTCCCACTACAGTTCCCAAATGTGACGAATCAGAGAACGGTGGCACTGCGGTTGCTTCGTACTCGTCGACTCGTTCTCTCTTACTGAAACGTGAGACTAGTTCGACTTAGTAAAATTTTGGAAATTTGTGGTATGGTCTTATGGGATCAAACTGCTGAGGTCATCGGTCCCTAAGCTTACATACTACTTAATCTAACTTAAGCTAGGGACAACACACACACACACACACACACACACACACACACACACACACACACACACGAGGGAGGACTCGAACCTCTGACTTAGCACAGAAGTTGAGTGTATGACGTTGTTGTAAAGGAGCACTGACAGGGCAAAGATGACCGACTCTCGGCATCAGATAACCTCTGACGAAGCAACGTTTTGAGAGATTGTGGAGAACAAAAAATGAACGTTAAGTTCTGTAGTGTGTACAACTGCAAATGTGCTCCATGAGAGGAACAGAAGGAGTTCGATGCGACAGCCCTCGCTTCTGACTAAGAACACACAAAACTCGTCCAATGCAATCTCGTTGTGTTCTTGCTTACTCTACTTCTACCGTGAGGAAACGAGTGCACTGGCGAACTAATACAGTGCATACAGCAATGTCACTGTTGCATTCCCTCGACAAAAACACGTTGTGTATTCTTTTGGTTATGTTAACTTCCGCTTATGGGCTAATTGCAGGTAGTGCAGTGTATCATTTGTTCTAGTAACTTTTTCGATGACTGCTGCAATGTTATTAAAATTATTGACCATCATTTATAGGATACCCTTCAGCAACGTGTCCTTTTTCCTTATACTGTCGTCAACGGACACAGCAATGTGTCTAAAGTGTGTGTCTCGACGTAATTGTTAGACATTATCTCTACAGAGATTAAATACTAAAACACAGCGCCGGGCGCGGTGGGCGAGCGGTTCTAGGCGCTTCAGTCCGGAACCACGTGGCTGCTTCGGTCGCTGGTTCGAATCCTGCCTCGGACATGGATGTGTGTCATGTCTTTAGGTTAGTTAGGCTTAAGTAGTTCTAAGTCTAGGGGACTGATGACCACAGATGTCAAGTCCCATAGTGCTTAGAGCCATTTCAACCAAAAACACAGCACTCTTTTAAAAGACACACACACACACACACACACACACACACACACACCACCTTATATAAAGCAGTGTGTGTGTGGGGGGGGGGAGGGGGGATTTCCTCCCACGCCCCTGGGTCAGTGACAACCAAATTTGGCACAGAAAAAGCAGGCTTCAAAAGTATCAGTACCTTGGGTTTTATAATCTCCTAGCTCCAATAGGACTTACGGTAAATGCAAAAAGGTATTCTTGCCAGACCCTCGCATATGCTGCCCTGCACGACAGCCCTGTTGTGTCGGAACAGTATCGACCTGCCAAATCAGCCTGTTTTACAGAGCTGCCTACGCCTCACTGCCAAGAAACAAGTGTTCCGGGCCTCGACATGTAAGCTGCCTTGCATGACACGTGTGATGTGTTTCAGTACTCGGAACTTGGTCCTGAAACTCATTGAAGAGTACACGTTCTTTCAGTATGATGATGCTTGTTATCAGTGCAAGAAGTATTCGTAAATGGTGCAATTTGCGACAGACTAGCGTCCCTAAAAGAAGACACATTGTGAGGACTTTCCCAGGATGCATGTGCAAGGATCTGAACCTTTCCGGGAAGAGGGAATACACTTTATTTACACTGGTAGTTTTTTTTCCAACTGTCACAGGGTTCATGCTAAAGCCACAGCGTTTCGTTGCCGCTGGCGCCAGAAAATATGAATTCTTCCTTTTCTCAACGTACTGCTCAATACGTTTTGTCATTTTTTTAAGTCACCTGTTCTTCCAGCAGTTGACGTGCGACCACTGTACGAAATTTATCTGGTACTACACTGAAGCGCCAAAGAAACTGGGTATGGGCATGCGCATTCAAATACAGAGTTATGTAAACTGGCAGAATACGGCGCTGCATGTACAAGACAACAAGTGTCCAGTGCAGTTGTTTGATCGGTTGCTGTTGCTACAATAGCAGGTTATCAAGATTTGAGTGAGTCTGAACGTGGTATTACAGTCGGCGCACGAGTAAGGGTACATAGCATCTCCGAGGTAGCGATGAAGTGGCGATTTTCCCGTACGACCATTTGACGAGTGCACCGTGAATATCAGGAATCCGATAAAACACCAAATATCCGACATCACTGCGGCCGGGAAAAGATCCTGTAAGAACGGGACCACTGACGACTGAAGAGAATGGTTCAACGTGACAGAAGTGCAACCTTTCCGCAAATTGCTGTATATTTCAATGCTGGGCCTTCAACAAGTGTCAGAGTGTGAACCATTCAACGAAACGTCATCGATATGGGCTTTCGGAGCCGAAGGCCCACTCGTGTGCCCTTGATGGCTGCATGACACAAAGTTTCAAGCCTCGCCTGGGCCCGTCAACACCGACACTGGACTGCTTATGACTCTAAACCTGTTGCATATCATAAATATCACGTATCATAAATATAGCACGTTACCCAATTTCTCCTCACAGTCATTTTAAACATTGATGAGATTATCAGTGCTTGCCCCAAATTTAAATACACCTTAGCAGTAAATAAACTGCTGAAATAATGTTTCAACACTTATATGCAATCCATCTTAGCGTTTCAGTGTTTTTCCGTAAATTGTCGCTTTTCATGAAACCCACTGTGCAACCCGTGGTGACGCAAAGAGAGCCCTTTGCTTTTATATCCATAGATTAGCAGTTCTGGAGTTCATGTGGTGCACGTTTACACTAAGTGAATAAAAACGAGACATGGGCGATGTGAGCTGGAATGTAAGTCATTCAACTATTTCACAACGCCTCACCTGCCAACACTGTGCTGAAGCACTGTCCAGCTTATTTTTAACCAAGGAAAATCTGAAAGCTGCCGAACTAGTTTATTCACCCTGCCAATGTGTAGATCTCTCGTGGTCATTGCTATTCTGGCACAGTAAAGGTAATATGATACTGTACACCCCTCCCCTTTCGGTTTAACTACTATGTCAGCCACCTACGTCCTGTCGTGAGGCGCACACAGAAAACCAAGTGTAACGCCCCCAGGATGCTGTCACATCTCTCTGTCGGACACAAGGATCGTGTGAGAATGGGAAGACAAGTGATTTGGAGCTGGTGCACAGCAAGCTGCGTTCAAGGAAATCCACCATCCAAACGTGGTCCACCTCACGCCAGCCACACCGATGGAATTAAGTGAACAGGAACAGGACACTGTCCACTGACGTACAGTTTCCTTCTCCAGTGCGATGCTCCACCAACGTGCGAAGTTTGTGGAAACTACTTCTGGTAGAACTTATTGTAAGTGGGCGCCTGGATAGCCATGCGTGTAAAAGCGCCGCTTCCCAGATGGGGAACTACGTCGGCCACGGATCGAATCCGCCCAGCGGATTAATGACGGGGGTCGGTGTGCTGGCCAGCATGGATGTGGTTTTTATGCAGTTTCCCACATTCCAACAGAAGAATACCCCGCTGGTTCAGATGGAGCTGCATCCACTGACAGCGAGGTGTGCACCTCCGTTCCAGTCCCTGATAGGATCTTTTTTTCGACCACTGTTCTTAAGCCGCGTTATGTGGCTGCGATTGTTACACCACTCCTCGTAGCCAGATTGGACAGTCCACATTGATATACCAATAAATTATTCACGGTGTCGTCTAGAGAAATTACGACAGCTCTATTCCGACGTTCTTTTACGTACCCAAGTATCTGATCCATGTTACTGTACCGATTCCATAAAATTGACTGGCACAGAAGCCACTTCACTTCCAGACAAGTCAGCGATGGTGGGTCAATGACCACATCGTACCAGTTCTATCCCATCTACATGCTCCAAAGCGATCAATGTGGTAATACACTGACTAGCGAGATTAGCTGAACCAATCACAAGAACGTTTTTCCAAACGATGGGTGGATTTTAATACGCGAGACAGCTGCAGTCAAACTGATCTTATCAGTCACGAACCAGATACTTCTGTCAGCACAGCCAGACATTTGAACAAATCTGTTAATGTTTGTCCCTGGCGTATCGTCATAACAGTTTCCTTGCGAGAGCGGACATCAAGATATGCATGCTGATACTCCAGGGCGCTTATGAAAATGCTGTTGAGTATCCTAAATCCGTCATCATCGTACTTCGCCACTTTAAGATGTTTCTGAATGGACAATCTAGCAAATGGAGGACTCTAAATAATGGCCTACTTCAGTCCTGGCTCCCATTCCGTTGAACCTGTATATCTGTGACACGCCAGACACGGATTCCATGAAAATCCAGTACGCAGACTATCCACCATTAGTCTTCCGGAGTGAAGATCTTAAGCACTGTGAGAATATGGTGACAAGTGATCTGCCGAATTTGAGTCATTACTTCCATAAGTGGAGATTTCATGCCTAGCCTAAATAAAACTGGGGTTACTGCATTCCATCTAAATAATAAAGAAGCGCAAAGGAAGCTACATGTGCCTTTCGATTGCATTGAAGCATGACCACAACCCAATACATCTAGTAACCACTCTGGATCGGTCCTTAACATTCAAACAATTATGCATCAAATTATCTAAGAAGTTTGACTGAAGAGTGAATCTACTTAACAAGATTGCTGGAAGCACTTAGGGCGCGGATACCTTTTTTTTGGGTGGGGGGGGGGGAGGGGAGGGAGGGTTCTTAAGCAACTGCCCCCGAGCCAATAATGTCTCCACAAGAGCCCTTAAGGCTCATCATACACTACATCAAACGCGAGATGAACCAACCAATTTGCTCCATTTGCCTAAGAAAGAGAAAATGTGAAATATTCATACTTTGACTCTGTTCTGTAGGATAGTTACACTACGACGATCCTTTTTTTGGGTATACAAATGGTTCCTAGCCCAAAGGCTACCCAGAACACTTAACCCTACCTTTCTATCACCAACAGAATCCTAGGTGGGAGCCCACGGTTTTATGGGGAGCGTTTTGGAACACATTAGGAAGCGCAAGCTATTGCATCCTTATCGATACGTTCTTTCGACATCACCTCCAAGTGGCGACGACCCTCGAGCGGACATCCATCCGACAATGTTCCCTTGGTTTAAGATCCAACAATGAAGATTGAGGAATTTCAACTACCTAGTCGAAGCTGAACTGCCTCAAGATGCATCAAGGGAGATTTCCGTTCATGTGCTGATTAAGATTGTGGAGTGGAGGAGCAAACAATAGAACACATTGTTAAGGAGTGCCTACTTCGAGCATTTGATGGTGATTTGACGACTCTATACCAAGTGATCCCGAGTGCTCTTGACTCGTTGTAAAATTTGGATATTTCCATTTGACTGTAGATACTTCAGTGTACTTTTGATGCCACACGACGTATTATCATCAACGTCATCGAGCAACACATACAGCACCATGATCACCGCAGCACGGGTGTGAGAAGTTTCAGGTATTTAAACTGTCTTAGAACCAGCATCCGCAGCACTACTCGGTTAATTTGGAGCACGACTGCTAAGTGTATTTCTAGAGAAAAAGCGCCGCTGCAGGAAACTGAACAAAGAGCTCACTTAGCACTTGAAACAAAAGAACTCCGATTAAAAGGGCGGAAGGAAGGAGGAGGGAGAGTTGGCGCGGCGGCGATTGCAGCTATCGCGGCTGCCGCACGCAGAACAAAGCACGGCCGGCAGCCACCGCCGCCCGCCCCTGCCGCCTCGCCTCACGCCAACCAGGCTGGTTTGCTGCTCGACAGTTCGAGGTCTGCGTCGATGCGTACATCTGCAGATAGCCTCGGCAGCAATTGCTCAGCAGGTAAAAGGCTGAGCCGATGCGGCTATCCACCGGTATGCCAGCGAATATCCGCAAAAAAATATTTCGTTTTTGTTAAAAGTTGCAGGTCAATGTCAGCGCAACGATTTTCGTCTATCTGCATAAAATAAGATCAATAACAACTATTATTATCGTTTGAAGTTATTAATAAAGGAAATTAATGTCCTGTAGAGGCCGTGATCATAGTGAATATTTTGTGAATAAAACCGTCTACATAGCTTATTAAAATTCCTTTACTTATTACGTCGTTTCCCCTACTGTCATCATCAAATATCAAAAAGCTTAGAACTTACAAAAGAAAGTTCCGTGTCAGTACTAAACTCTACGCCTAATTTGGTCAGTTGCCCCTATTAGACATAAATGTTAGTACTGACACACTGCTTTCTTTTGTAAGTTATAAGCTTTTTGATACGCGATGGCAGTAGTCAAAACGCCGCATAAGTAAAGAAATTTTAGTAAGCTATCTAGACTGTTTTATTGACAAAATATTGCCTGAAGTGTGTAATACACTGAAGAGCCAAGGAAACTGGTACACCTGACTAATATGTAGGGCCACCACAACACGACGTGGCAGCGACTCTACTAATGTCTGAAGTGATGCAGGAGGGAATTGACACCATGAATCCTGCAGGGCTGTCCATAAATCCGTAAGAGCACGAGGGAGCGGAGATCTCTTCTGAACAGCGCGTTGCCCGGCATCCAGATATGCTCAATAATGTTCATGTCTGGGGAGATAGGTGTCCAACGGAAGTGTTTAAACTCAGAAGAGTGTTCCCCGGAGCCACTCTGTAGCAGTTCTGGACGTGTGGGGTGTCGCATTCTCCTGCTGGAATTGCCTTAGTCCGTTGGAATGCACAGTGGACATGAATGGATTCGGGTGATCACACAGGATGCTTATGTACGTGTCACCTGTCAGAGTCATATGTAGACATATCATGGGTCCCACATCACTCCAACTGCACACGCCCCACACCATTACAGAGCCTCCACCAGCTTGAACAGTCCCCCGCTGACATGCAGGGACCATGGATTCATGAGGTTGTCTCCGTACCCGTACTAGTCTACCACTTTTTGAAACGAGACTCGTCCGACCATGCAACATGTTTCCTGTCATAAGCAGTCCAATATCGGCGTTGACGGGCCCAGTCGAGGCGTAAAGCTTTGTGTCGTGCATTCAAGCCCAGATCGATGATGTGTCGTTGAATGGTTCGCACGCTGACACTTTTTGATGGTCCAGCATTGAAATCTGCAGCAATTTGCAAAAGGCTTGCACTTCTGTTACGTTGAGTGATTCTCTTCAGTTGTCGTCGGTCCCGTTCCTGCAGGATCATTTTCCGGCCGCAGATATGTCAGAGGCTTGCCGTTTTACCGGACACCTGATATTCACGGTACACTCGTGAAATGGTCGTACGAGAAAATCCCCACTTCATCGCTACCTCGGAGATACTCTATCCCATCGCTCATGCGCCGACTATAACACCACGTTCAAATTCACTCAAATCTTGATAACCTGCCATTCTAGCAGCAGTACCCGATCTACCAACTGCGCCAGACACTTCTTGTCTTATATAGGCGTTGCCGACAGCAGCGCCGTATTCTGCCTATTTACATCTATCTGTATTGAATATGCATGCCTATACCAGTTTCTTTGGGGGAATGGACTGTCACTATATTCGTTTCAATGCACACTAAAATGATGCATGTAGTATTCAATGAACTGTGGATGAAGTTCAACCAACAGGCATTACATGCATTGAGCGAAAATAATAGTGCATTGAAAATGGCTAGTTTCAAGCTCAAATCTAGATTTGCCAATAAAAATTAAAAAGGACGACTGACAGCTGAAATCTATTATTTACAAGTCAACATAACAGCCGCTGCGTGCAACAGTCTTCTGAATGGAAGGTAGTCTGAGTCTTCTTGTGTGATTGGCTGGAATTTTGTACACCAATGTTGAGTTGCAACACACACAGTGCCATGGATTCGCTTGCTCAATACTTCTCACTCACTGCGGTGTGGTACATCGTGTAAAGTGTCTCAAATATAGGACTGTTCTCGCGTGCCGAAGTACCCAACACAGTGATTCCTGCCACCCGGGCGTTTGTAAGTGAAGCAGTTTTGTGTATTTGCAAAAAATGATACATCGCCTTTTTCGTAGAAAATCTGCAATCAATGCTTGGACAACATTTTATTGCCCGTCTAAACTGTACGTATTCTTGAAATTTTGTAAAAACTGCACGCTGTAGCCTTATGAGCTATATGAACAATGTGGATGTTAAAACACCAGTATGTTGTTCTGTGAACTAGCATGTAAATTTGCTGATGAATAGGACTGATTACTCTCGGCACCGTCATACTCTGACCTGCCTATAGTACGTATGGGACCGAAATCACAATTTTGAAAATAAATGCAATTTGGACGGATAATAAAAACTGTTTCGTAAATTCTGTAGTGGCTTCTACTGGCTATGTGTGTTCTAGAGTTTGTTCGATACACATTTCACATATCATCATTCTCGATGTATGTTATGATGTGAAATGTGTCAACAGAACAACCGCGCGCGTGTGTGTGTGTGTGTGTGTGTGTGTGTGTGTGTGTGTGTGTGTGTGTGAGAGAGAGAGAGAGAGAGAGAGAGAGAGAGAGAGAGAGGGAGAGAGAGAGAGAGAGAGAGGGAGAGAGAGAGAGAGAGGGAGAGAGAGAGAGAGAGAGAGAGAGTGCAAATTAGTGAAAATGTATTTTCTGCAGAGATGTGAGAGGAGTTGGGGGTGGATTGCGGATTGATATATATTTTTTGAGCGGGCGTAGGGGGGGGGGGGGAGGGGGGAGATGGTGATTGCAGGAACGAAACAAAGGGGACATTTGGCACCAGATACAAGGAACACATGAGAGCATGGAATTATAACTTTTTCACAACACTTACACCGACCCCATCATAAACTTACCACAGACATGGAAATCGTAAGACTAAACAACAACAAAAAGCACTTCCTCACCTTACAGGAGAACTACCACGTTCAAAAAAACCATAGTGGCTCCATTTACCATTACCATCTTCTCCCAGTTTCTTTCTTATAAATCACCTTCCCCACAAAAAATAATAAAAATACATCGATCAACAACTCGCAATCACCCCCTCCCTTCGCATCAGATCTCCTCTCACATCTCTGCTGAACATCCAAGACATTGTCACTAATTAAATTACTTTGTATAATCACAGCTGTTTCTTCACTCACCTGCTTAATATCACTATCTTATCTGTTAGTAATTTAGGATCTATTAAAGACAAGATTATTTTGTTCTACCACATCTTTGGAATGTGTCACCAAAGTTTACTGACCAATTGTTCGCTTGTATGAACAACTGTTATAATT
The DNA here is from genome assembly GCF_021461385.2 of Schistocerca piceifrons. Lineage (NCBI taxonomy): Eukaryota > Metazoa > Arthropoda > Insecta > Orthoptera > Acrididae > Schistocerca > Schistocerca piceifrons. The sequence continues at coordinate 936,844,739 of NC_060140.1, read as the reverse complement.
TGTCTATAATACATTAGTTAATGTGTCACATATTTTTAGCCTAGTTAAATAATCTCACACCGCATTTACAATGAAATAATCCCTCATGTTTTATTCTCAATTCTAGCATTAAACAATTTTCATCTCCGTAAACGTAGATACTCTGTAGATGCACTAGTTTAAAATTTTTGAGTCAACAAAATTTAACTGCACCACACACTGATGTTTGTACCTGATGATAGCGTTAACAGCCGAAAACCTGTTTGTGAAACAGATTGTAAATATTGTAGAATACCACAGCAGTGTTGTATGTGTTTTCATTCATAATGCATAAAATATTCTACCAACAGCCGACGGAACAGTCAATTAATGCAGGTAATGTAAACAATTGTTCCTTCTCGTGTTCTACTTGTGACTATCTGTTACTCTACAACTCTGACGGATTGTTTATAAATTTCATAAAGTAAATAGATGTACTGTGAGCCCGTAGTTAATATTCCTACTCGCTCAAAGGAAACCTGCAAGATGTATGTGAAGGGACCGCAGACATAAATTTGTTTTCTTTTGTGCAATGAATACTTTTTTCTAAGTGAGGAATGACCCCAGAATATTATCCCATATGACAGTAGTGGATGAAAATAAATAAAATGTTACCTTACTAACTCTAGTATCCTTAAGTTCGGAAGTAGCCGAACATAATCAGTTTTTGCAGGCGTACTACACGGTTTTTCCAATTTAAGGTTTCATCAATATGCACACTAAGAACGTTCGACTTTGTTCATTATTTCTTGTTGGTACGTATACTAAATTAATAGGAAGTGAAATTTTTGACAATTCCAAACTAAATGCGGTGTGTTTCTTCAAAATTTAAAGCTAGCTCATTTGTGCATAATCTGTCAGTAACTTTCGGCAGCATTTGCTAGTTTCTCTGTCGGTATTTCTGCGGCCGGCTTCACAATAATGCTTGTAACATGAGCACGTTAACTTCCCTGCTGACAAAAATGTCTTACAACGAACTTTAGGGCTTTTCTTGGGAGCAAATTCGCCGCCTTTCATAAAAGTGACAAGCAGGAGAGTAATGGCTTTCAGCGACTGCGTTCTGATCTGCTGGAGTTACGTTTGTGGTCTTAGTCATATTGTAAATACACATGGCTTTCGCTAAGCGGCAAATACTGCTTATAATACTGTGCTGACGGAGGAAGACCTGCAGTCAAAATCCTCTTATTTTGATACTAGTTATTTCAATATGCAAATTCGAGAACTATGAAGTTACTTACATTCCAAGATTGAAACTCTGGTGAATAACTATGAAAGATCAGAATCAATGAAATTCCTCTCTTGTTACACTTCAAACTCAGTAATCAAACGTTGGAGTACTTTTTTTCTTTACATTGTGAACGTTAGCTGCAACTTGAAATGGAAAGGATGAATGTATAGGAATTCTTAGTACACGGAACTTCAATCACGTACGGGTTATCTTCGAGATGTGATAACGAGTTGTGTATTCACGAGTTACGAGTTAAAAGTCGTTTTGCTGACAGAAACAACCTGCAAGTAAGTGTTGTCAGTATGTACTGCATCTACTTCCAACGGAACTTACTTTATTCAAAACCAAGTTACTACTTCATTCATGGGCCAGTCCACGCCGCACGTTAAAAAATTACACACACAACTCAAAACCTGATCAAGTAGCTTCTATGTTTGCGATTAATGCTGCCCTCTAAATTATTCTTAACACTTGTGAGTGCCCGTAGTATTACGTTGTCTTCAATGTTGGAAAGAATGCCATGCCCTCACAAGTAATGTGGCAGTTAACATATGACATTCCTAATCATCTTTTCCCACTTTGGCTAAGTAGGCGGTACACAAGGACCAGTTGAAATAATTTTTGAACCACCCTCTCTCTTGTGCAAATATACAAGAAATCTAAAAATGACACTGGGAAAGCAGCATAAGAAAATAGGCAATTTGTTTATTTTCGAGTAAGTATCTCTCTTTCACTGACGGTATTTGTGTGATTATTCTGCGGACACACACACACAGTATCTACAGAGTGAAAGTTGGTTTGAACACACATGGAGTGATTTAAGCTACCCATCAAGGGATCCGGGGACTTAAAAGTTTTACATAAAATCCGTACTACGGTGAATACATAAAAGTATTCCCCAAGTTGAAAAATTCACATAAAGTAACATTAAAAAAAAAAATTAAGACGAGCGACATCGAACTCCGATCCTTCGTGACTTGGTAGTTACGCGGATGCCATACCTCAGAGTCACACAACTGAGAAAAAATAAAAGTAATTATCTACCTGTGCGTCACTGAGTTTAACCGTTCGAAGAAAATCTACACACGGTAATAAAAGGTGCAGCACTAGCGGGAAATGCAGGACAGGACTTCAAGTAAGAAGACGTAACTTACAATGGAAATGTCAATTTTGCAATTACTGGCCTCTTGTTTCGTCCGATGCTCTTGGGAAGACTGAGCTGGGTAACTCAGACCACAGATTTCTTTCATTATAGAAGCGTTGGCACTTGCGGACTACTAGAGTAGTAGGAGGAGCATATGCCTTTACTAACCTGGAAGCCGGCTCTCTTGGTAACTAAAAAGCTGAAGCCATTTCTGACGCAAGGGACTCACCTGAAAGAAAAACAAACAACAGCAATCATAAAATGAGACAGTCTTTACAAACAGGATAAATACTAAAACTGACTCGTCTATATCTACATCCACACAGATACTCTGCAGGCCACCGTACGGTGCGTGGCGGATGGTACCCTGTACCACTACTACTACTAATTTCCTTTCCTGTTCCACTCGCAAATAGAACGACTGTCTATATGCCTCCATATGAGCCCTAATTTATCGTGTCTTCGTCGCCCTCACGCGCAATGTATGTTGGCGGCAACAGAATCGTTTGGCAGTCAGCTCCAATGCCGATTCTCTAAATTTTTTCAGTAATATTTCTCGAAAATAACGTCGCTTTCTCTGGAGGGATTCCCATTTCAGTCCCAAAGCACTCCATAACACTTACGTGTTGTCCGAACCTACCGGTAACAAATTTAACAGCCCGCCTCTGAATTGCTTCGACGCCTTCCTTCGATCCGACTTGGTGCGGATCCCAAAACACTCCAGCAGTACTCAAGAATAGTTCTCATCGGCGTCCTATATGCGGCCTCCTTTGCAGATGAACTACTCTTTCCTAAAATTCTCGCACTACACCGAAGTCGATGATTCGCTTTTCCTACCACAGTTCTCACACGCTCGTTCCATTTCATATCGCTTTGCAACGTTGCACCCAGATATTTAAACGTCTTGACTGCGTCCAGCAAGACTCTACTAATGCTGTATCCGAACATTACAGGTTTATTCTTCTTAATCACCCAAATTAACGTACGTTTTTCCACATCCAGAGCTAGTTGCCGATCACTACACCAACTGGAAATTTTGTCAAAGTCGTCTCATGTCTTCCTACAGTCACTCAACTTCGACACTTTACCGTACACCACAGCATCATCAGCAAACAACCGCAGTTGCTGCCCACCCCGTTCGCCAAATCTTTTATGTATATAGACGACAACAACACAGTGGTCTTATCAGACTTTCCTGGGGCAATCCTAATGATACCCTCTCGTCTGTGATGAACACTCGCCGTCGAGGACAACATACTGCATTCTATTACTTAAGAAGTCTTCGAGCCACTCACATATCTGTGAACTTATTGCATATGCTCGTTCCTTCGTTACCAGCCTGCAGTGGGATACCGTGTCAAATGATTTCCAGGAATCTAGAAATATGGAATCTGCCTGTTCACCTTCATCCATAGAGCAAAATGAGTTTCGCACGAGCGATGCTTTCTAAAACCATGTTGATTCGTAGACATAAGCTTCTCAGTCTCAAAAAAGTTTAACACATTCGCACTGAGAATATTTTCACGGATTCAGCAGCAAACCAAAGTTACGAATATTGGTCTATAATTTTCCCCATAATTCCTCTACACCCATCTTACCGGAAGTAAGTGATGTCAGTTCACTGTATAAGTGAGATGTTAACAACTGCTTATCTGTTCTGTGTAGCAGAAACATTTTCCTAGCTTTCTTGAATGATTTGTTAACTTTCGTAATCATAGTTGCTATAATGACATCATGATCGCTAATCTCCATTTCCATACTGACACTGTAGATAAAGTCCGGCCTATTCGTAGCTACAAGGTCTAAGATATTTCCATTGCGTGTGAGCTGCCGAGTGGGCTGCTCTAGGCAGAATTCAGGAAAGTATTTCGCATGACTGTCTTTATCCTCCGCAGTGAATCCATCGAGATCCCAGTAAATACTCGGCAGGTTTAAGCCGCCTCAAACTAGTATTGCATGATCTGGCTATTTAGCACTATTAACCGTACTTTCTTTGAATGACTCTTAGAACTGTCTTAGCACAATCGTGTGGAAGGTAAAAATATCCAACAATTAACTTTGTTTCACTTCCCACACCAGTTACAAGCCACCAGATAACTTCACTGTCACACTCTATTTCGACCTCAATAGAGACATTTTTGTCAATTGCAATGAACACCCCCCCCCCCCCCTCCGAAGGCCTCTAATTTGTCATTCCGATACATGTTCCACGACTTGCTAAATATCAGAGCTTTCCACCTCGGGTTTCAGCCAGCTCTCGGTCCCGAGAATAATTTGAGCGCGATAACTTTCCTGGAGGGAAGTAGATTCGGGAACTTTATTACGAATACTTGGACAGTTTACTGATAAAATTTTGACACTCGAAGAGTCTTTATTCTTAACGCCGTCTAACTTCCCTTGCTGCATATCGAATGGCGAGTGTTCATCTGAGCACCTCAAACTACCGTCTAGCCTACAAAAACCCCTTATGTGCACCCCACAAGTACTCTGCTACCCGAGTAGCTGCTTCCTTTGTGTAGCGCAACCCTCACGGGGAGTCCTACAAATCCCCACACGATAATGCAGGTCTAGAAATCTGCAGCCAAGGGTCGACGAAGCCGTTGGTTGAGACCCTCCACCAGGCTGCAAACGAGAGGACCCCGATCAACTCCAGAAACAATGCTGCAAATTACGAGTGAGGCTAGCAGTCTTCACCACCTCAGCCAGCCGATGTATGAACTGAGATCCAGGCGACATGCTTGGTTGGTGCCGAAGTGAGCCACAACTTGCAGACGACCGCATCCAGCACGCTCGACAGCCGCAGGCAAGGCCGCCTCTACCTCTCGGATAAATGCGCCTTGGCTTTCTTCCCAGCACTGAACGCTATCTGCCTAAGAGGCTCCATAAAGCGCCTAACGTTACTGATCCCGGTAACTAGCAAAACTACTCCCTCCCTTGTGCCTGCCCGGACCCTACTGAACAGCAGCCACCTGTCCACTCACAGGGTGAATGGACGATGCCAGGCGACCAGTCTCCACACTGACCCTCCGCCTCGAGCGACACGAAGGTGTTACCATCCGCCACTCACCCTGCTGTGAGGGGGGATCCACCGTGTTGGGTGCACTAAGAGATGCCTCGGAAGCAGAGTCCGTGGAAAAAAAAAAAAGCGACACCTGAGGTGTCCCACGCGACGCACCAGTTTATCCGCCACCGCTACATCCCGAAGCAGCAGCCTGAAGATGCCTGACGGTAGCCAAAAGCGCATTCAGCCGTTCGCGAATTGCGGCCAACTCCTCCTGCATCCGCGCACAGCTTTCACACATCCTAACCATCCTAGCAGGACTAACTAAAGAAGTAAACTTTATAGTAAAATCAGACAATCTTAGATATGCAACTTGCTATATTCCTGATGCGTCAACAATGGACGCTGATGCGTTAATGAGCTACGTTGTTGGCTATTCAGTGAACAACTACTGCGCTAGAGAGTGAATGAATTTATAGTTACTAAAATGCCAGATTAAATCTCTTAAACAGAAAAACACGCACGAAATTTAATAAACACAGTATGCGGATTACACAGAAATGAAACGCTTAACTTGCCGCTCTGTAGATGTATATCAGCTGGGAGCTGGAGACAGACTAACTGGCTTGCTAAACGAACGGACGGCTGCTTTCAAAACAAAACAAATGACTGAATGAATTTAGACTTACAAAAACGCAACTAACTTCTAATCGTAGCTTACAACTATGACGCGAGGAGAGGGGCATCTGAGGCTGGAAGACGTACTAGGGAGAGCACTGACAGTCTTCTACTGCACGGGTTCGAAAGCATTCAACTATCACACAGTAATTCAGTGTCCTCGTTACAAGAAGTCACATGGGTGTCACCAATGAATCACATACAATGCAATAATGTTTTGTCTAAAGAAAAAAAAATCAAGTAACAGCGAACGTAATAGTAAGTGTCACGTACAACGTGAATTCAGACCAAATGAATCTCAACCTCGTATTGTTCAGTTCAAAAGCGAGCAATTGAGCATTTTCTACATGTGAAGTATTTCACTACACAGTACCTTTTTTCTGCTAGTCCATTTACTTTACAGGCAATAATAATACTAGTAACAGTTTTCCGCACAGTGGTCTGCATTATGATTTAATATAAAGCCGTCTAGTTGCTTTCCAGGTTTATATGCGACGCTACAAGAACAATCAAGCACTTTCATCGAGACCACTAGGAAAAATCCAGCATTCTCCTACGTAATATTATCCCCATTGTCAAGACATATCGGGAGCATTCGAAGGGGTGACACGCACATGAACCCCCGTGAATTCCAAAGGACAGTCCTAATTATTAAATAAACTTATATCGTCGCGCTTGGTGCTTTTATTTGGAAGTAAATTTGATGTAAATAAAAAAGAAACAATCTCCTGAAAAGATTCACATTCACTGAACCACATGGCACCAGCTATATCAGGCCTTTTATCGACGAAAGTCGATATTTCCACATTTCTACAAACTATTTTAAATTATCAACAGTAAGAACTAAAAGCCTACAAGCAACTTGCGAATCAAGTTTGCTACTATATATTCATATTTTTGTAGCTAATCTATGTATGGATAGAAACTGGGGTTGCAATTCAAGCAGGTAAAGCGTCTGACTATATTTGAAAATATTATTTTAATTCCAGCCGCTGCCTGAGAATCTCAAAGTAGTAATCCCAAAGTACTTTTAATTACACGTAACTCTTACAGAATCTGCTAATAGGTTATCTCGCATGTTAAATATAACGCGATATATACGAGGGCAGTTCAATAAGTAATGCAACACTTTTTTTTTTCTCGGCCAATTTTGGTTGAAAAAACCGGAAATTTCTTGTGGAATATTTTCAAACATTCCCGCTTCGTCTCGTATAGTTTCATTGACTTCCGACAGGTGGCAGCGCTGTACGGAGCTGTTAAAATGGCGTCTGTAACGGATGTGCGTTGCAAACAACGGGCAGTGATCGAGTTTCTTTTGGCGGAAGACCAGAGCATCTCAGATATTCATAGGCGCTTGCAGAATGTCTACGGTGATCTGGCAGTGGACAAAAGCACGGTGACTCGTTGGGCAAAGCGTGTGTCATCATCGCCGCAAGGTCAAGCAAGACTGTCTGATCTCCCGCGTGCGGGCCGGCTGTGCACAGCTGTGACTCCTGCAATGGCGGAGCGTGCGAACACACTCGTTCGAGATGATCGACGGATCACCATCAAACAACTCAGTGCTCAACTTGACATTTCTGTTGGTAGTGCTGTCACAATTGTTCACCAGTTGGGATATTCAAAGGTTTGTTCCCGCTGGGTCCCTCGTTGTCTAACCGAACACCATAAAGAGCAAAGGAGAACCATCTGTGCGGAATTGCTTGCTCGTCATGTGGCTGAGGGTGACAATTTCTTGTCAAAGATTGTTACAGGCGATGAAACATGGGTTCATCACTTCGAACCTGAGACAAAACGGCAATCAATGGAGTGGCGCCACACCCACTCCCCTACCAAGAAAAAGTTTAAAGCCATACCCTCAGCTGGTAAAGTCATGGTTACAGTCTTCTGGGACGCTGAAGGGGTTATTCTGTTCGATGTCCTTCCCCATGGTCAGACGATCAACTCTGAAGTGTATTGTGCTACTCTTCAGAAATTGAAGAAACGACTTCAGCGTGTTCGTAGGCACAAAAATCTGAACGAACTTCTCCTTCTCCATGACAACGCAAGACCTCACACAAGTCTTCGCACCCGAGAGGAGCTCACAAAACTTCAGTGGACTGTTTTTCCTCATGCACCCTACATCCCCGATCTCGCACCGTCGGTTTTCCATATGTTTGGCCCAATGAAGGACGCAATCCGTGGGAGGCACTACGCGGATGATGAAGAAGTTATTGATGCAGTACGACGTTGGCTCCGACATCGACCAGTGGAATGGTACCGTGCAGGCATACAGGCCCTCATTTCAAGGTGGCGTAAGGCCGTAGCATTGAATGGAGATTACGTTGAAAAATAGTGTTGTGTAGCTAAAAGATTGGGGAATAACCTGGTGTATTTCAATGCTGAATAAAACAACCCCTGTTTCAGAAAAAAATGTGTTGCATTACTTATTGAACTGCCCTCGTACTTCTGATCATATGCAGTTCTCTTAGAGTGGGAAACTACTACTTACAATAATAGCTTAAGCTACGACAGCTTTCTTCCATAACCGAACAATCCACGCCAAATGTCGGTTTAAGTCACCAACCACATTTGAGACCACTGTTTAACATTCAAAACCGCTGTTTAATGAGTTGGGGTGGTTGTACTTAAGTGCCAATAAATCTACTCTATCATGAGGGATGTTTTTGCTAACAAGGAAAGGTTTGAAAAGTACAGCTGAATCAAGGACGATAGAACAGCTGAACCAAGGACGATGAATAGACTCAACAGGGAGAACACGTCCTTGTCGACGAAACTGGACAACTCTCTGCGGCAATTGTTTTCAGCGGGCTTCCGTAAGAAATGACAGGTGGTGTAGTGATAAACAATGTATTCACAGTGAAGAAGATTCTCTCCTTTTGTAAACACTCTGCAAACCACTGAAGCACATGGTAGTGGGTACTTAACATTACACCATATATTAGGGTTTCTTTCCGTGAAGAATGGCTGCTGAAAATCCTCTGTGAGCGCTGTAATTAGTCTTATCTTCACGGAGCCATACGTAACAGGCTGTAGTACACCAATAGAGCCTTCACTTAATACTGGTTATTGAACATCTCGAAGTAGGCGAGACAACAGGCGTATATCTTCCAGAGTGTCTATTTTTGATTTTTCAATGTTCCGTGACACTCTCCAATGAGTCAAACAAACCTGTGATAATCCGAGTTGCCATTCTTCGTACGCGTTCCGTCTCCCCTGTTAGTCCTATCTGGTTTGGGTCCCAAACAGTTTAGCAATATTCTACGACAGGATGCACAAGTGATTTGTAGGCTGCCTCCTTTGTAGACTAACTGCATTTTCCCAGTAACCTACCTATTCACTGAGCCCACGTCGTGATTGCATTTCAAATCCATATGACATGTTACGCACGTTCTCCGAGTTGACTGATTCCAGCTGTGAGTCACTGACATTGTAGTCACGGAATAGTACGTTTCTATGTTGAGTGACGTGCGTAATTCCCATTTCTATAAATTTAACGCAGTTGCCAATCTTTGCACCTCTTTTTTAACCTTATTAAGGATTGATGGATATTTATGCAGCTTTTTCATATAATACTTCATAAAAGACAACATTTGCATAATGTCTGTGCTTACAATTAATATTGCCTCACATGTCATTAATACACAACGGTCCCAATACACTTCCTTGGGGCACGCCTGAAGTGACTATCGACCCACGGTAACATGGTCTAAGGCGCTGCAGTCATGGACCGTGCGGCTGGTCCCGGCGGAGATTCGAGTCTTCCCTCGGGCATGGGTATGAGAGTTTGTCCTTAGGATAATTTAGGTTAAGTAGTGTGTACGCTTAGGGACTGATGACCTTAGCAGTTTAGTTCCATAAGATTTCACACACATCTTTTTAACGAGATAACATGTTGTGTACTTCCTAGCAAGAAATCCTCAATAGAGTCGCACATTTTGTTTGACAGCCAATTTCTCCTGCATATTAATCTTATTCACAGAAATAGTGAACTGTGATTGTTTCAGAAATGGACAGAATTAAGGGTACGCAGTGGCGAACAACTCGCCGCTAGCAGCGAGCAAGCACAGTTTTCGTGACCGGCGACAAGACGTGGCACGAACTCCGACACCGAAAAGGTTGGAGAGTTATTCTGACTAACGACCGCTCGAGTGCCCCCTCAACTCAAGGAGACTGGTCGGAGCTGGATGCAAGGCGAGCGTATCTCGGTCCAGTAGAGTTCCAGACACGCTTACACTGATGAGCCAAAACATTATGGCGAACTACGTAACAGTGTGTTGGGTCCACCTTTAGTGCGCGATGCAGCAACGATTGTGTGTGGCCTGAACCGAAAACTGACGGTACGTTTCAGGATGTATGTGGCACCGTATGTCTACGCACATGCAACTCAGTTCCCTTGGTTTGTAAACGCGGGGCTGGCGCCCAATATCGCCCCAAACCTGTTCCATCGATTCAGATCAGGCGAATATGGTGGCCAAAATATAAACGTAAGTACACTACCACACTCTTCAAACCACTGTAGCATATGGACTGTTGTCCTGCTGGGAGGTGCCATTGCCGTCGGGGAAGACATCAAACATGAACGGATACTCTCTCACGTTCCACGAAATTCCATGTGTTCATATTACCACCACCTACCTGTGACCGTGGCGAAGTGCACTTTCTGAGCAGAGTTTGCCTGGATGAAGGCGTACGAGTATACGGACACGACCAGGTCTTGTCTAACAAGATACGTGATTGGACCGTGGATCAATGGAAACGAGTCACCTGATGATCTATCTCGATTATACTGTGCCACTGAATTCTTAACTGATGACGCCGTTTGGTTAACATGAGAACACGCGGAGCCCCATGTTCAACCATGTGCTCCGCAACACTTGCGCCTGCACCAGCACCGACTTCCGTTGTCAGGTCTCCCATATACCGCCACCCATACCATTTTACAGAATGAGCGAGCCTTCGAGCTCCACGTTCTGTGATGAGGCGTGGACGTCGTACATCTAGTCGTCAAGTCATGGCTTCAACGATTTTCCATAGATGCTCACGATAGCAGCACGCGAACGGCCGACCAGCTTCGCCGATTACTCGCTGCTTGTTAACAGACGCCGATTATTTCATTCGATTTCCCTGTTTCCGTCCGGCCATCCTGATTTAGGTTTTCCGTTAATTCCCTAAATCACTCCAAGCAAATTCCGAGATTGTTCCTTTGAAAGGGCACGGCCGACTTCCTTACCCGTCCTTCCCTAATCGGATGAGACCGAAGACCTCGCTGTCTGGTCTCTGCGGCCCCTAAGGCAGCTAGAAACATTTTCCATTCGTCTTTGCTTTGTTAATATACTGACATCGATCAACGTTTGCAGCACTGTGGTAGTAAATGTGTGTAGTTAACACAGTTTTATTATTGTTAATATTGTAACGCTACAGAGTTACGTCATATATATTTTATTTCATAGAAATACTGTATCAGTGGACCATGATCCGCAAACGTTACTACATTGAGCAATTATTAAATAAAAAATAGTAAAATAAGACTAGACACGGCGTTGATTTTAAATTAATGTTAATGGAGAAGTGATGGGGAAGGACGTAACACAGATACTTTCCAGAGACGTTGGAGCACGAAGAGAGCACATTTCGAAGTGTTACTTGAATGGAACGCCGTCAGACCTTGTAAAAGTTACCAATATGATGGCCGAGCGCAGTTCGCGGGCATATTGTGGGTGAACGACGCTTGGAATATTCCACCGTTTAGGTCGTGCATGCATCGTGCTTTGCCAGTGTTTACAGAACGGCATCACGAAACCACTGAAAGCTACTGTAGTGCGTGCGCGTGCAACTAGTTTTGCTTAAGCTACCTGCGTATACCATTACGTCAGGTTAAAGGTAGGCTCCTTGGTGGAAAGCATCTGATTAATGCTTATAAATGCGTCCACTGCATCTTACATTTTTGTATCATTCTTAAACTACAGTTTATGATAAGACCTTTGTGAGACAGTCTTCAGAAGAGTGGAATGGACTGTCCTTTCGTGCACTTTGTGACTTTTCGTGTCTGCCTTCTCTAATTTACCTGTTGTTGATTTGATGCCTAAATAGATTAGTTGAGCTTCGTTCCTTCAAGTTTAACAACCGAATTGTGTTTGAATTTGGCCTGAGAGAGACTACTACATGTACGTTGGCCAGGTGTTTCGTTGTTCTCGTTTCAAATTAGTTGTTCCGCTTTCTAATGCGGCTCTCTCGTTTGAGTTCGTAACTAAGATACCACGATGATATTTGAACTTATTTATAATGTTAGTGTGTTTATTGTTTAGTTGAACAGCTGGTGTATCATCCTCGATTGATGGCATCACTATTGTTTTACGAATATAATCAGGGATTACTTACGTTGCGTAAAAATAGATATGAGAATTTACATTACGTTTTCCTATTAGAACGGAATAAACTGTAACTAAATTTCAGAAAAGTTAATTACTGTTTTTGGTGAGTGTGCTATGATTACAACAACGGTTTACCAGCAGTATACGCGTTTCGGAGGCGGCCTTGAAGACGAAGTTAACTAGCATCCTGGACGCCCTACCACATCGAGCCATGAAATCGTGGAAATGGGACGGAAAGGATGATCAGCGAATCACAATCAGGGATGTCGCTGATAATCTTGGCGAATCAACAGGCATATGCCTTGAATTTTTCTTTCGATGTTTTGTCAATGAAACTTGTGTCAGCAAAATTTGTTCGAAAAGTATCGAATTTCGAACAAAACCAGAGCCGAATGCAGGTCGCACAGGTGTCTCTAGATGGCCAACGACGATACAGAACTGTTGAAACAGCTCCTAAAAGGTGGTGAAGCAAGGGTTTACGGATACGACGTCAGTGCTGAGCCTCTGTCGTGCGAATGGAAGCATTCTGGACCGACAAGACTGAGAAAGCTCCACAAGTGCAGTCAAATGTGGGGGCTGCGCTCGTCATACTCTTCGATTTTAACGGCATATTGCGCCGTGAGTTCTTGTCACAAGATCGAACGAACGGCCAATAAGGAGTTCTACTAAGAAGTAGAAGCGCAGTTTGCGTTTAGCAATCCGGAAAAAGCACCACACCCAGAATGTGGCGAAGAAATTCATAGGTTTTGCTCCGTCATAATGCATCTGCGCACATTTCGTTACTTGATCGTGTATTTTTAGACTCTATTGGTGCCCCAGTCTCCATATAGGCCAATCGTGGCCCCATGTTCCCAAAAATAAAAGCAGCATTAACCCATCGTTTTATGAGCATGGATGAGGTTAACAATGCTTCGCTACGATAGCTAAAAGTTCGAGTTCTGGAAGTGTTTCGGAGCTAGGAGAAAGTGTTTATAAAAACTAAATTACATATATTGTTAATTTAAAGTCTCTTGCCTTGTTTTACTCATCTGTATAAGACGACTAATCTCACAAAATGCTGTAGCGATTTTGACACAGTTTTCATTAATAGGTAAGCTGATACACGTGGAGGGTTTGTGTTTATAATTTACTAGCGAACCAGCCAATGCTTCGCAACTGGGAATTGTACGTACGTCCTAATCTCCCCCCCCCCCTTTCCCTCCCCCCCCCCCCCCTCTCTCTCTCTCTCTCTCTCTCTCTCTCTCTCTCTCTCTCTCTCTCTCTCTCTCTCTCTCCCCCTCCCTCCCTCTCCCCTCATCTTCTCCCATCTCTTCCATCTCCCTCTTACTGTTCATATTCTCTTCCCTCCACCCCATCCCCCCCACCACACCAATCTCTCTCCATCTCCTCTTCCCTCCTCTGTCGGACCTTAGGTCTTTTTTATTGTTATTGCACAGGAAGCCTTGATTGGGGTTCGGATCACGAATATAACGGATTCATGAGAAGCCTCTCCAAGGCTGCTGAATTGGAGAGGATAGTAGCATCAAAGACAGCATAGCTCACAGTTATAATCAATCAGTCAAAGGGTAGGATTGCAAGATTACGAATGATTTCAGCACGCGAGTGCAAATGCGACCTCCCACTCCTTTATCCGCCATGATGAATCTCGAGCTGTGGCGTCACCTGGCAGCTACTGCAGTTTGTTTACAACGGTGTCGCTCAGTGTTTCTATCGAAGGCGTGCATGTGAGTTCGTGTTACACGTTAGTTTGTGTGTAATTCTTGTCCTGCCGAGTGTTCAGTTGGAAAGGAGTTGTTCCGTGAGTCTTGTAGCTTCGTTCTCGGAATTATGTCTACAAATACGTCGTAAAGTGCAGTTGCTGAATGTAGTAATAGTGGACGTAAAACTGAAGGCGTGATTTATCATCGTTTTCCAAAACAATGTTGAACTACAGCGTAAGTGGATTGCTCGTTGTAAACGACAGGACAAAATTAATGTTAATAATGCAAGAGTTTGTTCTGAACATTTTTGTGAAAGCGATTACAAGCGAGCCTTCAGAATGAATTGTTAGGTCTACCTACACGGAAACTGCTACAGGATAATGCTGTTCCGTCTCTAAAAATACCAAACTGGCACGGAAATGTATTCGAAGTTCCAGGTCCCAGCACCGCGAATGTTACCGGTATTGTTCTAACAGAGAACGTCGCTGTGACACTAGAAAAAAAAAAGCTCTCTCAACGTTGAAATCTTTATCCCCCAAGAAACGTAAGCTGGACATATCCAGCAACACAGACGTTTTTACTGATCCGCTAACTTCACTAAAAGACCAGGAAATTCAAGCACTGAAAAAGAATTGGTTAGTTTGAAGATTAAAAATGTTCGACTGGAACAAAGAATTAAGTCCATGAAAGAAGTTATAAAGCAAGCTACATCTATAAAACGTAATGTGTCTCACACTAAGAAGCACAAATGTGTATGCTCGGATGTGAGAAGTACACTTTCTCAATGTTTCACACCAGAACAAATTCGTTGTCTGTTAAAGAAGAGGAAGCAAGTAAAGTGGTGCTCAGAGGACATTGCAAATGCTCTCACATTGAGAGCTTTGTCTCCTAAAGCATATGCCTACCTGAGGAGGAAGAATTATCCTTTTCCCTGCAGGTCAACACTCCAGACGTGGACGAAACAGTTCAAGTGCCAACCAGGTATTTTGAAACCAGTTTTGGAGTTAGTTAAAGGTAGGTCAGAAATGTTCACATCATTAGAGGCGATTGGTGTCCTAAGCTTCGACGAGATGAGCATTGACGGTCGTGTGACTTACGATCCATTCGACGATGTATTACTCGGACCACACAACAATGTCCAAGTCGTCATGGTTCGCAGCTTGTTTTCAAAATGGAAGCAGCCAGTGTATTATGACTTTGATGTTGCAATGTCTAGTGATTTGTTGCAGAATGTCATAAAAGAAGCTGAAACAGCAGGAATCCGTATCGTAGCTGTTACGTGTGACATGGGACCAAAAAATATGAATGTGTGGAAGCAACTTGGTGTGTCTACATCCAAGACATTCTTTTCAAACCCTGTAGATCATAGCAGAAAAGTCTGGGTTATTTTTGATGTTCCACATTTGCTTAAGTTATTAAGAAATCATTTTCTTGATGACGGAATCACTTTGCCTGATGGTACTGTGATTACAAAAATGTTTATAGAGGATCTTCTTCGACATCAGAAAGGCAATCTTTCGATCAATCACCACATATCGGAGGTTCATCTTAACGTTAGTGGACGTGATCGGCAGAATGTCCAATGCTGCACAGATATTTTCACGTCGCACTGCCCAAGCGGTGAGATGTTCTGCATAAAGATCGCGAAGGAAGCTTCATTGAGCTCGTGAACGATGTTTTCGATGTGCTGAATTCGAGATACCCTCAAGATGAGAAAGCTCCCCTTAGAAGTGGTTACGGGTTTAATATCAGAAGTCAGGAAAGCTCTCTAAAAAGATTTCTTGAAATGTGATCTAATATGCGTTTCAGAAGGGATTCATTATATCAATAAATTCACTTTTTGGACTTTACAATGATATGAAAAATTCCGGAGCTACTTATATATTGACAGCCAGACTTAATCAAGATTGTCTGGAAAATTTATTTTCCAGAATCCGTGGCCTTGGTGTCTTCTACAACAATCCCACTCCCTTCGAGGTGAAAAACAGAATTCGTTTATTGATACTGACAGGAAGTGCAAGTGAAATACCTTTGTCTTCTGGTGCTTCGACTTCAGAGGACAAAAATGAGAATTCTGCTTCTGAAAACTATCCGACACCAGCTGATGAAACTGAGGAAGATTTTGAACGATTTTGCATGTTTTCTCTCGAGTGAATTATGTATAGGAGTAACTGAAATCATTTGACGTCGCTACAGATGACGAAAACTTGCTCTTAGATTTCGAGCTCAGTGATTTAGTGTGTACCAGTGAAGAAGTGAATGATGATGCTTTAAAATATCTAGCAGGATATATAGCATCAAGTGCCAAAACGTTGACAGTTCTTTGGGAAATACAGCAGGGCGGTGTGGTGTTGATACAGAACTAAGTCTGAAGCAAGACTGGATTACTATTATTTCAAAAGGGGGCCTCATTTCTCCCTCTACTGACTGGTTTGCTAAAATACGTGAGTTAGAAATTATATTTGCTGCTTTTCATGGATCAAATATTTCTCATTGTAATAGAGTGATGGCAACCTTAGCAGATCATGTAAGTGCGAAATTTCCCGAACTTAATAGCAAAATAGTTCAGTTATATGTCAGAACAAGAACTTTTATACGGATTAGACATTTTACAAAAAGAGCCAAAATTGATGCAATGAAACGGAATTCGGCAAGGAAGAATCGGTTCTGGTCAGCGTCGCCTTCAGCATCTTCGACGTAGCTTCTGCATCAGCTTTGTAAGGTAAGTTCGAAGATTACTATCTTTTTATTTACAAAAACGTGTAAAATGGGCAGTACCCAATTGTAAAACATTTACCGTAGTCAGATGTCTAAAAGACGAGTATGAATGCGGATGCGAACATCGGCCACTAGTTTTGCGTGGCGATATATCATCATTGCTACTAATATTTAATGCATTTCTTTCGGAAACCTTGTATATAATATTAACATGAAGTGTGTTCAACCCTGTGAGCGCGAAACTTTAAGTTACATGAGAGGAGACGAGACGTGAAAGTAAGTCGCTGACCAATGAGAGCACACTAAGCCAATCTGGCATACCTTATTTTATTCTATGTTCCTTGGATTTCAGATTCTGTAGTACCATCCTAATAGTTAGTCGATAAGCCATAAATACAACTTTCTCCTTAAAACTGACTGCGAGAAAGAAAATGAAACCGCACATTTTCACAGCACAGCTTTTTCTTTTTCGCTACTGATTTCAACAGAAAATCTGTACATCGTTGTTTAAAAAATTTTAGCCACGTCCGCCTGAATGCTGGTAAAGTATTTTGCAACAGTATGAAGTACAACACATCTACAACTTTTCCAAAAGTTGGTTAAAAACGTTTCCCCTTTATATGAAAGTATATATTTACATATCACATATATTAAAAAATATACGACAAATGTCTCTCCGAACGTTTATTAGAGTATAGTGTAAAAACAAGAACTAAGAAATATAAGAGATTTTTGATAAAAATTTCCCTTTCAAATATATATCAAATCTATTAAAAATGTGTAACTATGTCCGTCCACTCAGGTTTTATATTAGGGTGTAGCGTAAAAATTTGAAGTAAATCGATCAAGAACATTTAGAGATTTTTGGTAGCAGCACTACACTACAATTCGTCTTTACACAGCAGTACAGATTAGCCCCGTAGATGTTTTGTTATACCCGTCGAAGCTGCTAATGGAGATTGTTTTGAAAGCGGTAACACAGATGAAGACGAATAAAGACCATTCACTCCAAAAACAATTCGTTATTTTTGAACCATCTGTCGGATCCTGTCAACTCTGGACGTCAGTTGCATGTCGTCTTCACGGTGCACCAATTTTAAACGGTCATAAGTGTAAAACCAACTGACCACTACAGATGATTTGTGGGCATCGACTGCCAGGAGGACCCGTTCTGTTTCTGGATGCTACGTCTGGTTCTACACACTACTAGGTGGGGGTAGCACACCACTATGCCAATACTCCTGCAGCTGTTTACTGGTCTAATGGGGCTATCTACGAGGGGCCCGCGCCGGTTCACCTTGGCGTCGCCGCACTTGTCGAGCGCGCTGTCCACGGCGGAGGCCCGCCGGCGCGTCAGCGTGGCCGAGTCGCCGTCGTCGCCGCCGAGCGCCGCCCCCGCGCCCCCGCCGCCTCCGGGCCGCTGCAGCCCCCGCAGCTGCAGCACCGCCGCCGCCGCCGCGCCGCCCCCCTGCACCTTGCGCCACAGCCGCCCCAACGCCCCACCCCCGCTGCTGTCATCCTCCCCCTCCGGCATCGCTATCTCTACTGGTTCTGCTCAAAGGCCGACAGTCAATATGGGCAAAGTGGCCAACGTGAGTCGCTTATCTCCAGGCGATGAATTCCACCAAACTGAGTAGTGGCTAATACGTGTCAGTAGTCAAGGATACTGCAAAAAGCTTTTCCTGTATATTTCTAATTCAAAACCGTAAAACAATGATCCACAGCAAGTTATTTGTACAGAATACTGCATATGCCCTTACGAGACTTTGCCTTCTGATCTTACTTTAGTGTTCACTTAACTTGATGGCTGAAACATACAGGAGCTGTCGCCCTTACATTGACATCGAACAAACTGCACGCCGAGGCACTGCCTATGTTCGATAAATTACATGATGCTGTGAGTAGAATAAGCTGTATTCACGACGTTGCGCAATGATAATATCAGTTTTTGCTGCGTTCTCTTGCGATTAAAGGGATTTTATTGTCTGTAACACGGCAAAGTCGTGGCTATAAGCGAGATAACAGTGCAGCACACTATAACATGACACAGAGCTGACCCGGCCGAGGTACCGGATAAACAACGCGAACGACCGATCCACCCTACGAAAAGCTTCCGTGTGCCAGTACCAGCAGATGTGATGTTTTCAAAGCTCCGCTCCTCCAGTCGCTGCCGTTGTTGCCGGAAACTGACAACAGAAACCAGACAATATGCACTTAAACTAAATGATCACCGACTGGGTATTACAGGTGCTTCATTTGGGTGAACTAGAAAGGGATCTAAAATGATACATTGCAATCAGACTTACAAGAATCTAACTGCACGTTGAACGGACAAAATTTATTTATATCAGACTATAATCTCCGTTTTGATTGTACAAATGCACAATGTTGCACCGAACAAAACTGAAGCGCAAATAAAGCAGCAAATGCGCTATTTTCCTGCAACACTTAGAGCAAATGGGGATTTCAACTGTTAAGTAAAAAGATTATGAGAACATTCTTTCCAAGATCGGACTCGTGCGAGGTGACAGTAGAAAAAAACCTTGTTAGCGAAATTAAGGTAACCATACATGGATAAAGAGGAAACTGCGATACTACAGCTCGGCTTTGGACAGGGACGCAGTGAACTGGCGACAAATGATATCAACAACAAGGCAACTATTTATTTATTTATTCGTCGTACCTTTCTGGACAAACAAGCTCGTAGAATCTTACATCTCAAGATCTAGTTCCCTGACCCATTCGATCGCGTCACATATGACATGTGGGGAATGTCCGTCAATATTCCCTTGTACGCTCAAATCGTAAAGTCAGCAACGATATGGCGAACTGATTGTAAGGAGGCATCAATCATAATTTGCAAAACTAACCTATAGTCACTTGTGCAGTAAATAATCACGTCTGTCTTGTGAATATCGGATTCAGCTCCAACTAGGTTTTCCACGGATGGTTGACACTGAGAGGACCCAACAGCGTGGTCTGCTGTGCGCTATTGTAACTTCATGTCACTGGCAATATTTTGAAACATAAATGACACAGACAGTTTTAATTACGAGAATATACTAAATCGGGAAACAATACAACTATTATCATCAATCACAAACAAATAACGAAGCGTTTTTTGGTATGTAAAAGAATGGAGTGTCATAACAAAAGCTCTACATCTTTAATGATCACCACGATACACTACATGAACAAAAATTTTATTTATGGTAAATAAATCTTGGTAGTATAGGAAAATATACTTTGGCTATATAGTTCAAATAGTGATGGTGATACAGTTTCATACGTATGTATTTTTCAGTAGTAAATCGTAAAAAGGTTTAACAACAAGAGCTTTAACTATTTGTTGAAAAGTAACCGAAAAGAGTATCTAAAAATCAGTTCTACAGCTGTAGCGGAAACAATACTCAGTGGAAACAACAATAGTCAGCACGAACGAAAAATAATTATCGTAAGTAAATTGAATCTAGTATCGCAACATGCACTTTAGCTATACAGCTAAAACGGAAGCTGTGATACACAATACTAACTTCTTCCCCTTCTAGCAGTAATTTAACATAGGTCGCTTGAGCAACGAAAGGTACCTAACGACTGGAAAAATGCACAGGTCATTCCTATCTTTAAGAAAGGCCGTAAGATGGCGAACCGCACAGAAACCCTGGGTTCGGTGTGGGTCGGCGGTGGGGTGGATGGACTGTCGTGGCATGTTGTGGGGTTGTGAATTACTGAGGGCTACCGCGGGACGAAGCGTCTCCGTTGTTTCTAGGTCCCCAGTTCAATACACAATACACACCGTAAAAATTAGTTCTGCAGGTGTAATGGCTACGTCGATGCACAGCTTGAATTAAAAAATACCTTTATTGTAAAGTAAAACAGAATGAAAGCGACTAAATCTTAATTTTCTCCGAAAGAGATGAAACAGGATTTTGCTACTCGCATCCAGCAAGTATACAAGGAAACAGCATTCGTAAATACGGAGTTCAGCTTTACTACAGAATATTTCCCGCGTGGTCTGGAGCGTCTTGTCACGGTTCGCCGGGCTCTCCCCGTCGGAGGTTCGAGTCCTCCCTTGGGCATGTGTTGGTCCCATAGTCGTAACCACAAACTTTTTTTCCACGTACTGCGAAAAATGTGGTCTAGCTGATTGTGTCATAACGTTCAATTTCAAAGTGTCATTTGACAATCACGAAGGTGACTAATATGGAAACCAGAGAATGGTTGTCTCGTGTTTTGAGAATTGGCAGTACTGTTAAGGTGTCAGTGTTTATTACACAGAGCAAAGCCGGAGAAGCAGCGCGAGGACAGGCAGTGATAGGTAAACAGAGCTGAGCCGGCGAGTTGCACAACGCCGCGCCCAGGACTGCATAAGCCCGGACTTGACGGGTTTCGGGATCAGCGTCGCAGTCCCTCCCGGACAATAGCCGTAACTAAAATCCATTTTCTCCCTTCTTGCGTAACACTGCACTAGGCACATAAAATTTCGATGCACTTCTACTTCTCTACAAATTCACGTATTTCTCCATTTACACCGGGACTTTCACGAACTACACTGTCCGAAAAGTCCCAGCCGTGGCATAAACGTTAATTAATTTCTTCAGCTTCTGTCATTATCAAAATATAATTAATGTAATGAAATTTCGGGAATATATTTGTCTAGGTAACATATTTAAGTGGTTAACATTGCAAGATCATAGGTTAATGTCACTGTGAGATACGCGATTGCAAATGTGAAATGCTGGTGCATTAAAAACCCGTGTAACCGCCACATGTTGAATGTAAGCATGTAAACATGCGTGCATTGTATTGTACAGGTGCCGGATGCCAGTACGTGGGATGGAGTTCCAGGCCTGTTGCACTCTGCCAGTACAGGAACGGTTAACGCTATTTGTGGATGACACTGGAGTTGACATCCAATGATGCTCCAAATGTACTCGATTGGAGACAGATCTGGTGATCGAAAATGCCAAGGCAATATGTCGACACACTGTAAAGCATGTTGGGCTACAACAAAGGTATATGGGCGAACGCTGCCCAGCTGGGAAACACTCCCTGGAATGCTGTTCACGAATGACAGCACTCCTAGTCGAATCAACAGATTGACGAACAAATTTGCAGTCAGGTTGCGTGGGATAAACACGAGACTGTTCCTTCTCTCATACGAAATAGCACCTCAGACCATTACTCCAGGTGCAGGTCCAGTGTGTCTAGCACACAGACAGGTAGACGGCAGGTCTTCGACTGGCCTCCTTGCCAACACACGGCCATCACTGGCAACGACGCAGTACCAGCTTTCATCAGAAAACACAAGACACTTCCATCCTGCCACCCAATCAGCTCTCGCTTGACACCACTAAAGTCGCAAATGGTTTAGGGTCAGCGGAATACACGCTACAGGGTGTCTGGCTCGGAGCTATCCTTGAAGCAAGCGATTTGCAAAAGTTCGTTGTGTTACTGTGGTGCCAACCGCTGCTCGAACTGCTGCTACAGACTCAGTTCGATGCGCCAGAATCACACGCCGAACAGTACAATCTTTCCTCTCAGTAGTGACGGAATCCGGATTTCTTGCGACCACACATTGTCTTGACCACCGCTGCCAGCAATCATGGCCAATGGCTACATTCGTGCCAAGTCTTTCTGCAATAGCGCAGAAGGATATCTAGATTCTCGTACCCCTGTTACACAACCTTGTTCAAACTGGGTAAGGTGCTACTAACGGCCTCTTTGTCGCCTTAAAGGCACTCTTGATTAACACCAACCCATCACGCCAAATCTCATGGGTAAGTAACGCTCACGAGCATTACAGTGTCTATTTAAAGCAAATCTGATTTCCATGCTCATAGTGGCGTTACTAGCGCCTCTTTTGTGGGACTGGCGCGAAACTGGAATAGACATGCTTCAGCTGGAGAAACACGCCTACCGATTTTCGTTACGTCGCCCAATTCCTCCTTGGCACTGCGATGCCCCCTCCGACAGTGTACGTATCTACATCTGTACTTCTCAAGTTACTGCACGATGCGTGGGAATGTCAACATCATCAACGCCTCCCTCCCCCCCCCCCCCCACCCCCGCCCCCAAATCTATTTCTTTCGCAGACGTACGTGAAAAGATCTGTCGGTACATTTCTCTACCGGGGGAAGTAATTAGTTTCATGGCTGTTTTCAAACGTGGCGGTGCACGACTTTCATGTATAGCCTCCCACAGCATTTACTGAGCATTTGGCCGGCCGGTGTGGCCGAGCGGTTCTAGGCGTTACAGTCCGGAACCGCGCGACTGCTACGGTCGCAGGTTCGAATCCTGCCTCGGGCATGGATGTGTGTGATGTCCTTAGGTTAGTTGGGTTCAAGTAGTTCTAAGTTCTAGGGGACTGATGACTTCAGAAGTTAAGTCCCATAGTGCTCAGAGACATTTGAACTGAGCATTTCTGTGGTAATAGCGCTGACTAAACAAATCCGTGAGACAAAGTGCAGCTCTTCTTTGAATATATCTCATCGAACTCTGTAAAGGTCCCAGAATTGTTCGAATGAGAAATTTCTACGCGACTACTTTCGTGTTCCACACTTCCTCAGGATCCAGTCACATAATATGAGTGTGGCATTTTCTTTCCCTATATAGGTGTGTGGTGGCATCATCACAAATACCTTGACACAAGTACTGCAGTTTTAATCGCATTACTTCCAGATTATATAGTTGGCATGCTGAAGTCTCCCCCCGTCACAACAGCACGGCCAGGAAACTTACTCGTAAAAATTTAAGAGTAGGCTTTACCGTGACTTATTGAAATCGAAAGAAACAAAAGCTTGCTGATTATTTATATCCACAACGCGTTTAGCAGGTTTAAACCCCATCGTCAGGTGAATTTAGAAGCGTTAGTACGACATGTGCGTGTGTGTGGTGTTACGACTTTGCGGTAATGTGCTTCACTGACACTAGTGGTCACGGGCTCCTTCCTCTGACGTAATACATCACATGTAAACTTTGTCCACAAAGCATGGCAATTTACGTGCTATGTATCGCGGCAGAGGAAGGAGCCTTTGGCCACTGGAGAGGCTGCCACAGGCTACACCAGTATCTTAACAAACACACACACACACACACACACACACACACACACACACACAAGTCATACTAACGCCTGTAAATCCATCTGACGATGGTTTAAACCTTCAAAACGTATTGTGGATATAAACAAACAGTGGTTCGCGATAACAGTAAACTTGTTTCATTCGAAACTTATTCTCGATACTCTGCAAGTTTTCTTTACAGCCCTCTTACATTACAGCTTCTGAGACACATGGGCTATAAAGGCATCGGAGTACCATGTTTCACTCTCCTTCGAGCCTTACTTCCTTCCAAAAGTATTTCACACTCGCAATCTCTTGTAACCTCACTAGATACTATAGAGTTCCTTACAGCAATAATTACCCGGACACCATTGGTATCTAGCCTATCCTTGCTACATAAAGGGTTAAACAGAAATCAACCGACGAACTTTCGGAAGTCGTTCAGGAATACCTTCCGGCGTATTTTGGTGTAAGGGGTCCACGGGGTCCTGCGGCGAGTTAGAGAGTAATAATGTAATTATGATTTGTTCGATTTGTCCCATTGTGCTTAGACCCATTTGAACCATTTGTTTTTCATGCCTAAGTTGTGGGCCCCTTATTACGCATAAGACAACGCTAAATGTGTTAACATACGAAAACATTATACAGCACTATGCACCTCTTACAGCACAGCAACAGTTCAGAAAAAATGATTGCATAAGCTTCACAATACACCCTGTGATAAAGCAGCATCGTCTAGGCAATAGTTTGTGACAATAACATTGCTGAAGTTGACTGGACTGTCCAGAGTCCCGATGTGAACCCAATGAAACATCTTGGGGTGTATCTGAACACAATGAAACATCTTGGGGTGAGTTAGAACGTTGATTTCGCTCCAGACCCCTCCGTCCAAATTTACTATCTTCTCTGGTTTCGGCTCTTGAGGAAAAGTGGGTTGCCTTTCCTCCGCCGACATTCAGACGTCTCATAGAATATGTCCCCCAGCAGATCTCAAACCGTCATAAAGGGGAAGGGAGGACATAAGCTATACTAATGTTCATTAATATGGTGGCCAGATACTTTTGATCAGATGGTGTATGTTTTATCGGTAGTAAGAGGAGGAAAATCAGCGACAAGAACAGGTAGAGTAAGACCTGGAGGCAGCCTAAAATACCCTTATGTTTTAAGACGACTGCTCGCCATAAGCAGGAAATGCAGGTTCCAGTCACTGTCAATCACAAATTTTCATTAGCTGTAACATGTCCATTTCATGTTTCTGAGAGTTGCTTCGCTGACATCGTTTCCTTCCATCTTCAATTATTTTTACCCAGTACTTTGATTTATTTCATGTCATTTAAATTAGACTAACTGAATTTAATCAAGGCCTGTAGTGAAAAGCATTTCAACGTGAAACAGGTATTGCTGTCCAGTTAAGTAACTGTCTACTGCTATTAATCGTTCTACGCAAGAACAGAGCTCGCAAACGCAGTAAAAATTGAAAACAATCAACGAAGCAATATAATGTAACTGCTGTTTTGTGCACACTATCACTAGGAAAGAGAAACAGGAAGCAAAATCCGAATACAGACGTCAATGATGGATGAGAAGTTGAAAATAATCCGTTCGAATATCGGAAGAGAGACAAATTTGTGCGCAGTTATGAACAGTCACGTCTCTCCCATTTCTGGAGCAATCGTGTGAGTCCTAACAAGAGGGACAGGGCTAAAACTTCGGCAAGTAGAACTCTGTTTATGCCAATCTTACTAATACAAGTAACACTAGTTCAAAATTTCACTTTAAATGTAACTACCCCATATAGCTAACAACGTATGTTTTCGAACGTCACAACATCAAATAAACCAACACAATACAGCTACACAAAAATGGAAGTCTACCTTTCTAAACAGGAAAGACGCAAAGACTACATATCGATCATCACTGTGATATAAAACTGTCATTAATTTCACTTAGTGATTTTTTTAAGAAATAAAAAGTTAACAGAAGAGTTACACATAAGTCTTAATATCTTAACTAAAGAGTACACATAATACTGCCATGTGTGCATACTGGTGCCGAA
The DNA here is from genome assembly GCF_021461385.2 of Schistocerca piceifrons. Classification (NCBI taxonomy): domain Eukaryota; kingdom Metazoa; phylum Arthropoda; class Insecta; order Orthoptera; family Acrididae; genus Schistocerca; species Schistocerca piceifrons. The sequence goes on along the minus strand of NC_060140.1, from coordinate 936,818,761 downwards.
AGAATATTCAGAACCAAAATTTGGAACTCTACAGCTGATGAACGATTCTGACGAAGACAAGGAAAATATAGAACTTTCTTCCAAGGTCGATAACACGAGATGAGCAAGATGTCAGACTTGCAGTGGAAAGGGGAAAACAAAAATTGTAAACTGTACCTTCCAGTCGAAATCGGCACAGCCGACAGCGTAGCTGAAACGCAGTCCTACCTCGGTTATAAAAATGTGGGAGTAAATCAGCAGCACTGACTCACGAAAATCGCGAAAACACTAATCGGCATGGCCTGATTATGATTTGAATCTCACTCCGTGACACAGAACGGGAGGTAAATGCAGAAAAATATAAGTCATTCTCAGCAATTATGCTGTTAAGATAATAAACGCTTTTAATATTAGAGAGTTAATAATTGAAGTCCCTGCTGAATGCAATTCTGAACATTCCCCAGGCAAGGTACACTTTGGCGAAGCACCAGCATACAACACAGGAGTGGATGCATAAAATGACTTAAAATGCATACTCGTGCAGACTAAGTTCAGCGCCCTTTTTCAGTCTACTGTTTTGTGGCTGGCGGATCACCACTCGCTACCGACTGAGAGGCGTACGACAACTAACACACAAAGCAAAAGTGCGTTTCCATCGCATCTGGCACACATCGAGTCACAGCAACTGAGACAGAAACAAGCCTTCGATTTGGTGTTAACTGAGCGGAGAGAGGACGTGCGGGACTCCACTGTTTAGTTTTAGTGCAGCTTGTAGCAGGTTTCAAGTCTCTCAAACCAAATAATCGACAACATATATTACACTTCCATTCAGAAAATATTCGTTAAGTTAACTTACGGATTCAGTGATTCGAAGCACTAATCACATTCAGGTTAATGCTTTATTAGCGATAACATAAATTAACTGCTTTCACTCCGAAGATCAAGCGTATTAACCTTCGTAAGCATATTTAATCCTTTCAACCACATAAAGACTGTTTTCGGTTGTGGTGCCAAACGTTAATGAGTTACCTCGTCGTAAGTTTTGTAATTTAAAACAGCAATCAGTATGGTTTAAAAAGTGATCCAAACAGCTGCCGGATTTATTAAATCCCTCATTAGATGTTTGTTTCACACTTTCTTGCTTTCCTGGTCTGTAGAAGATTAATTAATTAATTTATTTATGTTTGTTCCTCATCCACAGTTCTAATAATGTGTAATGTATATTTTCTCTGACGTGGTTCTAAAAAGAAGTAAGACAATACATTACGAAATTCAGGAAATTTCTTTGGCTTAGTTTGAAGCTAAAAACGATGTAAAATAAAATGCTGATCCCATGAAAATTTTGTAGCAGATATCGATCGTAACAACGATTGTTTTCTAGAAGTATCAACGTAATAATTTTTAGCCTTTAGCCGTGCACAGCTGAATACTGGTCAATGAAAACCACCTTAGTCCCGTAACGTGCCGCAATCTGGTACGTTCGCTGCATGTAGACTTATTGATGTTTGTTCTTATGCCAGGCAGTCGGTGATCGTTTTAGAGTGCTCGCTGTGTTCCACAATGTGCCTGTAAACTTTATGTAAATCGTTTAGACATTTTGGAGTCATGACACTTTGCCACTGTGAGAATTAGTTGCAAAGACTGTTGGCGAATTTTTCGGAGTAATGTGTCATCTGTTCTTTCTAAGTTATTTACGTGCATGTTTTAGTTGCTTTAAACCTAATCTTTGTGTTGTTTAATTGCATGTCATCTGCACTTCATCTAGAATTAAACCTAATGTGTCGTAATAAACATCTGTAGTGGTTTTGATTAACATATTTATATAAAAACCTCTAACAATATCTAAAAAAGAAAAAACTGTGCGCGATAAGGGGAAGAAAGGCATCTTTCTGATTATTTACCTTCACAGACTAAAGCAGTGAACATGTATACGTACAATTTAAATTCAGTGACATATGAGATAGCACAAATGACTTAATTGTTTCAAATGATGTGAACTGATGCGATAACTAATGGGTTAACAGCTGATGACAGTTGAGCTCCTCGTTTATGAGTGCTCAAGCGTGATTCTAACAGATAAATGCATACGAATTAAACAATTGCCGATCTCAACCGTATGGCGCAGATGGAGTTCTTTGTCAGACAACTGAAACAAAGTTCGCCTCGGTGCATTTAGCAACGCGTGTTAACGATTTGCTTCCTCTTCCCTTGAGTTGGCGGCGCGTTTCTGCGCTAATCACCGAGTCACAACTCAGACTTAAGGTCAGTCGATGACCTTCACAGGCTGGTAGAGGTCTCGCCTCCAAAACAAGAGCACCCGCAAGCGTTCGGCTACACGCGACGTTGTTAACCGCTGGAAGACAATTCTGTTGCTGGAAGCTAGGGCGGCACAAAGAAGAGGAGGGGGACAATTACGCCGCGCACGACGCAGCGCAGGAATCACGCCGCGTAGTCAAGGCGACGGCCGGCAGCGGCGGCGACGACAAAGCACCTTCTCCTTGGAAGCGCCGTCTCGCAAACTACGTCGTGCACACTCAGCGCGCCTCGAAAGACCTACGGCTTACTCACGCCGTCATAAACACGCGCTCGAGGAATGTCTCCCAGATTTACGAGCAACTCACGAGCACATTGTCGCTGCTTTATTGCACTAACTACACAGTAACACACTGCTACACTTGGAATCCTACTAATAGCTAGCTACTGTACAATTCACACTTCTGGAAATTTTCACTTCCACCGTTTATGACATTAACATCTCTGGTTTATACTGTGTTTCGCTACAGTTTCATTTGAAACCCACAAATGATTGCAACCACTAATTCATTAGTGTGCCTCCGTAGCTCAGGTGACAAGTCTGTTTTCATCTTATACAATGTTCTGTTTCCATCTTATACATTTATACTCCTTCAGTATTTTGTGTGCCACTGTCACTTCCTCCATTTCCAGTCGCTAATGGTTCGCGGGAAGAAAGATTTCTGTAAGGTTCCGACTGACCTCTAATCTCTCTAATTTTAGCTTTGTGATCTTTTCGCGAGATTACGCAGGAGGAAACAATGTATTGGATTTTCCAGGAATGAACGTTGTCGGAACTCCCCGATTCACAACGCCTATGTTGCAGCGTCTACCACTGGAGTTACACTACTGGCCATTAAAATGGCTACACCATGAAGAAATTGCAGATGATAAACGGGTATTCATTGGACAAATATATTATACTAGAACTGACATGTGATTACACTTTCACGCAATTTTGGTGCATAGGTCCTGAGAAATCAGTACCCAGAACAACTACCTCTGGCCGTAATAACGGCCTTGATACGCCTGGGCATTGAGTCAAACTGAGCTTGGATGGCGTGTACAGGTACAGCTGCCCATGCAGCTTCTACACGATACCACAGTTCATCAAGAGTAGTGACTGGCGTATTGTGACGAGCCAGTTGCTCGGCCGCCATTGACCACACGTTTTCAATTGGTGAGAGATCTGGAGAATGTGTTGGCCAGGGCAGTAGTCGAACATTTTCTGTATCCAGAAAAGCCTGTACAGGACCTGCAACATGCGGTCGTGCATTATCCTGCTGAAATGTAGGGTTTCGCAGGGATCGAATGAAGGGTAGAGCCATGGGTCGTAACACATGTGAAATGTAACGTCCACTGTTCAAAGTGCCGTCAATGCGAACACGAGGTGACCGAGACGTGTAACCAATGGCACCCCATACCATCACGCCGGGTAATACGCCAGTATGGCGATGACGAATACACGCTTCCAATGTGCTTTCACCGCGATGTCGCCAAACACGGATGCGACCATCGTGATGCTCTAAACAGAACCTGGATTCATTCGAAAAAGTGACGTTTTGCCATTCGTGCACCCAGGTTCGTCGTTGACTACACCATCGCAGGAGCTCCTGTCTGTGATGCCGCGTCAAGGGTAACCGCAGCCACGGTCTCCGAGCTGATAGTCCGTGCTGCTGCAAACGTCGGCGAACTGTTCGTGCAGATGGTTGTTGTCTTGCAAACGCCCCCATCTGTTGACTCAGGGATCTAGACGTGGCTGTACGATCCGTTACAGCCATGCGGATAAGATGCCTGTCATCTCGACTGCTAGTGGTACGAGGCCGTTGGGATCCAGCACGGCGTTCCGTGTTACCCTCCTGCACCCACTGATTCCATATGCTGCTAACAGTCGTATCTCGACCAACGCGAGCAGCAGTGTCGCGATACGATGAACCGCAATCGCGATAGGCTACAATCCGACCATTTTCAAGGTAGGAAGCGTGATGGCACGCATTTCTCCTCCTTACACGAGGCATCACAACAACGTTTCAGCAGGCAACTCCGGTCTACTGCTATTTGTGTATGAGAAATCGGTTGGAAACTTTCCTCATGTCAGCACGTTGTAGGTGTCGCCACCGGCGCCTACCTTGTGTGAATGCTCTGAAAAGCTAATCATTTGCATATCACAGCATCTTCTTCCTGTCGGTTAAATTTCGCGTCTGTAGCCACGTCATCTTCGTGGTGTAGCAATTTTAATGGCCAGTAGTGTAGTTGAGCATCTCTTGACATTCTGGCAGCTACTAAATGAAGCTATAATGGGACGTACTGTCTTCTTTGGATCTTCTCTAGTTCCTTCATCATGTGTACCCGGTAGGGATTCCGTAGTGTCGAGGAATACTGCTTGAACAGGGTTTTCTAAGTTACCTTCTTTGTGGCTGTACTACATTTCCTGAGGATTCTTCATATGAATCCTGTGTAGGGACATGGTGAAAGACCTCCCGGATACGGTAAAGTTAAAATTTACCAAAAAATGAGACAGTGATAACGAGATAATCAAAGACCGAATATAAGCGTCGGCAAAGACATCAGTCAGGAATGCGCAGTAAAGCGTAGACAAATCACCATAAAACATGACTCATTTTTTTGTACAGGATTTTGTTTCACTCCCTTGTATGTAGAAGTTCTGTTACACTGTACTGCTCCGAGTATGACGGGCTACGAGTGTTTTGTATCGTGCGTGTTTCTGAATGAGACGACTTAATAACAGTATTAAAGTGAATATAGAACCAAGTTAAGAAGAATTCCTTCATATTTTATATCATCTTGAGAGGAACTTGTGTTCCCTAGAGCCGGCTCCCTGCATCCACAATTGAAATGGAGGAAAAAATCCACGATCATAATTTCATAAAATTAACAGAAGAAGAAGAAGCAGCTTCCGTAAGACGACAAATATAATTTATATATATATATAGTGATGGAAACAGAAGAACAAATGACGCGAGGTAAAGTGAGTGAACAATAGCACAATTTCAGTACACGCACAACATTTCATAATAATGCAACTGAATTAATATTCTCTTTTCATTGCGAGCGAAAGGACAATTACCAATCAAATTTCCTTCATGCTCTCCTTTAATTTTTTTGTTATAATACCATCTCAATCTGCCATTCGTCTTGCCGGCGATAAGTTTTATGTGGCTGTTCCGCTTTAAAAGGCTTCGTATGCATACCCCTGAAAATATTATGGATGTTACTACTTCCAGTGATTGTTCTGCAGTTATGTAACCATACAATAATGGTTCTTTCTGACTATATACTCGCAATACGTTAGATTTGTTTACATAAAAGTCAACTGGCGATCCCTATACCAAGCGCCGATCCTCGCCAGTATTCCTGCATTTGCTGCGACTTTAACGTCTACAACAGCACCATACGCGAAAAGCCTCGTGGAACTTCCGACGTTATCCACTAGGTCATTTATATGTATTGTGAAGAATTTTCGCCGTTGAGAATGACATGGTGCGTTCTCTTTGCTAGAAGCTCTTCAATACAGTTACACAACTGGTCTGACATTCCATTAGCTCGTGTTTTGTTCATTAGCAGCAGTGTACGGGACGCTTCCGGGAGTTAAGGGACACAGCGTCAGCAGGGCGCACCAATGCGTGTCGCAATGAACATCGCGTCACATCTAGTTATACACGTGTGGCTGGAAACACGTACTTTAAATCCCTGTGCCTTATCTCACGCATCTGGAATAGCAATGCCTTAATGTGACAATTTTTTCGTTTAGTCAAAAATTCATTTTACATGTGTTCGTCTTACTAACACATGAAGCAAATAATGTCACTGGCCCACACATGGGGGACTAGAAACGCGTTTTAAAATGTCTTACATGAGTAATTTCTTAACGAAACATACATTACACGCAAAATTAAGGACGACATACTGAGGAAAAAGGAATAACTGAAAATGTCCAAGAAAGAATTTGGAAAAAATACAAGCCTATCTTTTGGTTGAACTAATGCTGCGCGCGCGCGCGCATGCACAGAGTGTCTGCAAGTACTATTTTATAGTGACTAAACGTCATAGGCAAATTTTTGCAATCGGATTGAAACATCTACGCGATTGCTCTGCTGTTCACAATAAAGTGCCTGCCAGAGGGTTCAGTGAACCACCTTCAAGCTGTCTCTCTACCGTTCCACTCTCGAATGGCGCGCGAGAAAAACTAGCATTTAAATTTTTCTGTGTGAGCCCTGATTTCTCTTATTTTATCGTGATGATCATTTCTCCCTATGTAGGTGGGTGCCGTCTGAATGTTTTCGCAATCGGAGGAGAAAACTGGTGATTGCAATTTCATGAGAAGATTCCGTCGCAGCGAAAAACGCCTTTGTTTTAACGATTGCCACTCCAATTCACGTATCATGTCTGTGACACTATCTCCCCTATTTCGCGATAATACAAATCGAGCAGCCCTTCTTTGAACTTTTTCGATGTCATCCGTCAGTCCCACCTGATACGGATCCCACACCGCACACCAATATTCCAGAATAGGGCGGACAAGTGTAGTGCAAGCAGTCTCTATAGTAGATCTGTTACACCTTCTAAATGTTCTGCCAATGAATACTCCCTATGAACTGTTTGGAAGACAGTGTCACAAGTGCTCAGAATGAAACATATACACAAACCGCCCATGTCTTAGTAACTCAAAAAGATTTACTCGATGACAGAGGAATCATCAGTCGAAACTCGCAGTAGATAGAGGGGAAAAAAAACCAATGCAAGTCTGACTAGTTATAGTTATTTACTTCAAAATATCATTCATAAACCACGGTCATGATAATCAGAGCAGTCTGTATTTAAACTTGCAGTTTACTACTTCAGGTTCTTCACCATTTCCGTGACGGTCTCAAGACAAATCTGTGACCCTTTGTGCTGCCCTTCTCTGTATACGTCCAATATCCCCTGTTAATCAAATTTTGTATGGCTCCCACACACTTTGCATATTGCACCTGCACGCACGTAGACATATCGGGTAATCTTGTATCACAAATCGGGAGGGATGGTCTAAAATCAAACCAGTGAGCGCAAGGCCTATGTAAGCAACGCATAAAATTGCAGTAAAATGCAAGCAACAGATGTGCGTTCGTCTTACGCGAAAGTGTGTGTGGCAGCGCTGCTGTGCTACGGAGTAGAAACAGCTGGTTTTCGCCTATTATCTTTTTTTTTTTTTTTTAGTTGTATCAACACCTTTCTAGAGCTTCGATCAACAAAATTTCTGTGCCAGCAAAGGTTTTTTCAGAACACAAGATCATCAAACTACGATGCACCACTTAATTGTCTTAATTCTCTTCAAGTGCAAACCAAGCGCGTGTCAATGACGTCAGTATGTACTAAGCTTTCATACCAACTGCCGCCAAAAGGTACGGACTATCATCAGAACCTACTGAAACCCTGTTAACGGAGCAGGACCGACGGCTATTGTGACTTTACTGCCTTTGGCTAATATACGACACAGATCGTTGAAAATTGGCTCGTAGATGACTCAGGGTCGAGCTGTACACCGTCTGCTTTACGCCATAACATGTCAGTCCACTACATTGGTAATCCTGTGGGCCAGTGGTTGAGCGCAGACACGTGATGCGAGCGAAGGGTTATTAAACGTAAAAGACCGGTCACTGTAATAACGTATACTACACTCCAGATTTGTATTTTACGTAACTGGTTTATTCAGCAAGAATTAACGTTTTACTGAAGGGCGGTCCTTAATGAAATAAAACATGAAATCATCTAGTACGAATGTCGAACATGAAATAATCTAGTGCGAATGTCCCCCTTTGGAAGTCTCCACTTAATATGCTCAGATTACTATGTGCGTTATACAACAGATGTCCTAACTCGACGCTCAGATGCGTAAACTAAAGTCCACGTACATCGAAATAGTGTCTCGTGCTGCGACGGCTGAAGTCGCAACCCTCTAGTCAGAATCTATCACTTGACTGCACTCCCGATCGTGAAGGAAAAGAAAAACACAGGTCCTGATGGTCGTAACAGAACCTTTCTTCCTTGCATTTTCCAGCGGCTCCCAAGAGCATATCTCCCACCTCAACGACCAAAGACGTCGCCAAACTTTAGCCAATGGGATCTCAAGTAGCTTCCCATCACATAACGCACTTCATAGAACACTGGGCATCGTGTGCAGTAGAAATCGAATTGATATGAACTGAAAATGTAAACGGAGTTGGACGACTATTTCTACTCTAATAATTCTGCAATTACTTTGCACATGCTGCCTGAAACATTATTTGATACCGTGCTACTGACACTAATTACTATTCCTTTTAACATAGAAGTACGATTTACATAGACAAGGATGTGCGCACTTTCAATCAAATACCGTCGGCGCCTTCAATATGTTAAATTTTAATTTGTTATGCTATTAACTACGTACCGCTTCATTTATAAAAATGCCGGCCGCTGTGACCGAGCGGTTCTAGGCGCTTCAGTCCGGAACCGTGCTGCTGCTGCTGCTACGGTCGCAGGTTCGAATCCTGCCTCGGGCATGGATGTGTGTGATGTCCTTAGGTTAGTGAGGTGTAAGTAGTTCTAGGTCTAGGGGACTGATGACCTCAGATGTTAAGCCCCATACTACTAGAGCCATTTCAGTTATAAGTGTATGCGTGGAGTACTTTCTGGTGTCATACACTCAATGTAAGTACTTATAATGGATTATATAATAAGAATACGACTTGCGTTGCTATTCGTGCTAAATGCCATTACCCGACATTATGTCTACCTTGTAAGACAGCCTAGTTTGTTATTTAGAGTGAGTAAGCGTTCACAGTGTAGAGTCTAGTTATGCTTGTAATTACAGTTGTCGTTTGTGTACGTAAGACTGCATTTCTTGGACTCTCACGAAACCCTTAAGCTCACTGTACGAACATTCCTTGCCGCATTCCAAGTTATTAGTGCGTTCGTTCTGTTCAGAGTCTTGGTATTTACAAACACAGCTCTGGGCATCTGTAGCTGTTAGTGGCCCTCTCGGCGCTTATCACTTAAGACATCCTGCTAACCCCTCCTTTGTCCGTAGGCCCCAGTCATGCCGATCTCGGCGGAAACTATGACCCAGCCTCCGTTCATATACACACAGCACAATGAACAGTTTTCTATAGTGATTCCGTGTTGGATACGTTTCCAGAAATGGATCCATCCTTGGCGTTTTTCACCAGCTTAAACTAATCGTTATTCTCCTTCGCCGCTCTGGTTTTCCACAACATTCGTTATGGACCCTCTGTTACTTGTTTACGCTTTTGGGCCCTACCGCAGCAGTGGAACCCTTCCCCGAGCTTTATCGAATAACGCTTAACGGCAGCCCGAGCCTCTCTCTCCAGCCTTGTCACGTTATACTGTGAAAGAAAAAAAGAACCGTGCATTTAAAAATGGGTTTCCAGAAGTACGTCACGCCTCTCTTTGTCAAACGTGTCAGGCACAATGATGTTTCTAAATCGCGCATTTCACTCTCCGGATACTCATGATAGGAGTACGACTATATCCAGATTTTATTTAAAGTCTCAATTTACGTAGACTGTTCCTCGGCCTTTCATGATGACCCCTGAAGAAAATTTCTGTTGCTGACCTGTTTTCTTTAGTTACGGCTTTGGTGTCATTGATCAGTTACAGTAGCAATGGAAGAGCCACGAAGAGGAAAGAACTGTCCATCGAATAACGAAGAGAGAGACGGAAGCGGTTGCTACATATGCGTCAAGTAGCGACAGCATCTCAAGCGCGGACAATTTCACAACCAAGTTCCCCGTTAAAACTTAACGCATCGTCTTTGTCTGCGACGTGTCTACCCCAACAGTAACAACCGCAACAGAATCCGCTAGCACAATATTCCTTGTGGCAAACATTATTTAGGCTTTTCAGCTGGGTATGATTCATATCCTTCGAAAGTTAATAACGGGGAAAATGCGTATAACAGGAAACAACAGACATTTCTTTCACTTAAAACGAATTTGATATTTTAAATTACGATTGCGAACGCTGTGTTTGTCACTATAGTCTTGCTGGGGCGATAACAACTAACAAATATAAAGTGCTGTGTGTCGCGGTTTCGTACCGAAAAAAAAGCAGAATAAAAGAACAGCAATTTCCAATACCGCACAGACCTCTACGCACTTACCATTACTACTATGAAAATACGCCCGCAAAATAAGTTTTATGACTATCTGCAATATGGTCTAAACAGAAACAGGTATGCAATAATTCCAACCAAAACGCTTTAAAGCGCCAAAGAAACTGGTATACGTATGCGTATTCACTTACGGAGATATGTAAACAGGCAGAATACAGCGCTGCGGTCAGCAACGCCTATATGAGGCAAGTGTCTGGCGCAGTACTTAGACTGCTGTTACAATGGCAGGTTATCAAGATTTGAGTTTGAACGTTGTGTTTTAGTCGGCGAACGAGCGGTGCGACACAGCATCTTCGAGGGAGTGATGAAGTGGGGATTTTCCCGTACGACTATTCCACGACTGCACCGTGAATATCAAGAATCCGGTAAAACATCAAATCTCCGACATCGCTGCGGCCTGAAAAAGAGCCTACAAGAACGGAGCCAACGACGGCTGAAGAGAACCTTTCAACATGACAAGTGCAACCCTTCCGCAAACTGCTGCAGATTTTAGTCCTGGGCCATCAACAAGTGTTAGCGTGCGAATTATTCAACGAAACATCATCGATATGGACTTTCGAAGTCGAAGGCCCACTGGTGTACCCATGATGACTGCACGACACAAAGCTTTACACCTGGGCCTCTCAACAATAACATTGGGCTGTTGATGACAGGAACTATGTTGCGTGGTCGGAGGAGTCTCGTTTCAAAATGTATCGAGCGGATGGATGTGGACGGGTACGTAGACAACTTCATGAATACATGGATCCTGGATGTCAGCAGGGGACTGTTCAAGCTGGTTGAGGCTCTGTAAAGGTGCGGGGCGTGTGCAGTTGGAGGGATGTGGGGCTCCTAATACGTCAAGCTACGACTCTGACACCAGACTTGTACTTAAGCATACTGTCTAATCACCTGCATCCATTCATGTCCATTGAGCATTCCGACTGACTTGGGCAATTCCAGCAAGACAATGCGTCACCCCAAACGTCAAGAATTGCTACGGAGTCGCTCCAGGAACACACTTCTGAGTTTAAACGCTTCCGCTGGCCACCAAACTCCCCAGACATGAACATTATTGAGCGTATCTGGAATACCTTGCAACGTTCTGTTCCGAAGAGATCTCCAACCCCTCGTATATTACGGATTTATGGACAGCCCTGTAGGATTCATCGTGCCAATTCCTTCCAGCACTACTTCAGACGTTAGTCGAGTCCATGCCACGTCTTACTGCGGCACTTCTGCGTGCTCGCATGGGCCCTACACGATATTAGACAATTTCTTTAGCTCTTTGGTGTGTAGGGGGCAGTGAAAACACGTGGGGCCTGCTCGAAAATAGTATTAAGATATTTAGGATTCTCACTAGAGCGACCCGGAGAAAGAATTTGAAATATTCAGATCCATGCTGACAGGGTTGAAAAATTCTTATCATCCGCGCCTCGGAGATCCCGTGGCGTCGCGCGAGCGCACTCTCACGACTGTAGCCCGAATCCACGCATTCTTGGCAATGCGAGGACCGCGAGACAACTACGCAACGCACAGATCTGTAGATGTAATAGGACTTTAACAGAATTTACTGGCGGACTAGAATTAAATTTCTATTCTGCTAACCCATCGAATCATTCTAAAGAAGGGTCGCTAGCCTCACTTTGATCCAAGAGTCAAGGTTAAACTTCAGACTACTGCAACGACAATAATCTAAGCCCTGTAGGAATCCAGCTACTCTCACAAAGATTCCGAGATCCAAGCTCAGACCACTGAACTGGAATATTCTCACCGTTAACAGCTCACACACGGCCCACAACTTGCGCCTAAGAACTCCTGTCGGTCCACTCAACAAAAACATTTTTATTTCCACAGAAACAGATTGAACTTGTCTCAATAACTATCCATTAAAACACCACAATCTAGCGTAAGATGCCTCCCCAACAAAAAACTGGAAATGATTCTATCTGAAACGCCCTTTCCGATTTTCTCGACTTACCGTACTGTAAGAAATAGCCCGGCTGATCGCGAAAGCTCACAATGGTAATCAACACACTGAAGCATGGCACTAGTATTCCTACCTTCTCAAAATAATAGGCAGCTAAAGAATGACATTCTGGACATCTTTGCACGCGGCATAATCGTTTACTTTGCCCTCAAGTCCCATTCCGGACATGTACGAAGATGAAAGGCTCCAGACAGCCGTTTAGACGAAGTCTTTTCATTAGAGTTTCTTGTTTACTGACAATTGAGTACAACACTGGTTTTCATTTCTTTTCGTCGTCGTAGAAATATGTGTTCAGTCGGTGCACCAAAAGGTTAATACCTTTATAGAAGAAGCTTGCATCGGCTTCTGCGTCCTCATCATGACGCCTTGCTGAACTTCTGTATCAGTTGTGAATCGGCGGTTGGTTAGGTGCTTTGTCATCGTTTCTAATGACATTAATGTCTACGAGAGACTTGGCTCGAAACAGCTCATCGACGTATAGAGGGGCAGGTTCAACTGTTAAAGACGATGTCCCAGTACCAATTACTCTAAGCGCCACTGGAGTTATTAGTCTTTGAGCACGTAGCTCCTGATGCAACTGCAGCTCCACGACTTGAATTTTTTCGGACACTACAGGCACAGTGCCCAACGTTGGCCTGTTACTTATTTTTATGTCACCTCTATCTCGCCAGAAGAGATGCAGTATCATCGAGACTCATCAGTGGGATAACGACACGAATGAATTTTGATATGACATTTGCATATGATACTTGCAACAGACTATTTGAAGTTTCCCAGCGCTGTATCCAGCACGGGTGGAACACAAAATACAAACATATGGGCACTAAAGAGCAGCATGGTCTGCACTCGACATCGTGACTGGAATAATAACTCTGCAAGACTCTCAACGGTAGCGCCAGTGTAATCTCTAGTGGACGGATGTAACACTGCAGCACCCACATCGTATGCTCGTTATTTTCTGCAGTGCCGGATGATACATTATGCTTAGTGGGCACCAACCTATGAGTTCCACGCCTTTTTGTGTTTTCTTTTCTTTGTATACAGGGAAGTGAACACTACAAATCTGGAGCGAAATGCAGGAAGACCCGCAGAGGATCGACGCCTGGTGCAGCCATTGCCAGCTGACCCACAACATAAACAAATGGAACGTATTAGCCGACTACAGCATTACTGCACCTGGGAGCGAGGGCCCTTCGGTCAGCTTATCGCGAGTTTTTCTCGGAGACATTTAATGAGGACACGCTGAACCACTTCATAGTCCATGTACAACTGTCTTGAAATTATTCACAGTACGATGTTTTTTTCCTTAGTCACCACTGTACTTCTTTACTGTAACGTCACCGCCTGTTTCCGATAACGGCCACGGGAGGCCAAGTGCAATAATATCGTGGACTGCAAAAAGAACCAACAGATCAATATTGGAACAAATAAAACCAGATTTCTCCCTGGAAGGTCTAATGTCAAAACAAAAGCTGACCTACTTTGGATACACAATGCGAAGGCATGCCTCGCTGGAAAAAACATTGAAGCTGGGAAAGATTGAAAGAACTAGAAGAAGAGGACATCAGAGGATGAGATGGATCGATGGCATCACAGAAGCAATGTGTTCCAACCTGGAAGGTCTACGGGAGAAAGTGCAAGACAGGAAAAAGTGACGTGATTTGGTTCATGGGGTCACGAAGAGTCGGAACCGACTAAACGAATATATATATATATATATATATATATATATATATATATATATATAGAGAGAGAGAGAGAGAGAGAGAGAGAGAGAGAGAGAGAGAGAGAGATATTGTGCGCGAACAGGCAGGAATACGCATTATTGTACGATTACACATTGTGGAACTCTCTCTGGAAGCTGTCACAGTCATAAAATAACTACAAATATACTTACTTAGCGGTATGAAGTGTAACCATCGCCCAAAACTAGTTATTTAGGTAAGGCAGGTGTAGGCAGATCAGTCTAGTCCACCTGTGAAGGAAGCAACTAATAAAATCCTCGTTCAGCCAATGCTTCAGCATTACTAGTCCCCCTGGAATCCGTATCATGACTGACAGAGGAAATACAGAAGCTCTGTTCACTTAGTAAGCGCAATAGCGACTCGTAAACGCTCAGCCAGCTCTAGTTGCAGAAGCTACGAGAGAGGCGTTGTGTATCACCGTGCGATTTACTGTTGAAATCCCCAAAGCATACGTTCCTGAAAGAGTCACCATATATTGCCTTCCTCCTATGCATATCTCGCGAGAAGACGTTGAAGTTAACATGAGACCAGGGGCGAGCAGGAATCCTACACGTGTGCGGTGCACTTGCACGTGTGCAGTAAACAGGTGTTCTGCGTCCACACAGGGGCAAGCTGGCCACCCGCTTCTCTCCCCTCCCCACCATAACGTCTCTCCGCTTCTTCCTCTGTAATAAGTTTTGTTTCCTGGCCTGCTTTATTGAATGAAGGAATAAGGTTACTACGAGTGCTTGAAAGAAATCATGCTTTGAAAGAGTACCTATTACCTACGATACGTTGTATTTAATTATCACAGGTGGAGTTTACAATACGTTTAATGTCTGGAATAAAATTTCTACATACAGAAAAACGCAAACAGTTACGTAAATTTTCATTACTGATGTTTGCTCTTAACCGAGACTTATTAATTTTCATAACAGAAATCTCTCGCAAACGTATGTCGAGCCTAACATATTATCTTTGCGGCTTCACGATGGAGACGAGGAA
This sequence comes from Schistocerca piceifrons, assembly GCF_021461385.2. Classification (NCBI taxonomy): domain Eukaryota; kingdom Metazoa; phylum Arthropoda; class Insecta; order Orthoptera; family Acrididae; genus Schistocerca; species Schistocerca piceifrons. The sequence goes on along the minus strand of NC_060140.1, from coordinate 936,803,619 downwards.
ACTCTTGCTGTGGAAAGTCGTGATAAAAATCTATTACACGTCTTGCCAAAAGGAACTTGTGACTCATACGAGAATTACGCTGTAGAATCTACAGTGTAGATCTATTAATTCCATTTACAAACTGGGATGAATATCATCTACTGAAACAGCAAATTGTCTCGAGAACTATTCAAAACCTTGGGATAACTATGATATATCCCCAAATCGCTTGAGAAATTCCTCTTTTATTGCACCAAGTACGGCAACATACTGAAATTTATTATAATGGCGTTCAATATTAAACTTCCGCTGACCAGCCAGAATACTGACACATATTATACATTTCCAATTTTCACGTTTTTGCACAGAGAAAAAAATGATTCTCCCATTCCTTTTTAAAAGATAGCAAATCTCCACTTCTGCGTTTCTTTGATTCACTCAGCATTTTCCGGTTCTTGAAATACAACGTTCACTACGTAGTGGTCCCTTCGCTTCAACGTCCGCAGCTTAGCCTGGTACTACACTGCCGCAACCTGCCGGCTGTCGCCACTGCCCCATTCGGCGATTGCACGCGAGCAGCAAACGTACAGCGCTGTGCGCTCATGAGCCGCGTGCAACGTTTGCCCGCCTCTGCATTAGACGGATTCGATCTCACACAAAGGCTTATGTCCACAACAAGCGACAAACAAGATAGAGGCGAACTGACAGTGGTACACAAAGTACCACACGCCTTAAGGTGGCTTGGTGAATATAGCTGTAGGTGTAGACGTAAAGTCTTATCACGTGACGCCACTAGGTGCAGTGTCACGATATGTGAACAGAGCACGCGGTGTCACGAGCTGAGGCGCCACTGGTTGCGCGAGAGAAGCCGGCGCGAGGACCGACTGGTTGCGTGCTGTACCTGCGAGCGGGCGCTGCAGGCGACGCAGCCGAGGGCGGCTACGACCGAGTCGAGGAACATGGCGGCGCGGTAGCGCAGCACGATGCACTGCACGGGGCAGTCGTCCACCATGGCGGCCGCGGCGGTAGCGCACTGAGCGACGGCGGCGACGGCACGGCGAGCTGCTGCTGCTGCTGCCTGCCTGCTGCCGGCTGCCACTGGTGATAGTGGGCGGCGTGCGGCGGGCTGGCGGCGCGTGACGCGACTGCCCGAGCCCGCCGCGGCCTACGCGGCACTCCTCGCGCTGTTAAGCCACGCGGGGTCACATTCCGCCGGCACGGCCCCGCTTACCGCCGTCCTCCACAAAGGCGCCGGTAGCGTCTTCAAACACGACCGCTATCCGGAAAGCAGTATCACGTCACATGGAGCACCAGAGAAAACAGGGGTAGGACGAGGGGAGTGACGGTGGAACAGTCGGTACTATCACTGCACCAGAAGTCTCAGTCGATTGTGGCCAAATTAGCTGACACCGGCGCTACTGTGTCAACAACCAACATTCCCCACTTACCCCACTGCTGGGGTTACGGTTGATGTTAGCTGCTGGGACGCCGCTACTCTTGTTGTGCATATGCATACGGAAGTTACCTCGGTTCTCCGAAAGTGGGTATCTCGTGGCGCGTTCGTAGCACACTGACTCAGGCAGTAAGCCAGAGTACTTACAGCTGCGACAGCTGTAATATTTCTGGCTTAGTCAGCCATCATGTTAGGCTCCAAGAAGCTGTTCCCAGAGCAGTGGAGATGCAAGAAGTATATAAACGACGAAATGTGGTGTGAGGTACCTGTGACAGGTGTTAGATTCGTTATCATTCCCGTGAGAAAGACCGCCTGCATGATGCTACTGCTCTGTGATTGGCTGCTGTGTTCGGAGCAAGGGCGGCAAAACGTTAAAGTATTATTATTATTATTATTTATTATTATTATTATTATTATTATTAATTAAACTACTCATTGGAACGACTTCACTTTTTAATATATCTCTCAACAGCTGACTATCAATCAGTCATTTTAGAATTATTAAAAACAATTTAAATCAAAAACAAAACACTGACGGAATTGCAGACGAAGCACTTCGGAAGCGTTCGGGTCACGCCTTTTCTGGTATGGCGCGCGAGGTGTTTCGGGCTGTTCGTCACTCTGGATTAGGCAGTCGAGAAGAACAGACATGTTGTCTGTCGTAGGATGTGGCTCTGAAGACTATGGGACTTAACATCTGAGGTCAAAGTCCTCGTAGGATGTGTTTCCAATTTTTATCTAAGTTCGTGTTCGTCACTCTGGATTAGGCAGTCGAGATGTACAGTCATGTTGTCTGTGGCACCATGTGTTTGCCAGTATTCAGTATTAAAAGATTCACTCCGGTATTCATGAGGCACAGACACTTGCCACAAATAGTGTAAAGATACATTTTCGTAAACTTTGTGTTTGATCATGTACTTTGCTGTATCAGAAGGTGTTGTGTTAAGGTCATGTACTCTTCTCGTGTGGCTATATTAAAATACGCGAGTGACAACCCAAAGAAATGATACATTATTTCAGAACAGAACCTCGCTGAAAGTCAGTTTCAGCCTCAAGATACAGAACCTACGACCTGCGTGCTGTTTTCTGCGCTGGGGACATCAACTTGAAGACAGCACGTTAGTGAACCATAACAGAACCTTCGTATTCCACACAGTGCAATGGAAACAACTAGGCGCCTCACGTGTACTGCATGCACAGAACAAATGTGCTCAGTGACACGTCGTCTGCAGTAATGCAGAGGAGGTAAAGGAGGATAATTGTTATTAACACCAACATTGAATTCATTCTTCATTTCTTGCCGTACAGCGAGAAAGCTACACTGCTTCTCGTTCACCAACAGTAGCTGAACAAAATGAGCTTCGCAGTTGAAAATTTCGCCGAATGCGCAATCCTCTGGATAGTATGTTTTTCTTTTCTTTCTTAACTGGTGTTGGCCGAACTAGACATAACATAAAATGTAGACTGGTAAAGGCAATGAAAGCGTTCTAAAGCAGAGGAATTTATTGACATCGAATATAGAGTGTTAGGAAATCTTTTCCAGCTACTTTTTGTCTGGTGTGTAACTTTACGGAAATTTCTGTTCTCCTTATGTCGTAACTCGCGTAATGTTGTGCTACAGAAGTACCCTGCAATTTAGATGGGTAGATCCAATAACTAATGGGGACTTACTGAATCGAACTCAAGGGAAAAGAAATTTAGGTGTAACTTGACTAAAATAGGGATCGACTGGACGGACACATCCTAAAGGATCAATACATACTCAGTTTGGTGATGGAGGGACGGGTAGTGGGAAGGGGCGGCGTTGAACTTAGAGGCGGAGGATGACTACGGTAAGCGAGTTCGAATGCATGCGGGTTGCCGTAGTTACGAGAGATAAAGCAGCTGGAACATCACAGACTAGTGCGGAGAGGAGCAACAGACCACTCATCGGACTGAAGGCCACAACACTAAAGGTTTTAGTGAAACAAACTACACTTTTTGACATATATCGTCAAATTTTTGGTGTACTCGTATACGTACGAAAGCAATGAGCAAAGATGGTGTGCGTCAAAGCTTTTTTTTCCGAAATGACCACTTAGGATCAAGCTACAATTTCACTTAGTCCAGAGTTTCCCCTCTTTCCAACACTTCCATACGCTCACTATACTGTTGCTTTTGTTCTTCCCGCCTTTGTAGTTCTTTACTCTTACAAACTGTGTATTTTGCTTCGAAGCAAGTCCCGCTCTAACATGAGGGCTTCTGGGATGTCAGGCGTTTCAAGGTCCTTCCGACCTCCTTTAATCCACACAGTGGTGGTTTTCTAATTTCAGAGGTAATCAGTCAGTCGCAGAAACCGTAATTTACTGCAGATCTAGATTTCGACTGTAATGCAGTCTTCATCAGTGCATTACCAGAAGAGTCATATTGGTGTATGTATGTAACGCTCTGACATCGTTTTGTCTATGTGACTCTTCTGGTAATGCACAGACGAAGACTATGTTATAGTCTAAATCCAGATATGCAATAAATTACTGATTCTGAGACTGACTGCTATCCTCCTTTACATTTGAATATTCAACGATCTCTGTGCGCCACCGTATCCAATGAATTCCAATTTAGTTATAACCAAATACTCGTTTGACTAGTCCATTTTCGTCTATTCTGTACAGGAGTGGACGAATGTCTTGATTGCGGCAGTAGTGACCGTCCGTCTAATTAGCAATGTGCTAGTACAGAAACTTTAAGAAAAAAAAATTCCTGAAAACTGGCGTCTCACTACATGTCAACTGTCTGACAACTTCTACAGACTTCTTACACTAACTTCTTTTTACAGGAAACTGACGCGAGAATTTGGGTACCGCGAGTTCTACGCTTTTCGACTCCGAAAGTCCTTTCTGAGAATCACGAAACTTAAAAGAGACGAGACATGGGCTCCCTATGCTGACACGGAGAGCAAACCAGAGAATGGTGTGATTTTATATAGCTTCGGAAAAGCAAACCTCACGCTCTTCTCTTAGAAGACTTTATGGAACGTGCGCGAACACCAGTTATGAAGGCTACTATGAGACATTAAAGAACTTAGAAAAGTCAAAATAAGCAACGCAGTTTCTTTGTACTACCGATGACGTGTTTTCTTAATGCGAGGCCAAATACATCCTGGCAAAAAAGAATTATTTTAAGTTCAAATGGGACGTTTTCGAAAATCCACTCTATAGTCGAGATTTGGCTCCATGGGACTCCCACCTCCACGTGCTCGTGAGAAAGTGGTTTGGCTCCTATCGCTTTGTCTGCGACGAAGAACGGAAGACGTTGCCACGGGCTGTTAGGAATTTCACACGGTAGAACTTTATGCAGAAGGAGCTTGTCAAATCGTTATGAGATAAGGTACGGCCTTAAACCTGAATGACAAAGTAGAGAAGTAATAAAATTAACTATTTCTGTATTTCAATTATGTCATAAGAAGTTACTTTCTGGACGACTCTCGTGATGAACAATTCCAAAGCTCCAGTGACTCTCAGACGTCCACCCGATACACGCTCCTACCACATCACATCACTCAGGTTGCACACACTCACTCGTGTCTGCAACAGCCTGCAGACATAGGTTTTGAGTTACCGTTACCGTACGTTCTTTCCACGAAAGTGAAGAGCCAGCCAAGACGACGTTGCAAACCAGTGTACGTCTCAAAAACGAATCGTTATCGCAGCACAGCGTCGCTACGTTTGAAATTGGTTTGCGTAGAATATTTCCAAAGCCTCATCTCAGTCGCCTCCACTAGACGTGGTCGTTAACGCACATTAGTAAAGAGTTGCTGGTTTGAAGTTCATGTGTATAGCTGAGAAGGTTAACTGTCACCTCCACGGTGTCCCGAGCACCGGGTCGGCGCGATGCTATTGCTGGCGATCCACCCGTTAAATGAGGAACGTTGAGCTCGCCGGCCCCCATGGTGCTTGCTACTGGAGAGTAGTAGTCATTCGGTTGCATCTCTTCCCTTTCTTACAGCTCCTACTTATTCATAATCAAAGATCCACACGCACAACCACGTATCTACACGAAGCAGATCCACATGGCAGATCCTACAAAGAAATGACAGATCACCTCCATCAGGACCTCGTCCGGGTTATTAATACGGGATTTCGTTCTTCTAGGAGTACGGCTGTATCAACTTCGAGAAACTGAAGAAAAATCACATCCCAAACAGATTTTATTTACAATTTGAAACCAGACTCTAGCGAACTGGGACGAACACAAATTCTTAACCAACAATTTTTGTTAGTAGTTAAAGTTTAATGAAGGGAAGCCCTCAATCTCCAGTGGCCAACTGCTCCCTACGGTGCCATCCTCAAACGTCCTATGATTTGATATTAAGAGAAAATTAATACTGAATTTCAAAATAACTTAGCGATATCGCTACCTAATTTTTCGGTACGCTACAAAAATAGGAGATAAAGGAATAAATACTCTACTTTCTACGATGTCAAAGAGGATTTAAATTCCTCAGACGACTCAAGGACCAAGCACTGTGGAGCGAAAGGGACTTGTAGGATGTCTGGAGGTCCTGTCGTTGATACAATTTTTTCCGCCTATTATTCATTGTCCACCTGAACTCCTGTTTAATTATCACACAGCCACAAACAGCTTGAACAGCGTAGTCTATGAACCGTATAACACACAACATTCCATATTAAAAGTGAATTAAGCTTTTACGACATGACTACTAAAGCGTGTATCTGAATTAGACTAAATCTTGGAAAACAAAATACGACAGTAATGTAACAATTCTCACGCAAAATATGTACTTTCGGCAGAATACTGATAAGTAAGAATTCCTGAACGGATTTATTGCTTTACAGCATCTGTTCAAAACAAAAACACTCTGGTCACGGCAACAGTACGGTGATGTAGACGATCCCAAAAGACTAGTGTATATATTTTCAGCTGCCGTTAAAATCCAGGCGAGCGTGTCCATGCGATCGTCAAGTGAATATCGTTATGTACATTCTTCACATTATCGACGTCTTAGTTCACTGGTATCGTGACTGCAAACAGAGCCGACCACGAAACATGAGCACTGCGGCTAATCTGTCTTTGCACAAGTGGTGTATCAAGAGTTCAAGCCTGGGAACTAAGAGCTAGTAATAGGAGTATTGAAGCTAGTTGTTGACAATGAGCCCCCTGAGTCAGCGGATAAGTTTCCGTCGGAAATTCGACTCTCGTCCGGTGTAGACCGATATACCTAAAGGTTACTAACGTAACAAATTTAACCAAAAGCAACTGCTCGCCAAGGATCCACTGGAGACCACTAATATCAAAGCACTCAGCAAACAGGCCTTAACAGTCCGTGTAGCTTTGTTGGCAGAGTAAACAGCTTAATCTGCGTATCAACAACACGTCATCCTACACTACACTGTTCCCGGATGGCACAACTGTCACACTTGTTAAACGGAATACCTATGTACTAAATGCAGCTGCGAAGGCAATAGTGCGTCACCTACAACAGAGCTATAGTTAAATAGTATACAAAATTTCGATGCAAGACAGCTAAAAATTACAATTTACGAAAGAGATGGAAGAAAATCTCTTAACTTTTTATTATTCAAATAGGATACGATGATCTCTCAAATATCGTATCATGGTTCCCTAAATCCCACAACAATGAATATTTCTAGTTCAAAAATTGCTCAACGCAGTATGAGGTGTTCACACACAATACATTCGAATATAACTATCCGAAATCGGACTTTCTGCCTTCACCCAACACAAAACACACATACGAAATCATGTATCACTAATTTCTGCTCCAAAAGGCGTGCTATAAATACTACTCTGCTTTCTTTTTCAATGGGATTCAACTAAAATGAGCAATACAATTGACAAACAGTACATCTCATAAACTAATGCCTGCCTTGTGCCATAGTTTCCCCACGACAGCCATTCATCACAACACTTCAGTCCGTTTCATTGTAACTTTTTCAGAAGATCAGACAAGCATATAAAAACCTGAACGATTCATAGTAATTTTTATAAAGAACCATCTCAGTAGTAACGAACGTCAGCACGTTGCATTTTAATAATGTTATAGTGAAGATCCTAGAAATCCTGTCAGCACATATTGCGTTGAACCGTTCAGCTGCCACAGATGTTGCGTGGCGGCGCTCCAGAAAGTAAAATAAGTAAGAAATTCTCGGAGTAAATGCAGCGCCAGATAAGTATAATATGATCAATTTGTATTTTAGTTTCGAGAGACATTATGATATTCCACACATAGCGTCCACGCGAGCACATTGTCTTTGTTCTGTTATTCTCTTGTCATTTGTCCTTACTCGTATCCAGTGAATATTTACCAGTTAGAAATGCGGGAAAATAGCTGTTCCCGACAAAGCTCGGCAAGGGAAGTACGTAATTTTTTGCCCCACGATCACGCTATCGATATGACAGATTAATCCCACGCCGTCGAATTCCATAAAGTAAGGGGGCGCTAAAAACTACGCCGGACCTGCGAATGAGTACCTGTTATACTTTAGGGCTACGAAAGAAACGCACGATTTCCTGTTACTGATGTGGATGGTTACCACTACACTCGAGAAACTACTCGAGAAACTCCCGGTGTTGACAGAGGGCTACCAACAGTTTGAACCGAATTGTAAAGAAGGCACTCTAGATTGGAAGAAAGTACTACAAACAACTGAATTCAAACGTCAACAATTGCCGATTCTACATAAAATTTAGGAAGATCAAGAGAACAGGTTCACACTCCTGCGTGACATTCCATATAGCCAGACGTTGTCTGGCGACTCAGTCATGTGTTACTGTTAAAAAGAAAAGAGTATACGAAAAAGACTTCGTTGGCTAATATCACCATCGATGACGGCTCAGAGCAGGGAAATGCTTTTAACGTTTAACAGTAGTACAGCAGGAGAATTTTTTGTGGTATATAGTTCTCATTTCAATGTCTCCTTCAACGTACAGTTTACAATGATAAGTAAAAGAGCAGCGCACGCATTTACCTGTGGGTCTATCACGGCACGCTTCCAGACGCGACTGCAGGTTACTCCTCAAGACAAGTGGCCAGCAGTAGTGCAGCTGGGTGGGAGGAAGCCCCGCTGCGGATTTCCGAGTCGCCCACGAAATCGACTTCCAAGACGGGCGCTACCTTGCGGCAGTAAGCACAACACTACCCACCGAGAAGCCTCTCTCACGCCTCCTGTGGTCAGTCTGCGCATTACTTTAGCAGTGCAGAATATTATGATAAATCTTTTTACTTCGGGCACTGCAGACGTATCAACATAATGAGACAGGAATCTCTCGCCGCAGTGACAAGGACAGCGAGTACCCACTGGAAAAGAACAATACGCAACCTCAATGGCGTTGATTAACGAGAACGGTGAACTCTTTGGGTAAGTACATCTTCATTACTATTCATAATTTCGCTCTTAATTATACCGTGCAGCATTTAAAGCAAGATATAACATTCATTATGAAAACACTGTACATAGCCCAAGGCAATATTTCAACAATATGAAAAATATTAAGTCAACCAAGACGTTTCTCGTAATTATCTCGTAATCAATAACAGACGAAGCATAACGTAAATTTAGGGGGTACAAATGGAAGATAAATAGATTAAAGCTTTTGCCAGTAGCACTGTGTCCGCCAGCTATCTCTACGCGAGTGAAATGAATGCTATTTTCGCTTCGTTAGAGAAACTATTGGAACGAATGCGCTACGCTTGATACGTCTTAGACCTCATATATAAAAGGGTGGAATGAAATATCATTCTGCGCAATCAAACGTGAATGTAAGGGAATATTCAGGAACTTTAAAACGGAATACTTTGACTAAAGATATAGTATTTCTCTTGAGTGACGTCAGACAACCTGTATTTGAAGAAGACAGGGACCATTTGGCTCCCACCACCGTTGATTTAGCGTAGAGATTAACATAATAAGAAAGATTAAAATACATACAGAGGCATACAGGCCGTGATTTTTCACTAGCAAATTCCGCGAATGGTATAGGAAAGAAAATCGACAATGTTGGTGCAATGTATCTTCTGCATGAACTTCACAACAGTTTTCCGGGTTTATATGAAAGAGTAGATGTCCATCAGACAGGAAAGAACTACATAATGATCAGTTAAATGACATGAGCTGCGAAGACCACTATAAGACCAATAACTTGATATTGGAGAACCTGTGATCCTGGGGTTCACTGCTTTTGCAATATAGGTTTCACAAACTGCAGAGCATGTATTTTACTGAGACTTTGTGCACGCCAACTATCTTGTAATTTTACTTTATAAGACATTACAAGCACTTAATGCCAGTGCCAGAAACATCGCAAGAAAGACATTTGAATTAAATGACTTTGCCGTTATTTCGACTTTGGCGGTTCCTCGAAGATCTAAAAACGTGTACACCACGAAGTAGTTCGTATTTCAGTTAAGTAATCGCAAAAACTTGATTTTTCTCTTGTGATAATTGCTACTATGTACTTACTTCGATCTATGTTTTCTTCGTCCTGTCATTCTAAACTGAGGATGTCCACGATATTATCGCCGTACACCAGAAAGGAAGTTTTAAGTTTCGGTGAGAAACCCGTTCTTTTCAGGTCACGACAACGTCACACCTTCATTACGTATAACAACTTCGTTAGAGGCCCAGAGCCGGTAGATCGATATGTACATCGTTGTCATCTCCCAGATTAAAACAGTGCTGTTGCACAAAACTGTACTCGGCCATCAGCTGACTTACCGTTTTACAAGACACACTTCACCCTTGCAGCCTTGTGGTATCCAATCTCTCTTCGGCACAAGAAGGTCGACGTAATCTCTTTTCTAAATGACTCTTGTTGCAACTGTGCAGCCTTTTGCAATATTTTTCCTTCACGTTTCCTAGAAACAATGGAGTGGTGGGTGCTAAAACTTCTTTAAGAAACCACTAACACTACCAACACTAGTACTCTTTCTTTCAATACCCACAATGCTGGCGTGCTGAAAGAAGTGGAACGAAGAGTAAAGGCATGAAAACTGATGACTCGTTTTTGTAATAACTCTAAAATAATCATCTGCAGGGAAAAGTCAGAATTTTGCTTTGTCACAGTTTCGTAGTTTCTGCACCTAGGTCTGTATTGTAATGGGTTTTCAATGTATTTCTAATCTGCTTCACAAAAAACTTTGTGTGTGACGAAGAAGAGCACTAGGAAGCTGCAGGAGGTCTAACATACGATCTAGCGTCTTGAAAACAAAACCACTATGAACAGACCAAGAGGACGTTTGAAGATTTAAATGTCTCTTGCGTAGGCTTTATTTAAATTATCTAAGAGACCATGCCTTCGGAAAAATTGCAGAGGATATTGCACGAGCCCTGTGACTTCCATTGTGGACGGATGTGTCAGCTGTCGTTTGCAGCTGCGACGCGATAACGTGGTCACATCCTCTGAGCCTTCTGCGTTTCGCAGTCGGAAGTTGTGTAACGCCGACTCGCCACATGGACATCCAGTACGTCGGTACCGAGCCTTTAGGAGCTCTATGCGTGTCATTCATTCCTACCGGTCTCTCAATTACGTTCCCTCTCTACAAGGTTACCGCACACCGAAGCCAAACGTCGGCAACTACACAAAGGCAGTAGGGAGCGTCAACAATAAAGTAACCTTATGTTTATTGGTTTCCGGCCTTTACGCCATATAAGAATTTTCCACGTAGACATTTACAGAAAACAGACACAGAGAACAACAAGCTTAACTACGGTACTGACCAGGTCATGTAATAGCAACGATTGTGTAGATTAAAGTTTTATGACAGTAACAGAATAATTAACATACACATCATAAACACTACAATCAATTTTTCGTTCATTAATTTTATGTTATTTTCTATGTACATACATGGATAATTTTTTTCGTGAACATGCACAAAATATATAAATTATTTTTGCTGAGGCATCTGTTACTAGCTAATAGATGGCAACTACCCATGACCTTAGGAGAGTGCTGTTGGAATATTTTTCTGAATCAGATTCTTCATTAGTTGTTGAATTGCTAATAGGGGGCAAACAAATACGAGGTGATACACATCGACACTTACTTCATTTCCGCACTCATAACAAGCTATCTCACGAAGACCAAACCGGTACAAACGTCTTGTCTTATCCTTATTAAACTAGAGATGCCTCTGCTGCCGTAGCTGATTTTGTGGAAGCAAGGTTTGGCCGGAATTTTGTCTTTAACTGATGCGTAGTGACTGCTCTTTAAATGCGTTGACGAGTTCCAGTCTTCTTAAAGGAATCTGATGTTGCATTTGATAATGTTGCTTCCTTCACAAGTACATCCACGTCTTCACTATATCTGACTCTGCAGTGATCTTTCATCCACTTAATCCCTTAAAGTCTCCCTATCTGTTACAATGAAAGCACTGTTTTATTGTGCCGATGGTACAATTATTACAAGATGTTCTCCAGTTTCTTGTAATTACAGACTTTAAAAAGGACTTATATAGGATCAGTGACTACCAACATTTTGTTAGGAGTTGTATGCATGGGGTATTTTAATGTTTCTTAATGTTTCAAGAACAGCGATTGGTTCCACAGTAAAAATTTGTCTTCTAGTAACTGATATTTTCTATACTTTCATTGCACTGGGCAGTAAAATGCGCAATGTACATAGTCGTTTAAGGGTTTCTTTGAACCATTTGTAAACATGATGAAAGAATCTGGCCATTTATTATCTCCCAACACTTTTTTGAGTAAATATTGACAGTTTCCTTCTCCGGACTGATAGATTTAAAGGTAACTGGTACACTGTAGCAGAATAAGCACATTCATAGACTGGACATTTGTTGTTGTTGATAACCTTCAATTGTAAATAATTCCACAACGTGTAACTATGTAACGTGGTGGAAGAAACGATTACTGATGTGTGTCTCTCGAACTTATAGGCTCAAAATTATAGAGGGTAGACGATAGTAAACTGAATATTTTGAGATATAACCAGTCCGAAATGAATCTTTCAGACGTCTCCCCCAACGAACAAATCCTTGTTGCATAGACGTTTGTGTCGATGACTGAGAAACAATACATAATCGTTTAGTGTGTCCACAGTGTGGGTTACCACTGTTTACAGCCCACAACTGGTTGCCGAAGATTGATCATTACTTGCAGATGTGAATTTAATATATTGTCTGCAGGATAAATTGCGCGGAGAGCTAAATAAATGTGCAGGGAATTGTTTGGCAACAGGAGTAATCCTAAATGGAAGAAATTTGTCGCTGTGGAAAGAAGCGCAAGAAAACTGCGTCGTTCTGGGCACAGGAAGCTGGCCAGGTTCTCGACAAAGAACTATTACCACTGTAGAACTTGAGGTGTTGAATCGTGTGGGAGAAATAGTCCACCAACAGCTACCCATTAACTTGCCTGTGAAACACACACTTCGAAGAATGTGGTGGAGCATTAATCACACACGCTATCATAAATAAGGAATAGTTTACCTTGAAAAGGAAGCAGAAAACGGCAGTCATGCCTCTGAACAGTTGATGTGAACTTAATGTGTTGCTACAAGGGCAAGTTCTTTACGCCATTAAAATCCAATTATTCATTTCCGACCACTGGTTCCTTATCTAAGTACTCAGTTTAGGATCCTCTAATATACGTACAAATTTCAAAGAACGAGAAGTATCATAACCTCATGATGGCAGAAGAGGAAAGGTCTTTAAATAAAGGCATATTACGCGATCTAGACGGTGTTAGTCACAAAAAACCAACAGTGACCGCATACTTATTTACTGAATTGCTTTCCTCTATTAATAATAGCCGGCCGGTGTGGCCGTCCGGTTCTAGGCGCTTCAGTCTAGAACCGTGCGACCGCTATGGTCGCAGGTTCGAATCCTGCCTCGGGCATGGATGTGTGTGATGTCCTTAGGTTAGTTAGGTTTAAGTAGTTCTTAGTTCTAGGTGACTGATGACCACAGATGTTAAGTCCCATAGTGCTCAGAGACATATTAATAATATGTTCAAATGTGCGTGAATTCCTAAGGGACCAAACTGCTAAGGTCATCGGTCCCTGGACTTACACACTACTTAAACTACCTTATGCTAAGAACAACGCACACGCACACGCACCCGAGGGAGGACTCGAACCTCCGGTGGGAGGGGCCGCGCAATCCGTGAAAAGGCGCCTCAAACCGTGCGGCCACTCCGTACGGCTCTATTAATAAATTATAGTTTGGTTTACTCGGTAGCAGCCGTATTGAATATACACACTTGCACCAAGGACAGTAATATAATTTTAATAATCACATCGGGAAAAAATGCGGCAACGATTTTAATTTTGTGTCTGTCTGACGATACTGTCTCTAGTGCTGGTCCTTGGTTAAATCCTCGCGACACAGAACAGTAACAACGGCAGCAGAGGAGTCCAAACAAAATTGTGCAGCCAATACTCACTTCATCAAGGGGTATTCTATTTTCTTTGTCTTCTAGTGCCGTTGTCACCGTCGTGTGTCGCAAGGATTTAAACACGGAACAAGACTACAGACATGTACTTTCAACGAGACACAAAATTAATTTTAATTGGTTATGTTTTCCGATGTGATAATTAAAACCTTATGATCACCTTTCATACAGCTTGTGTCACACACACTATAGCTATATGCCGATAATGATTTATTTTGCAAACGATTTTGTGATATTCTTAAGTGGCTGTCTAGTCTTACGAAAGTTTTAGACTAAAAACGAAACTTTTTCAAAAATCCCCAAAATGTCGGAGGCTTAAACCGATACATTTTCATAGCACGCAGTCAACAATATTAAAAGCCTTTAATCACCAATATGTCGTTTCCCGTCGTTTTATTATAACAACTCGTACCAAAAACAACGCGTTTTCGAGAGACCGTGTATTTGGCGATGCTTTGGAGCAGCAAATATTCAAAGCAAGCACGTTAAGCTAAAAAATGAAATACAGGCTACAACTGTAAACGACGGAATCCAGCATGGTGTAGTTCAGGTTCTGTTTTGTCACGAAAAAATCCATCTTGCCAATGAAGACATGAAGACCGTAAACGAATCAGCGATTATATATGGGACTTATTTATAAGATTTCAGTCTAGTTCGCACCAACAGTATAGCTTTCTGCCATCATCTGATCTGTTAAAACAAAATGGAAAAAAATACTTACGTAACATAATAGTTACAATTTAGCTCAAGGCCAAGTCTATTGAGAAAATGAGGCAATACGTAATACCGATAACACGGCGTCACGTACACCGGCCATTAGCGACACCAAGAGTGCAGCCCCCTCCCACACCCCACCCCCAAGCATAGCCACAGGAATACGAAAGATTCCTCACATGGCACGAGGCAGCGCCGGCTCGACTGGCGTCTGAATGCTCTATCGACCATCGAAACTTTTAATCAAATGACTATCACGTCATTTAGCCACATTTCACACAGCTTTTGTCAGGTCTGATGGTCCAGCGCAAATCGAGACATTATGAGGTCAGATCCCTGTGGGAGCGCGGAAATTTTCAGTCTGCATATAATCTAGCCTTCACCTAGCAACGACTTGCTCAGTCGCCAGGAACGACACGTGACTCCGAATCCACGTTAACATGGAGGTCCCCTTTCACCGGTTGTCCAAGTTGCCGAACTTGCGCCCAACTGAAGTACTTGCACTAGGCCACTGAGCGTAAGCAGTTATTAAGCACAATGTCTTAGCTGCTTCCTTCCAGCATTACAAAGCAAATAATACCAAGGATACACATTTTAAGCTGATGCATTATATCTTGTGCTTCGCTGCTAGATACACACTTCAGCAAAGTGAATCCATTTTAATTAATGACCAAGCTATCATTTTAAACTGTTGAAACTATGACGCTGGACACACATCACTAAAGTCCTCTTCCGGTTACAGCTCGTGTCTACGTAAGTATGAGACGCCCTAGCTAGCTTTTTTCATGTACCTGGGTGTAAAAAGCATTTGGCGTTGATACTCTTATCAGGACACACCTAATGGAATGTTATGGCCTTCCGCCGTCTTGTCTTTATTATGTACTGTTAAGATTTTCTCAAGAAACAAGGCCCCGGGAGTAGACAACGTTCCATTAGAACTACTGACAGCCTTGGGAGAGCCAGTCCTGACGAAACTCTACCATCTGGTGAGCAAGATTTATGAGACAGGCGAAATACCCTCGGACTGCAAGAAGAATGTAATAATTCCAATCCCAAAGAAAGCAGGTGTTGACAGATGTGAAAATTACCGAACTATCAGTTTAATAAGTCACAGCTGCAGAATACTAACGCGAATTCTTTACAGACGAATGGAAAAACACGTAGAAGCCGACCTCGGGGAAGATCAGTTTGGATTCCGTAGAAATGTTGGAACACGTGAGGCAATACTGACCTTACGACTTATCTTAGTAGAAATACGTTTCTAGTATTTGTAAACTTAGAGAAATCTTTTGACAATATTGACTGGAATACTCTCTTTCAAATTCTGAAGGTGGCAGGGGTAAAATACAGGGAGCGAAAGGCTATTTACAATTTGTACAGAAACCAGATAGCAGTTATAAGAGTCGAGGGGCACGAAAGGGAAGCAGTGGTTGGGAAGGGAGTGAGACAGGGTTGTAGC
The DNA here is from genome assembly GCF_021461385.2 of Schistocerca piceifrons. NCBI lineage: Eukaryota > Metazoa > Arthropoda > Insecta > Orthoptera > Acrididae > Schistocerca > Schistocerca piceifrons. Next base: position 936,787,586 of record NC_060140.1, on the reverse strand, counting down.
CTCTCCCCGATGTTATTCAATCTGTATATTGAACAAGCAGTAAAGGAAACAAAAGAAAAATTCGGAGTAGGTATTAAAGTCCACGGAGAAGAAATAAAAACATTTAGGTTCGCAGATGACATTGTAATTCTGTCAGAGACAGCAAAGGACCTGGTAGAAAAGTTGAACGGAATGGACAGTGTCTTGAAAGGAGGATATAAGATGAACATCAACAAAAGCAAAACGAAGATAATGGAATGTAGTGGAATTAAGTCGGGTGATGCTGAGGGAATTGGATTAGGAAATGAGACACTTAAAGTAGTAAAGGAGTTTTGCTATTAGGGGAGCAAAATAACCGATGATGGTCGAAGTAGAGAGGATATAAAATGTAGACTGGCAATGGCAAGGAACGCATTTCTGAAGAAGAGACATTTGTTAACAGAGTATAGATTTAAGTGTCAGGAAGTTGTTTCTGGAAGTATGTGTGTGGAGTGTAGCCATGTATGGAAGTGAAACGTGGACGATAAATAGTTTGGACAAGAAGAGAATAGAAGCTTTCGAAATGTGGTGCTGCAGAAGAATGCTGAAGATTAGATGGGTAGATCACATAACTAATGAGGAGGTATTGAACGAAATTGGGGAGAAGAGAAATTTGTGGCACAACTTGACCAGAAGAAGGGATCGGTTGGTAGGACATGTTTTGAGGCATCAAGGGATCACCAATTTAGTAATGGAGGGCAGTGTGGAGGGTAAAAATCGTAGAGGGAGACCAAGAGATGAATACACTACGCAGATTCAGAAGGATGTAGGTTGCAGTAGGTACTGGGAGATGAAGAAGCTTGCACAGGATAGAGTAGCATGGAGAGCTGCATCAAACCAGTCTCTGGACTGAAGACCACAACAACAACAAGATTTTCTCAGCAGACTTTGCTTTCAGCCATATTGCACCTAATATATGGTATCAGTGTACTGCCACTGTTTCAAAAGTCAAGATGACAGAAAGCCGAAACCGGCAATACTGTGAATTATGTAATTGCAACCAGGGCTAACACTCATTAATGAACAGCCCTCTTGCATCTCATTGACGACGTTCCTGTCGAAGCAGGAAATATATGACGGGTCTGATGCTGCTGTACGGTGAAATTCCACGCTGTGACGTGGCAAATCTCTACCTCCTCCACGTCCACGCTCGCTTTCGCGTCCCGTCTGAGGGCGGCCTCAGCCACCAGTTGCGCCCTTACCTTGGCAAGCAACGGCCTCCTGACGTCCACCAGCACCCACGCGGCGACCGCCTGCAGGCCCATGGTTTGATGCGAGCTCTTCTGGCAGCGGAGGTGGAGCAAAGCGGACGGCCGAGCCGGACGCACGGTCGGCCAGCGCAGCCGGCGGCGTTCCGGCGGACGATGACCGCAGCTTCCGGCGGCCGGCAGATGGACGCCAGAGATAGCAGGTCGCCTCGACTTCGTGCCGTAACGCACCGCACCGCGCAGGCGGCGTGGGCGTGGCGGCAGGATGGGCTGTTTAGGCGTCTGCCGAGAAGTGACACGTGGCGCGGCCGCCGAAGCGCCAAGTGGAGGCGCTAAATGGACGCTCGCGCTGCACCGCTGTTGCTGAGGCACGCGGCGTGGGGTGCTGCCAGTGCAGCGACACGAGAGCACCGATTGTACGGGAGGCCCAGGTCTTCTCACAAAAGTCGGCACCAAGCATTAGGGATGCCACGAAAGTGTGAGGGCGAAACTGCAACTCCGGGGCCGCAACGGGAATTTTTGCTCAAGAATAGCTCAATTACCATTTAAAAAAAAAAAAAAAAAGGTAATACGTATTCTGGCAACGGCCTAGCTGCAGTGGATACGCCGGTTCCCGTCAGATCACCGAAGTTAAGCGCTGTCGGGCGTGGCCGGAAATTGGATGGGTGACCATCCGGGCCGCCATGTGCTGTTGCCATTTTTTGGGGTGCACTCAGCCTCGTGATGCCAATTGAGGAGCTACTCGACCGAATAGTAGCGGCTCCGGTCACAGAAAACAATCGTAACGACCGGGAGAGCGGTGTGCTGACAACACGCCCCTCCTATCCTAATCCTCCTCTGAGGATGACACGGCGGTCGGATGGTCCCGACGGACCACTTGTGGCCTGAAGACGGAGTGCTGATACGTGTTCTGCCACCGTATATTCACATGCTTCGTTCGTTCATCAGACACTCCTTTCCTCCTCCAGATTTCCGATAACTACGCCTCCGCACGTCCTATCCCGAACGACAACCACCCCTCTCTTTCGGTGCACATAAAGCGTGAACGTGAGCTTCACCGATAAAAATTCGGAAGTAACCGAGATATATAACCCGAGTACTTTAGAATGAAGGTTATGTGGTCTACGGGGGCTCGCTACAGACTAAAAAGTTACATATTTATTCGATTTGTTAGCCCAATCAGCTCTGTTTCTGTGAAAATACACTCAACAGAGAGAAAATTTGAAATACGCTATCACCAAAACGTACAACACAAAAAAAAACAAAGTAAAGCACCGATGCAAAAGTACTGTGATGTAGTTCCTGTCGCTACGGAAGCAGCTCAGCATAATTTCGTGAAGCCGCTCTTCTGTTACACTCTCAGTGAACCCTTTACACGAGATGTTCGTTGGCCAATTCTTCATCAGCAAACCTATCTACATTGGTGTGTATCACTGTTACCTTACAACTAACGCTGTCGGAAAGAAACCAGAGACTTACCGGAGTTGTACTGAATAGATGCAAGAGGGTCAAGAGTAAACTGGGCATTACTGATAACGGCAAGTGCCGCAGAAGAATGGAAGAACTTTGTTTCCGAGTAAGGCACACATTCAAACCGTCTACATTAGCAATATTGTGAAGGTACTTTCAGTGCAGTACAGATGGAAAGGTAAACAGAGCTAATACATCAGAGGAAACACAATTATTCTCTAACAATCGACCAGCGATCACTGGTTCTTTAAAGACAATTCAATACTCTTAGATAGCAAGGGCATACCATCTCTGATAGAACTATACTTACTGCAGATATTACAATTAGCAGCAGTAAATAGGTACGAATACTGGCTGCTACTTATATAGTAATGATGTTGTTGTTGTCTTCAGTCCTGAGACTGGTTTGATGCAGCTCTCCATGGTAATGATATATCACATATAAAGAACTATTTATAATGTTATAACATCCACTTGTGATCACTGTATGCCCAACTTGTTTATATCAATACGAAATAAATAACTGGTAGTAAAAGTCACTTGTTCATGATCACCATGAAGGTCAAACAATATTAATAACATCTTAGAATTCATCCACATAGGAAGACTGCCAACAAAACCAGTAAGAACTTTGCGCGCCAAGTGGCACGGTAGCGCTAGCCTACAAAATGTACACAGGAAGTATTTACTTCTCTCTGGAAACCGCGACATTGGTGATTTCTGCCCCCAGGGGCCATTTAACAAGCATTCCAGATAATGTAAGAGACATCTTTCGGACATACGCAGCGAAGTTACGAATACTGGTAGCCCCATCACGTTATGCAACATGCAACACTCTCCCGTAACACGGGCGGTACTTGCCTACGCAAGCTTCCCTACCAAATATAGTGTCATCATTCGCGTAGCCTTCACAAAAGCGTCCTACAACCTTGCCTCCCAGTCTATGGGATTTCTAAGTGCGTGTAGGACGAGAGAGACGACGGGTGAAAAAACGAAAAAAAATTTTTTTAATTAAAAAAAATCGGAAAACATTTATGTTTGTGTGTGTCACATTCTATGAGGCAAACAAGCCTGTGATATTAGTGCTGCCTGTCTTCCTATACCATAAATGTACGGTGTTTCGATATAATATGCCACACCTTAATTTGAATTCCAATGTAGGCTGTGCAATTATTTCGAAAGTAATCTCTTTCATAAATATAGTGCTATTTCCTAGAAAACTACCAATGAAACTACGTTTGCCCTTTCGTTTATCTACAACTAAGGATCTGATGCCGGTTCCCTCCCTTCTCATTTCAGAGGCTCACGCCTCATTCACTGCCATTCTCAAACATTTTTTGGGTAGCTGGTTGCATGACAAATATTAGAGACTAATTTGGTTATTCTTATTAAATTTAAGACAGTGAGCTATTTAGAACGCTGAAAATGGTCAGAATGTAACGATACTCATAACCGCATCCCATACACTATATATAACCTGTAAAGTGATTCGTTTCACATCATCCGGATAAAAATCGTTTAATGATCTAGAGACCATGTAACAAATAACTGATAATAGTTTAAACTCCTTATATAAGGCCACAGAATCCTTAAATCTCATTTAGTGTACAATCATATGTTTCTTTACAGAGAGAGCTCTTTATGTATCTTCGTCTTCTGCAAAATACAAAACGTTTCGCTCTTTTTTTATCTTGGCCACTTCATTCCTGTACAAATACAGTACAGCTCATATTGGTTTTTAATACTATGTGTATTCTTGTTGATACAGCTCGCAAACAGAGTCATCTAAGTCCTAACTTACAGGTTGGCTGGCATTCTTAGATTTCGTAGACAAGCAGCGAGTAACCTGCAAAGTAGCGATTAAATTTATCACTACACTGGAGATGACGTGTTTTCAGCCCATAAAGTGTACCGGCCACCTCGTGGGTTAAGACGTAGATGTAAGCATTAAGGTGAGCAATATCAAAAAAACTACGAGTAGTCACGCACATACAGGGTGGTTATGTTGTGTGTGGAATCTTATGGGACTTAACTGCTAAGGTCATCAGTCCCTAAGCTTACACACTACTTAACCTAGATTATCCTAAGGACAAAACCACACACCCATGCCCGAAGGAGGACTCGAACCTCCGCCGGGACCAGCCGCACAGTCCATGACTGCAGCGCCTTACACCGCTCGGCTAATCCCGCGCAGGGTGGTTATGAATAACCTTTCGCTACCTGAGAGGGTCCCCAAGAAACACGAGTGATCGGAGGATAACGAAACTTTGCGGAAACATTTGTGACATGTGGAAGAGAAGTAACCAATGAAATATTGAAAGAAACACATTTTACTTTCCACATGAGAGGTTAACATTTGTCAATTGCATACTACGTTCAAGTTTCGCCTTATAAACGTTGCCCAATGTGACGACAGTCTGAAACTGCACCAGGGATTGCTCTGCTGCAACCCAAAACATCTCATCTACATCTACATGGTTACCCTGCAATTCACACTTAACTGCCTGGCAGGGGGTTCATCGAGCCATTTTCATATTACTTCTCTACCATTCCACTCTCGAATGGCGCGTGGGAAAAAGGAACACCTAAATCTTTCGGTTCGAGCTGAGATTTATTTTATTATGATGAACATTCCTCCCTACATATGTGGGTGCCAACAAAATATTTACTCATTCGGAAGAGAGAAAGTTAGTGATTGAAATTTCGCAAAGGAAACCGCCTTTGTTTCAGTGACTGCCGCCCCAACTCGCGTATCATATCAGTGACACACTCACCCCTATTGCACGGTAACACGAAACGACCTGCCCTTCTTCGCACTTTTTTGATGTCCTCCGTCAATCCCACCTGGTAAGGATCCCATACCGCACAGCAATATTCCAGCAGAGGACGAACAAGTGTAATGTACGCTGTCTAGTGAGTTTGTCGCATCTTCTAAGTGTTCTGCCAACAAAGCGCAGCCTTTGTTTCGCCTTCCCCACAATATTATGTATGTGGTCTTTCCAATTTAAGTTGGTCGTAATTGTAATTCCTAGGTATTCAGTCGAATTGGCAGCCCTTAGATTTGTACGATTTACCGTATACCCAAAATTTATCACATTTTTTTTAGTACCCATGTGGATGACCTAGCAGTTTTCTTTGTTTAGAGCCAATTGTAACTTTTCACACCGTACAGGAATTCTCTCTATATCGTTTTGTTATTGGAATTGAGCGTCTTACGATTTTACTAATCGGTAAATTACAGCGTCGTCTGCAAACAATCTAAGGGAGCTGCTCAGATTATCACCTAGATCCTTTATGTAAATCAGGAACAGCAGAGGGTCTATGATAGATGGGATGCTGGCTACCTCCCTCGCTATGCTCACGCACTGCTTGAAGATCCCATAGTGCGTCCAGCATTCTCAGCCATGGGAACAGTACCTTCAGCAATTTTTGGCGCAACTCATCATCGGCCCCTCGCAAGAGCAATTCTCAAACAGCCAGTGAAATCGCACCTCCAAATCATGTTCTTCAAACCCGGTGCGGAAAGACGACTTCTTCGTACTCCTTGAATGCGTGATACTTGCGAAGCGGGGCAGCACTGCTGCTGCTGCTGGTTTCATCAAAGCCCTCCTCACGTTGTCCAGAACAGTGTTGACTAACTGAAGCTGTAATTCAGAGTAATGTTTGTGTTTCAACCCTACGTCGCCCTAGGAGTACCGGCGCCTACTGTCAAGTCATCAAACTAATACTACTTACAACGCAAGTCCTGCAGTGTACAGTCTGATCATCATTCAGGTACCAATACGGTAAATAGTTTTCCGTCTACACTGGCTCAAGAAGCAAAGGTTTCATTATAACCAACCTGTATTACATTAGACCTTGACGGTTAGCAGGTGGCTCTATACAGGAGATCGATTGGTCCCTCCCACGTTAATCGCTGCTTCACTGCAAGGCGTGGCAGCATGTATATTGGGAAATAAAAATGAAATAGAATTACATTCTACGTTTAAACTCTGAGATATGCATTACTTCTCATACTATTAATTTTAAATTATATGAAAGCTCAAGAACTGCAACTTATATACTGCCCTTGCAGTTTGCTTTCACTTTCTTGAACAATTACTTTACCTGAAGCACAGTCAAGCGTTCTCATACTGTTAACTCATTTAAGTCTCTAAGTAGAATTGCCCTCTTTCCAGATTCTTAGAAGTCATTTATGTACAAGATGTAGTAATAAAGTTTTAATTATCACTTCGCAGAAATACATTTACGTAATTTATTTCTTGTTTGTTCACAGTTATATGTCTGCAGTTCTGGCACGTATTGAAATCACCGTGCCAAAGTACAGTAGGCAGAGCTAGAAGCGCCAAAACATGACGTCGCAACTTATCACCGCTTTATCAATGCGCGCCACTTTGTATGGTTCCTCTAGGGCGTTCTACGGAACAATGGCGCGGGGTTTTAATTGTGCGTAAGGACTGCAGACATCTAACTGCAAACAAACAATAAAAATTACGAACCTGTATTGTTGCGAGTTGATAATCAAAACTTTAAGGCTAACCCCCGTACAAGCAAAATAGCGATGCAGGCATCACATCCCTGCATAATTCCCTAGGGTGTACGCTGATCAGAAAATAGATTCTTCTTTGTTTTCACTTCCTTGTTAATTCACCTCAGTTTGTGCAAAACAATGTCATGAGAAGTAATGTGCTTCTTTATCCAACAGTACTGCGTTCAAGTTATTTTAATTGCGTCTCCGACTCACCTTTAAGATGGTTGCACAATTGTCATAATAATGTACACGATGCATATCGGAAAGATGATGGAATATCAAGAGATGCAAACTAAATCGGTAAATTAGTTATTGTACTAGCAAATGATTAAGTTTGTGTTATTTGTAAAATCAAGTGTCCCTAATAACCCTTGAACAAAATTTACGTTATTTGCTCTGACTTACCACCACTCGTGATAAAAACTTCGCACGAGCTACGCAAATACTCCTTAAGTGGAAACTGATTATGAACATGTGTAAAGACACTTCATTTTCAGTCTAAACAGTAAAATACATTTTTATATATTTCCATGCCAAAGAGATACGTGCACAAGGCAGCAGATAATGGATTTTGGGAATAGTGTTACAAATGATTGTTAATTTACAGCAGGGTAAACGCGCCATCAGAATAATTTAATAACCATGTCATAATTTTCTGTTACCGTTTGCAGGAAAAAAAAAAGGGGGAGAGAGAGTAAAATTGTAGCTTATGTGAATGAGGTAATCATTTTGGATATGAGGACGTAATCTAATGGAGTACTGCAGCCATGAACTGATCTGATTGTTTCCTGCCTCAGATACTCTGTTCAAAGTGGCTCTGAGCACTACGGGACTTAACTTCTAAGGTCATCAGTCCCCTAGAGCTTAGAACTACTTAAACCTAACTAACCTAAGGACATCACACACATGCATGCCCGAGGCAGGATTCGAACCTGCGAGCGTAGCGGTCGCGCGGTTCCAGACTGTAGCGCCTAGAACCGCTCGGCCACTCCGGCCGGCTCAGATACTCTCCTCTAGCCTATTAAATTAGGTTTATAACCAGAAGTAAGTAAATAATCCGTAACAAACAACAGAATTACTGAAACTCTGCAAAAAATGCAAACGACAGAAATCCGCAAGCACGCTAAAGTTCTGCAAATGGTTCAAATGGCTCTGAGCACTATGGGACTTAACATCTGTGGTCATCAGTCCCCTAGAACTTAGAACTACTTAAAACTAACTAACCTAAGGACATCACACAACACCCAACCATCACGAAGCAGAGAAAATCCCTGACCCCGTCGGGAATCGAACCCGGGAATAAAGTTCTGCACTCCAGGTCTAAAGTTCTTCCTCATGGTTGTCCAGAGATTATTGCCACAACCTCTTTTCAAGATTATCACCCACAATTTCTTGCTATCAATACAACAAATTTCTTTTTTCCTCCGAAATCTGTGATAGTTATTAATGTCTTCAAGTTGAGTAGACGACTTAAGCTGTTCGGAAATTACAAATGTTAATAATAATAATAAATTATATTATCATCATATGACATTACAAAATCTTATGTATTTGCAGGTTAATGTGTAAACTACACAACCAGATAGCAGCACTCCTTGTCACTTCATGCCAGTCTTTCAGACCAAGACCACCTGTACAATTATGGAGTGGACGATTATCCACAATGTGTGTACTGTCTGTTCCTCCGCATAACAGACATACACAGCCCTTTCACAATAACCGCACGTCTTCACGACGTGGCCACATCATGCTCGTCACATTCGGAAGTGGTTTAGTGCCGTGCATTCGCGACGGGGAGTCAAACCCCGAAACATTCGTCGTTGGGTCTTGAATGAGGTGGGCATTCTGGGGTGTACATCCGTTCTAGCGTTCTTTCCAATCTCTCTAACAACCGAAACGTCTGTATACGGAAGATCAACCCAAAGCTGTTCGTATGTCTTCAGAAATATAGTTAGAGATTCTTAGCCGGCCGCAGTGGGCGAGCGGTTCTAGGCGCTTCAGTCCGGAACCGCGCTGTTGATACGGTCGCAGGTTCGAATCCTGCCTCGGGTATTGATGTGTGTGATGTCCTTAGGTTAGCTAGGTTTAAGTAATTCTCAGTCGAGGGGACTGATGACCGCAAATGTTAGAGCCACTTTTTGAAATACTTAGAAAAGAGTTTATAGGAACTTTTGCCGTCTTAAGAACTTGGGCGTAGGCTTTACTTGCGAAATTCAGATGAGCAATATTCGACAGAAGAGGCAAGAAGTGAACTGGAGTGCACATGACATTGCCAATAACAGTCCTCCTGGCGTCATACAGACGTACGTCTATCTTCGATGTACGTGCGCTGTTTACCAAAGCAGGGCACAATGTGCAGCACCTAATTTCATGAATAAAATAGCACCATTGCGTGGCGCATCTGCATTTGCTTCTCAGTTATTCCCGGGAGTAGTTTTAATCTAGAGTCAAGCTTCTTTGATAGATTCGTGTGGTGCTGCTAAAATGTCAGTGTGCGATCGATGGTTACTGATTGCAATTTATGTCGATGATATGTGTATAAAGTAGGAATCTTCATGACGCTGTTCGCAATGATACGCTTGCCTCTAAGGAGGTAGCAGCGGCGGAAGATTCGTTGCGAACTGCAGGAAGACCGGCAGATTTCGATGATGGTGTAGTGACTGGCGGGTTGACCCGAACGTAAGTAAATTTAACGTGTTATGCATAAATATACAAGATCCATTACCGTTCGATTACGATATTGATGAAAATCGCTGTAAACAGTAACTACCTCATGACGTCTGAGTAAACGTCAGGCTTGCATAAGTGGAATCGCCGCATAGAGAGACAAAAAAAAAAAAAAAAAAAAAAAAAAATTTAAGAAAAGCAGGCGCCAGGCTGTGCGTCATTACAAGAACATTAAAGAAACGTAAGTGATACGCCAAAGAAGTGCATTACAAAAGACTTTTTTCAACCTGGAACCACTGCAAAGTAGGATTAACAGAAGAAAGAGACAAGATTCCACGAAGAGCGGCGTGTTTCATCACGGGCTCGTTTAAGGGCTTTACGGAGATGCTCCAAAAACTTCAATGGCAGACGCTACAAGAGTGTCGTTACGTTATCACGAAGATGTTTATTCTTCAAATTGTGAGAGCGTAGTGTGACTTTTTATCCCGCAAATCTCGTAAAAATAATGGTACAATGCTAGATTGCATTGTTCCTCAGAATACTAATTGTTCTGAGGTGGGATAAAGCACGAAGACTGTAGCAAGAGTGAAAATTATCGTGTTTAGTCTGCAGTTAACATCGGATTTAAATAACACTTCCAGCTGATTCTGCCTCTGAACGTTATTGCCGTACTTTTCCCGTTATGACGAAACCAGGTGCAGAGGTCGTTGTAGGAGACCGATAAGTTGGGTTGGTGGTCGATCGTGTTAAAATGCGGCAGAATGCTATGAAATATGTCGCAGTGTACAACAAGAATTATCGGACTTCGTATAACAAAGTGATTTAGACTTCAGGGAAGGACTGTATAGAGGGTCTATACAAGGGCGATGTACTTGAGGGCAATATTATGGAAATGGAAGAGGCCGTAGATGAAGATGAAATGGGAGATATGATACTGCGTGAAAAGTTTGACAGAGCACTGAAAACCCAAGTCTAAACAAGGCCCCAGCAGTAGACAACATTGCATTAGAACTACTGACAGGCTTAGGAGAGCCAGTCTTGACAAAACTCTACCATCTGGTGAGCAAGATGTACGAGACAGGCGAAATACCCTCAGACTTCAAGACGAACATAATAATTCCAATCCCAAAGAAAGCAGGTGTTGACAGATGTGAAAATTACCGAACTATCAGTTTAATAAGTCACAGCTGGAGAATACTAACGCGAATTCTTTACAGACGAATGGAAACACTGGTAGAAGCCGACCTTGGGGAAGATCAGTTTGGATTCCGTAGAAGTATTGGAACACGAGAGGCAATACTGACCCTACGACTTATCTTAGAAGCTAGATTAAGGAAAGGCAAACCTACGTTTCTAGCTTTTGTAGACTTAGAGAAAGCTTTTGACAATGTTGACAGGAATACTCTCTTTCAAATTCTTAAGGTGGCAGGGGTAAAATACAGGGAGCAAAAGGCTATTTACAATTTATACATAAACCAGATGGCAGTTATAAGAGTCGGGCGGCATGAAAGGGAAGCAGTGGTTGGGAAGGGAGTGAGACAGGGTTGTAGCCTATCCCCGATGTTATTCAATCTGTATATTGAGCAAGCAGTAAAGGAAACAAAAGAAAAATTCGGAGTAGGTATTAAAATCCATGGAGAAGAAATAAAAACTTTGAGGTTCGCCGATGACATTGTAATTCTGTCAGAGACAGCAAAAGACTTGGAAGAGCAGCTGAACGGAATGGACAGTGTCTTGAAAGTGTAACGCCGGAAATGCATATCCTCCTATTTCCATCTATTGTACTATTATTTTTTTCGTTGTTTTGTTACCTCAAGATATGACATTTCTGTCTCTTTATATATTGTAATTGTTTTACTGTTTGTATATATATATTTATGCACTCATGTCGATGTATAATTGGTTTGTTTCGTAAATATTATTTGTATTTTTACGCTGGGTCTTGCCTAGGGAAAACTGCTATCGAACGATTACGTCGATAGGTCGTGTGACGAATCAAAGTGTGTAGGATCTTTGGTAGTGTTAACTCTGCCGCGTGGAGCGCGGGCTGAGGGAGAGTCTGGCGGGAGTAGCGAGTGGAGCAGGTGTGTTGTGTGACGCTCCCGCGAGTTGCCGCGCTTTCGGGGTTTGGCAGCATGTAATTGCGCTCGACTCGCGATGATAGTTTCTGACATGGTGTCGCGGACGGGAAACATTAACTAGCGCACATCAAGAGCCCGTTTCGTCTGGTGACCGTGTCGAGAAGAAGGCGCGTCAACATCCAGCTTCTGCAACAGCGACGGCCGACAATGAGTGACTGTCGCCACCTCCTCGACCGACGGCTTCAAACCTTCAATCAACCGACAAGGAAGACTGGACGCACGTAAAGTTTTAGAGCTGTATGGCAGACCTCAGCTTTTAATCTTGTTCCATTTTCGTAACTATAATTACAGCAACTTAGCATGAACGTTTGTTGCTCATTGTCCCAATTGCATCACCAAGCAGAGTCCCTTCGTTTTCCGAAATGAACCCGAGTGTCGTTGAAATTCAAACGCCAGCATTAAAGTAATATAGCTAACTCGTTTTCACTGCTTTAATTTCAAAGTTCAATTATGGCATTAATAGCTGGCTACAATATTCAGATTACACAAGCACGAATTAAGAGTGCGAGCTTTGTTACCGTATTTTAGATTACCTGTGACTGCAGCTCAGCTTGGTACGTACTAAATTTTCCTATTGTTAATTGTTCAGAATCATTTAATTCAAGTTCAAAGTTAAATCTCTTCTTTCTAAATTGCGTAGATTCAAGTAGCTTTTGAAATGATTGTTGAGGTAGTCCAAGACTAACCGTATTTTACTGGATTTCGATGTGCTTCAGAAAGAAAGCTCACTATTAACTTCAGTCACTAAATTAACTTTCGATTTTCCGGTTTTATTAATTCTTTTGCTAAATTAAGTCAGAGTGTAGCGAAATTTATTACTTCTGACAAACTTTCAGTTTTCACACTACACGTGTCAACCTTCAGTTGCCACGCTTCTAGTGTTAATTATATGTGTAATAACCTTTCTTTTTCGGTTACTATAGTAATTGTCCTTAGGACTGGCGACCGTGATTTCCCCCAAATCTCAAATATCTAATTACCGCTAGTTAATTGTTAACGTAACGGCCGCACATTTACTTTCTTTATTAACTTTACCCCTTTTCAAAATTAATTTCCACCAGTTTCATTTGCATTTTTCCTTTCAATTAGATGTAACCCTTTCCTCCCTCTTTACCGATAGATTAACTTCGGTGACGATTGCTTTTCCCAAATTTCCATTAGGTACACGCGGTTTAATTTTTCACTGTCATTAAGGTCGATAAGTGAGGGGGGAGGTTACACGTGGCGACCTGGTGACAGGACAATCTTCAAATTTGAGGTTGTTCTGGACACGAATTTTGCATTGTGCAAATCTCGTAACAAAGTACTGGTTACGAAATGGTCGATACGTCAGCGAGAATATTCGTGTGCGGAATCCTAATTAGAGTTGAGATTTTGCATTTAAATTGAAAATTATTAAAATGAGTGAAGGCAACAATTACCAAAATTTGGTAGACTTGGATACGGAACAATCGGTCGAACAGTGGGAAACGCGCACAGCGGTACCCATTGTTCCGGGGCAGGCGGCTAGCATGAAAGATGCGACCGCCGAAACGCAACAAAGAGCAGAAATGGAATTCCAGACTATAGAAAATGTTTCGGAATCGGAAGTGAAAATCAAATCTGAATCCCTTGATGACGAATACGGGGCGACAATGAAAGAGGAAGCCGCTACGGAAGTAAAACCGGTGGTTTCCGGGAATTTAACTGATTTATTGAATGTTTTGATTAACGAAATCAAGAGTCAATCGGCAGAAATTAAAGATCAGGCTGCCAAGCAAGAAGCTCAGGCTGCCGAGCAAGCAGCTCAGGCTGCCAAGCAAGTAGCTCTGTCTGAAAAAATTGAACGAATGCTAGACAATCAGAACAAAGCTATTAATGTTGTTAACAACAATGTTGAAGTTGTTAACACAAAAGTTGATAAAATCAAAGACGATATTGTCGTGATTAATACCGAAATCGGTAACCTTAAACAGGAAATGATAGGCGTTCAGGCGGAAATTGCGAGCATAAATACTCGTTTTGATTCCGAAATTAGCAGAATCGAGAAAAGTGTAGGAGACGCAGTTGCTCCGATCATCGAGAATAAGGTGACGGAACAAATTCAATTAGTGAGAAAAGAGGATCAACAGAAGGTGGAAACTTTAAAGGCTTTAGTATCCGAAGTAGATACCAAAGTGACGAAGCAGGCTAACACCTGCGAAGAGAAAAAGAGGGAAGTGGAAACGCTTGTGACAACCACTTGCCAAGTGATTACGAGGGTGTCGGAATTAGAAAGGAAACTTGACGAAAAACGGAGCTATGTGCCAATCTGTGCACATAGTTCGGAGTTGTTGACGAAAGAGGAGCGGTTCGACCCCTTGAAAAAAGGCGGTATACACCCGACGGATTTCATTAAAAATTGTGAAAGAGTTTTACCCAAATCATGGACTAATGAGAGAAAAATTAATGCGGTTATTGATGTGTTGGCTGGTGATGCCAAGCGTTGGGGCCTAAACCTCAACATTACGAACCTGACTTTTGACGAGTTTAAAAATTTGTTTCTGGCTGAATACTGGTCAGAGCAAAAACAGCAAAGTGTCTGGCGCGAATTTGTCGTATCGAGGCCTTTCGATGCGAATTCGCGCGGCTCGATGAAGGAGTTTTGTGAGGGCTGGATCCGCAAGTTGGAATATTTGCGTGATCGCCGCACGGAATCCGAAATAGTCTGGGAACTCTACAAGAAGCTTCCAGATGATACAAAACGATACGTAGGAAGCAATTACAGGACAATCAATGATTTCCTGGAAAGAGTGGAGGACGAGGACAATTGGCGCAATAATCGCGACAGTGGCAGAGGCCGTGGTAACAACAACGGGTACCACAGCAACCACAACAACGATAACCACGGGAATAATGCATACCGCAACCATGGCAGCAATAACAATAATGGTTCGGACCGTAATAACAATCGGTACAATGCAAATAATAGCAGGAATGACGGAAACCAGTATCATACTAACGTGATACGGGCTTCACAGAATAGTAATAACGCCAGAGGGTGTGATCAGCCGCCTCAGCAGCATCCGGGGAGCGTATCTGCTGGGACGAGACAGGGAAACCATTAGCCGCGCCGGTGAGGGGCCGACCGGGCGTGGAGAAATTTTGGCGGCCCAATAGCAGGAGAAAACCCAGGTGTCGTCGGTATGAAAATTCCGTGTGGAATAATCAACGGCGGGAGAGTGTGCCAGTGTTAAGAGAAAGGAGTGCGCCCACAAGTAGTAGATCAGCTGTATACACGGCAGTAGAAGGTACATTCACTGTCAGTGAGAACAATTTAAGTAGTGTTCCGGAAATCGATTATAAGGTGCCAGCTGTAATACCCACAGCGGAACTGGAGATTGAGTTTAAGAATGATTCGCAATTGTTGAGAGAAGATCAGATGTCGGATAAAACGTCCGTCATCGAGCGAGGGGATGCAGAGAGGGATGAGGTCTGGTTAAGGCAGTTCGGTCGCTTATACGACGAACTAAGAGATTATAGGGGCCTGTACGGGAGAAGCATTTATGGAGAGCGCGGGCAGAATTTGCCGCGTCTCGTCCCACAGGAAGATAGTATTTGTGAAGTGATGGAAAGTTCTGGCCCTAACCGGCAGACTTTACCAGAAATAGTTGATGTTAATGGGGAGCACGAGCAAGATTCGTCGTGTTTCGTCCCGCAGAAGTTAGATGTTGAAGTAGTAACGGAAAGTTCTGGCCCTAACCGGCAGACTTTACCGAAAGTTATAGTGGTAGAAGTAGCCGACCCATCCGACGCAAACCTCCAGTTTAAACATTGCGAGAGTATTAAGGAGAAAGATTACGAAAATTTTAGTGATAGCCGGACACGATTGGTAGAAAAGCACATAGATTACAGCGTGTATGAGGTTAGAGCTGACATTATACAGTCAGACGATAGCAGTGTGGGTTGCGCAGATCCAGAGGAAGTAATTTCAGATGCGACTGGGCACATTCCTCCAGGTAGATTGGCAGATGAGATCAATCTGACCAAAGAGGAATCAACGAAGGTGACAATTAGTGAATTGATAGCAAAGCAACACTCACTAGTTGACGAGTTACAGGAAAAGGTTTCGGTATTGGAGGCGAAGCTAGAGACTAAGCCTCAGGACAAACGTGTTGAAATTAAAACTGTATGTGAACAGAGGCTGAAAAAGCCGCCAGATAAGCCGGATTTAGGATCAAAGCCGGATGGTTTTTTCTGGAATGACCTGGATATAGACGAGGATTTACTGTGGGAAAATAAAGAAACAGTCGAGGACAAGTGTAGACAGATAGTAGTGTCTGTTAATATGCACGACCTACAACTAAACGTGTTGATTGACACCGGTGCAGAATTGAGTGCTGTATCTGGGAAAATATTTGAGTTACTGAAAGACAGACCTGGCATCGTAGTTATGCCAGTAACAGGAGTGAAAATTATCGGTGCTACTGGGAAGGCCAGTAAACCGGTCACAAAACAGATTTTTGTCAACTTCGAGATATGTGGGGCACGATTTGAACAAGAGTTTGTCGTCGTGCCAGACTTAACTACGGAAGTAATTATCGGGTTAGATTGGCTGTTAAAGTACCGTGCAGTGATTAACTGCGAAAGCAAAACGTTGACATGTACGTCCCAAGATAAAACAATAGTAGTTAGTTTTGACGAGGCAGGAGACGGTGTGCATAGGCAATACCAGCCTATACACATTGTTAACTGGCCGAATGGTATTGATGTAGGTATGAATTTGAACTACTGTAATGTGAGGAATCTCGGCACTGACAATAGTGTAGAAACTGAATTGGAAAGTATTGTAGACGGTATGTCAAACGTAACACACGAACAAAGACGAGGCCTGTATGAAGTGATGATGAGGAATAAGAGTGTGTTTTCAGACAAACCGGGTCTTGTGGAAGGATATAAATGCAAGTTGCATGTAATTCCGCACGAACCATTCTTCGTGAGACCGTATGCTATACCTCTGTCCAAAAAGGAAGCAGTGCAACGGGAGATAGATAAGATGATCGAATGGGGAGTGATTGAAAGAAGTACAAGTCCATACAATAACGGTTTGGTCATTGTAGCAAAACGGGATGGTAGTGTGCGTATTGTGATTGACGCACGCACGTTGAATAGGGTCGTTCAACGTGAAACAGACAGACCAGAGAGTATGGAGGAGATTTTGCAACGTTTTCATGACGTTAAGTTCATGACTAGCCTCGATCTGACGGCTAGTTACTGGCAAATAGAACTCGAAGAAGAATCTAGGCCATACACCGCCTTCTTGTTTGCGGGCAGGTGTTATCAGTATAGAGTACTGCCGTTTGGACTTAATATATCTGTGTCCGTATTCATCAGGGCCCTAGATAAAGTGCTAGGACCGGCTTTGAGTTCAAGATTAACTGTATATGTTGACGACCTATTGTTGGCCAATGCCACTTGGCATGACCATTGTGACCTGTTAGATGAAGTTTTTAGAGCATTGCGCCGTGGCGGAATGACTCTAAAGCTAAAGAAATGCGAATTTGTGAAGCAGGAACTGAAATTTTTAGGGCATGTAATTACCACTGCTGGTATTACGAAAGACCCAGAGAAACTAGAGGCAATAAGGAATTGTCCTCCACCCAAGTCTAGGAAACAGTTAAAAAGTTTTCTAGGGCTCACAGGATTTTACCGTAAATTTGTAAAAGGACAAGTGTTTAATGATGAAAATTTGAATAACCTCTTACGCAAAAATGTTCCGTTTGTGTGGACTGACGGGTGTCAGACCGCTTTCGAGAGATTAAAAGACGAGTTGTTAAGATCTAACATACTATTTCATCCTGATTTATCGCTACCCTTCCATCTGGGAACGGATTCGTCGAATTACGGGGTGGGGGTAGAACTGTTCCAAGAAGTTGGTAAAGGAGAGGATAAGGAACACCGGACGATAGCGTTCGCGAGTCGAACTTTATCAAAAAGTGAGCGAAACTACACGATTTCTGAGAAAGAGTGTCTCGCTATCGTGTGGGGATTCAAGAAGTTCAAGGGTTACCTATGAGACCGTAAGGTGATTATTCATACGGACCATAAGGCGCTCACTTATCTGAAGGATTGTAAACTACTTCACGAAAGACTGACTAGGTGGTCGCTGTATTTACAGCAATTTAACTATGACATCTGTTACGTAAAAGGGACCGACAATTGCGTAGCGGATGCGCTGTCGCGGTTGCCCGAGTCTAATCAAGGTCTATTGAAAGATGAGGCAGATGGAGTGGTCAAATTGTACTATTTTAAAGAAGTTGAGGGACGTAAATTAATAATGAACATCTGTAAGAATCTACGTCGTCATCAGAACGAGGATGGTTGTTTAAATATGGTGAAAACCCGATATGATGAAAAGAGTCCAGAAGGAGAGAAATTAACGAAGTATTACAAGATATACGATCATATCTTGTACATACGTAAGGGTGAAGATAGTAATATTTGGCGGGTATGCTGGCCCAGCAAATACGTCAGGGAAATAATAGACTACTACCATTTGGCGTATGGTCACTGTGGACCAAAGAAATGTACGGAAAAGCTGAGTGAAGTAGTGCATTTCAACAACATGTTAAAACGAGTTACTGACAGAGTGAAAACTTGCGATTTATGTCAGAAGGTGAAGGTTACCAACTGTACGAGTCGTGGTCCTATGCAAAGTATAAGGCCTAACGACACCTTTGAGCTACTGTGCGTGGACTTGTACGGACCTTTGCCCAAGTCATCAGGAAACTTTGCCTACATTTTAGTAGTGCTAGAAGCTTTTTCCAAGTTCATCAAACTATACCCGATTAGGAAAGCTACAGCCAAAGCGGTCTATAGCAAGCTGGTGAACGATTATTTTGTTCATATTGGTAAGCCCAAGGCGATTCTATCAGACAATGGGGCACAATTTACTTCTAAGTTGTGGAATGAAGGCATGGAAAGTAATGGGGTCGATGTGATCCATATTTCAGCTTATTGTCCGGCTGGGAATCCCGCTGAGAGGTATATGCGCGAGCTAGGCCGACTGTGCCGTACCTATTGCCATCACAACCATAGGGCATGGGGCAAATATGTAGCAGTATTTGAGAGAATTATGAACACCTTGAGACATGAATCGACGGGATTTTCTCCAGAGGAAATCCTGTTGGATGACAGAAGTAAAAGTTTAGTGGAAGAGATAATCAAATTCCCTCCACGGATTGACATTAGTATTGGTGTGAAAAAAGATCGTTTGCGAGAAGTAATGAAGCTTAAAGCCGATGCTCGCATACGTCGTCATGACGCTAAAGCGCGTTTTGCTAAGTTTGCGATCGGAGACTTAGTACTTGTAAAAGCTCATGAGAAATCGAGCGAGACAGACAATGAAATCTCTAAATTTAAGTTTGTTTATAATGGACCATATAAAGTCATTGGTATACCTCACACAAATGCTTATTGCTTAGAGTATCCAAGCTCTGGAAAGCTGTTAGGTATACGAAATATAATAGATTTGAAATTGTACCAACCTAGGATCGATTAATACCACACAATGGGTAATTTGTACAATATGTAAATATAGAGTGTAAGATTTAAGGTTTGCTAGATTGCCATGATTTTGACTGACCAAGAGGACATTAAAGAAGTTGTAATTAATAAGTAATTAATTTTGACTAAATGATTTAAGAGAGAGTGATTATTTATCAATTGAAAAATCCAAGCTGCTAATTTAAGTTTTCAGCTGAGTCACAGTAGATTAAGCAACGTAAATATGATTTTGTAACTAGCTGTAAGATTTCATGAATATGTGTTTTACTAGTCATTGCCGATGTACTTAGACGCTGTTTTAAGTTTCAGGCTAGTACATGCGTGTGATGATGGACAGTGTTGAGTTATCCACTGTGATAGTATTAAGGGACTCCTTGAGATTACTCGGGAGTGAGTTTTTCCTAAAGAATTCAGTGAAACGGACGTTCTGGAAACGCCGTCACAAGGGCGAGTGAGATCAAGCGTGCCGCACACGCGGGCGCAACAATACTGGCGAGGCGAGCCGCTGTCGGCTCTTGTGCCGCTGTTGGCTCTTGTGCCGCTGTCGGCATCCTTTGTACTCGCGAGTACGGAAGGCGGAATTGTTTTTCTTCCTGGACAGCTGAAAGAATTCTACTGTCAATATTTATGTTTTTTTCGATCTGATGTGTATTATTTTCTTGTTTAGCGTTAAGTAGATTCTCGTGACGAGAATATTAATTATGAAAAGGTTATATAAAATGTGTAGTCTATTTAATTATTTATTTGCGTATTTTGATCTACCTGGTTTTATGACCATGCAATCTAATTAATTTTGCAAATAGTATTCCATTCCTCATAGTGTTACGAATTTTAATGATTTTGGAATAGCTAAACCATTATCTATATTTTCTATGAATTTTAATATGTTGTCAACCTGTTTTATTTTGTGCAAGATGACAGAGTGGAATAAGATTAGGAGTGTCTCCACTCAATTATTATTGTCTAAAAATTGGTTTATGGTTAATTAGAAGAATGCTAAATTTTGTTGATGTTTTGAGCATATGCATTTCCGCTGTTTCTTTTTTTTGGGACATTTTCTGAGTCTGTTTACGTTACACGAACATCCTCAGACAATGTGGGGCACGTGTAACGCCGGAAATGCATATCCTCCTATTTCCATCTATTGTACTATTATTTT
This sequence comes from Schistocerca piceifrons, assembly GCF_021461385.2. NCBI lineage: Eukaryota > Metazoa > Arthropoda > Insecta > Orthoptera > Acrididae > Schistocerca > Schistocerca piceifrons. Next base: position 936,766,868 of record NC_060140.1, on the reverse strand, counting down.
TTTCGTTGTTTTGTTACCTCAAGATATGACATTTCTGTCTCTTTATATATTGTAATTGTTTTACTGTTTGTATATATATATATTTATGCACTCGTGTCGATGTATAATTGGTTTGTTTCGTAAATATTATTTGTATTTTTACGCTGGGTCTTGAATAGGGAAAACTGCTATCGAACGATTACGTCGATAGGTCGTGTGACGAATCAAAGTGTGTAGGATCTTTGGTAGTGTTAACTCTGCCGCGTGGAGCGCGGGCTGAGGGAGAGTCTGGCGGGAGTAGCGAGTGGAGCAGGTGTGTTGTGTGACGCTCCCGCGAGTTGCCGCGCTTTCGGGGTTTGGCAGCATGTAATTGCGCTCGACTCGCGATGATAGTTTCTGACATGGTGTCGCGGACGGGAAACATTAACTAGCGCACATCAAGAGCCCGTTTCGCCTGGTGACCGTGTCGAGAAGAAGGCGCGTCAACATCCAGCTTCTGCAACAGCGACGGCCGACAATGAGTGACTGTCGCCACCTCCTCGACCGACGGCTTCAAACCTTCAATCAACCGACAAGGAAGACTGGACGCACGTAAAGTTTTAGAGCTGTATGGCAGACCTCAGCTTTTAATCTTGTTCCATTTTCGTAACTATAATTACAGCAACTTAGCATGAACGTTTGTTGCTCATTGTCCCAATTGCATCACCAAGCAGAGTCCCTTCGTTTTCCGAAATGAACCCGAGTGTCGTTGAAATTCAAACGCCAGCATTAAAGTAATATAGCTAACTCGTTTTCACTGCTTTAATTTCAAAGTTCAATTATGGCATTAATAGCTGGCTACAATATTCAGATTACACAAGCACGAATTAAGAGTGCGAGCTTTGTTACCGTATTTTAGCTTACCTGTGACTGCAGCTCAGCTTGGTACGTACTAAATTTTCCTATTGTTAATTGTTCAGAATCATTTAATTCAAGTTCAAAGTTAAATCTCTTCTTTCTAAATTGCGTAGATTCAAGTAGCTTTTGAAATGATTGTTGAGGTAGTCCAAGACTAACCGTATTTTACTGGATTTCGATGTGCTTCAGAAAGAAAGCTCACTATTAACTTCAGTCACTAAATTAACTTTCGATTTTCCGGTTTTATTAATTCTTTTGCTAAATTAAGTCAGAGTGTAGCGAAATTTATTACTTCTGACAAACTTTCAGTTTTCACACTACACGTGTCAACCTTCAGTTGCCACGCTTCTAGTGTTAATTATATGTGTAATAACCTTTCTTTTTCGGTTACTATAGTAATTGTCCTTAGGACTGGCGACCGTGATTTCCCCCAAATCTCAAATATCTAATTACCGCTAGTTAATTGTTAACGTAACGGCCGCACATTTACTTTCTTTATTAACTTTACCCCTTTTCAAAATTAATTTCCACCAGTTTCATTTGCATTTTTCCTTTCAATTAGATGTAACCCTTTCCTCCCTCTTTACCGATAGATTAACTTCGGTGACGATTGCTTTTCCCAAATTTCCATTAGGTACACGCGGTTTAATTTTTCACTGTCATTAAGGTCGATAAGTGAGATGAACATCAACAAAAGCTAAACGAGAATAATGGAATGTAGTCGAATTAAATCGGGTGATGCTGCGAGGATTAGATTAGGAAATGAGACGCTTAAAGTAGTATATGAGTTTTGCTATTAGGGGAGTAAAATAACTGATGATGGTCGAAGTAGAGAGGATATAAAATGTAGACTGGCAATGGCAAGGAAAGCGTTTCTGAAGAAGAGAAATTTGTTAACATCGAGTATAGATTTAAGTGTCAGGAAGTCGTTTCTGAAAGTATTTGTATGGAGTGTAGCCATGTGCGGAAGTGAAACGTGGACGATAAATTGTTTGGACAAGAAGAGAATAGAAGCTTTCGAAATGTGGTGCTACAGAAGAATGCTGAAGATTAGATGGGTAGATCACATAACTAATGAGGAGGTATTGAATAGAATTGGGGAGAAGAGGAGTTTGTGGCACAACTTGAGTAGAAGAAGGGAGCGGTTGGTAGGAGATGATCTGAGGCATCAAGGGATCACCAATTTGGTATTGGAGGGCAGCGTGGGGGGTAAAAATCGTAGAGGGAGACCAAGAGATGAATACACTAAGCAGATTCAGAAGGATGTAGGTTGCAGTAGGTACTGGGAGATGATGAAGCTTGCTCACGATAGAGTAGCATGGAGAGCTGCATCAAACCAGTCTCAGGACTGAAGACCACAACATAGCGACGTAAAGACCATAGAGGTAACCTCGTACACAGCGGGTTACAAGTGCTATCTGACGTGGTTGCGCCTCGACAGACGCTGGGGTAGCGGAAGCGGGACAACGGCGTGGGATCGAGGTGACAGCACGCACGTCACGGAGACGCGGCTGCTCCAGTGTCTGCGAGATTCGGGGGCGCGGACACAATGGGGGCAGAGCGGCGCGTGGGTGGGTGCGGCGTGGCAGGCGTGGCGCTTCGGCGCGCAGCCAATCGTTAATCCTGTTAGCGTGCTGCTCGCAGCGGCCGCGCACGCACGCAGATCGCCGCGCGCGCTCCGGCGCCGCCGTATCGATTGACGGCGCGGCGCAGGGCGGCCCCGGCCCGCTGCCGGCCAGAACAAGTGCCACTCGGCCACAGCCGCCGCCGGCCGGATTACTCGACGAGCGCCGGAAGCTCCAGCCCCCCGCAATTGTCTCGCGTCGCCGAGCTGCTCCCACACATTCCCCCCGGTACAGAGCCGTGCCGCGTTTCCGCAGACAGCGCCGTAATGCACCGCCTGCGGTACTCTACCGTGAGGAGGGGGCTGCAAGTCCAATGTCAAAAGCGTGGAAACGACACACTACGTCCTTCAAGCAGGGTTCACATCATCTGGTAGCGAAACTAGCACCCCACTGCCAAACGTGTACTAATAACGTGACATTACATACTACAGCTAAATTTCTGTGAATAAATCCTTACCAAGATGATGTGAGTTTTGTTTTCAACCCGAGAACTGATTTGATGCAGCTCTCCATGCTGCTTTATCCTGTGCAGGCCTCATCTCCCAGTACCTACTGCAACTTACATTCTTCCGAATCTGCTTACTGTATTCATCTCTGTCTCCCTCTACGATGTTTACTCCCACACTTCCCTGCAGTATTAAATTAGTGATCCTTTGATGTCTCAGTATGTACGAGGGTCACTCCAAAAGAATGTTGCGTGTGCATTGTGCGGGGCTTTCATGGCAGTTAAGTTTCATTTAGCAAATATTTTGATGACGGGCTTCACCCAAAACACATCACCAAATATAATTTTTTAACAACTAATAATCTGTTGATGTTAGCCACCTAATAAAGCATTAATGTTAAGACATGCTCAGAATTACCAACTGTTGCATCACACACTACAATGCCTGGAGATAGGGTCCTTTATGCCATCCACTGTAATAGTTGATGCTAACCTAGTAGAAGCTGCATTCATTCCTCCAGTTAGTCTTGCAATAGACTAGCAGACTTAGGTTAAAAAGTGATGCGGTGAGAGTGGAAGCCTCAGACAGTAGCTTTGCTACTAGTCCAGCTTTACCAATCCATCATTTATGGACATGGCTGGCTTCCTTCATACATTTGTTCCCATTTCCAACTAATAAAGAGGGTCACTCCAAAAGAAATGCGTACTATTTTTGTAAAAACACAGTTTCCATTCTGCATGTGTGAAAGTTTTACAGTATGTAGATACATCCTTTCCGCTTGTTTTCAAACATAGTTCAACCTGTTCCCGTGAGTGGCGCCGTCACAGCATGTCTTCAAGATGGCTGCTACACTTTACGTTCGTCAGAAGCAACGTGCTGTCATAGAATTCCTGTGCTGTGAAAACGAGACGGTTGGAAACATCCACAAGAGGTTGAAAGTGGTGTATGCAGATGCTGCTGTCGATCGCAGTACAGTTAGTCGGTGGGCAAGCAGGTTACGTGACGAAAGCGGGCACGGCAATATTGAGGATTGTCCTTGCAGCGGCAGGCCTAGTACTGAACACACTCCAGACAATGTGCAGAGAGTTAAGGAATTGGTGACTGCTGACAGACGCATCACAGTGAACGAATTGTCACGCTACGTTGGGATAGGGGAAGGAAGTGTTTGCAGAATACTCCAAGTGTTGGCGTTAAAAAAGGTTTCTGCCAGGTGGATTTCCAGGATGTTGCTCACAAAGAAACAAGGAAAACGGTATGCAGCGAACTTTTGGAACAGTACGAGAATGGTGGAGATGAATTTCTTGGGAGAATTGTGACACGTGATGAAACACGGCTCCATCATTTTTCACCAGAAACGAAGAGGCGATCAGTGGAGTGGCATCATGGAAAATCACCCAAGGAAAAAAAAAAATCAAAACCACAACTTCTGCTGGAAAAGTTATGGCTACGGTTTTTTTCGATTCCGAAGGACTCTTGTTAGTGGACATCATGCCACGTGGAACCACCATAAATTCTGATGCATATGTAACGACACTGAAGAAACTTCAAGCTTGACTGAGTCATGTTCGACCACATCGGCAAAAGCAGGATGTTTTGCTATTGCACGACAATGAACGGCCAAATATCAGTCAAAAAACCATGGAAGCGATCACCAAACTCGGATGGACAACATTGAAACACCCGCCTTACAGTCCTGACCTGGCTCCGTGTGACTACCATCTCTTTGGGAAACTGAAAGACTCTCTTCGTGGAACAAGGTTTGAAGATGATGACTCCCTCGTGCACGCTGCCAAACAGTGGCTCCAACAGGTTGGTCCAGAATTTTACCGTGCGGGTATACAGGCGCTGGTTACAAGATGGCGTGCGGCAGTTGAGTGATGGAAATTATGTGGAGAAATGAAAATATTGTTCCTAAAGGATGTACCTACATACTGTAAAACTTTCAAACATGTAGCATAAAAGATGGATTTAAAAAAATATAGTGTGCATCTCTTTTGGAGTGACCCTCGTATCCTATCAAAGGAGCCCTTCTTTTAGTCAAGTTTGTCGCACGAATTTCTTTCCCCCCAAATTCTATTCAGTACCTCCTTACTAGTTACATGACCTACCCATCTAATCTTCAGCATTCTTCTTAGCACCACATCTCAAAAGCTTCTATTCTCTTTTTGTCTCTACTGTTTATCGTCCATGTTCCACATCCATACCGGGCTACATTCCATACAAATACTTTCAGAAACGACTTCCTGACACTTCAATCTATACTCGATGTTACGAATTTCTGTTCTTCAGAAAAGCTTTTCTTGCCAGTCAACATTTTATGCCCTCTCTAATTCTGCCATCATCACTTATTTCGCTGCCTATCCTTATTAGTTACATGACCTACCCATCTAATCTTCAGCATTCTTCTTAGCACCACATCTCAAAAGCTTCTATTCTCTTTTTGTCTCTACTGTTTATCGTCCATGTTCCACATCCATACCGGGCTACATTCCATACGAATACTTTCAGAAACGACTTCCTGACACTTCAATCTATACTCGATGTTACGAATTTCTGTTCTTCAGAAAAGCTTTTCTTGCCAGTCAACATTTTATGCCCTCTCTAATTCTGCCGTCATCACTTATTTCGCTGCCTACTTCAAGAGTCTCATTTCCTAATCTAACAGCCTTAGAACCACTTAATTAGACTACATTCCATTATCCTTCTTTTACTTTCGTTGGTATCTTATATCCTCTGGTCTAGACATTGTCCATTCCGTTCAACTGGTCTTCCAAGTCCTTTGCTGTCTCACAGGATTACAATGTCATCGGCAAACCTCGGAAATTGTTATTTCTTCTCCCTGGACCTTAATTACTCCTCCAAATTTACTGCTTGCTCACTATACAGACTGAACGACATTGGGGATAGGCTACAACCGTGTCCTCACTCCCATCTCAACTACTGCTTGCCTTTCCCGTTCCTCGGCTCTTACAAATGCCATCTAGTTTCTGTGCAAGTTTTAAATAGCCGTTCGCTCCCTGTATTTTACCCTTGCACCTTCAGAAAACAAGTAAATTTGGAAATGCATACACATTAGTAATAAATTGTAGTAGTTGTGGTCTTCAGTCCGATAGTCCATCTCTGAACAGCTACTGCCTACAGCCAGTTGAACCTGCTAACTGTATTCGAGCCTCTACACTTTAAACCTCCGCCCCCTCCCCCCCCCCCCACTCCACTTCCTTCCATTACAAAATTAACTATTGCTTGGCGCCACAGCATCTATCCTATCAAACTACCCCCTTCTTTTAGTCAGGTTTCCCCAAAGAACTATTTTCTTCCCAATTCCATTCACTACTTCATTGCTTACTCCATCTACTCATCTAATCTTCAGTCTTCCGTACGACCCAATTCAAATACTCCTTTTCTAGACTGTACTGTTCATCACCCATATAGCTACTATTCGAAGCTACACTGCAGACACAAGCTTTCGGAAAAGACCCGTGTACTTTTATTACGTCCGAATATATTACGTTTTTGCGCAGAGCATTTATTGCTCATCCAAGTCTTTATTCTATATATCCTTTTTACTTCGGCCATTGTCAGTAATTAAGCTGCACGAACAGCAAAATTCTTTTGCTTTTTTTAGTGTCATTTCCTAATCTAGTGCCTATAGCATCACCTAATTTAATTCGACTAGACCCCATTATACTCCTTTTACTTTTATTAACACTCCTCTTATAGCCGTATTTCAGGACACTATTCATTCGGTCCAACTAATCTTCCAAGTCCTTTGCCGTCTCTCATAGAATTACAACGTCTGTGGTAACACTAAATTTTTATTTATAAGTCCTGAACTTTAACACTTACATTATTTATACATATGTCATTTGCATATACTTTTAAAGACGCCAAGGACGGGAAACTTGTAGTCCAAACGAAAAACACGGCACGCATTTGGCACCTCGTGGCCCCTGATACTCAGCACGGTGATCCTGCAACTAAACCTAAAACAGACAAGAATTTCGGCGTTTTTTCTCTTACAGCAAGGTTGAGGCTTTCCTATAGATACCAACTAGATTGAGAACAGGGAAGTGCCCGACACACTCCGAGGACAACCATCGAAATAGCGCAAAATGTTTTCTTATTCACTTCTACTCGTATATAGTCAGTGTTAGACGGCAAACGTTTCCGTGAAAGATGAGCCTTTGGTTGAAAAGTAATCGCAACTCTAAAATCGAGATCAATGAACTTCAGTCGTTTTCCCATTCGTTAAAATGTCACACACATTGCGTGTCATTCCGAAAACATTCGTCCAGCGCCCTGCCAACGCTGAAGACCACGCAACACCGAGGTGGCCGTGGCTGCAACCCACGCTACGGCGTTCAGGTGAACTCTCCGTGGGCCCAACCCTGGAGAGATAGTGCCCCGGATGTGTCTCGAGCTCCACGCACGTTAGGAAGTCACGCATACTACAAACTTTGTTTAAAAAGGTCATACCTCAACCAGCGAGATGAGGATGCAAAAATGTGCAACATTTTTTTTCAAGCTGTTGAATTGGTAACAATTGCTTGTAGGCAATGTTTTATTTACTGAGAGAAATTCTGCGTACATCCATCTTCCGAAAGATCATGGGACGACAGCTGTTACTACATATTGCTGTAATGGGGACGACACCTTCAGCCGTATTCCGTTACATTGTAAGCAGGAAAGAATGTTTAATATAACGGACGCTGATTGTGTGTGTTCTCTATGACATGTATAGTACTGATTACCCGATCTCCACACAGCAGATGTCAATTTAGAAGGTTCCCATAGGGCAAAGCGCAGGACTCACCAACCTTTGCGGAGAACACCTGTGCCGTACAGCTGATCGAGGCTGAAAAGCGAAGCGTTGTTATCAAGTTCTATTGAGTGTTCGCATACTGATACGTTGCTTTTATACATGGTCAGTTTCAAATTTGAAATCAACATGCACTTTATACTCTACATACTTTTAATCGATGAGATTGTGGCACAGTACATTCGCTAGTATGAATTGCGCCAGAAAAAAAATATTGGGTATTGGATGGATGGATGGCGTTAGAGGTACCAAACTAAGAGGTCCCTTAGTCCTTTGTGTGTCAAGGCGGGAATAGACCCCAGAGAAGAACGACAGAAAAGACAAATCCCATTGACCTCGACTGTATCCGAGAATCAAGAAAACGAAGAGATAGAAAGAAATGGAAGTAAGAGAGGGGTAAAAGTTTGGGAGTGGGAGAATTGCTCTGCCCAGAAACCAACTGATGGCGCCCGGGACACGTTATGCGGCCGGAGACATTCCCTTTGCGTTCGACCAGTGCTTCTGTACCCTTCATTACCAGAAAAAAGTAGCTACACAAACAAGATAAATTCTAAGGAAAGAGAGCAATGACGACGAGTCTGTCCGCCAACCACAGACGTAAAAGAATAAGAAAAGTTAAAAGGGTGGGGAGGGCGGGCGCTAACCCAGACCACCGAGCAAGGGCAGCCATGGACTCCTTGGATCAGAGCAGACAACGGGTCACCTCTCCAATTCCTTAAGTGGCGTTGACTGCTAGCACCAGAGGTAGCGTGTCAGCAAGTTGTAAGGTTTCGTCGAAAGCTGGCTAAATTATGGTACACCAGTAGGATGTAGACCAACTTTAGATGGGCACCTCAACGACATTGAGTGGATCCTCACGTTGTAGGATGGGGCCGCGGTTAAGCCAAGTGTGGCCAATGTGAAACTGACAGAACGGCACATTCTCTGCGAGAAGGACGAAGGAAAACTGCCACATGGTCGTTATCGCCTTCATTGCTTGCAGTGTTTTCGGAGAAAGCAGGACACACCAATTCGCGCTAACTTTGCCAACTGGACTGCACGTTCATTCCGTGGGATCCCAACGTGACCAGCGGTCCATTCAAAGACAACCGACCACTCACTTTGGTGGAGGTAATACAGGAGATCTTGGATAATCACAACAAATGGATGTCGAGGGTAGCACTTGACAGCCTGAAGACTACTCAAGGAGTCACTGGGGTGCACGTTGCATGTGTGTAGGTAAAAACCGGTTCGTCCGTCGACGATTGAGTCGTCAGTATATACCATGACTGAGGCTGGAAATGCGTAAAGGAAAAGGTGGCAAAAAACATAGGATCTAGTAGGTATCTGGAAGTGAAAGGGGTGTGTGTGTGTGTGTGTGTGTATGTAAGGTAGGGGGTTGAGGGCAGGGAGGTAAGCATATTTGTCTTTGATATTACTGCCAATGGGATATACCAATTTGGTCGTGGAAAGCTACGTTAAAACCATATAATCAAGTGTGTTACAGAAGCCAAAGAAAATTATCTTCTATACTGAAATGCATTCTACTTTGATTCATGAGCTGTTATGTTCAGTCCAGGAGAAATAGCAAATGAAAGCACGACGATGATGATGACCATGTCCCATACTCCTTGAGAGAGCGTAGGGGAACGATGCGAGAGACCCGCTCCAGTAATGGACTGTGCGGCTGGTCCCGGCGGAGGTTCGAGTCCTCCCTCGGGCATGGGTGTGTGTGTGTGTTTGTCCTTAGGATAATTTAGGTTAAGTAGTGTGCAAGCTTAGGGACTGACGACCTTAGCAGTTAAGTCTCATAAGATTTCACACACACTGACCCGCACCGCCGTACTAGGCAATGTCCCAGTGGAGGTGGTTTGCCATTGCCTTCCTCCGACAGTAATGGTGATGGATGATGATGATGATGATGATGATGATGGACACAACAACACCCAGTCATCTCGAGGCAGGTGAAAACCCCTGACCCCGCCGGGAATCGAACACGGGACCCCGTGCTCGGGAAGCGAGAACGCTACCGCGAGACAAAAGGAACAAAACTGGCGAAAGGGAAGACGAAGGGAGAGAGGGGAGTGAATGTTGTTATACATGAAATATTATTATTACTGCCACCGCGAGATTGAATGCCAATTGCTGGCGTCGCAGGCACGTCACGCGATTAGAAAACTACGAGGGCAGTTCAATAAGTAATGCAACACATTTTTTTCCTCGGCCAATTTTGGTTGAAAAAACCGGAAATTTCTTGTGGAATATTTTCAAACATTCCCGCTTCGTCTCGTATAGTTTCATTGACTTCCGACAGGTGGCAGCGCTGTACGGAGCTGTTAAAATGGCGTCTGTAACGTATGTGCGTTGCAAACAACGGGCAGTGATCGAGTTTCTTTTGGCGGAAAACCAGGGCATCTCAGATATTCATAGGCGCTTGCAGAATGTCTACGGTGATCTGGCAGTGGACAAAAGCACGGTGAGTCGTTGGGCAAAGCGTGTGTCATCATCGCCGCAAGGTCAAGCAAGACTGCCTGATCTCCCGCGTGCGGGCCGGCCGTGCACAGCTGTGACTCCTGCAATGGCGGAGCGTGCGAACACACTCATTCGAGATGATCGACGGATCACCATCAAACAACTCAGTGCTCAACTTGACATCTCTGTTGGTAGTGCTGTCACAATTGTTCACCAGTTGGGATATTCAAAGGTTTGTTCCCGCTGGGTCCCTCGTTGTCTAACCGAACACCATAAAGAGCAAAGGAGAACCATCTGTGAGGAATTGCTTGCTCGTCATGTGGCTGAGGGTGGCAATTTCTCGTCAAAGATTGTTACAGGCGATGAAACATGGGTTCATCACTTCGAACCTGAAACAAAACGGCAATCAATGGAGTGGCGCCACACCCACTCCCCTACCAAGAAAAAGTTTAAAGCCATACCCTCAGCCGGTAAAGTCATGGTTACGGTCTTCTGGGACGCTGAAGGGGTCATTCTGTTCGATGTCCTTCCCCATGGTCAAACGATCAACTCTGAAGTGTATTGTGCTACTCTTCAGAAATTGAAGAAACGACTTCAGCGTGTTCGTAGGCACAAAAATCTGAACGAACTTCTCCTTCTTCATGACAACGCAAGACCTCACACAAGTCTTCGCACCCGAGAGGAGCTCACAAAACTTCAGTGGACTGTTCTTCCTCATGCACCCTACAGCCCCGATCTCGCACCGTCGGATTTCCAAATGTTTGGCCCAATGAAGGACGCAATCCGTGGGAGGCACTACGCGGATGATGAAGAAGTTATTGATGCAGTACGACGTTGGCTCCGACATCGACCAGTGGAATGGTACCGTGCAGGCATACAGGCCCTCATTTCAAGGTGGCGTAAGGCCGTAGCATTGAATGGAGATTACGTTGAAAAATAGTGTTGTGTAGCTAAAAGATTGAGGACTAACCTGGTGTATTTCAATGCTGAATAAAACAACCCCTGTTTCAGAAAAAAAAATGTGTTGCATTACTTATTGAACTGCCCTCGTATATCGGCGGACGAGAAACGAGTGGGAAATCAATCTAGCGACAATACATGCCATAAATGGGGAAATACACTGACATAAGTTACTTTGGTTGGTTCAAATGGCTCTGTGCACTATGGGTCTTAACATCTATGGTCATCAGTCCCCTAGAACTTAGAACTACTTAAACCTAACTAACCTAAGGACAGCACACAACACCCAGTCATCACGAGGCATAAGTTACTTTGGCAAAACGCAGGCCTTTATAGCCCGGCGCCAGGGAACGAGCATCTCGGAATCTGCGAAGCTGGACGGCTGTTCGCGTGCCAGTGTCGCGAGCATCTATGGAACGGTGAAACCACGAGCACGCGACAAGGTGTTAGACGTTCATGCCGAGGTCGGGGGCTTGCCCGCTGTGTAAAGCAGAACAGGCCGCGAACTGTGGCAGATGTGACGACAGAGTACAATGCTGGTACTGGCACAACTGCTAAGGAGTACATCGCTCAGCGTTGTTGAACTTCGAGCTCCGCAGCTGACGACCCTTACGTCTTCCCATGTTGACCAAACGACATCGTGCGGATTACGGTGGGCAAGGGTACATCGGGTTTGAACCGTAGATCAATGGGAACAAATCGCCTGGTCAGATAAATCACGTTCCTTGTTACACCAGGTCAATGGTTGTGTCCGGATGCGTTGTCATACGAGTACAGGCGAAAGGTTATTCGAAACATGTACCGTGATGTGGAGTCGGGCCGATGGGCGCAATATTATGCTACCGGGGATATTCACCTGGGTTTGAGAGACCTTTGGTTCTTATTGAAGACACCGCGGCAGCTGTGGAATACGTGAACATTATTGCGAACTACCTGCATCCCTTCACTGTCAATGTCCCCCCTGCCGGCGTGGTACCTTCCAGCAGAAGAACTGTACGTCTCACAAGGCCATAATCGTGATAGAGTGGTTTCAGGAAGGAGTCGAAGTTGAGTGACTGTAGGGTGATACAAGATGACTTACACAAATTTTCTAGTTGGTGTGATGAATGGTAGCTGGCTGTAAATATAGAAAAAATAAAGCGATTCAGCAATAGTAGTGACCTGCTTGACACAGTCATGTCGTTTAAATACCTAGGAAGTAACGTTGCAAAGTGATATGAAATGGAACGAGTTTTATCCTGACGATGATGGCGGAAATGGCTCGAGAATTTTATTCGAAATGACGCGGCTTTAAAACCGATAAGACTTTATTCTACTCTTGAGTACTGCTCGAGTGTTTGGGATACGCACCTGGTCCGATTAAAGGAAAACATCGAGGCAATTCAGAGGCGGGCTGCTAGATTTGTTTTCGGTGGGTTGGAACAACACGCGCGGGGATGCCTCGGGAGAGGATATCGGAATCCCTGGCGGCAAGGCGATTTTCTTTTCGAGGACCACCACTGAGAGAATTTAGAGAACCGGCGTTTGAAGTCCACTGCAGAACGATCTGCCACCAACGTACATTTCGCGTACGAACCACGAAGGTAAGATACAAAAAATTAGGGTTTATACAAAGGCATTTAGACAGGCTTTCTTCCTAGCTCTATCTGCGAGTGGAACAGTATAGGTACGGGGTACCCTCCGCCATGCATAGTACGGTGGCTCGCGAAGTATACAGGGTGTTACAAAAAGGTACGGCCAAACTTTCAGGAAAGTTTGGCCGTACCTTTTTGTAACACCCTGTATATGTACCTGTAGATATAGATGAGGAGCATTATAGTGAATTCACGCCGTAGTCTTTGCCGTCAAATTCGCTTTGTCCGAACAGAGTCGAACAAATCTGGGACGCCATCGCGCGCCAACTCCGCGTCTACAAGCCAGCGGACCACAATTTTATGTGAACTGCGTGACCTGTGGCACCTGATGCCACACACCTCCGGAAACCTACTGCGGACTTCCCGGTCCATGCCACGCATAATCGCCACTTACTGCATTCGAAACGTGAACCAACAGGCTATCATCAAGCAAGCGGCCACAATGTTTTGGGTCACCAGTGTACATACAGTAAGACAAAACAATGTATGTAGTAGACACCGCTTTCTAGCGGTACATATTAAACCACCTGTTATCAGCGTGAGGAGCATTAGAGAACAGGTAGTGTGACGAGGCTAGCTCTTGTTGAACTGTGGGTTAGCAGCTTCAAGTAGTCGCAGCCTGTCATTAAAACTGTATGGAAATTTACCGCCTGCAGTACAACAGACTAAAGCTCCGAATGTGTTTGCGAGCGGCAGCCGTTGTTGGCGTGTAATTCGCAGCGCGGCTGTCAGAGGCGTTCCACAAAGGCAGGCGGCCTTCCTCTCCCCGTATCCGCTGTCCCCATATGGCACGCTGGACCAGCTCTCCTCAACTCCCCGATGACGCAACGGAAACCGGGGCGCAGCTGCCTGTCTCACATTCGCAAAGCCAGCTGCGTCGCTGTGGTCCTCCATATTGCCAACTTTGCCTGGAGAAGTACCCCAGTATAAAAAAAAAAGTCTTTCGGGCAGCATATAGCTAATCACAGCGAATAAAACTTAGTAGTATCCAGCTAGCGCTCTGATGAACGACCCTCTGAATAACTTTGCGTTATTCAAACTCAAAGTACACTGCTACCATCAATTAGAAATATTACGAAGGATACTAAATAACGAAATTTGTACTTACTGTGCGTGTACAGTACAGTAGGAAGAACACCCGACTAAAATTTGTAGATGGTTTGTGGCTAAACTGGGTCCTTAATTTATTAGTACACCAAGTTGCCACCTACTGCAGCAACTCTGCCTCTAATTCATCTGGGTATAAAGTCGAACTGACTGTGGATGACATACGGGTACGTCATTCCATGCTGCTTCAGCTCTTTGTCAGACTTCTACGAGGATGGTGATTGGTGAGTCGTGTGTGCTAGTCTCTCAACAACCAATGAGCAGATGTTTTCAGATGGTGACAGATCTGGAGAACATTTTAGTTCGGGCAACAATCGAACACCATCTTTATCAAGATATATCAAGGGCAATACGAGAAACATGCGATCTTGCGTCAACGTGTTAAAAAACACCGTCACGCAAACCTCTTACATGTTGTTGTTGTCTTCAGTCCTGAGACTGGTATGATGCAGCTCTCCATGCTACTCTATCCTGTGCAAGCTGCTTCATCTCTGAGTAACTACTACAACCTACATCCTTCTGAATCTGCTTAGTGTATTCATCTCTTGGCCTCCCTCTACAATTTTTACCCTCCACACTGCCCTCCAATACTTAATTGGTGATCCCTTGATGCCTCAGAATATTCCCCACGAACCGATCCCTTCTCCTAGTCAAGTTGTGCCACAAATTTCTCTTCTCCCAAATTCTATTCAATACCTCATTACTTATGTGATCTACCCATCTAATCTTCAGCATTCTTCTGTAGCACCAAATTTCGAAAGCTTCTATTCTCTTCTTGTCCAAACTAATTATCGTCCACGTTTCACTTCCATACATGGCTACACTCCATACAAATACTATCAGATTGACTTCAGACGTCTAGGATAATGCAGATATATCGACTCGTGCACGCGAGAAAGGTAATGCTTGTAGTGATCCATGCCTTTCATTAAAATACATGCATCAAGTAAGTCAAATATAGAGCTCAGAGTAAAGATGTGCATGATCGCAATTAGTTTGTAAACATCGGACTACATACTGTGGAAGGTATTGCTCAACAGGTGCGGAGTCTACTAGCGGGAGAGCATTTGTAATCTCCGTGGAGAGAGGAGGAACTAAAGAGCTCTGGTGCCATGGAAGATCTCCGGCACCAAGGAAGACGAATATGAAGTACATAGCGATTGTTGTTATATACTATTCCTAGACATGTTACTGAGAGGTCTTCGACACAGTAATAAAGTTGGTTCTGGGAGTAGTAACCTCCCATGTAACGTTTTAACAGTTTATGAAAGTTTGTGACGATAAACAGAGTTTATTGGGACCAGTCTATACTTTATTCCCGTGTGGAGTTGCTAGTCTCCCATCGGACGCCTCCCCAGGTGATGGATTGGCGAATTTTCACCAGATATAGTGGACACCGGGGAAATAAAATACCCGGGGCGGACCAAAACTAGCAAAACAATAACCATTGCCTTGCAGTTGGGAGTTGGGTGTCCAAAAGCTAAGGGAAGAAAACCCTGATTAAAAATCACCCGTCCCCCGGTAGGGGTTGGACGCAGGGTTGACTGCCCGCTCTGTAAAAAACAATTGTTGCGAAACTTCTACAAAGTAAAGAAGGACGGATGAAGGAAGACGGACCTAGTATGGAAAAGGACAAAGAGGATGGAATACAAGTGAGATTAATACTAGCCAACATAGCCTATTTTGCCCTAACAAGACTTCTATCCTCAAGGTCCCTGACTCGTACCACGTAATTAACTATGAATAAATCACTTATACGACCAGTGCTTACATATGCCTCTGAAGCCTGGACATTAACAACTGAAGATATTGAAACACTGGATGCATTTGAAAGAAAGGTACTTAGACAAATTATCGGCCCAGTGTGTGAAACAGGAAGATGGAGGAGGAGATACAACCATGGGTTGTATATCATGTACGAAGACCAACCCATCAGACTGAGGTGGGCGGGACATGTGGCTCGCATGAATGCTACGAAAGTACCAAACAGAGTATTACAAGGAAAGCCAGGAAGGCAGAGAGGACGTGGTCGACCAAGAGCCAGATGGCAAGATGGAGTAATCGAAGATCTTAGGAAGATGGGCTGTAGAAACTGGAGAGTATTGGCAAAGGACCGAGAGAAATGGAAGGAAATTGTAGAAGAGGCCAGAGCTCATCATGAGCTGTAGAGCCAAGAAAGAAGAAGTCTACACTTTATTTAAGCAGAGAAGCAGTGTTTTGTTTTATAGCCGCTTCACGCTTAGAAATCTGCACGGAAGTTCGATACTGAGGATAAAAAGGTCACACCACAGCTAGACCCTGAGATAATAGCAAGAGTTTCAAGGTTGAATCTCTACACCAATTTAATAATGGAGTGTTAGGGCGGCGGTATTGGGTTTAGCTGCTTGGCGTAATTGGTCTAGAACAGATGTTGCTCAAGCAGTCAAAACTTGGCCACACAGGTTGAATACAGCAGTCATCAGCTACTAACAAGCACTCCAGACCACTGTACAAATTACCGGCTATGGTACCAGAGGTAATCACCTTGGGTACTGCGCAAGGTGCTGGGCTCTTATGACTATGACGAACACAATCCAGTGACGATCATTCTTCTCGGTCCTCCATACACGTTCGTTGTTTTCGGACTCTCCAGAGGTAATTGCCTCTATCGTGAAGCTGCACACACACCCGTTACTCGCCTGTAGAGACTACGTGGCGCCACTCTTGTGTCCAATGTCGTCAGGCGCACCACTGTCGGCGCCCCTCACTACACTGTTGCACCAAGGGAAGCCACCATTACGGCAGTGCCGACTTCTTTGGTGCTTTAGACGTCGTCACGCGGTGCGACTACTTGTCCTGCTGCACACAAGTCCATTTCCTGACTCGAGGAACATGATGTGGCTAAGGTCCAGACGAGTATGCGAGTAATGTGTGTCCTCTCGGGCGCTAGTCGCCGGCAGAGCCGCTGAGATGCCGCACGGCGTTCAGTGTGACGTCGCTGCTGCTGAAAGTACCGATTCCGTATTCGCACTTAAATACGTGGATCGCGACCAATGCGAGCAGCAATATCGTATCACGACGAACTATCGTCATTGGCCACGACACTGCCGCTGTCTAATTCCGCTATATGCTGGCAGATGTTTCTCTTCCTTAAGTGCCTCTTACGCCATCGATTTTCTTGTCTCCACTGACTAATGGAAGTACGCCAACCTACTGCAGCGCCTCTGGCGTTTTATACTTGTAATGAGTCGTTTGTTTAGAGGTCATTTTCGTTTACACGTCAGCGCTAATTACCTATGTTGTGACAGCTGTAGGCTGTGCATTTCGTATCGGAACGGTGAAGGCACAAAGTGCAATCATAATAGGTCTTATAATTAAATGTTTCCCTGAGGCATTTAAGTTTCTTTATTATCTACGACAATGACAATGATCGAAGCAGACGAAATGAATTAAAATTTGTATTGCAGCCGGGACTCGAACCGGGGTCTTCTTGTTTGCTAGGCAGAAATGCCAACCATTACACCACCGCAGTACGAATGTCAACATTGCTTCACGAACTACCTAAGCTGAGTGCCCTCCCCAACACAAACTTCAATGTGTAAGGGAAAAATGAACAGAAGTTTTTGTCCGGGAGGGCACTCAGCTTAGGTACTTCGTGCAGCAATGTTGACCATCGTACTGCGGTGGTGCAATGGATAGCATTTCTGCCTAGCAAGCAAGAAGACCCGGGTTTGAGTCCCGGCCGCAGTTCAAACTTTAATTCATTTCACCTGCTTCGATCAATGATAATAGAGTTTATTAATGACCAAATCAGAATGCATAGTGGACCGTGTTTTCAAAGGTCGTGTGGTAAATTATTTACACTCCTGAGAACTGAAGAATATAGAAGTCTCATCCAAGCATTTCAGAGAACGCACTTATTTACTCGATGAAATATATACTTGCAAACACATCTACGATCTCTAGACTGCAGTAAATAGCGTATTTTTGCTTTATCTTTGCATCTTGTTTTCTTGGTAAGTGGCAAACAGCATCTAATTTTTTTACTGTTTCACAGTTGAAATCAATTTCATTAAAACACGTTTATCTATTTACTTTCTTTTTTATGCACAATGTAGGTTTTTTCTCTGTAAAACGTACATAACTTTTTGCTTTGAGATATTTTGTCTCTCTTACGGAACAACACTATTAGGCCTAGTGCAACTTTTCAATGAGTCACGAAAACAAAGCAGACAACAATAAAGATTAAGAAGAGACAACAGCATCCAGTTCTGCAATCGGCACGAGCTCGGCCAGAAGAGGGTAACTTCCGATGTTTGCAGACGCCACGATAGTCGGATGTTTCTGCGCATTCACAGTGTGCAGCACACTGCAATTTAGAACTCAACACTCGGCACGATCTATAGATCACTGACGTCATACACACACTCGTATCGTGGTTGGGTGCTGATTTAGACGCAGACACCAGAGGCGCACGCACTTCGAGCGGTCAGTTCTTGCCAGGATGCCGCTAGTGTAAAACGGGCTTAACACGAGGCATTACCACCACCACCACCTTCTCACAAACGAACCAGCCGCTTTATGGTGTGTGGCGAAGGGCAGTTTGTGGACCACTGCCACTCCCTCCCCCACCTCCCTTTTCCTGTTCCAGACGCCAATGGTCCATGGGACTGTTGGTAAGTCCCTTTGTGAGCTCGAGTATCTCTAGTTTTACCTGTATGGTCTCCTCACAACTTACGTAGGAGGAAGCAGTGTAGAAGTTAATTCAACTAGTGAATACACTCTCCGAATTTTAACAGTAGGCCACGTGGCGATGCACAACGCCTCTCTAGCAGCTCCTGCCCCTGGAGTTGTATGACAATCTGTGACGGTTTCGCGTTTGCTACGTGAGCCCGTGAATAAATACGGTACTCTTTCTTCGATCTTCATTTCTTCTATTCAAACCAATACGGTCCAGGTCCAGAGTGACGATCAATATTAAAGTATTGATCGAACGAGGGTTTTGTAAGCTGCCTCCTTTGTGGGTGGACAACACTTTCTGAATATTTTTCCAGTGAATCTCAGTACAGTACTTATTCACAGTACGGAACGTAAATTGAGTTACGCCCGCCTACTTTGCGTTGAAATGCTGATCATTTACATGCATGTATACACTTTCCGTCAATTCGACATGTATTGCACGCCCCCCTCCATAGTGTTGCAATTTTAATGGCCAACAGTGAGCTTTGATAAAAACAAGAGAGAAAAATCACGCTAATTAGAGGTTTACATCTCGTGTGTTGCTACTCTAGTTGCTATGGGTTTATTTAACGACTTATGTTTTTTTTGAAAATTTCAAGCAAGTAAACTCGAAATTTTCAACGTTATTTTAACTTGTTGGCCAATTCTACTGTATCGTTTAAGCATGACGTGCGTATTTATAAAGGCTGAGTGAGCCGATATGGTATCTGTGTACGAGTCCTGTAATGGAAAAGCTGCTTCTGCGGCTTGTGTATGGTGGGCCATTTCGTAACCACCAGACCGAAGAGTTTTAATTAAACAGAGCGGGACTGATGCAATGCCCAGAAACCACATTTCATCCGAACGTGCAACTGAACAGAGTGCAGATGAAGTAGAAAACCTTCAGTTAGTAGAACGTACTACTGCAACAACCAGACGCAAAATTCCTACGTGCACCGGTGTTCCACACACGATATTATGGCGTATGTTACTATGCACGGGCCGTATCATTTACAGAAGATTCGACAACTTCGAGGAGATGATGGTAGATTATTGGAATCTTGTCACTGTCTAACTGAAAATGGCCGAGTAATCCCATTACTACTGTTTGCTGATGAAGCCACTTTCACCCTTGAAACTATCACAACCCTATTACGTAACATCGGTGGTCCGCCAGAAGCCCACATGCTTTTCTGAAGACGTTTTCAAGATCGCTTCTCTGTACGTGTATTGTGTGGCAAGATAGACAATCAGTTGATTGGACCTGTTGTGCTACCGCACTGTCTTATAGGTACCCTGTATATAGATCTTTTTGAAAACGAGCTTCCAGCATTGTTGAGAAACGTTCATTTGGTTACAAGGATGACTTCATTCTTGCAGCATAACGAATCACCTGTACATTTTAGTCGTCAGGTGACATCACCTAAATCTAACGTTGCCCGAAAAGATGGATCGACGGAAATGGTCATGTTCCGTAAAAATCTAAGTCCCCAGACATTAGCTCTTTAGATATTTGCCTGCGGGGATGGTTGAAAGGTGAAGATAACACAAAAAATTAAACACAAGAGACGAACTGATCGTCTCGATTGTGAATAGTACTGCCCTCGTAAAAGGACTTCGAGAGTGTATCACAAGAGTCACACCTGATTTAAGATAATTCGAAAGTGACTCATAGTCGAGGGTTAATTTTATGGACATCGAGTTTGAACTTAATTATTTGCCTTTGCTTAACATCTTCTGCGTTAATTTGTCTGTGTTTCATTCTAACAGCTTTATCTTCACGAGCAATACAAATTGGACACTTATATAAAATGTTTTATTCGAATCAGTCTACACTAGCATCTCCTGGAACACCCCGTGTATTAGCAGAAGCAGTGGTAGCACTGTCTCACATTCTTGGGCCGCATGGTGATATTTATTGGGAGGGATGGAGGGAGGAGGGAGGAAAAGGGGATAAGTCGACTCTCCTTTCGGTGTAAAGACTCTGTATCCTCACTCTAAAGATGAGTTCAATATAGCAGGAAAACTGACTCGGCTCAATATAAGAATGTATTTTATTTAGCAAATATCGTGTTGCACTTTATTTAAAGCTTTTATTTAATAAAAGACGCTCATCTATTTACCTCCAGCCACGGTTTCTAGGTACGGTCTGAGGAAAGTGACTTGGGTTTTACATAATCGGTGTTTTCGGATCCCAAGTTAATGGTCATGAAGGCCACTTCATTTCAGGGACGTCATTATATCTTAACTCATAAACTATACTAAATTTTTTGACAAAGCTGGAGATAGTTTCTGTAAACTGTGCTGACTTACACTTTTTTCCCAATCATCAGTACAATTCTCTGCCCAGGTGATACGCAGTAAATTATGGTAAAGTGGTGTTACTTCACTTGTAAATGCTACAGGATGATTCAAAGGGTTGCGCAAAAATTGAAGGAACTAACAGGAATCTAAATATAACATCTTTGGAACACGACCTTATGATCTTGTAAGCAATCCTGGGCCAGCGTAAGCTTTGGAATGTTGGAACACGCGCCTTACGTCCAGCAACGATAATGTACTGTTTACTGAACTTTACACAAGGTGTTCAATATGGTGACGATCAAATTCAATACAGGTGTTACATCTTCGTAGAAAATTCTAGAGTATTCAACCAAGTACAGCAGGCATCGCACGAACCTCATCAGCAGCTGGCATTATCATGGCGAGAAGTGTTTCTTCATCGTGAATCGGTGCCACGTACACGAAGCTTCTGATAAGCCCCCCCACCTCAAAAAAATGAAAGTCAAGATTTCCGATCAAAGGAGTGAGTGGCCATGTAACTGGACCCCGGCTTCTGATGCAAGGCCTCGGATACGTGGGTTGAGTACATCACATACTTGCACTGAGAAGTACGCAGGTGCTGCATCTAGTTGCATCCATATCCAACGGAGCATGTTACCTGGTACGTTGAATTGTACGTACACAGAAAAAATACATTATCTTTGCTGGAGGTAGGGCGCGTGTGCACTGATTGTCACTGGTCGTGACTTTCTAAAGATGTCACGGGCTCAGGATTACTTCCAAGACCGTAAGTCCCTATTCCAAAGTTACTGTATTTCAATTCTTCTATCAACTCCTTCCAGAAACACGCTATATACAAAGGCCCCCTTGGAAGAAGAAACAAAGACTTTCACGAACAGCAGGCCGTAAGGTGATGGACTCCTTCTCCTGGAATCAGTGTGGTGTCATTTGCATTGACTTTTTGGAACCTGGCTCCACAATCAACCGGGACCGTTACTGTTTGTCACTGGACAAGCCGTGACGTGCCATCAAGACCCACAGACCACAGCTTCAGCGTCAGCTCATCAGACTACACCAGGACAATGCCAAACCCCCATACAGACCTTATGACGCAGGAGAAAATCAAGTAAATGGGTTGGAAAATTCTTCCTCATCCTCCGACTGACTTACCTCTTTCGTCATCTGAAGGCCCACCTGCTCGGTAAAACATTTGATAGTCAGAAAGACTATATTTCCCGTGTGAAGTGATGGTGTAAAAGTCAATCTCCAGAATTTTACCAAAGTGCATTTAAATCATGGAAACAACGTTGGGCCAGATGCTTCACAGCTGATGGAGGCTACATTGAATAGGCTCATTGTATAGCTAAATGTTCCAAGTAGTTCACAACAAATTTCATTCTCCTCCTGCAAAAAATAAAATTAGAGACGACTGTGCAAAACTTTTTGAACGCCCTTTGTATGTGCCTATGTACCCAAGATGGGACTGCTTTGTTTTTGCCTAGGATGAAGCCTGGAACAGGGATTCACTGAGGGAGTGAGATAATTCACTGCAGTATCTCGTGTTACTGTTTTTGTCCAAAACAATAAATTGCTTGTACGTTATGTCTAAAGTTAAAAAAAAACTGTAGTCTGCATTTGAAACCGTGGACTTGTGACCCTAGACAGTAGACGACTACAAGGTACGTTGACGTGAGTCGTAGATTTGGAAATTACGTTATTTGTGGCGGCTCGAATTTATGCCATTTATAGTAAATCGCAAGTAGGTCACTATACGTTAATAGCAATTTTCATTTCCTAGTTTTCAATTCGTTTACTGGCGTGTATTTGAATATTAAGTAAAAGAAAGTACGAAGTGAAAAATGTAGCTGTTTTCCCCCTTCAAATATACTGTGGACGCGCCGCAGGCAAAGTACCATTGCCCGGGAAGCGAGTTTACGCACTGCGGGAATGGCTGGCAGACTTGACTGCGGAGCGGCAGTGGAGTCCGGCGCTTGTGCAGGATTTGTTTATGGCCGGCAGGCGGGCAGATAAAGCGCACACTTTACGAGCGCGTCTTCACTTTGTCCGTGCGGCCCTTGCGTGCTCCAGCCCCATAAAGAGACGCCGGCGCACAGCTTCCGGCTGCGGTCGCGGAAGGAACACGCAGAGCCACCTAACGGCCGCTCCGCCAACCACGTCCACTCGCAGTGCCACAGCTAACCGGCAACACACGGCAGGTGGCATCACGGCAAAAAAACACAGCTGAAGTAAACAAGTAATTTTTAACATAAAAATGCAAGTCCCGAATATGGCACTGACATTTTCTTAAATGGAATTACAGACAGTACTTCTATCTGTAGCATTGGAAATACAACTCGAAGAGGAGTTACATGACGTGACATAGGTGGAACTTGACAGCTCGTCGTCAGGACAAGGAGTCCCGCAAACATCTGTCCTATTGTACCAAATTCACTAGCTCAAGTACGGCTCGTGTGTTTATCTGGGCGCAATTAGCGCATCACCAGTCTTATGCTCAGCAAAAAGACATCTAGCTCGTGAAACTATTCAGACTTTCGCTACATATATGACAGTCGAAAAAGTTATGCCAAATGGTGTGGTTGTATACTGAAATTATTCTCAGCGTCCTAAGCCCTTACAACCTGTCTTTGGAAACTTTTTTTTTAATCAAGTGAGTACGTGTGAATAATGGAAACAGCTTTACTGTTTGAGCAAAAAAAAAAACATGTGATTGTAGAAGTAAAGAGGATACAAAAAATGCAGACTGCCAACCGCAAGAAGTGCATTTTTGAATGCGAGACATTTATTAATGTCGAACGTACACTCAAATGTTAGGCATTCTTTTTTAAATCATTTTCTGTGGTGTAGCCTTGAGCGGAAGTGAAACAATGAAAATAAACAGTTCCGTCTAGAATAAGTTACATGCTACAGGAGAATGCTGATGAGTAGGTGGATAAATCGGGTAATTAATAAGGAGCTACTGAAACGAAGTGGGATCGGTTAATAGGAAATATCCTGAGGTATCACGGAATCGCCAGCTTGGTAAAGGAGGACAGAGTGTAGGGGGTACAAACTATTTATGGAGAACAAGGCTGGAGTATAGTCAGCGGCTGCACTAGTTGCGGCGAGATTTAGAGGGTTGCACAGCACAGACTGCACAAACCAGCCTCGGACTACAGAGCATAACAACAACAATGCGCATTTTATAGATCTGCGTTCTCTGAGCAGCACTGCCAGGAATAGTTCCGAAATGCTCTTATACATCAATATCATTCCATCTGGCGATACTACTGATCAACCACAAAAGCGTGTTTACGAAATTCTGCAGAGTTTTACGCCATTTCAAAAGCTGTGGGGGTCCGCTTAACACCGGGAGTTGTCTAAAACCAGAAACTGTAGCGAAATATATAGACCAGAGCAAATGTATTTTGTTGGCGTACAGGCACTATCCTTGAGATAAGAGGTGTTCTATTCGTAGCAGTAAACAATAATCTTAAATTAATTGATGTAGAAAACTTAGAATCTGTAACAGTTTGGGCAAGAAAAATTGATAATGAGTATTATTTGTAGAAGTAACTGACGAATTCAGAAAAAAATTGATTTCGCTTACCATAACATTTGGAAGAGATATGCAACACCCTAAAAAAACAATATTTTTGAAAAATTACAATTTCCTATGTGGCGAACAAAATCAAATTCCTGCGAAATTGTTATAGACACGTCTCCGAAAATAATCAATAACAGAAGGTTTTCGGACGTTACCCATGATGGGAACATTAAGATTTGCTGGCAGCAAGTGGTTCCAACATTTAAGAGAAAGTTCACATACATTGTGAGATCACTGATGATGTTGTAGTTTTAGCAACAACGGTCACCAGTATACAAAGGGGTCGTAAAATAAATAGTCTACATCTAAAAAAAATGAAAAACTAAAAAAAAATATTGATATGTTCCACATCCACGAGAATCTCCTCGGCATGGATGTATGGAACGAAAAACTAATCTAATCTATCAATAACAAAATTTAAATATTCTTTAGCAGTTCGATTTATACACGTAAAATTAATATATAAGATGTACAATTAGTTACTATTACTTTAATTTGAGTAATGAATACAGTCAAAGAGGGATTGTTTTTAAATGATTTATCTCTGGCGTTTTGTGATTTCAGCTCTTTTTTCCGAGATATTGTAACTGGTTTCTATAGTTGTGAACAGCATTTCACCAAGTATTTGCTGTAATTTTTCATGAAAACTTATTTTATTGGCAAATAGAAACAGAGTAAGAATTTTCTACCTTGGACGTCACTGGTAAAAACATAGTAATTAAACTTTTGATTAAAATTAAAAAAAAAATCACCAGTCCTCTTTGTTACACTTATTCAATTTATAAAGAAAAAGGCATGATAACCGCTAATCCTCCCGCGTCTGTGGGTTCTGCAGCAACTGTTACAGATTAAGCAATTGCAGAGTAGGTTATTGAAATGAAGACTGATAATTTCATAGTAAATGGTGATTTAATACTATACACTGACCCAAATCAACATGCCTCTTCATAAAGACTTGGTTGATCGGGTTAACTTGAAATTTGCGGACTTCTCGTAAACGCTTTTGTTGTCAGGTTATTTACGTGCTCATTAATGGGAAAATACAGTTCCCTAGGTTTATATCTACAGAAGGCCAGCTTGGTGGTTTCTCAGCAGTCGGGAAACATGTTCACCACGTCTCACCGTAGCAGACTATTACAGGTCGCAATGAGGTCGAGCGCCTGTATAGCTCAAAGATAGAACACCGTCAAATACCACTGAACAGCCACGCGTAGACTGCTCCACTCGATTCTTAATAGTTCATCAATGATTCGTTCGTAGACTGTACCTGAAGACTTCGATGTTGACGTTCTGAACATACGCGTGAAAACGCTACTACAGCCACGAGTCCCGTGCCGCATGTGTGCCACATTATGGATTCCACAAAATGGACCTTTTGTTAGCGGTTAAAACGTTCTTCCCGCATTCTACTCTCCCCCACATGTGTCGTGAGGTGAATAATATGACAATGAAGTAACGGAAGAATGAGGTTACCGTTAACCGCTATAGTCACATACACCCGATGAAATGCGGTGACAACTCGTTGCCATTCTTAAACATAACAAACACCGTCCAGTGGTATTGCATATGAATACCAGTAGTTGTCGTGCCTGCAAACGTAATGAGGAACACAGACCAAATGCGGATCTCTAGTGGCTACATTGACTATGAAACATGGCAGACTGCTGTGGAATAGCGTAACACCCTAGCGATGACGCGGTACAGGGCTACCGGTTGTCATTGACTCCAAGCGCAATGATCGCACTGCTACATAACTGTAGGCGACTATTGAGAATACTCCAGGATTTTAATTCTATAGCGAAGAAAGAAACGGAACAGTAGTTCTTCGCCAGGAGACAATGGGAATGACACTGGTCGAAACGTTGCGTCATTTCGACGAACTCACTCAGCTGGAAAGCCGAGAGTCTTATACTAGCTCAACTCGGAACTGAGGAAGGCAAAGAATAAAGCACTTAAAGCATTTGCAGAAAAGGGCATCCTATCCGGAGAGATGCGGAGAGGCGACGTTGCCAAACTTCTCCCCCCCCCCCCCCCCCCGGCCATCACGTTCCGATCCCCCTTCGCCGAAAACATACGTCATAAACCGAACTCTCTCATCCTTGCTCTCCAGAAAGACCACACGTATACATTTGGTATCAGTTTAAAGAATGGAAAATCAATCTCGTCTGATAAATTAATGGAAATGAGGAGGGCGGCAGAATACCACAATGACATTTCTTTCCTCTCAGCTGAGCTGTGGTCCATATGCAATAGTTTAACCACAGTTTTTAAACATCCATAATTTTATGGAATAATATTTATATAGTTAACACACTTTAAAATAGTAAATATTTTAAAATTTATTGAGTTTTATGAACTACAAAATTCAATTCCTATGTTAGGTTATAAACGCAGAATTCCCTGAGATTCTATGAAGTTCATGAAATTCCCTGAGCTTTAACTTTTTTCCAGCTAAAATTTAATTCTCTGAGAACTCCAGGTATGCCATTAGTATCGCCACCTTAGTGCCTGATTTCTGACGTTACACGTCGGTACGCCATGCCGGTACCTCTCACGAAAAAAAAAGAGCGTTAAAATAACATCTTAAAACTGAGCAAATAAGGAGAAAAAATGGAAAAGTGCAAAAATTAAAAGACCGAGTTGTTTTCAAAAGCATGCTGAACAGTTAGTTAATGAATCTTCACTTCGTTGACGAAAGTAAACACACCGCCACTGTTGTTGTTGTTGTGGTCTTCAGTCCTGAGACTGGTTTGATGCAGCTCTCCATGCTACTCTATCCTGTGCAAGCTTCTTCATCTCCCAGTACCCACTGCAACCCACATCCTTCTGAATCTGCTTAGTGTATTGATCTCTTGGTCTCCCTCTACGATTTTTACCCTCCACGCTGCCCTCCAATGCTAAATTTGTGATCCCTTGATGCCTCAAAACATGTCCTACCAACCGATCCCTTCTTCTAGTCAAGTTGTGCCACAAACTTCTCTTCTCCCCAATCCTATTCAATACCTCCTCATTAGTCACGTGATCTACCCACCTTATCTTCAGCATTCTTCTGTAGCACCACATTTCGAAAGCTTCTATTCTCTTCTTGTCCAAACTGGTTATCGTCCATGTTTCACTTCCATACATGGCTACACTCCATACAAATACTTTCAGAAACGACTTCCTGACACTTAAATCTATACTCGATGTTAACAAATTTCTCTTCTTCAGAAACGATTTCCTTGCCATTGCCAGTCTACATTTTATATCCTCTCTACTTCGACCATCATCAGTTATTTTACTCCCTAAATAGCAAAACTCTTTTACTACTTTAAGTGTCTCATTTCCTAATCTAATCCCCTCAGCTTCACCCGATTTAATTTGACTACATTCCATTATCCTCGTTTTGCTTTTGTTGATGTTCATCTTATATCCTCCTTTCAAGACACTGTCCATTCCGTTCAACTGCTCTTCCAAGTCCTTTGCTGTCTCTGACAGAATTACAATGTCATCGGCGAACCTCAAGGTTTTTACTTCTTCTCCATGAATTTTAATACCTACTCCGAATTTTTCTTTTGTTTCCTTTACTGCTTGCTCAATATACAGATTGAATAACATCGGGGAGAGGCTACAACCCTGTCTCACTCCTTTCCCAACCACTGCTTCCCTTTCATGCCCCTCGACTCTTATAACTGCCATCTGGTTTCTGTACAAATTGTAAATAGCCTTTCGCTCCCTGTATTTTACCCCTGCCACCTTCAGAATTTGAAAGAGAGTATTCCAGTTAACATTGTCAAAAGCTTTCTCTAAGTCTACAAATGCTAGAAACGTAGGTTTGCCTTTTCTTAATCTTTCTTCTAAGATAAGTCGTAAGGTTAGTATTGCCTCACGTGTTCCAACATTTCTACGGAATCCAAACTGATCTTCCCCGAGGTCCGCTTCTACCAGTTTTTCCATTCGTCTATAAAGAATTCGCGTTAGTATTTTGCAGCTGTGACTTATTAAACTGATAGTTCGGTAATTTTCACATCTGTCAACACCTGCTTTCTTTGGTATTGGAATTATTATATTCTTCTTGAAGTCTGTGGGTATTTCGCCTGTCTCATACATCTTGCTCACCAGATGGTAGAGTTTTGTCATGACTGGCTCTCCCAAGGCCATCAGTAGTTCTAATGGAATGTTGTCTACTCCCGGGGCCTTGTTTCGACTCAGGTCTCTCAGTGCTCTGTCAAACTCTTCACGCAGTATCTTATCTCCCATTTCATCTTCATCTACATCCTCTTCCATTTCCATAATATTGTCCTCAAGTACATCGCCCTTGTATAAACCCTCTATATACTCCTTCCACCTTTCTGCCTTCCCTTCTTTGCTTAGAACTGGGTTGCCATCTGAGCTCTTGATATTCATACAAGTGGTTCTCTTCTCTCCAAAGGTCTCTTTAATTTTCCTGTAGGCAGTATCTATCTTACCCCTAGTGAGACAAGCCTCTACATCCTTACATTTGTCCTCTAGCCATCCCTGCTTAGCCATTTTGCACTTTCTGTCGATCTCATTTTTGAGACGTTTGTATTCCCTTTTGCCTGCTTCATTTACTGCATTTTTATATTTTCTCCTTTCATCAATTAAATTCAATATTTCTTCTGTTACCCAAGGATTTCTATTAGCCCTCGTCTTTTTACCTACTTGATCCTCTGCTGCCTTCACTACTTCATCCCTAAGAGATACCCATTCTTCTTCTACTTTATTTCTTTCCCCCATTCCTGTCAATTGTTCCCTTATGCTCTCCCTGAAACTCTCTACAACCTCTGGTTCTTTCAGTTTATCCAGGTCCCATCTCCTTAAATTCCCACCTTTTTGCAGTTTTTTCAGTTTCAATCTGCAGTTCATAACCAATAGATTGTGGTCAGAATCCACATCTGCCCCTGGAAATGTCTTACAATTTAAAACCTGGTTCCTAAATCTCTGTCTTACCATTATATAATCTATCTGATACCTATTAGTATCTCCAGGATTCTTCCAGGTATACAACCTTCTTTTATGATTCTTGAACCAAGTGTTAGCTATGATTAAGTTACGCTCTGTGCAAAATTCTACAAGGCGGCTTCCTCTTTCATTTCTTCCCCCCAATCCATATTCACCTACTATGTTTCCTTCTCTCCCTTTTCCTACACTCGAATTCCAGTCACCCATGACTATTAAATTTTCGTCTCCCTTCACTACCTGAATAATTTCTTTTATCTCGTCATACATTTCATCAATTTCTTCATCATCTGCAGAACTAGTTGGCATATAAACTTGTACTACTGTAGTAGGCATGGGCTTTGTGTCTATCTTGGCCACAATAATGCGTTCACTATGTTGTTTGTAGTAGCTAACCCGCACTCCTATTTTTTTATTCATTATTAAACCTACTCCTGCATTACCCCTATTTGATTTTGTATTTATAACCCTGTAATCACCTGACCAAAAGTCTTGTTCCTCCTGCCACCGAACTTCACTAATTCCCACTATATCTAACTTTAACCTATCCATTTCCCTTTTTAAATTTTCTAACCGACCTGCCCGATTAAGGGATCTGACATTCCACGCTCCGATCCGTAG
The DNA here is from genome assembly GCF_021461385.2 of Schistocerca piceifrons. Taxonomy (NCBI): domain Eukaryota; kingdom Metazoa; phylum Arthropoda; class Insecta; order Orthoptera; family Acrididae; genus Schistocerca; species Schistocerca piceifrons. Next base: position 936,736,785 of record NC_060140.1, on the reverse strand, counting down.
AATGCCAGTTTTCTTTCTCCTGATAACGACGTCCTCTTGAGTAGTCCCCGCCCGGAGATCCGAATGGGGGACTATTTTACCTCCGCCACTACCTATCTATATATTAAACCCGCCGCTCCCGACTAATCGGAAACAAACATGATCTTGATTGAGCTCTGCCGAGCGCTGGACAGGGGCACGTGTGCTCGCTTGCTGTAACGTTGCAACTGGATACCACAGCTGCCTCAGTCTCTCACCTTCGTTTCATTACTAAAAGTATAATAGGAAATTTGCACTGTTGTGCCGTTGGATGTTCTTTGTGGTGGAGAGGGGGCAGAGAGGTGGGTTGGGGGCGGGGGATATCCGGGAGAGCGACGGTGGTAAAAAAGAGGGGCGTCATTTTTCAATTCGCGCCTAGGGCAACGGTCCTGCATGCACCCTGACCTAATACCAATAAGATGACGATGATCATAACAACTGTTCAATACTTGTAACCAGGTCGAGACGGGGGGAGGGGGGTGATCGAGTTCAGAACATGATATTCCATTGAATTTTTAATACAAACCTCTTGGATGTAGCCCAGATCACATAATATTCTTACGTGATCTGAGCGTGTCGTATTTAAGTACTGAGTTGCTACTATTGTTTACGGTACTTCTTAACTTGTCGACAATGTCAAGTTCCTTACAAGGGAACCTCCCCATCGCACCCCCCTCAGATTTCGTTATAAGTTGGCACAGTGGATAGGCCTTGAAAAACTGAACACAGATCAATCGAGAAAACAGGAAGAAGTTGTGTGGAACTATGAAAAAATAAGCAAAATATACAAACTGAGTAGTCCATGCGAGCATCAGCAACCTCAAGGAGAAAGTTAGCTCAGGAGCGTCGTGGTCCCGTGGTTAGCGTGAGTAGCTGCGGAACGAGAGGTCCTTGGTTCAAGTCCTCCCACGACCGAAAATTTTACTTTCTTTATTTTTGCAAAGTTATGATCTGTCCGTTCGTTCATTGAAGTCTCTGTTCACTGTAACAAGTTTAGTGTCTGTGTTTTGCGACCGCACCGCAAAACCGTGCGATTAGTAGATGAAAGGACGTGCCTCTCCAATGGGAACCGAAAACATTTGATCGCAAGGTCGTAGGTCAACCGATTCCTACACGGGAAAACACGTCTGATATATTCTATACGACACTGGTGACGGCATGTGAGTCACATGACAGGAATATGTTGTCGGCCCACCTAACTTGTACACTTAACGAATGGGTAAAAAGACTCTTCTACCTTTCCCGATTTAGGTTTTCTTGTGGATGTGATAATCACTCCCAGAAAAGTGATGAAAACAGAAGAGTGTCACATAAACGGAAAATAATAAATTAAACTTTTCACTCGAGGTAAGACTTGAACCTAGGACCTCTCGTTCCGTAGCTGACCTCGCTAACCTCGGGACCACGACGCTCCTAGACTCCCAGTCTCCTTGATGTTGCCGATCTTCGGATGGACTACTCAGTTTGTATATTTTATTAATTTTTTTCATAGTTCCACACAACTTCTTCCTGTTTTCTCGATTTATCTGTGTTCAGTTTTTCAAGGCCTATCCACTGTGCCAACTTATAACGAAATCTGAGGGGGGTGCGATGGGGAGGTTCCCTTGTTAGTAGCACATGGTATCCGAGATTTAGGCCGTGGGGTTAGTGCAACTTTTTTTCCGCTGTGACGATAAAAGTCAACTTACCCAACGGCCTAAATCCGGAATACAATGTCAGCAAACAAGCAAACGCCGAGTTCCTGTCAAACGAGCCGCGCTCCGGACCAAAACCCTCCGCCGCGCCATCTCTCCGCCGCGGCACGAACTGCAATCGCCTGCGCTGGAACGCGCGCCAACTAGCGGAGTACGGACACACAACGTCGAATATCGACTCCGCGCTGACGCTTCAGATTACAAAGTAAACACATGGCAACAATTCAGTGACCCAAAATTCAGATGATTACGGTACATGTCCGCTATCGACCGTGTTCTACGACATAACCGATTAGTAACAACGTACAAGTATGCGAAGCTGACGCGCAGGCAGAACTGATGTTCTACTACTTTTCGAGAAGATGTTACTTCCGAAGCAAAGTAGTTACATATTTTTATTGGGTACAACCAGTAGTCGGACAAGTTTACATATTTAACGATTTTTATACTCATAAGTTTATTGGCTAATGCGATAAATCAGTGCTACGTAAATTACAAATCTACAAGAGCAAAGGTCAGTAGGGTTTAAAGACCAGTCAGTATACGTACTTTCAAATTTTTTTTTGCACCTTTTTCATGTACATTAAACACATTTTCAAATAAAACGAAAGTATTCCGTACGAACAGAGAGCCGAACATTTTGGCGTCCCCTATGCCTTTTTCTTGAATTTTGACACACTGATTCAAGGCTACAGCACGTATCCAAAATATAACTGTCTATAAAAGATACACATATATTATGCGAAATGTTACTTTGTGGTAAAACTGAAAGCTCTTCCATTCTCACATGTGCCTACCGTGAAACATAGTGAAGCATTCGAAGATCTTAGCCGCTTATCCGAAAGCATTTAGCTTATAGTGCTATTTTTTCTCTGATTCAGTGGTTAGCACGCGCTACCCAACAATTCTTTCTTTTGCACCGCCCCTGTCATGGCAGTCAGTGAACAGTGCTGAGGTCTGACTGAACCCACGATTTTCTCATCCCCTTCTAGACTCCTGAAGAACTAAAATTACTACCATCCTCATACTTACTAGCAAAATTCACGGCTCCTGTAATAAGACAAGGCTCGCATTTTCTGCGTTAATCTGACTTGTCTAATGACTGTCCAGAAGTGAAAACGATTACAATTTTCGCTGTTCTGCATGTTTTTCGATTTGGTTTGATAATGTGATGACCAAATGGAAATAAGGTAGGCAGGAAATTTCCAGCGTACGCCAATAGATAGGTCAAATTAAACAGCGAAATCGAATAAATGATTAATGCATCTTCACACAAGTATAATCTGAGAGAATTGCACGGAAAGAGGAACTTAATAAATGAACCGCAACTTTTATCTGTCACTGACATAATATGCTTAGATTTCCAACACTTTTCCTAATAGTAAATATCACTTATTTTGTGCGCACTCGTTAGTCTACGAAAATGGATTTTTTTAAAAATAATTCGTGTAACTGACCCATCCTCACATTTGTTTAGTACATAATCTGCACAGTGGATATTTACAGCCTGCTGTTGTAGACTGCACGCCGTACCAAAATCCCTATGTAAAAAAAGAGAGTATGTAGTTACTAATTATAAAAACATTGCTACTACGGCTTCAACTGATAATACCTGTACATGCGGCTGTGAGAGACAATAAAACGGAGTAGTCGATAGTATACGGTTTTCAATTTTTTCCCCTCTTCCTTCAGAAAAGAAACAACGGGCGTTAACGAGCTAGTTCGGAATTTCCTACTTTTCTCTCGTTTTCCCTTCCGGACAGAAATCTTTTCACGAAACCATCAATATCCTGTGACGGTACAGTGGTTCATTAAGCAATTACTGGTACAGTTTTGAAGTCGCTAACTTCCGAGTGCTATAGGAAAAACCGTTATTTTACCGCACTTTAAAGGGAAGGTCTCAGAGGCGAAATCTCTCTAGTTCTTGCAAGAAAAATGAAAGTCTGAATCCTGCGTCATTCTCTCTCTTCGTCAAACGCTTGGATCCCTGTGCTCCACATAAGTCAAGACAAAGGCACACCTGCAAACGACAGTAAAAAAAAAATTGTCGACACAAGATGACAGCCAACTCTGGAATAACTGGGTCATAGCAAGCACAGTATTTGCTGATGCTAATAGGCGGGTCTTTAAAAAGTCTTGTAAGTTGTTTAAGGGAACTTATTTTTTGTAAGAGTAGTCGTAAGTTCGCAGCATAGGCGTCGGTGATACAGGTACGTCAACGGACGTGTCTTCTGTTGTATCTTTGTAGAATGTAGATTATGACTTTTGGCCGCTGTTCTCCCCAGAGGGATAAAATGTTTATCAGCACAATAAAATAGGAAATTTTTCGGGAAACCGGATCGCAGCATCTGGCTTTTTGGCGAGCGAGAACAACGGAGAGCCGGCTGGCCCCTTCGCTTTCGCCTGCCCGCTACGAGCAGACGTGCTTAACGGGACGGCAGCCGCTCGGGATGACGTCAGGCACTCTCGTCTGAAGAGATGCGAAGGCACTCACGTTTCATCACAGCAACACTACTCATACTGCCACACGTCGCTCAAGACGTGCCTTGCGATCATCTTCCTTCACCCGTATCTCCAGGGCCGCATATGCGACGTATCATTTGCTTGCGGCCCTTCCCCCTAGTAAAAATCCTTACTTTAATTCCCTTTCCTAGGACTTTGACAAGACTTTCAAAAATAATATACATCTAGTTATCGCGGAAGTGGCTTGTTTCTTTTTTCCGCCTACAAGTAAATAAATAACTGAATCTTATTCTAGTGCTAAACATTAAAAGAAGAAATAATTCATTTCCATTCTTTACAAGTTTTCAGTGAAAGCCGGAATCCTAAACCTATCATATTGTTCCAAAAGAACTACCTGTGGTATCTCAAATTGAGTATAAAGAACGAAATTACAAAATTTCTGTTTCTGTTTTTAGTTTAAAATTGGGACTTCATTATTCTATAATTTACAAATTATTTCACTTTCCATCAAAAAGCGAGACAGAAACACAAAGTTCGCAAATTTTAAACTGGTGTGTTAACTTTTTAATTGTAGCATGTTTCATGTGAGGAAAATTCACGAATAAGTAGTTAAATTTTAGGAACTTCGCCATGAAAGTAGCTGAAAACTGATAAATATGGTCAAATGTTTTATGTATCTAGCTGTAAATGGAAACACAAATTTCTCTGTGATATGAACAAAAAAATTATATTAATACGGTGGTTTGTGGTTCCTGCAGTTATTCAGTATATGCACTGAAATTTTTTTCCTTGGATGAAAACATACCGATATTTTTTTAAGTAACAGAAATCACTCTACGTGTTGTTGTTGTTGTTGTTGTGGTTTACAGTCCAGAGACTGGTTTGATGCAATGTTGTTCTTAACCGGACGAAATCGACCGATGTAAAGTTAATTACGATCTTCCGCACTGAACGCTGAGTTCAGCATTTAACCTGGGTAAAGGCGTCCATAATGTGTGTGTTCCTTGACATTCAAGACAGTTCTGTACTGTCGTTTGTGATTGTATGTAGGGTTCTCGGGAATTTAATCCTTTCCAGAAAAAGATTAAAATATTCCAAATGGATTTGTAGTAACTAGGGAAATATTTCATAAAGAAGCTAGTGGCGACTCAATCACACATTCGCAACTATCTCTCAAACGTTTAATTTATGAATCTACGTGGAAAATTTCTTTTTCTATTATCGTATACTTTCAGTAAGTCCTTGTTTCATTGTGAAGTTGGCACAACTTTTGCTTTTTAGCATAGCTACAACTTCAGATGACGTCCGCTGTCTTCTGCTTCAGGGAATAATGCACACAAAGATCTAAATTTCGAAGTAATCCGTAAGGACCAACAACTCCGTCGATGAACCAGATTTTCATACTGAGGTTTTGATTCACACTTTATCACAGCTTTTTACCAAAAGCACTATTTTCCTGCTGATATCAGTACACATTTCTGATGACACACCCAAAAATTTTTCCCTTTAATAAATTTACATAAAAAACACATTTCCACGATCTCTCAAAAATTTACTGGCGCCGCGACGTTGTTTGTATGTTGCATGAACATTTGTTCCAAGAATATGGACCAAAATTAATAAGTCTTTCATTCTGTGCAGAACAACTTTATCCTGTTCTTACAATGCCTACGCAGTGGCTACATTGTAAATGCTGCGAGTTACCGCAGTTGTTGATAACCGTTTCCCTTTGCTTTGAGTTTCTTTCCCTATAATTGTACGCTAATATTTAGTCAAGTGTATAATTTCGTGCGAACTGAGCACTTACAACTATCATCGATATACATTTAATGAAACACCAACTGGTTTATTTTTCGACGGAATGCAAGTACCAAAAATTGTATACAATACGAATAGAATAGTAAACGAGAAAACGAAAATAATTTCGAAAATTTGTGAAAAAATTGTGTGTGACATTCTTCAAATGTGCTTTGTAACAACAGAATAGTTTTAGAATGAAAATTCTGAAGAAATTTAGTTAACTTAAGTTTTTACTGAAGTGGATTTCCCTGTGTTTTATGTGCGTGCAACAAAACTGCCAACAATGAAGCGATTCGGGATGTTCTATTTTTCAAATGAACACTATAATCTAGTCCGAAATTTTTTTCGTAGGGCAGAACGGAAGAGGACCAACATTTTAACCTCATATACAACTGGTTTAGATCAATAGTGTGCTTCCTCTCTTGCTTCAGTTCATATATTTCTATGTATGGAATACATCTTAATCATAAGCGGAACCCTTTTATATCTGCGAAGACTCAGATCATCACTTGCAGTGTCACAAACCTCATCACAACCAGTCTTGCATCTCTCAAATGCTCACTTTAATAGACCGGATAACAAGGCAAGTCACGTCTTTGTCTTTCTGATAACTTGAGCATTGCTTTTCGCTTCCTTAAAGTATTTAACATATATTCGGATACAGTTTCTATCAGTATCACCAATATTCTAGAGGGCAATCTTTAAGGAACTCCCCCTCTCAAAATCATTTATTTTCTATTTATTTACGTCCGCGTGTCGCTCCCTAAGGCGATTCCTCATTAACATCTTCTAAAATTATCTTCCGACAGTTTTCACTGCCCATATCTAATGATATTTAATACACGTAGTTCCCACACAAGCGTCTCTTCTCCTCGTTAACGTCATCTCTGCACTTCAACAAGTTCCCTGAATTTCTGCTTACTTTCTGCTGTAAATGGATTTGTAATGTAGAGGGCGTCCCATTCAAACCTCCCTGATTTCAAAGACCCAGGAAAAAAAAACAGTAGATACGACAATGAAAAATGCACCACATTGTAAAGCATCTCAAAGAATTTATTTATTTATCATCAATACACCTCTACATGTGAACCATTTGTAGCACGAAGAATATAGAGTCTATATTCAATTTCTTGCCTAGTTCTTTGTTACATTTCCTCTGTTATTGTTGCAATCGCAATACGATGTCGCAACGTAGGCATATCGTCCACTTTGGTCGCATACACGCGGTCCTTCACGAATCCTCACATGAAGAAATCAAGCGGCGTAATGTCGGGCGAACGTGGTGGCCACGCAGTGGGTCCTCCGCCTCCGATCGGGAAATTTCCTATACAGGAACTTGCGAACAGCCGTTGGCCAATGCGGCGGAGCTCCATCTTGCGTTGGGTTGTTTTGGGGGAAGAGACCAAACAGCGAGGTCATCGGTCTCATCGGGTTAGGGAAGGACGGAGAATGAAGTCGGCCGTGCCCTTTCAAAGGAACCATCCCGACATTTGCCTGGAGCGATTTAGGGAACTCATGGAAAACCTAAATCAGGATGGCCGGACGCGGGTTTGAGCCGTCGTCCTCCCGAATGCGAGTTCAGTGTGTTCCATCTTGTTGAAAAATGATGTTGGGTTGCAAGTCTTGTATCTGAGGGTACACAAACTGCTCCAATCCAACATGTCCAGATACAGTGACTCATTCATTGTTTGTTCCGCAAAGAAGAACGGTCCAACAATCCTGTCGTGCATTAGCCTTCGCCAGACGTTTAGTTTAGGGCTACCACGAACATGTTTAATGACAACGTGCGGATTTTGCGAACCCCAAATCCCAACATTATGCCTATTAATCCTTCCCGATAGATGAAAAGTTGCCTCATCTGAGAATAAACATCTTTCCAGGAAGCTGACATCCATATCAATACGCTGCAGCATATCCGCTGCAAATTGTTGTCGGCGTGGTTTGTCGTTCGGCGTCAGATGTTGCAGAATTTGCACTTTGTAAGCACACATACGAAGATGCTGATGAACTACACGATGCACTGTTGATCGAGGTACATCAAGTTGCCTAGGTGCCTGACGAATTGACTTACGTGGGCTTCTGAGAATCGTGTCTGATGTCCTCCACTGTCTGCTGAAACTCCGTAACGTGCACTGCCAGAATGTTTCAGAACACTCCCTGTTGCTAGAAACTTCATGTACCATTCCTTGATTGTTTTCACATCAGGTGGACACATTCATACACACGACGATAATTTCTTTGCACAGTAATCGGCGATTTTGTTTCTGCAAACCACATTACTCCTTGCGCGCGCTGCTGTGGATTCGCCATTTTCAATTCATGCGACCATGCTGCACTCTGGCGACGATACTTGGCACTTCTGATGCGGGAATATAAATTCTTTGAGATGCTCTACAATGTGGTGCATTTTTCATTGTCGAATCTACTATAGTTTCTCTCTCTTGGGTCCTTGACATCAGGGAGGTTTGAGTGGTACACCCTGTACTTTTTGTGTAATCACGTACAGTTTCCTTTGCTATATGAATATATTCCCGCCTGTTACTATCAACCCTCTCCTGGTCACTGCATCCAGTTTGCTAATTTTACATTTGTTTCCAGGAGACCTTTAACAATCAATTAGAAGAAAATTACATCATAAACAATAATCAAGGGGTCAAGCAAACATTTCAAGCAGTAATATTCTACATCTACATGGATACTTTGCAAATCACATTTAAGTGCCTGGCACAGGGTTCATCGAACCACCTTCACAATTCTCCATTATTTCAATCACGTATAGCGCGCGGAAAGAATGAACACCTATATCTATCCGTACGAGCACTGACTTACCTTATTTTATCGTGGTGATCGTTCCTCCCTACGTAGGTCGGTGTCAACAAAATATTTTCGCATTCTGAGGAGAAAGTTGGCGATTGGAATTTCGTGAGAAGATTCCGTCGCAACGAAAAACGTCTTTCTTTTAATGATTTCCAGCCCAAATCCTGTATCATTTCTGTGACACTCTCTCCCATATTTCGCGATAATACAAAACGTGCTTCCTTTCTTTGAACTTTTTCGATGTACTCCGTCAGTCCTACCTGGTAAGGATCCCACACCGCGCAGCAGTATTCTAAAAGAGGACGGACAAGCATAGTGTAGGCAGTCTCCTTAGTAGGTCTGTTGCATTTTCTAAATGTCCTGCCAATAAAACGCCGTCTTTGGTTAGCCTTTCTGTGTGTTCTTTCCAATTTAAATTGTTCGTAATTGTAATACCTAGGTAATCAGTTGAATTTACGGCTTTTAGATTAGACTGATTTACCGTGTAACCGAAGTTTAACGTCATGTGGATGACCTCACACGTTTCGTTATTTAGGGTCAACTGCCACTTTTCGCACCATTCAGATATTTTTTCTAAATCTTTTTGCAGTTTGTTTTGATCTTTTGATGACTTTATTAGTCGAAAAACGACAGCGTCATCTGCAAACAACCGAAGACGGCTGCTGAGATTGTCTCCCAAATCGTTTATATAGATAAGGAACAGCAAAGGGCCTATAACACTACCTTGGGGAACGCCAGAAATCACTTCTGTTTTACTCGATGACTATCCGTCAATTACTAAGAAATGTGACCTCTCTGACAGGAAATCTCTCAAATCCATTCATATAACTGAGACGATATTCCATAAGCACGCAATTTTACTACGAGCCGCTTGTGTGGTACAGTGTCGAAAGCCTTCCGGAAATCCAGGAATACGGAATCTATCTGAAATCCCTTGTCAATAGCACTCAGCACTTCACTTCATGTAATAAAGAGCTAGTTGTGTTTGATAGGAACGATATTTTCTAAACCCATGTTGACTGTGTGTCAATAGACCGTTTCCTTCGAGGTAATTCATAATGTTAGAACACAGTATATGTTCTAAAATCCTGCTGCATATCGACGTTAACGATATGGGCTGTAATTTAGTGGATTGCTCCTACTACCTTTCTTGAATATTGGTGTGACTTGTGCAACTTTCCAATCTTTGGGTACGGATCTTTCGTCGAACGAACGGTTGTATATGATTGTTAAGTATGGAGCTAATGCATCAGCATAATCCGAAAGGAACCTAATTGGTATACAGTCTGGACCGGGAGACTTGCTTTTGTTAAATGATTTAAGTTGCTTCACAACTCCGATGACTTCTAAGTTACTCTGTTGGCAGCTGTTCATGATTCCAATTCTGGAATATTTACTTTGTCTTCTTCGGTGAATGGGTTTCGGAAGTGTGAGTTTAGTTATTTTGCTTTGGCAGCACTGTCGTCGATAGCATTTCCAGCGCTATGGCGCAGAGAGGATACAGATTATGTCTTCCCGCTAATATACTTAAGCTACGACTAGAATTCTTTGTACTTTCTGCCAGGTTTCGAGACAAAGTTTCGTTGTGGAAATTATTATGAGCATCTCGTCCACGCTAAATTTCGAGCTTCTGCAAAAGGTCGCCAGTCTTGGAGATCTTGCGTTCATTTAAATATCGCATGCTTTTTTCGATGTTTCTGCACAGGTGTTATGACCCGTTTTGTGCACCAAGCGGGATCAGCTCCGTAGTTTGTTAATTTATTTGGTATAAATCTCTCAATTTTTGCTTATACTATTTCTCTGAAATCAAGCCACATTTGGTCTACACTTTCCTGGTTAATTTGGAAGTAGTGAAGATTCTCTCAGGAAGGAGTCATGTGAATTTTTATCTACTTTTTTAAATGGGTGTATTTTTCGTTTATTTTTGGAGGATTTGAGGTTTACACAATATTCAATTATCAGCCCTGGATTATTTGTTGCTAAGGGATCGAGTGTGATTTCAGAACAGTTTACTACTCGCGTGGACTCATGAACTAACTGCTAGAAATAATTATCGGAGAGTGCATTTAGCACAATTTCGGATGATGTTTTATACGTTCTTCGTTTAGTTTCGTGAAGCCGAACCGAATGGACATTGGACGATAGCGGGGATCGAACCCGAGTCACAGGCTGAGCAGCCTTGTGCGCTGTCGTCTACGCTGTAAGAACAATTAGCACTAATTGTATTCGGCAGGACGCTTGAATTTACGCACACACTGTCCTGATGGGCTAACTTTGATGCTAATAACTCGGAAACGGCGCAAGATTTCTAATTTTTCCTCAATTTCTCAGCACAACCAATCCTGCAACACTCTTACAAGCTTGTCAGACTGTTTCTGACCACCCTGTATATACTGTTAGATGTGTTTGTATGTATATATTTTCGGTAGCTAATAAATGTCCAGGTTTTGGCAAATTAACCATACAAAATTGAGTACGTCCGTTATGAAGCTTGCTTTGGCCATTAATAAACTTTATTATTGCTGGTAGCTTAATTCCGATACTATACCCGGACTTCCTGTACAATAAACCGCCGTTCAATGTTCGGTACAGGGCCACGCGAAATGATGTGTTAACGTTCTGTCTAGAATGAGCCCCTCGCCATTTGGCGGTGACGTCGCCTGACGTTCCGTTTCTTTCCGTTCACGTTTAGGGTGAATCGGCTTCAACATCCACTCCGCACGGAGCTAACTTACTCTATCTCTGCCGATTACGAAGGTGAGGTACGAATAGTATTGATTTCTTTAAAATTACTGAAACGGCAACAGCAAGGAGGAAAGCGCTGTTAAAAAACTGAATAGTCATTGCTATCCCAGACCGAAGTGGAAGGCCAAACCGCGCTTCTATGTTGCGGAAGATCTGCTGAAACCTCAACAGTGTGCAACGTTGAGCGTAGTATTTGCTAGAGAGGTACGACCCGGTAACAGTATTATTCTAGCAGTTCAGCGTTACACGCTGAGGTCACAGGGGACATAGGACACGACCCAGTACCGTATCTGATGTCCTTTTGCCCAGTATAGTGCACCAGGTCGACGTGGCATAGATTTCGCAAGTCGGTGGAACTCCCCTGCAGAGATACTTCCAAGGGAAACTCCCCCTCCCTCCCCCCCCCTCAGACTTAGAGGTAAGAGGGCATAGTGGACAGCCCGTCAAAAACTGAACACCGATTAAGCTTGAGAACAGGAAGGAGGTGTACTGAACTGTGAAAAAAAGCAAAATAGAAACAGCGAATAGTCCAAGCACAAGATGTGCAATATAGCCAAGCGGGTGAGCCGTGTTCAAACTTCTCTCGTGCCCTTGTCTTTTTTTTTCGCTCTTCGCTTTATTCAAATTTGTGTGTCGCGGTGTAACGTCCGTTCGCAATAGCGAGGTGTAAGGTAGGGAGCTACAATTACAGCTGATTCTGTACACTACTCTATTAGCAGCCGAAAGGAAGTTGCTTTGGAACGGGAACTGCAAGGTGACAAGTCAACCGAATCCTCCACCGGAAAACACGTCTGGTGTGTCACACACAGCGTTAGTGAAAGTATGTGTGTCATATGGTAGGAATCTCTCACCGCCGCACCTAATTCGTACGACTGGCAAGTGAATGAGAGATGCCTGCTTGCTCGGTATAGGTGTTGGCATGAATGTGATCACTCCCTAGGAAATGAAGAAAACATAATAGTTTGTCACATAAGCTGCAACGGAAGAAAGCAACAGTTTCACAATCACACAGTTTCTCTCTGCTCTGTCAAAATATATGTTTTTAAAGTTTCTGAATTTGCGCATCGTTTTGGAAGTCTGGACTCTTAAATTCCTTTGTTGTAACGTAGTTCATACCCGTTTATTCGTTGTTTTCATTTCTGTGAGATGTCTATAGGAGGACAACTGCCAAGACTACAGAAAGAGAATGAACATTTCAATGACCGGCCGGACAGTTCATAATGTTGTGGAAAAAAAGGGGGGGGGGGGGCGGGCACATGAGTTTCGAACACGGCTCGCAGGTTGAGCAGTTCAAGACTAGGATGGATCACTGTTAGAAGCTGCTCTTTATTACACATCTTGTTCTCCGACCGTTCACAGTTTCTATTTTGCTATTTTTTCACGTTCTTGTGTAAGTTTTTCCTATTTTCATGCTTGATCTGTGTTCAGTTTGTGACGGGCTGTCCTCTGGGCCCTCTTACCACTGAATCTGACTAAGGGGGGTGAGGGGGCGGGGGTGCGATGACTTTTCCTTGTGAGGCTCGCTGCCTCTATATCTGGCCATAATTTGTGCACTAACTGGCATGTTCGATGGGATTCCCGTAAATGTTCGATGGGATTCACGTCGCGCGATATGAGCGGCAAAATCATTCACTCTAATTCTCCAGAACGTTCTTCAAACCAATTGCGAGCGATGTCGCCCAGTGACATGGCGCATTGTCGTCCACAAAAATTCCATCTCTGTTTGGGAATGGCTGCAAATGGTCTCCAACTAGCCGAACATAACCATTTCCAATAAACCATCAGTCCTGTTAAACCAGATGACCCAGTCCATGCCATGTAAACACAGTCCACACCATTACGGAGCCACCACCAGCTTCCACACTGCCTTGTTGACCATTTGGGTCCATGGCTTCGTGGGGTCTGCGCCACATTCGAACCCTACAGTCAGCTCTTATCACCTGAATTATTCGGGACTCATCTGACCAGGCCACGATTGTCCAGTCGTCTAGGATCCAATCGATACAGTCCTGCACCCAGGAGAGGCGGTGTACGCGTTGCCGTGCTGTTGGCAAAGGCACTCGCCTCGCTCGTCTACTGCCACAGACCATTAACACTAAATTTCGTGGCACTGTCCCAACGGATACGTTGGACGTAGGTCTCAAGGGGATTTCTGCGGTTACTTCATGCGCTGTTGCTTTTCTGTTAGCAGTGACAACTCTAAGCAAACGCCGCTGCTCTCGATCGTTCAGTGAAGGTCTTCAGCCGCTGTGTTGTCCGTGGTTTTTGTGTTGTTGTTGTTGTTGTTGTTGTTGATCTTGTTGTTGTGGTCTTCAGTCCAGAGACTGGTTTGATGCAGCTCTCCATGCTACTCTACCCTGTGCAAGCTTCATCTCCCAGTACCTACTGCAACCTACATGCTTCTGAATCTGCTTGGTGTATTGATCTCTTGGTCTCCCTCTACGATTTTTACTCCCCACGCTGCTCTCCAATACTAAATTGGTGATCCCTAGATGCCTCAGAACATGTCCTACCAACCGATCCCTTCTTCTGGTCAAGTTGTGCCACAAACTCCTCTTCTCTCCAATTCTATTCAATACCTCCTCATTAGTTATGTGATCTACCCATCTAATCTTCAGCATTCTTCTGTAGCACCACATTTCGAAAGCTTCTATTCTCTTCTTGTCCAAACTGGTTATCGTCCATGTTTCACTTCCATACATGGCTACACTCCATACAAATACTTTCAGAAACGACTTCTTGACAATTAAATCTATACTCGATGTTAGCAAATTTCTCTTCTTCAGAAACGATTTCCTTGCCATTGCCAGTCTACATTTTATATCCTCTCTACATCGACCATCATCCGTTGTTGTACTCCCTAAATAGCAAAACTCCTTTACTACTTTAAGTGCCTCATTTCCTAATCTAATTCCCTCAGCATCACCTGATTTAATTCGACTACATTCCATTATCCTCGTTTTGCTTTTGTTGATGTTCATCTTATATGCTCCTCTCAAGACACTGTCCATTCCGTTGAGCTGCTCTTCCAGGTCCTTTGCTGTCTCACACAGAATTACAATGTCATCGGCGAACTTCAAAGTTTTTATTTCTTCTCCATGGATTTTAATTCCGACGCCGAATTTTTCTTTTGTTTCCTTTACTGCTTGCGCAATTTGGTAATGACTGAAATTTGGTATTCTCGGCACCCTCTTGACACTGCATCTCGGAATATTGAATTCACTAACGATTTCCGAAACAGGATGTCCCACTAGAAATCCGCGTTCAGGGTCGTTAATTTCCATCGTGCGCCATATGACGCCGGAAAGCTTTTCACACGAATCACGTGAGTACAAACGACAGCTCCGCCGCTGCACTGGCCTTTTACACCCTGTCCACGCTATGCTACCGGCATCTGTATATCAGCAGACCGCTACCCCACGGCTCTCGCCTCACTGTGTATCGCCCACCCCCAGCGCTAGCAAGTCGCAAGCGCCGCGCCGCAGCTGCTGCAAGGCTTGGCGCGACGGTCTGCCGGCTGACCCAGTGACCCGGCGAGCGGCCCTCACAGCGCGCAGCCCACGTCTCTCGCCGCCGGCCGGCCGGCCGGCCGACCGACCGCAATCACACGGCACACACAGTAGCGCACTTCCCCCCCCCCCCTCCCCCCTCCCCACCAAAGCGTGTCCGCCAGCTGCAACGGCAGCACATCGAGTCAAACTAGTGCATCTGCGGGTCACACAATCGCCAAGCTCGTCGGTCAGGAAGGCATCTGACCCAGACGGTATCAAAAATGGTTCAAATGGCTCTGAGCACTATGGGACTTAACAGCTGAGGTCATCAGTCCCCTAGAACTTAGAACTACTTAAACCTAACTAACCTAAGGACGTCACACACATCCATGCCCGAGGCAGGATTCGAACCTGCGACCGTAGCCGTCGCACGGCTCCAGACTGTAGCGCCTAGAACCGCTCGGCCACAACGGCCGGCCAGACGGTATCCCCGTAAGATTTTACGTTGACTACGCTACAAACGTAGCACCATTCTTATCCTTCATCTGTCAGAGATCATTGGAACAGCGGAAAGTTCCACGGGACTGGAAGAAGGTCCAGGTCATAGCAATCTATAAAAAGGATGCACATAATCATCAGCCAATTTCATTGACATCGATTTGCTGTAGAATCATGGGACATATTGTGTGTTCAGACATAATGACCTTCCTAGACTCTGAGAACTCAAGTGCAGAAACCAGCACGGTTTTAGGAAACAGCGGTCATGCGGGACACAAATCTTTGTGCGTGATACACAACAGGATCTAGATACCGGCTCCCAGGTTGATGCCATATTTCTCGACTTACGAAAGGCGTTCGGCTCAGTTCCGCACCGTCGCTTTCTACAAAAAGTGCGCGCTTACTGTCTATTCGATGACATATTCGGATGGATAGAAAGTTTTCTCACAGACAGGGAGCAGTATGTCGTCCTAAACGGGATGATTTCAAAAAGAAACAAGCGTAATTTCAGGTGTGCCCCAGGGCAGCGTGATGGGTCTTCTGCTTTTTACGATTCACATAAACGATCTGGTTGATGGTACTGACAGCGGCCTTCGACTGTTTGCCGATGATGCTCTAGTCTACAGCAAACTAGTATCACACGAAAGTTGTTAACACATCAATGAGGATTTGCAGAAAATAAATGCGTGGTGTAATAACTGGTAGTTATCTCTGAATATTAATAAGTGTAACCTACTGCGTATAACAAGGCCAAAATCCCCATTAGTGTACGAGTACAAAATAAATGCCCAGTCTTTGGATACGGTAACGTCCGTCAAGTATCTGGGTGTGACTATTCGAAATGATCTCAAATGGAATGATCAGATTACACAAGTAACGGGTAAGACGAACTCTAGATTGCGGTTTATTGGTAGAATCCTGAAGCGATGCAGTCCTTCACAAAGGAAATAGCTTACAATACGTTAGTTCGTCCAGTCTTGGAGTATTGTTTGTCTGTATTGGATCCTTACCAGTTGGGTCTGATTCAAGAGATTGAGAAGGTCCAAAGAAGAGCGGCAAGATTCGTGACTGGTAAATTTAGCCATCGCGAGAGCGTTACAAATCTCATAGAAAGTTTGAAGTGGGAGACACTTGCAGATACACGACGCGCTGAACGGAAGTGGCTGCTCACTAAATTCCGAAATCCGATCTTCACCGAGGATGTAGAGCATATATTATTACCACCAACTTTCAAATCGCGCAATGATCACCATGCAAAGATAAGGGAAATTAGAACTCGTACTGAGGCGTTCAGACAGTCGTTTTTCCCTCCCGCGATCCGCGAGTGGAGCAGAGAGGGGGAAATATGACTTTGGCGCGAATTGTGCCCTCCTCCACACATCGCTTGGTCGCCAGGGGAGTATATACGTAGAGGTAGGTCTCAGCCTCAGATATAGGCCAGCTGTTTACGAGCTGAAGAAATGGCTAAACAATATATCAAAATAGTAACCATTCTTCGGTCTTCACATGACAGTAATCCAGTCAGCACCTTACAGGCCACTTCAATAGTCCGGGGATTAGTTTCTTAAATAGGGTGAAACAGTAAGGAAGGTTAGGGTTTTATGCCAATTCGGCTGCGAGGTCTTCCTAGATAGATTGAGGGAGGATCGGCAATGAAATCGGTTTTGTCCTTTTCAAAAGAACCATTCCGCCTTTTGCCTTACACGGTTTAGGGTAATCGAGGAATATTTAAATCTGAATGATCGGACGGGAATATAAATCGTCGCCCTACCGATTTCGAATCTGTGTTTTAACAACCAGGAAACCTCCGATTCTTTAAAGCATCCAACTCTCATGTATAAAACATCTTCACGCGTCTGATTACAAATGATCTCCTCTGCTACATATCTAGGATTGAGCAGGAAAGATCTGAAATTCTGCTTAAAGTTGCGACTTGGCGGTGGCTTGACCGTCAAGGAGCAACCGCAGTCTCCAAGAATGAAAACGAAAGACAAGACGGTTTTGTCACAAATGAAATACACTCCTGGAAATTGAAATAAGAACACCGTGAATTCATTGTCCCAGGAAGGGGAAACTTTATTGACACATTCCTGGGGTCAGATACAGCACATGATCACACTGACAGAACCACAGGCACATAGACACAGGCAACAGAGCATGCACAATGTCGGCACTAGTACAGTGTATATCCACCTTTCGCAGCAATGCAGGCTGCTATTCTCCCATGGAGACGATCGTAGAGATGCTGGATGTAGTCTTGTGGAACGGCTTGCCATGCCATTTCCACCTGGCGCCTCAGTTGGACCAGCGTTCGTGCTGGACGTGCAGACCGCGTGAGACGACGCTTCATCCAGTCCCAAACATGCTCAATGGGGGACAGATCCGGAGATCTTGCTGGCCAGGGTAGTTGACTTACACCTTCTAGAGCACGTTGGGTGGCACGGGATACATGCGGACGTGCATTGTCCTGTTGGAACAGCAAGTTCCCTTGCCGGTCTAGGAATGGTAGAACGATGGGTTCGATGACGGTTTGGATGTACCGTGCACTATTCAGTGTCCCCTCGACGATCACCAGTGGTGTACGGCCAGTGTAGGAGATCGCTCCCCACACCATGATGCCGGGTGTTGGCCCTGTGTGCCTCGGTCGTATGCAGTCCTGATTGTGGCGCTCACCTGCACGGCGCCAAACACGCATACGACCATCATTGGCACCAAGGCAGAAGCGACTCACATCGCTGAAGACGACACGTCTCCATTCGTCCCTCCATTCACGCCTGTCGCGACACCACTGGAGGCGGGCTGCACGATGTTGGGGCGTGAGCGGAAGACGGCCTAACGGTGTGCGGGACCGTAGCCCAGCTTCATGGAGACGGTTGCGAATGGTCCTCGCCGATACTCCAGGAGCAACAGTGTCCCTAATTTGCTGGGAAGTGGCGGTGCGGTCCCCTACGGCACTGCGTAGGATCCTACGGTCTTGGCGTGCATCCGTGCGTCGCTGCGGTCCGGTCCCAGGTCGACGGGCACGTGCACCTTCCGGGCACTGGCGACAACATCGATGTACTGTGGAGACCTCACGCCCCACGTGTTGAGCAATTCGGCGGTACGTCCACCCGGCCTCCCGCATGCCCACTATACGCCCTCGCTCAAAGTCCGTCAACTGCACATACGGTTCACGTCCACGCTGTCGCGGCATGCTACCAGTGCTAAAGACTGCGATGGAGCTCCGTATGCCACGGCAAACTGGCTGACACTGACGGCGGCGGTGCACAAATGCTGCGCAGCTAGCGCCATTCGACGGCCAACACCGCGGTTCCTGGTGTGTCCGCTGTGCCGTGCGTGTGATCATTGCGTGTACAGCCCTCTCGCAGTGTCCGGAGCAAGTATGGTGGGTCTGACACACCGGTGTCAATGTGTTCTTTTTTCCATTTCCAGGAGTGTATATTGTAATCTTGATTGTCATATTGAGACTTCGCGGCGCGTTCTATTCAAATTCACGAGTCACTCTTATGATCTGTACACCCGTTCAGGAAAATATGTGTTTGTAAATGGAAGGTAGTGGACGTGCTTTTTGGTGGTAGATGTTACCGTCTCTTGCTCCAGTAACAGCTGCAGAACGTGAAAAAGTCGAGCCTTTTCTCGGCTACTCACGGGATTTCAGAGGCAATAATTAGCAGAACGTCTACTTCAAGAGAATCAACTACGGCAACCGGGTAAATAGTAATAGTAGATACGTCTAATGTTACATCGGGTGCAAGATCTCATGAAATGTTTTGACTCAGCTTCAACTACTAGGAGCCAGCCAGCAGCTACATAAAACGTTAAAGTAACAAATAATAAAATATTCAATTCCCTCTGCCCTATTCCAAGCCTGTTGGAATATTTGGCTGAGTATATATATATATATATATATATATATATATATATATATATATATATATATATATATATATCGACGGGAGTCCCTAGTCACACATTTGTTTACCAACGACTCGGCACAAGGACAAAAGCTAACAAGCATATAACTTATTAGGTGTAAATGTGAAGCTAATTTATCAAAATGAACACTATTAGTAGAGATGTAATGTATTACATGCAGTGGTACAGAGATTAAAAAAGGCCTTATTATTAGGTTCTAGTAAAGAACTCATCTATACGAAAGACTATATATATATATATAAAGGCGTGCTCAAACTTAATCGTGATACGCTTGTGGAACTGCCGGTGAAACTAAGTATAGCAGTTTGGGCATTTTCTTAATGCAATAAAGCTCTCAGGAAAGTATCGAGGGAACAGTTACTTTAGCCACTACGGCTTCCCCGAGAAAGTGGTTGCTTTTATATAAAGTAACCGGAATCGCCGAAGTTTGTACGGCGCTAACGCCTGAACCACTTCTTCCCAGGACACTGTTAGCTACGCCATTTACGCTGCCACGTAGATAGTCCCTGTCAATTCTAATTTCCTGATTCGCCGCTTAACGCGAACACACGTACGCGTCACACTGATAGCAGTGCTACAGCACGTAATCTAGAGTGACTCATCCCAGAACGTGTCGCTTATCGAGTTTTATCTCCATAACTCTTGATAAAAATGAATGCCTGCGGCGGCCGAGTTCTGGACGGGGTATTTTGACACAGACCGTCTTAGACCACCACCTTCCTACTGTTATCCAGTTTTCCAAAATCTGAACGTCACAAGATTTTACTCATCTGGGATCTGGCACGTTTTTCCGTAGCAGGATGCTTTTGCTGATGACAATGTCACCTCAATAACAAGGAAAGAACTTTGTGTGCGCCACACTTCTGTGAATCGTGTAAACCGTTGGTTTTCCTGTTTTATCTGCGGTATGCTCAGTTTATGAGACATAATAAGAAAACTGTCCAGCAATTGACAAAAATGAGCGTAGGGAAAGCACATAAGCTGCTCATTATACCTAACCAACGAGGCGTCTATCTGAACAGGGCACACTTTCCGCTCCCACGAGCTACTGCTCCATACACTAATTTCTGTAAACTTGATGCCAGACAAGCAGCATCAATACTTTGTAATAAACAAGAGATCAAATGGACAAATACATGTATGTTGTTATCGTCGATGTAAAACAGGAATTTGTATGCAGAATGAAATTATTCAAGTCTACTAATGTAGCTTCAGCGATAGCAAGGAAATACTCTATTAGAAAAGTTCCAGGACATGCTTTCTTTTAATTTCTGACTTTGCAATATTAAAAGGGAACGAGTAATATTTTTTATGTTAACTGGTATGTATGTGTACTTGAAATAACCTTGGGAATGCTTCCGCGAAAATTCACCATGTGCCAGAGCTGTGCTTAGAAACACATTGTTTCGATTCTTGGTGCATTGGTAAGATGACACAGTGGTTGCTGATAGTGAGCAAAGAGGAAACATTAACTTCTGCATTATGATCGAGAAAACCCCTAGAGAAACGAACAATTATTACGCAAGCATATCCAGGCGAGGCACTTTCACGAAGTCGTGTTTTAGCATGGCACAAAAAGTTTCCTGAATGCAGAAATTCAGTGCAAGACGATCCCAACGCTGGTTGACCGTAAGGCAGTTATTGCAAGAATACCGTCATGTAACTGTGCGTGAGATATCAGAAGAACTTAATTTGAATCGTGGTGTGTGTCATAAGATTTTACGCGAAGATTTAGGGAAACGGAAACTTAACGCAAAACTTATCCCTCACACACTAACAGACGAACAGAAAGAGCAAAGACGAATAATTTCTGCTGAACTACTGGATAGAGTCAGGCGTGATGCCCATTTCTTTCAAAGATTATTGCTGGGGATGAAGTTTGGTGCTACCGGTACGACCCCTCACACGAAGCATGTAGGTGCTGAATGGCGACGTCCTGGACCGCCAGCCTCGAAATAATTCAAACGACAACCTTCGAGAACAAAGACGATGTTCATCGCATTCTTTGGTAATAAAGTATGATCCTCCAGGTCAAACAATGAACAAAACTCTTTACATCGAAGTCTTGAAACGTTTGCGACAAGCGACTCGACGACGCCGCCCTAATTTCTGGCGTTCTCAGGACTCGTTCTTACTACATGACAAAGCATTATCTGTTAACGAGTATCTAGTCAGACATTCTGTTATTACTATATTCGCCCGACCTCTCGCCTTGCAATTTTTTCTTGTTACGGCGAGTGAAAAGGCGGCTGAAAGGAAAGGTTCATCAAGATATCGCAGACATCCAACGGGCTGTGACGAAAGAGATTACAAGCAACGCAGTTGAAAATTTCCCTGCTTGCTTTCAATACCTCCAAAAACGTTGGCAACTTGGTGTAGATAACCAAGGGGACAGCTTCGATTGGAGCTAGGATCATTACTTCGTAAGCGCAACTTTATACACTTTTTTAAAAAAACTGTCCTGGAAGTTTTTTGAAAAGGGAGTATTTCGAACTCTAGCAATGGACGCTCCACTGTAACAAAACGTTTCACCGTATAAGGAAGACCCCAGTTATGTATTTTCAAATTCATACCTATTGTATAAAAATTGCCACAGATGACGTTAAAGCATTCATCGACAGCACTTAACAGGTTTTTTCCCTCGCGAATCCTTTTAATTTCAACATCTAAAAAAGAGCTTATTAAAACATTTGAAAAATAAATTCCATGGAAATCTCAAGTACGTTTCACAGTTTAATTTGATACATACGATGCTCATTTTTACAGCAACGTCGCACAGTAGTAACTAGGTACAGCCACAAAAAGAAATAAGTAACGGTTTCGTATACAGTATAATTCCACCGCACAGCATTGAAATTTCAGCTTTCACCTTCTTCAAACAAGTAATTTCTTAAGTTACCAGAATATATGGTAAGTACGGGTCAGAATTACGGACGTTCATTGTTAATATAGTTTTTGCCTCCAATATCTTTCGCAGCTAGGAGGATCGAGTCCTCCCTTGGGCATTGATGTTTGTGTTTGTCTTTAGAATAATGTAGGTTAAGTAGTGAGTAAGCTTAGGGACTGACGACCTTAGCAGTTAAGTCTCATAAGATTTCGCACACATTTGAACATTTTATTTTTCGCAACCCCCCACCCCCTCCCCCAATTTAACGCGGGCAATAGCGAAAATCTGAACAGTTCTTTTACTCTGTGCAATGTATTTCGAGCGATGATTTATGTGACAAGATGAAACTGGCTGGTTAGACTGACGAGGAGAACACGCAAAGTTTCTGGGAAACTTCGATAAGAGGAAGAGGAGTCAAAATAACGCATCACGCATTTCAGTCTCAGCTTATCCGCTGATAGACGACCGTTTCTGAGAAAACAACTGTCAAAGTTTTCTAAGTAATTATGATGCCCTTTAGCGCGCGATAACTTCGGCCCAACTGGTAGCACAGCTGCTAGCGTCGCGACCTCGGACTTGCGTCCTCGTTTCGAAACCTGACTACTGCTTTAATTTGTTGTCTATTTATATACTCATGTCCTTAGAAGATTACTGCAGTGTGTTTCTTGTCAAGATAGGGGCTACAAGGGCGTTATATATCTTGTCATATTACAAATGGGTTTCACAAAAATGGTTCAAACGGCTCTGAGCACTATGGCATTTAACTTCTGAGGTCATCAGTCCCCTAGAACTTCGAACTACTTAAACCTAACTAACCTAAGTACATCACACACAACCAGGCCCGAGGCAGGATTCGAACCTGCGACCGTAGCGGTCGCGCGGTTCCAGACTGTAGCGCCTAGAACCGCTCGGCCACCCCAGTCGGCTGGGTTTCACAATAAGTGTCAAATTGATTATGTAATATGCGTGCTATTTTCATGATTTACAGACTTTTTAAATTCTAACATTCTTATGTAAGGCAAAGGTCCCGAGTTCGAGTCTCGGTCGGGCACGCAGTTTTAATCTGCCAGGAAGTTTCATTCTTATGTTTCATTCTTACAGTAGTTCTTAATTCAGACATTTTATTCTTATGTTCATTTTTCAGGAATGATGTGGTGCATTCCCTTGAATGATACCAATCGTAAACATTCAAAACACAGATACTGGGAACACGGCGAGCCTCGCACGAGGGCAAGTTTGCCACAGCGACATTTCTTCGTTCGAATCTCACTCGCGAAAGAAACGTCTGCAGCCGCCGAGCCGAGAGGACGCGCAGCAGAAGCACATGGGCAATAACTGTAAATTAATTTAGTCTTTGTTTTTTGTTCACGTGCTTCTCCATAGAAGTGAACTGTACGTGTGTATTTTACTGTGTGGACTAGCGGTTAGAAAATTAATCTTAGTTTGTTTTTGCGTAAGTCTTGTGAATATCCTTGGGTAGGACGGCTTGCTGGTATAAATTTGCTGTGTAGAGAAATTTATTTCTGTTTAATAGCTTGCGGTCTCAGAGGTCAGTGAGATATCTGCACACCACCTTTAAGTGCTACTTTATTCTTTTTTGGTACATTTTTTTTGAAACTCAGTAGCGCCATTTGAGACCCTATATATATTTTATACACAGTACGATAAGGCTAGGAACTGTGCTTGTTGTAAGCGGACACAAGGAGAGTTGGCTGCTGGAAGCTGCGTGGGCTACCGTCGGCAAGCTTCTGGCTAATGCTCGAGGTTCTGGTGATGTCGGGGCGCCAGTGACGAGACCCGCGACACCTTTGGTGTCACTGGAATCCCCTGGTGGCCCTGACGTCACTGCGGCTTCCGACCGGTCCGTCCTCACTCCACAGTGGGTGGCAGACAGTGGTGGGTTCGCGCGTCACTGGGCGGAAGGGGTAAGACGGGGTAGGCCGTGCGCCTGGCTCCCTACGTCTTAGCAACAGTGTTGTTGATAAATCTGAGCCGGCACGGGATGCCTCTCCTGTTAGGACAGCGGCCGATTTTCCTGCGCAGTCTGGACAAGCAAAGGGGGTGGGTATGCTAGTCACTGGGAGCTCCAATGTTAGGCGGCTGATGGAGCCCATCAGGGAGATAGCAGGCAAAGCGGGAAAGAATTCCAGTGTGCATTCGGTATGTTTGCCGGGAGGTCTCATCCGTGATGTGGAGGAGGCCCTGCCGGCGGCTATCGAGCGCACTGTGTGCAACCGGCTGCATGTAGTTTGGCACATGTCGGCACGAATGACGCCTGCCGCTTGGGTTCTGACGCCATACTCGGCTCCTTTCGGCGACTGGCTGATTTGGTGAAGGCAACTAACAACGCATACGGAGTGCAGGCTAAGCTGTCTATTTGTGGCATCGAGCCCAGGGTTGATCGCGGTCCTCTGGCTTGGAGCAGAGTGGAAGGTCTAAACCAGAGGCTCAGACCGCTCTACGACGGTATCGGATGAGTTTCTCGACCTCCGCTATCGGGTGCAGAATTGTAGCATTCCCCTTAATAGGTCAGGCGTGCACTACACGCAGGAAGCGGCTACTACGGTAGCGGAGTATGTGTGGCGTGCACATGAGACTTATTTTAGATTAGAGGACCCCTCCATTGGGAGCAAACACGGTTTGCCTGTTAAATCAGCCACAGCGACCTCAGGGAATCTTGGTGCTGACAGATCAGAGATAGAGAAGATTAATATGATTTTAGTAAACTGCAGGACCATCCAAGGAAAGGTAACAAAATCAGTATTGCTTATTGAAGATTATAATGCACAGATAGTACAGGGAACAGAAAACTGGTTGAGGTCAGACATCAATGACAACGCGATACAAAGTTCAGATGGTTCAAATTGCTCTGAGCACTATGGGACATAACATCTGAGATCATCAGTCCCCTAGACTTAGAACTACTTAAACCTAAATAACCTAAGGACATCACACACATCCATGCCCGATGCAGGATTCGAACCTGCGACCGTAGCAGCCGCATGGTTTTCGACTGAAGCGCCTAGAACCGCTCGGCCACTCCAAAGTTCAGACTGGAATGTCTATCGTAAGGATAGGTTAGTCGCCAATGGTGTCGGCGTGTTTATTGCACTAAAAAATTCGATAAAATCTAGAGAGGTTATCACGGATTCCGAATGTGAATTAATCTAGGTGAATGAGTATCAAAGAACGGTCAAAAATGGTGATCGGATGCTTTTATAGACCACCTGGGTCAAGATCTGTAGATGTAGAGGGCTTCAGACAGATTGCAGAATATCATTAGTAATTTTCCTGATCATGCCGCTGTAATAGGAGTGACTTCAACTTGCCAGGTATAGATTGGCAGTGTTGTGCCATCAAAACGTGCCAGAGACAGGGAATCGTGTGGCATTTTTCAGGATGGCTTGTCCGAAAATTACCTTCAGCAGATAGAGAACCAACTCTTGGGGGTACCTTCTTAGACCTCCTGGCAACAAACAGACCTGAAGTTATCGAACCATTTAACGTTGAGGAAAGTATCAGTGATCATAAGGCTGTGACAGTATGTATGACGACGGGTCCTACAAGGACTGTTAGGAAAGTACGAAGATATATTTGCTCAGAAAGGGTGACAGGATACAAATATCAGAATATCACAGCAGTCAGCATCAACTATTCGGTGATGGGGATGAAGATGTGGAGAACAAATGGAAAAAAAATTGAAAAGCATCATTCAGCATGCCCTAGACAAGTATCTTCCGAGTAAGGTTTTAAGGGACAAGAAAGATCCGCCATGGTTTAATAGCAGTGTTAGAAAAGCGCTACGTAAACAAAGAGCACTTCAACTCAGATTAATGAGAAGTAAAAACCTAAGTGATAAACAAAAGCTGAACGAAGCGAAAATGAGCGTAAGGAGACCAATGAGAGAAGTGTTCAATGATTTTGAAAGTAAGACGTTGTCAACCGACCTGAGCAAAAACCCTAAGGGATTTTGGTCGTACGTAAAATCAGAAGTGGATCAAAATCATCTATCCATTCTTTCAGCGACCACACCGGCACCGAAACGGAAGATGACAGAGAGGAGGCCGAAATACTGAATTCGGTCTTCCGAAGTTGTTTCACCGCGGAAGATCGTTAATACTGTCCCTCCTTTCAATCGTCGTGCGCACGTCGAGATGGCAGATATTGAGATAACCGATCGTGGAACTTAAAAGCAGCTACAACCGCTTAGTAGTGGAAAGGCTTCAGGACCAGATGAGATACCTATAAGATTCTATAAAGATTATGCGAAAGAACTTGCTCCCCTTCTAGCAGTAATTTATCGTAGAACGAAAGGTACCTAACGACTGGAAAAAAGCGCAGGCCATTCCCGTTTTTAAGAAAGGCAGTAAGGCAGATCCACACAATTATAGACCTAGTCGTTGACGTCAATCTGTTGTATAATTCTGGAACATGTTTTATGTTCCAGAATTATGACGTTCTTGGAAAATGAACAGCTCCTCTGTAAAAATAAACATGGATCACGCAAACAGAGATTCTGCGAAACTCAGCTCGATCTGTTCCTCCATGAGATCCACAGCGCAGTGGACCACGGCGCTCAGTTTGATGCCGTGCTCCTTGATTTCAGTAAGGCATTTGACACCGTCCCGCACTGCCGTTTAATGAGAAAAATATGAGCTTACAGAGTATCGGAGCAGATTTGCGACTGGATTGAAGACTTTCTTGCAAACAGAACTCAACACGTCGCTCTTAACGGAACTAAATCGACACATGGTAATATCCGCAGTACCACATGGAAGTGTGATAGGACCGTTACTGTTCATAATATATATTTAAATGATCTAGTAGAAAGCGTCAGATGCTCTTTAAGGCTATTCGCAGATGATGCAGTTGTCTATAGCAAGGTAGGTTGGTTGGTTTGTGGGATTAAAGGGACCAGACTGCAACGGTCATCAGTCCCTTAGTCCAAAAAATTAAAACCACCCAAAGAGAATAAAAACGAACAGCAGGAAAGACGTCAGACGACACGGGACAAGAAATACGCCGACAGAGATCAGACAAAACAAATTAAAATCACACAGAGTGTGACGGTGGTTGGCCGACCATAGAGAGAAAAAAAAGGAAAAGCCAACCACCGAGAACACATTAAAAACTCAGTTTAAAATCGGAGGCCAAAAGCCAGAATCAACACTAAAAAACAGAAACACTCAGATTAAATGATAAAAAAAACCCTGCCCGAATAAAACGTAAAACTAAGCTAGCCATAGCAGGGTCATCAGTTAAAAGGGCAGGGAGCGTGTCAGGCAGTGCGAACGTCTGCCTGAGCACAGCTAAAAGCGGACACTCCAGGAAAATGTGGACCACAGAGAAAATGGAGCCGCAGCGACATAGAGGTGGGTCCTCACGGCGCAATAAGTGGCCGTGGGTCATCCTTGTGTGCCTAATGCGCAGTCGGCATAGGACGACAGACTCCTTGCGAGAGACGCGCAAGGGGGAGTGCCACACAGTCGTCGTCTCCTTGACGGCACGGAGTTTGTTACGGGTGGTCAGACCGCGCCATTCAGCATCCCAGAGCGAGATAACTTTGTGGCGTAAGACCGCCCTCAAATCAGTCTCCGGAAGGCCAATGTCTAGAGTGGGTTCACTGGTGGACTGTTCGGCCAGGCGGTCAACACGTTCATTGCCCGGGATACCGACATGACCGGGGGTCCACACAAAGACCACAGAGCGGCCGCAACGGGCAAGAGTATGCAGGGACTCATGGATAGCCATCACCAGACGAGAACGAGGGAAACACTGGTCGAGAGCTCGTAAACCGCTCAGGGAATCGCTACAGATAACGAAGGACTCACCTGAGCAGGAGCGGATATAGTCTAGGGCACGAAAGATGGCAACCAGCTCAGCAGTGTAAACGCTGCAGCCATCCTGCAAGGAACGTTGTTCGGAATGGTCCCCTAGAGTTAGCGCATACCCGACACGACCAGCAACCATCGAACCGTCAGTGTAAACAATGCCAGAGCCCTGATACGTGGCCAGGATGGAATAAAAGCGGCGGCGGAAGGACTCTGGAGGGACGGAGTCCTTCGGGCCCAGTGCCAAGTCGAGCCGAAGGCAAGGGCGAGGAACACAGCAAGGTGTAGGAAAGCCAGAAGGTAGTAAGAATTTGCACAACGACATGCAGAGAATTGATGAATGGTGCAGGCTCTGGCGGTTGACCCTGGACGTAAATAAAAACATAATAATAATAAACATACTGCGCATACATAGGAAAAGAAATCCACTACTGTACAGCTACACTACTGATGACAAACAGCTGGAGACAGCATCTGGCGTAAAATATATAGGCGTAGTTATCTACAGCGACCTTAAGTGGAATGACCATATGAAACAGACAGTGGGAAAAGCAGACAACTCAGATTCATCGGATGAATCTCAAGGAAATGTGACTCATCCACGAAAGAAGTGGCTTATAAGGCGCTTGTTCGCCCGATTCTTCAGTATTGTTCGTCTATCTGGAATCCCTATCAGGTAGGACTGATAGAGAGAGAAGATCCAACGAAGAGCGGCGCGTTTCGTCACGAGATCTTTTAGCTGGCGAGAGAGCGTTACGGAGATGCTACACAAACTCCACTGGCAGAGGCTACAAGAGAGACGTTGTGCATCACGAAGTGATTTACTATTGAAATTTCGGGACAGCACTTTTCAGGAGTCGGACAACGTATTACTTCAACCACACACATCTCGCGTATTGACCACGACGAGAAAATTCGAGAAATTTGGGCCAATACAGAGGCTTACCGACAATAATTATTCCTGCGCACTATTCGCAAGTGGAATAGGATTGGAGGGATCAGATAATGGTACCGAAAGTAACCTCCGCCACACTATCCGGTGGCTTGCGGGGCATGATGTCGATGTTACCAGTGCTGAAGATTTCACGCGTTCGCAACAATATCACGGAAAAATCAAGCGTAACGGAGCACTTTTCCGAAAACTGGCGCTTGCGACTGATTGTTAATCAAGACACACTACAAGAATTCCACCGAAACAAATTTCAATTTTTTTCCAATCATTTATTGTTTTTTAATTCATTCTTCATACATGCAATTAGTACGCGACTAGGGACAACGTTACTTCAGTATACATTGGGAAACATGCGTGTAATAATGTTCCACGAACATGAGCAGATAAATGACTGGGAAACATTCGTGTAGTAATGTTCCACGAACATGAGTAGATAAATGACAAACAAGAATAATAAAATAATAGTCGAGTTTGGAGCACGGGCCAAAAAGCCGCGACGCAAGCCACTGTGCCACTGCTTCAGTTGAACTATTTCCCTCCGTAAAAGGCAGATAAAGTACTTCGGAAAATGACCGTCGTTTTCTCAGGAACGGTCGGGTATTCGCGGATAAGCCGAGGCGCGTGTTTGCTTATTTTGCCTCCTCTTCCACTGAGCAATGTTTCGGAGAAATAGTGTTACGCACTTGCCATGTTGTTCTTGTCAGATTCGAACCCAGACCTCTGCCTTTCGTGGGTAGTGTCCTACCAACACCTCGCGGAAATTAGAGGGTCCCGTGACAACACTGCTGGCCATTAAAATTGCTACACCAAGAAGAAATGCAATGATAAACGGGTATTCATTGGACAAATGTATTATACTAGAACTGACATGTGATTACATTTTGACGCAATTTGGGTGCATCGATTGTGAGAAATCAGTACCCAGAACAACCATCTCTGGCCGTAATAACGGCCTCAATACGCCTGGGCATTGAGTCAAACAGAGCTTGGATGGCGTATACAGGTACAGCTGCCCATGCAGCTTCAACACTATGCCACAGTTCATCAAGAGTAGCGACTGGCGTATTGTGACGAGCCAGTTGCTCGGCCACCATTGACCAGACGATTTCAATTGGTGAGAGATCTGGAGAATGGACTGGCCAGGGCAGCAGCCGAACATTTTCTGTATACACAAACGTCGTGCATTATCCTGCTGAAATGTAGGGTTTCAGCAGGGATCAAATGAAGGGTAGAGCCACGGGTCGTAACACATCTGAAATGCAACGTCCAATGTTCAAAGTGCCATCAATGCGAACAAGAGGTGACCGAGACGTGGAACCATCACGCCGGGTGATACGCCAGTATGGCGATAACGAATACACGCTTCCAATGTGCGTTCACCGCGATGTCGCCAAACACGGATGCGGCCATCATGATGCTGTAAACACAACCTGGATTCAACAGAAAAAATGACGTTTTCCCATTCGCGCACCCAGGTTCGTCGTTGGGTACACCATCGCAGGCACTTCTGTAGGTGATGCGGCGTCAAGGGTAACCACAGCCACCGTCTCCGAGCTGATAGTCCATGCTGCTGCAAACGTCGTCGAACTGTGCGTGCAGATGGTTGTTGTCTTGCAAAGGTCCCCACCAGTTGACTCAGGGATCTAGATGTGGCTTCACGATCCGTTACAGCCATGCCGTAAGATGCCTGTCATGTCGACTGCTAGTGATACGAGGCCGTTGGGATCCAGCGCGGCGTTCCGTATTACCCTCCTGAACCCACCGATCCCCATATTCTGCTAGCAGTCATTGGATATCGACCAAAGCGAGCAGCAATGTCGCGATACGATAAACCGCAATCGCGACAGGCTACGATCCGACCTTATATCAAAGTCTGAAACGTGATGGTACGCATTTCTCCTCCTTACACGAGGCATCACAACAACGTTTCACCAGGCATCGCCGGTCAACTGCTGTTTGTGTATGAGAAATCGGTTGGAAAGTTTCCTCATGTCAGCACGTTGTAGGTGTCGCCGCCGGTGCCAACCTTGTGTGAATCCTCTCAAAAGCTAATCATTTGCATATCACAGCGTCTTCTTCCTGTCCGTTAAATTTCGCGTCTGTAGCACGTCGTCTTCGTGGTGTAGCAATTTTAATGGCCAGTAGTGTAGTAGAGGCTTAGAATCGGTCCGTGAAGCGTGCCCATTAAAGCGTTTCTCGGCGCACATTGCGGACGAAAGATAAGGACTATAGTTCAAATGCTAGCCCCGCATTGACTTTTAACGTGTCACATTGATTTTTGAAATAAATAAACACGATGGTTATTGTGATTTTTCAATTTCTCCAGGGGTATTTCATGACGAAATAAACCTCGGGTGAACAGTCTGCTGTGAGTGTACGAAGGACACAATATTTCGGCAATCGACCTTTGTGTGCTGATGTACTGCCCAGGGACGGCAGGCGTGATGTACATATCAGATTCCCCCTCTCCCTCCCTCGGGCGCTCCCTCCGCCGTCCGCGCCGGGGTTCGACGCCTGGCTTGTGGCCCCGCGTCTAGTTGTTCCCTCGTGGGTCAGCGCCCAGGGAGGTTTGCCGGCGTTCTATGTACACTCACACCAGGCTGTTCACCCGAGATTTATTTCATCACGATGATTATTGTTCCAGTCCTCGCGAACTTCAGAATATAACTGCCATGCCTCATCCGAGATATAGTTTAATTTGGGGGAACTACCACGAAAATACGTGACAATCTGTTTTAAGACTGTCCACTGACTAACGAAAGTGTGGCACCAGGAAAAGCTCCTCTTCTGGATGACAGCAGCACGTAGTGTAGACACTTGTTACCAGAAGCAGGGTCCCGCACTGATCTTCTCTTCAGTCCGCACGTGTCTGCCAGGCTCCGTGGTTACTCGCCGGGCCAACTTCTCACCTCTGCTGCGTTACGTTCTGAGCCCATCTGTGAAGCATTGTACTCCTATCTTCCTCTATTGTTATCCCTAGTAACTATGTAGGAGAAATTGCCAACGGTTTCAATGAATTTTGGAGCTTGCATGCCTCACTGTAACGCCAGCTATTGCATATTTTACTTCCCACAGAACCTTCTCTATGTCTAATTCCAGTGGAAGCAGTATGCGTCACGACCGTATTATTGTCAATATATTTTGCATACAATCCAGCATCGGTCGTAAATACTGAAATCCTTTATTTTACAGATCGATATCGGTCACTGTACGACCATCATCAGTGCTTGGAACAATTGACTTTCTTACACATTCTTTATTAAAATTAATATGTAGACTCTTAACTGCTCGTCTGACTTCCAGATTCTGCCTAGCTAGGCATATGTAGCGTACTTCAAGTTTAAGTACCTTAAAATCGGACTAGCTATTACGATTCAATATATTAGTTTTAATAAAGAATTTTTAAGAAAGAAAATTGTTCCAGTGACTGAAAATGGTCACACACTGACCGAAATCCATCTGTAAAATAAAGGATTTCAATATTTACGACCGATGCTGCAATTTATCGAAAGTACATTCACTTAAGGGCACTTCTTACGATTAGAATAGTACGTAACACCAAAACAATTACAGAATACCTTTGTGGATACATCTTTCTAATTGTACTTGTCAACTTTCAAATACTGAAGATCAATAACACGTCGTCTAAATTAAAGATGTCAGATTCTTGTAGGATGGAATCATTAACAATCGTAATGCAACAGTCCATCGTAGCGCTGAAGAAAAGAAGTACACCAATTCACAGTTTCTGAATAAATGATTTATTTTATGTAAATAAATTGAAGCTGAGGGCAATCAAAGGGCTGCGAATATTTCTCGTAGGAATGTCACACTGTTGTCCCATAAATAACAGAATATTCGTGATTATCTGGTTTACAAAAACTTTTGCATTGTATACAAAGCCTTTTACATTTTTTTTACTTACGAACGGTTTTGCTTTTACACATTACAGCACAGACGTCGACATCATTTGTGTGTGACATGCTAAACCGTCAACTAGTCAAGACGGCGGACACGGGTTTACATCGGACGTCGAGTCAGCTGGTGATCTGACTGGCTGTACGAAAAGAACAAGATGGGGTAATAATGAAAAATCTTTCCTTATTTGTACCACAGCCTAGCGTCAGTAAAAACCATCCCACAGTTCATGTTGTAATGCAATTCGTCAGCTGAAGAGGGTACTTCATTTTTGCAGTTTAATTTGGCCACTTTACGGCGAAACGTCGCATTGCTGACGCGCTGCTTCTGTGCTGGTGGACGACACCAAAGCGGTTGATCTGGCTTTAAGTTTTATCCTTGATGGTTTCTACTCCTCTCTCTGAGGTATGGCACATTGGCCGCTTGAGGGACTGGAGGGGTATCGCGTCGCCTGCTCCGGCCCAGAGGAACCATGGCTGCCCTTGCTCGATGGTCTGCCCTGGTTCCTGCTCTTCCCACTTTTTAATTCTTCTCATTTTTTTTACGTCTGTCGTTGGTTTATTGCCTCGTCGACTTCGTCCTTTTTCCTGAGAATTTATCAACTTACCTGCGTTGCTACATTTCTTGTGATAATAGAGGGTGAGGAAAAGCCAGTCGAAGGTAGAGGGTGCGTCCCCCATCGCATAACACGTCCCCGGGGGCCTCCAGTTGTTTTCTGAGAAGTGCAAGCCTCTCACCTTCATCCCCTTACCCCTCTCTCACTTCTACTTCCTTCTATCTCTGTTTTCTTGATTCTCGGCTACAATCGTCTCTGAGGACTCTCTCCGGCTTGACGCATGTACGATGGTGGGACCGATGAGCAGCAATCCAATCTATTAGTGGAATTCACTGAGCTTGCCTTTTTAATCAAACTGTACGAAAACCAATCTCTCTCTCTCTCTCTCTCTCTCTCTCTCTCGTTCCATGTCCTCTTTTTCTCTTCTGTCCATAAACTCCGAGTCTTTGACACAAGTCTAGTTTTTGAATGTGTCAGACGAAGCACAAAACTGTCCATAAAAACGACACTGACTTTATTCTTCATTTGAAGCTGTTCAGTTGAACCGTGTAACATTATGGCTTGGAGTATGGGATATATGGCTGGCAGACACTTTTAGTATTGTTTCCTGCAATGTATCTCACGATCGGGAGATAACTCAAAAACAAATAATGCAAAAATGATCAGTTACATCGCTGGATATCTATTTAACGATTTGTATTTAAGATAAGTATAAACTGCAACAGTCAAATTGGTTTTTGGCGAAGGTGCAGATAAATTCGTCACTTCTTTGGAGACAATGATCAGTGAGACATACTTAACACTACCATGACATCATCGACTATACTTTCAGCCTACCTTTAGCGGCCTCGTTATGGTAACCGTTTCGATGGTCGTCGTAGGCGCCATCTTGCTCTCCGACGGCCGTCGGGAGCTGAAACACACAGCACGTCCTTTTTCACTGGCTGATGCGGTCTTTCAACAACTGCAGACATTTGATGATTCTAGAGTATACAGTATCTGGTCAAAGGTATCCGGACATCCTTACGTAAAACAGAACTGACTAATGATCATGTGTCACGAGAGCGGACCAGGCAATATAAAAGGAAGCGTCGAGTTTTCCTATCCTGTCCTCTGCCAGGCACTTAAATGTGATTTGCAGAGTATCGATGTAGATGTAGAGGAGCAGTGACAGCAGAATGGGTCGGTCAGGAGAAGTCAGTGAAGTCGAACGTGGACCAGTCACTGAATGTCACCCGAGTATCAAATCTACCTGGGACATTTCGACCCTCCTACAATGCCCAGGTCTACTGTTAGTGATGGAAAAGAAGGAACAACCACAGGTTAACCAAGATCAGGTAGATCTCGTGCACTAACGGACAGGGACACTCGAGCGTTGCCGAAGGTAGGAGTAAGAAATTGCATGAGGGCAGCGGAAGGGATATCTCGAGTTCCCCGGTACTACCAATAGTCCGCTTAGCACAAGGGCTGAGCATAGATGGTAAAAAAATAATGAATACAATGGACAAGCAGCTAGCTCTTCATAAACCTCACATTTGTGTAGTCAATACTAAGCGACGCTTGAGGTGGTGTACGCCACTGGTCAGTGGATGACGGGAAACGAGTGATATCCTGAGGCATACAGGTGGAAGGGTTTGGGTTTGGCGAATCCCTGGAGAATGTTAACAGTCACCAGGTGTGTTGGCAACAGTGAAGTACGGAAGAGGAGGTGGTGTTAGTTACGGTATGGGGATGGTTTTTGCGCTTAAGAAAACGCTAGATGAGGAAATATATGTGCACATTTTACAGGATTGTGGAATAGTTCGGGGGCGATGACTGTATCAGCATGACACTGCACCCAGTCATGAAGCATCACTTGTGAGGCAATATTCTGTGGGCAGTCACATTCTTGAAAACTTTGGGGCGAGTTAGAGCGTCGACCTAGGTCCACGTATCAGTATCCAACATCTGGTATCTGCTATTGAAGAGAAAAGGGCTGCCTTTGCTCCACAGACATTCAACACCAAATGAAGCGGTCCTGGCAGAATTCAAGCTGTTATAAAGACGAAAGGTGAGCATACTGCGTATTCATATGTCCTCTAATAGGTGTCCGGATACATCTGATCAAATAATGTGTTGTATAAATTAAACATATTACTTCTAATAAGGAACAAAAAATGAAATCTAATTACTGAAGGGTCTCAAGGCACCCTCCGAAATTTTAACCATATTTCCGTGGTTGAATGAGAATAAAATTCCACTTGCACTCAGTCTCGAACAAACAGTTGGTCGTGAGTTATTAAACTGGGGACCAAAAAATATTTCCACACAAAACTGTAATTCGATTGTTCATTGTCAGCAGGAAGTACCAACAGAAACTGCCAATTGTGCTATACAACAATTTAAGACGAAATTAAATTTCGTCTCGTGTAATAAAAATGTAATCGGTCGGTCTCCCTCCAAGACGCAAGTGAAAGTAGTAAAAAATAACAGAATTAAAATAGCTTATCACTTCCAGTTATTCGAATCAGTTTTTCAGCTGCCTTAAAAATTTGACATCAACAGTGTGTCCAGTATTTCACCAAAGTCATGTTAGCCAATGTAATGCTTCTATTTTTTAGTTACGCTGGTGTGTAAAATCCATCGAATTAGACGGCAAATGACCGACAAGAAAATACAGGACTATGGCACCTCATTTAACGGTATCACAGGCCATTCTAAGAAGTTTATTCATGTTGCACTCTGCTGCAGTCATGATATTCTGAGGAAACTGACGAGTTATTTAAATGGCGGATCTTCTGCTGTAGTGTCAAGCATTGAAGAGTTAGTGGACTTCGCGGGAGAACTAACTGCACACACGAAAACGGACGTAAAAGTAACTTAATGTGTACCTGTGTGGGGCGGTTCTGTAAGTCAGTCGGTCAAGAGGAGGGGGGGAATGGAATATCGCCCAACAAAATGGAAGTTGGGGGCCTCCACCGACACACTGGTAAAATATGGTGTTGCTTAAATTAGTTTATGGTAACTGTTTTGGAGATCAGGGTAAAAACGTGTCTACGGAATGTGTGTGCCCGGGAAAATAATACGATTTGACCCAGATGTCCGGCGATTTCGAAGTTTTTGTCTGGGATCAGCAATTTAAGTGCTGGTAGGCATACCCGGCTTATTTAGCTTTCTTGATCATGGTAAGTAGTACTCGTACACTAATATATATACGGTGTATGTTAATAAATAATACGACGCTCATTTTAAGTTAAATGATATTTATTGGTTTGGATAGTAAGCTATTTGCCGCTCTTATTCTTTTGTTAAAATGTGTTTGAAATGCATTGCAACCTATGTTGCTACATAAACATAAAAAAATGATTGAATCTGTTGAAGTAATATATTCGCTGTAAATAGTCTTCACCTGAAGATGTCGGACAGTTGCTCCGAGGAAATAATGTGGAATTTGCACAACGTGATTCGGCGGCAAACCCGTGAAGACTATTTACAACACATCCGCCGGGAAAACTTGAAGAGTCACAATATATTCGCTGATTTCTGAAGTCATTTAATCATTGTAATTTGAGACACCAGTGGGGGGGGGGCGGCTATAACCCCCCCCCCTTGCCCACCGCCCCTGGCTGTGTGCCTAAATCTACACATGACGGATGTCACATCCATGGAAATAAGAAAAACTGTCAATTTCATTAGTCGGAAGTAATGTAGTATAAGGCCTAAAAACTGCGATCATTTGAACCGAAGAATATAATTATTGCACCAGTTACTATAAAAGCTGTCTGAGGAGGAGCAGTATTATTGTACTCTACATATTCAAGATGAACAGTTGCAACATGAATTTGCGGCACCAAGTCAACCAGACCAAAAATGATTATGATTAACACGTGACGAAAACTGAGCAAAGAATGTATTTAGAACGAATATTTCCCTCGGTAGCGGAGTCTGCACTGTTTCGAAACTTCCTGAGGCCAGAACAGAATTGTGTGCCGCACTAGGACTCTAACCCAGAACAGTGACTTCCAAGCGATGGTATTACGGACTAAGAGTTGAGTCCTTAAGAATGCAACAAGTTTGCTATATACATATATGCTGCCTGGCAAAAAGCTGAAATTCTCTGTTACAGATAGAGCAGTCAATAGAGTGCATTAGTGCTTAGTGTTCTTACCAGGCCTGGTAGGGTATACAGGATATTACAAAAAGGTACGGCCAAACTGTCAGCAAACATTCCTCACACACAAAGAGAGAAAATATGTTATGTGGACATGTGTCCGGAAACGCTTACTTCATTTTATTACTTCTCTTCAAATCACATTAATCATGGAATGGAAACACACAGCAACAGAACGTACCAGCGTGACTTCAAACACTTTGTTACAGGAAATGTTCAAAATGTCCTCTGTTAGCGAGGATACATGCATCCACGATCCGTCGCACGGAATCCCTGATGCGCTGATGCAGCCCTGGAGAATGGCGTATTGTATCACAGCCGTCCACAATACGAGCACGAAGAGTCTCTACATTTGGTACCGGGGTTGCGTAGACAAGAGCTTTCAAATGCCCCCATAAATGAAAGTCAAGAGGGTTGAGGTCAGGAGAGCTTGGAGGCCATGGAATTGGTCCGCCTCTACCAATCCATCGGTCACCGAATCTGTTGTTGAGAACCGTACGAACACTTCGACTGAAATGTGCAGGAGCTCCATCGTGCATGAACCACATGTTGTGTCGTACTTGTAAAGGCACATGTTCTAGCAGCACAGGTAGAGTATCCCGTATGAAATCATGTTAATGTGCTCCATTGAGCGTAGGTGGAAGAAACTAAAATGAGCTCTAACATGGAAATTAAGCGTTTTCGGACACATGTCCACATAACATGTTTCCTGAAAGTTTGGCCGTACCTTTTTGTAACACCCCGTATAAGGGGGTGTGATCAGCATGAGATGATGTGAGCTATCACTGAAGGATACGAAGATGCCGTGTACCCATGTTAACAGTGTCAGCGCCTCTATTTGATTGGCTGGTGCAATCATGCATTATCCAGACTTGTGGGATATTCGGATAAGACAGTAGCCCGATGTTCGACGACATGGGCCAAAGGTGCGGTCTATGACGTCTGACCATAACAGAGGAGGAATGCTGTACTGTGCAACAAGCACACTGTAACTCCTTCACATCTACGCCTGCCACACAAGAAGAAGTAATGGATTCCCTGCAACATCCAGAGGCATCCCACGCCATTGGTCGGAGACAAACAGCAGCTGCAGTAAAGGATTAAATTTACATGAAAGTGACAATGTGGAAAGAAAGGGAAAGCATGGACAGGAATTCGTGACTTCCAGCAGCACAGTCCATTTTGGTAATACACTGGCGAAAGTTGAAAATCTGCGCTGGACCGGGACTCGAACCCGCATTTTCCGCTTCTCATGAGCGGTTGCCTTAACCAGTTCGACCATCTGGGCAGGGTCCTCGACCAACTCAAATTTCCAACTTATCGTCGCTGCAATGCATCGTTCCTTGTCCATTAACCCCCTACTCGCAAATTAATGATTCCCGTAACAGTTCGGACAACATTACAAGGTGCATTCAAGTTCTAAGGCCTCCGATTTTTTTTTCTAATTAACTACTCACCCGAAATTGATGAAACTGGCGTTACTTCTCGACGTAATCGTCCTGCAGACGTACACATTTTTCACAACGCTGACGCCACGATTCCATGGCAGCGGCGAAGGCTTCTTTAGGAGTCTGTTTTGACCACTAGAAAATCGCTGAGGCAATAGCAGCAAGGTTGGTGAATGTGCGGCCACGGAGAGTGTCTTTCATTGTTGGAAAAAGCCAAAAGTCACTAGGAGCCAGGTCAGGTGAGTAGGGAGCATGAGGAATCACTTCAAAGTTGTTATCACGAAGAAACTGTTGTGTAACGTTAGCTCGATGTGCGGGTGCGTTGTCTCGGTGAAACAGCACACGCGCAGCACTTCCCGGACGTTTTTGTTGCAGTGCAGGAAGGAAGGAATTAGTTCTTCAAAACATTTTCGTAGGATGCACCTGTTACCGTAGTGCCCTTTGGAACACAATGGATAAGGATTACGCCCTCACTATCCCAGAACATGGACACCATCATTTTTTCAGCACTGGCGGTTACCCGACATTTTTTTGGTGGCGGTGAATCTGTGTGCTTCCATTGAGCTGACTGGCGCTTTGTTTCTCGATTGAAAAATGGCATCCACGTCTCATCCATTGTCACAACCGACGAAAAGAAAGTCCCATTCGTGCTGTCGTTGAGCGTCAACATTGCTCGGCAACATGCCACAGAGGCAGCCGTGTGGTCGTCCGTCAGCATTCGTGGCACCCACCTGG
Source organism: Schistocerca piceifrons (assembly GCF_021461385.2). Classification (NCBI taxonomy): domain Eukaryota; kingdom Metazoa; phylum Arthropoda; class Insecta; order Orthoptera; family Acrididae; genus Schistocerca; species Schistocerca piceifrons. Next base: position 936,696,846 of record NC_060140.1, on the reverse strand, counting down.
ATGACACTTTTCGCATTTTCGGGTCGTCACGCAGGATTGTGTGTACAGAACCCACAGAAATGCCAACTCTGGAGGCGATCTGTTCAACAGTCATTCGGCGATCCCCCAAAACAATTCTCTCCACTTTCTCGATCATGTCGTCAGACCGGCTTGTGCGAGCCCGAGGTTGTTTCGGTTTGTTGTCACACGATGTTCTGCCTTCATTAAACTGTCGCACCCACGAACGCACTTTCGACACATCCGTAACCATCACCACATGTCTCCTTCAACTGTCGATGAATTTCAATTGGTTTCACACCACGCAAATTCAGAAAACGAATGATTGCACGCTGTTCAAGTAAGGAAAACGTCGCCATTTTAAGTATTTAAAATAGTTCTCATTCTCGCCGCTGGCGGTAAAATTCCATCTGCTGTACGGTGCTGCCATCTCTGGGACGTATTGACAATGAACGCGGCCTCATTTTAAAACAATGCGCATGTTTCTCTCTCTTTCCAGTCCGGAGAAAAAAAAATCTGAGACCTTAGAACTTGAATGCACCTCGTAGAGCACCAACGTCATGCAGCCGCAGACCAATTACAGAAATGGATATATTTAAGTGAAGTGTTGTCTTCGCTGTCGGACATGTCCAACAAAACAGACGCCATTCAAATATAAACATTAAGGGATTACCGTCCCACGCATAGGCAGCCGCTAACACAACACAGACGGCCAGGTCAAATTTGGAGCGGTGCTGTCAGCAGGAAGCGAGGGATACTGGTGAGTGGTGTCGCATTGTGACCGCAGGGGGGAGGGGGGGGGGGGAAATCACGGTTCCGCACTACTGTGGATGACTATCCTTGGCGAGTATGGCGGCATCCTTCAGGAAGGCCCCTTTCTTCCAATGTTTTTGAGAGGCACAGCGATGTTACTCTTGGCGTCACGGTGTTGGAAGCCACTGAATAAAACTTGAGGTCATGGCAGGTAATGACTGAGGCAACTCTGACAGCAAACTGCACGTCACGGACATTCTCCGTCCTTGCGTGTCACCTCTGATGCGACTGTGTCGTGGTGCTATTTTTCAACAGGACAGTGCACGTCCGCACACGGCGCGCATGCCTATGAATTGGCTCCGACGCGGTGACGTACTCCCGTGGCTAGTAAGCCTCGCAGATCTGTCCCCACTGGAACGTGAGAGTGACAACAGGCTCGCACGTCAGCTCCATCGCGGTGCCAGTATTCGGGACATAGAGGACCAGTTAGAATTTTCTGCGTCAGTTTGCCTCAGGGGAGGATAAAACGGCCCCTCTCAAAAGAGTGGATGCATTCAGGTCAGAAGAAGTGCAACGTCATATTGATAAGTGGGCTCATACTGGCAACTGCTTTAGAAATTGACTCTCACACGTGTTGTTTCGCTTCCTGCACCTCTTTAGGACCCTTCAAGTTTTTGTCAGGCAGAATACAGAGTGCGTTCCATAAGTAATGCGACCGATTTTTTTCTGACGCCACGGTACACCACAGCGTGTTGTAACCGGCTGGCCTAAGTGCAGGGGGGGGGGGGGGGGGAGTGTTAGCTTCAAAACGCTCGTTGTCTCATTCGGCTGCGAGCTGCCAGAGAGTCAGGAGATGCGTTTCCGTCAACCCCGTTTTGCGTTTATGTAACACGGCCGAATGGATCATTCTGTAGAGCAACGGTACGCCATCAAACGTTGCGTTAAACTTGGGAAGTCCACCACCGAAACGTTTCCATTACTTCAGCATGCCTTTGGGACTTATTGCTTCTCCAAATCACAAGTTTTCCTATGGCACAAGTCGTTCATCGAGGGCCGAGAGGAGATCACCGACGAACCTCGCAGTGGACGGCCATCAACCACATGAGTCGACGAAAATGTACCGCGATTATTTGAACTCTGACACACGGCTGAGCCTTCAATTGATAGCACAAACTCTAAACATGTAAAAACCAACCGTTTTCCGCATTGTGACCAATGATTTGAACATGAGACAGGTGTGTGCCAAACTCGTCCCAAAAGCGTTGACCGACGAGCACAAGTACATGCGAGTGCTTCGGTGCCGAGAAATGTTGGAAACGTGTGAAAATGATCCTAATTTTTTAAACTCAGTTATCACTGGTGATGAGTCGTGGATTTCTGAGTACGACCCTGAGACAAAAAGGCAGGGCTCAGAGTGGCACACCCCATCGTCGCCCCGTCCCAATAAGGCACGTATGAGCAAGTCCAGGATCGAAACCATCCTCACTGTCTTCTTTGACGTCAGACGCATTGTCCGCCAGGAAGTCGTACCTATGGGGACTACAGTGAACTCAGCTTTCTGCTCGGAAGTGCTCAAAAGACTGAAAAGGAGGGTCTCGCGCTGCCGAAGCGACATCAAGGACACGCAGAAAGTTCACCACGACAACGCGAGTCACAGCGCCTTCACTATCAACGACTTCCTGGCCAGGACCAAGACCACATTGGTTCCCCAGTTTCCCTACAGTGCTGACCTGGCTCCAGCTGACTTTCTTGTGTCCTCGGTTAAAAGGAGTTATGAAAGGAAGACATTGGGACACGATTGAAAGCATCCAGGCGCGTGTTGCATCATCTCTAAAGGACATTCCGGAAAAGGCATTCCAGGATTCCTTCCAGGCATGGAAACATCGCCTCCAGAAGTGCATCGACGCAAGAGGGCGCTATTTTGAAAAAATTTGATTATTTGTACGAATATATACAATAAATGATTTTTTATGAATTTGGTCGCATTACTTATGGAACGCACCTTGTATATAGCGTAACCTAGCTCCATTCACGCAAACTAAGTCAAACTCAAAACAGATTAAATGAGTAAGACACATGAAAACCTCAACAAATATCACAACACAGCAGTTCGTAAAAATCAGTTGATGGTCACTGTGAAAACGCCAGACGAGTCCATATGAATTTGTAGTTCAAGTACATATTATTCTCGGGCAAGACGTCCGGTGCCGTCGCGAAAATTCCACAACATTTCGTCGGCGCAACTGACCGACATCTTCAGGTGCGGCGAACACACTGTCATAAATAAGAGGCTTCAGTCACAACCTCAGCAGTGAGAGACGAAACTGCGCTGTCGTGAAAGCGTCAAAGTTCGGCGACCAATAGCACAGATATGCAGATCGGTACCGAGACAGCTACCCCACGTGTCGGGCGATGAACACATAGCAGACCGGCACCTACTCAGCAGCGTTGCATGATTGGTGGTGGTGGTGGTAGTGCGGGTCAAGGTAGTGTTGTCGCTGCTGGAGTACAGGTTATTCCTCAAGTTCTGCTGTCCCTGTTAATGAATATCGGTAAAACGAATATCGCACTAGATCAATCTTGCAAAGTTGTATGTGTTGTGATGGTTAGGCGAGAAACAACATACGATCACTTTATCACCCAATACAAATTTCAATTTGTAACGTGTCAGATATAGTGTAGGGAAGCAGCCTACTCACGCTGTAGTAAATTCACATCAGTCTTTCCATTGTGTGCCAGCCAGTCCGCTGTAATTAGCTCTGACGTCATAAATGTTGCGCAATAGATTAAAAATCAAGCAAATAACCTAAAACATTTCTAGCATGTCAGGAGTAATACTAAATTAATGTGTGTTGAATATCAGTTCGATAACTTTAGCCATTTTCGAAATTTGGACGTTTTTCTGTAAAAAATCATTGGCGCAACAGAAAAGAGCTAGAGTGTTAAAAATTTATAATTAGATTCATTTTTCATAATTATTTAATAAAAACAGTCTTCTGGGTCTCACAAATTAAGATTTTAGTGGAAATTCATGATTTTCTGGTTTTTGTCTCAAAACTTAAGGAAGCAAGATAGATTAAGTAGGCTAATAAATAAGGCTAGGATGTTTAAATTTAAGTAGAATGGAGATCCGCTATCAGCATAAGGATGTGAGAAGTTTCATTCGAATACCTATAAAACTATAGCGATAGCGTATCTCCAAAGGGCCAGTTCAGAGCTCGTCTACTGCGTGCAGTATAATTAAATTAATTCTCTCGCCCAAAATATTTAACTTAGCCACATCAAAATTTTATTATGATTACTTACCTGTGTGCTGAATGCACATTTAAATTGAGAGCTTCATCGGCCATCAGCAAAAGAAGATATGATTTATTCAATGACTTAAAGTGGTGCATTACTAGCCCAGCGGCTAGTCGGGAGAGCCGATTTGATCAGGCGTTCCCTTAGCCGTCCGCACCGCGGCTTTATATATAAGAACGCTGCGCGAGGAAACAAGGCCCCAGTTCTCTCCAGGCGCTGAATAGCACGCTATCTGTGTCGGGAGTCGCGTCGCGTCGGTATCATTACTACAAACAGCCTCGGATGCTGTATTAAGTTACTCGAGATACGCGTAACCATGAAATCATTTGCGAGTGAAGTGTTAATTCTGGGTTGACTTTAATTATCGATCTTCAGTTTGCGTATTGTCGTATTTTCACGTGCCGTCGCGGGACAAACATTCTACTTTTATTTTGCGTGGCGTTTGATGAAACTAATCATCAGATTATGGCGAGCATTCATTTAAATATTCAATTTGGACAATTATAGTTGCATCAGCGCATCAGACTCTGAACTGCGCTGTTAGTTAGGTTGTGTGGATTCTTTTGTTTTTCATCTGTGACTTTCAGAATATACTCAACTATTTTAGAAAATCGTTTTTGATTATAAATCCCGGACAATCTCCTAATTCCTCAGAGCTATAAGCTGTAACTATAAGTGTATTCTCAGATGAAGTGGGCACTAGGAATTCTAATTACAGGCTTCACATTTTACTAATCACTTTCTGGTTGCCAATATTGTAGTTAGAGAGCCAGTGTTGAGAACGGCGAAAGACAGCATAAATAACATTCTAAATAATAGGAACATTTAACAACATTAATTCTATCCGCCGCCCCACAATAGGTATAGGCTATATAACTTAATATTTTAACTGAACAGTACCCATATCACAAGCACTGACGGTCGGCATCAAAGAAACTATTGCATACATCGTCAGTTGGATTCCTCTTTGGTTGTGTACAGACCTACATTCACTATGCGCGATCAGAGCACGTTTGCTGTCTGTTGGGAAACGACACTTAGAGATGGAATGACTAGTATGTATTTCATTCTCCATTTCGCTTTGTTAGTAGATCCAAGACAAGTGTCTCATTGTTTGACGGCTTCCGATAATCATCCGTGTTCACAACTCGGGGAAAAATACTCCCATTAACTGCGGTAGCAGCGAAATAAATGCATAACGACACACCCCGCGAAACCTCTTTTACACTGATGAACCAAAACATTACGACCACTGGCCATGGTAGGGCTTAATGCCGCCTGGCACGTTGGAGACACGTTACCGCGATATGGAAAGTAAATAAGCAGAGCTGTGACATACGGGGAATCATTGTGGCGACGATAAGAGCCACAAATTGGGAAATCCACTTACAGAAGCTACTCTGACCTAGAGCAGATTTTTACGACCCGCCGCCTGGGAAGGAGCATCTCTCAAACTGCGAAGCTGGTCAGATTTTCGCGTGCTACTGTCTGTGGAAAGTGGCTGAAGGGCGGAGAAACCACGAGTAGGTGACTGTGTTGGATGTTCACGCCTCATCGCAGATCGTGGAGGCCGGAGTTTTGTGCGGTTTGTTAAGCAGGGTACGCTACGATCCGTGGCGGATCTGTCGAAAGGGTACAATGCTTGTACAGCCATGTGTTTCGTAGCACACAATTCAGCGCACATTATTGAACGCGCGGCTCCGCAGTACATGTTTCCGTGGTGACCCAACGACATCGTCGGTTAAGATTGCAGCGGGCACGGGATCAACGAGGTTTGACCGTTCATCAATGGTAACGTGTCACCTGGTCGGATAAGTCACACTTCTTCTCATACCAGGGTTGTGTCCGGGGAACGGTTGCTCGAAACATGCGCCACGGCGCGGACAATGACAGGTGGGGCCAGTATTACGGAAGTGAGGACATTCATTTGGGCCTTCTTGGAACCTGTCGTAATCGAAGACACCGTACCGCTGTGGACTGCGTGAAATGTACTGCGGTCCGCCTGTGTCAGGTTGAAACACGTATGTATTCATTACCAGCGATGGCGAGGCATGACAGAATCTCTGACCAGAGAGTTATTTATCGTTGCTATTCTGCGCTTGACCGCGCGAGTGTGCAGTTGCGAGTTGCACTCTGTCTGCAGTAGTAGTCAGTCGGCAGTAGTGTGTGGCGAGTGGGCAGAGAGAGTAGACTGTTGGAGAGTAGTAGCAGCCTGGAGCAGTTGCATGTAGCGAGTGGACGGTTGTACTGAGTGGGCGTCGGCATGCGTCGACGGCGTGCTGTTCTTCCGAATCTGGTCAGGATTGTGGTGGACGATGTGTAATATTGTAGAAGGTAATGAAGCAGCATTGCGCTCAGCTAACAACGTATGTTAATTATAATTAATTTGTTCAAAAAATGCCCCAATAATAATTTTTCTATAAAGTAACTTTTTTAAAGCAAAAGATTCATTTCAAGTTAAATAATATTTCTTATGCATTCCCTCCAAGAATCAAAATTAAATATGGGCCAGCATTGCACAGAGCTGTGCCGAAAAATAAGAGCAGATATAAATGCGGTTTTACTGAGGTAAGAATATATCAGGTTGAATTATTTCTGTTCAGATGTTACATTCAGTTCATGGTTAATTATTTAATTAATATTATTGTGGGTTTATGATCAATTACTATTCTTTAATTTTGCAAGGGAGTTACGCTTGGCTCTCATTTTTATTATTCAGTTTTGTGGGAAGAGAACATTTCGCGTAACATTGACTTTCATATTCTTGCTGGGAGGTTACAATTTCACCGTTGTTGACATTTAAATTTCTTGCGGGGAGGTTACAAGGTCATGCTCTATATCCGCGCCACAGCGCCAGAATCGAGCTATAGTGGTTTGATTAGCACGATTGTGAACCCACACTGATGTCTTGACCACCGCCTAATCTCAACCAAATGGAACGTATCTATGACGGTATCGGGCGACAGCTTCGCCTTCACGAACCATCGGCTCACAATTATGGGGAATTGCGTGACCCGTGCGTGCATATCTGGTCCCACGTACCTCCGGAAATCTACAAAGGACTTAGTGAATCCAAGCTGCGGACAATCGCGCTATAATGCGTTTCTAAGGCGGAGCAACACGGCAATAAGCAGGTGGTCATAATCTTCTGGGTCATCAATGTAGAGGTGCTTCGCCAGAGCTCGTCACGATCTACGAACGGTAACGACAAATCTAGTAGCCAGTCCTAACAACGTGACTGAAGAGTGAACGGTCTGAAGAAGTGGACTTTTGTAGTTGCACTTTACAATATTTGTATTACCTTAATACCTGCTCTTGTTGGACTGCCAACTGCACGCATCAGCTTGTTAGAGCACAAGCTAAGGGAAATGAGATTGTCTGAGATTGCATTACCAAACTGGCCTTTCCAGTTCGGTGTAATGGTATTCACACGATACCTGTGTTCCTGTAAATCTTCCTTCAACGTGGATCGCATACATCGACGAAGTGCTCTTCATATCAAGTGAAGCACAAACCACAAATACCTCTTTCGGAGACATTTTCGACCCACTTCCCTGAAGTTTCCTTTCGCCACTGCGACGTAATGCCAAACTTGAGCGATTAAAACAAGATAAGTTATTGCGCGCGTTGTTGTGTTGGCACTCCCTAACAAGCTATCAGGCCGAAGGGAGTGAAGCTGACACACTGTTTTGAAGCGTAAGAATCAGTTGTGGTCAAGTGTTTTCTGAGGATTTTCCTGGCTGTAAGCCGTATAGAAAAGCTATCCCCAGTAACCCCCTACAAACAAATTCTTAACTGGAAGATATAAAAACCCCATTCCCCTGGTATCCACTTGCCCACCGTAAATAAATATGCAAACCACAATAACAGCTGAACCGATGGTTGCAGAGAGCATCCTCGTCAGGCACTCTAACAACCTGCCCACCTTTTTTAAGATGTGGGTATAGACACTGGGAGTAAACGTAAAGCCAATATTCCCAAGGTCACCATTCGTTTGCTCGTAAATGTCTCTCGTTGCGTGATACCCACCCCCCCCCCCCACCCCCCACAAACAAATATCTCTCTCTCTCTCTCTCTCTCTCTCTCTCTCTCTCTCTCTCACACACACACACACACACACACACACACACACACACACAGCTCTCCTTATGTTTATTGTTCACTTGCTTCGTCTACTGCCTCTTAACGGCACATTTAATACGCGTATACATCCAGACACATGGACTTCGCAGACCCACAGCCTCTCAATTGAATAACAACAGAACATTCTGTTAAGCACCATATACGCAGGACCTCCACTTATTCAGTTAAAAGGGCACGTCACCGAGAGCGAGCGAACGAGAGACCAGACCACCGCGTGCTATTGCGAGTTATTGCATCAGATGTCCATTTATAACAGCCCCGTGGACTATATTTACGGTCTTGTTCAAATGGAAAGCATAAGCCTGGACTGTGTTTGAAGCTATACAGGGTTATTACAAATGATTGAAGCGATTTCAAAGCTCTACAATAACTTTATTATTTGAGATATTTTCACAATCCTTTGCACACACATACAAAAACTCAAAAAGTTTTTTTAGGCATTCACAAATGTTCGATATGTGCCCCTTTAGTGATTCGGCAGACATCAAGCCGATAATCAAGTTCCTCCCACACTCGGCGCAGCATGTCCCCATCAATGATTTCGAAAGCATCGTTGATGCGAGCTCGCAGTTGTGGCACGTTTCTTGGTAGAGGAGGTTTTAACACTGAATCTTTCACATAACCCCACAGAAAGAAATCACATGGGGTTAAGTCTGGAGTGCGTGGAGGCCATGACATGAATTGCTGATCGTGATCTCCACCACGACCGATCCATCGGTTTTCCAATCTCCTGTTTAAGAAATGCCGAACATCATGATGGAAGTGCGGTGGAGCACCATCCTGTTGAAAGATGAAGTCGGCGCTGTCGGTCTCCAGTTATGAAATCGCTTCAATCATTTGTAGTAGCCCTGTACTTTTCACCCGTAGTGCAGCACTGTGCAACAAGCCACAGCAACAGGCACGTTCCCAACGCAGGATTTTACAGCGTATTGTTCGGACATGCCGCGCTAACAATATCAAATGGCATTTTACAAAACAGTATTCCACTTAATTTCTTATTGTAAACTGAAGCACACTTTACGAGAAACACCTTGACCTTCAAACGTACGATGAAATTATGTTTTTCTGTGTGTAACAAATTCAATGTGAGTTGATGCGAGGAATACGCGAGTATTTACTTCCCACTGGCTTCATCATTTTTGTGCTCATAACCGATGCTCTCACACTGCTTGATCATCATTTCATATTTTTCGGCGACCAATTTCATGACATGTAAACTACAAACGACATCGAAAATTACAAGCAGGCATAACTGCAGTTCCTTGAAAGGAAAACTGTGTCCCACTACAATACTTTTATCTTAACTCGACAGATCCCAAAGACAAAATCTCTCAATTATTCGTTTAGAACGCCAGGAGGAAAATCAAGAAAATTAAGAGACTTTTTTACTGTTGCGTCACCCACTGTGACTAACATCAGAGCGCAAGCATGTTCAACTTTCCTGCAAAATCTTTATCGGCCCAAGCATAAATAGCCTGGGTGCAAGCTCGATTGAAACTACGTGGAACTTTGACTGAGAGCGGCTGATCTTTGACTGAGGCGATTGTAGAACATTATACTGAGGACACTAATTAATTATAGAATCATTTACCGTCACAGTGTTAAATAATAGGCGGTACTTAAAAATGTGGCTACGACTTTTTGATATTCCCTGTTAGATTCAGAATTAATTTGTACACGGGTACTCACCTTTGGGTGTGGAGGTACGTGGGTCTGTTGAGCGAAGCAATCTTGGCTGCTTGAAGTTCACCGGCTGCACAGTCCACATGCAACAACATTGCAAACAACAAACGCAAGCTGTTAGTCAATTAGCATCACACGGCACACGAGCTCGCAAGTGATAGAGAAGCCGCCTGTGTCACACTTTTTCAGCCCAGCTTCCGTATCACAGCGAGCATAAACAAGAAAACTGTATTACTGTAACAAGACAGTATGTACTATATAACTTACCTGGAATAACAGGTACTGTGCAATGATATTTAAGAAAGTCTTGAAAATTATCAATGGTTTCACGTCAAGTATTAACAAAGGAAAATTCATTACACAATATTATTTTAATCCTCACACCAACCACAGCCCATACTGTAAAAATTAATTTGATACACACAGATACGAATGAAATGACTAGGTGCAACTTCAGTCTTTACTCAATGAGTGGTTACAAAGCATGGAATGCCGTGAAAGAGAAAGTGTCAAATTTAGAATGTTCAGAACTTATGGCAACGGAGAAACGATTGAAGTTTCTGTCTGTCACAACTAAAGAAAGGATATTTTATTATGAGGAGTTAGTAGAGGAGTCAAACCAGAAGCTCTGCCAAGTTTTTTCTTTTTTTTCACTCAGGTTCAATGATTTCTTGGTACTACCTAATGCAGATAAATCACTGAATGACTTTGACCCCAAAAATTGATAATCAATAGACAAGCGAGTTGCTGCACAGCGAAAAGTTTCGACACTCTGGACAAGACGTAATCTGGTACCGCCACATTAGAATACATGCCGGGGAGTGGACCAAAGGAAGGGCTGGCTGCTGGGAACAACCTTAGACACGGTTAAACGTAAAGGTTGGGGCCAACTGCAGCCAATGTCGTTCTCCCTCTCCTATTTTACCTACAATCTTTAAGTCAGAAAGTTCGAGCTGTAGATGCAGCCATGGCTGACACAAACGAAAATACAAGCACACTTAGAAGCAATCTCTACATTGGGAAAACTAACTAGGAGTATCTCTTTGGGTTTCTATTCTACATACTCAATGCGCTAAATTCCAAATTGAAATGCATTCTTCTTTTCTGAGTCATATCATCAGCTGAAAATGTAAGTCACTTGATCTGTTAGTCATGGTCGTGGACTAAAAAAAAAAAAAAAAAAAAGAGCATTTTAACAAATTCATTAATTCGGTACACAGTTGCGGAGTAGCAGCGCACTCCAAACGTGGAAAAAACTAGCAAGTTCATGTGTTCCATGCAGTCAGAGGGAAAATTTTATAGCAGTAATTTAAAAAGCGGTAAATGGTTAGCGGCATACCTTGGCTCACGACGGTACTTCGGTCGCCTGAACCCCAAACTAACATTTGTTGCAATCGAGAACTACTGGAAGTATTAAAAAAAAAGAAAACGCTTTGTATGTCTCAGGGGACCGTAGTCCAATATTTGTTCTAGTGCATCATCTCTAGGTGCGTGTTCTGTCGAAAGTGGAGTGCCCACTGAAGAGACTCCATCTGTCTGACGCAGATTCCTCTATCCGCGTTACAGATTCCAAGCCTGATATGGAGATCATACGAGACAATATTATATACCCAGATAAAAGCTTTGTCCGTAGTTCACAAACTGAGAAATCATGTTGCAAGTAAATCATGAGAACTGTAATACATCGTGGGGCAAATAAAAGTGGCCCAGATCAGTGGACACGATTGAACGTGGCTGTATGCACATATCCACATCCAGTGTACGCCTGCCACGTGATACTCACCGGTTCAGAGCGTAGCGCGAGCTGTGTCAGTACAAAGGGGACGGTGGTATCCAACAGTGGAGCAGCGAGTGTTCGTTGTGGAAAGTTACCGGACAACAAAACCGTGGAAACGGTGTGGTCAGTTGTCTGCTGAGGAGTTTAATGGTGTCAAAGTACCAGTAAAGAGTACCATACAACGCTTAGTCCGGAATTGGCATAAGACAAGTCAAAAAACATTCCGAACGTGCCCGCACACCAGAAAATGCTCCAGAGTCCTGCTAAATCAAACCAACACCTGTCGCAACAGACCGGACTATCACGTAGATCATGCGGACGAATACTTTACCTGAACCTGTACAGGCATCCCTTCCGAGTGTCTGCTGTCCACGCATTGAAGCCAGCAGATGTTCCTCGGCGTCTCCAGTTATGCGAACCGTTGTCCACTGAGATAACTATGAATGATTTGGACACGGATCTGTTCTTTAATCTGTTGAAGCCTGGGTACACCTAAGTAGTTGTTTCAACTCACAGAATCACAGGTTCTGGGCAGCGGAGAATAAACATAACTTCCACGTAACATTGTTGCATGATCAGAAGGTTGGGGTTTGGCGTGCAGTGTCTGCTCACCACAGTTTTTGGATCTTCTTTCATCATTTGCTGACTTTGGCGTTACATTGGCAACATTTAGAAACCATCTGTGATTGCATTAACGGAGGAGAAGATCTGCAATTACTTCCAATAGGATGGATCAACTGCCCATACAGCCGGCCGAACCTTGGAGCATACTTACACAATCATCAGGCCTGACAGAGTTGTTAACAGAGATTAGTCTGGTCGCGACCCTAACTGGCCATCCAGGTCACCTGATCTGTCAGTGTGCGGTTGCTTTGTGTGGGGAGCCCTCAAGTCTGAGGTGTATCCCAACAACCCTCAGTCTTCAAGAACTGCAGCAGAACATTTCGGATGTGACTGCAGCGATTCCAGCAGTCACTCTTCAGCAACTTGCTGACCAGAGCCCTAAAATGGCAAGACATGAATGGTGGTCACTTTCAACATCTGCTCTGGTCAGGTTAGTACTGTATTTCTTTTCCTAGCTGTGCTTCTTTGTACCCTGGAACTCTGCTCTCTGGGCCACCTTTATTTACCCCACCCTGTATTAATAATCCAGTAGTAAACTGTAAGCATTCGCCACAAAAAACCAGAATTCATTTTTCTTTTGAAAATAGTACATTCATATTTCTAAGGCCATTTACAGTTGAATACAGTAACAAGTACTTTCAAAACCTCTGAAGAGGTGTAATGTTGCTACTGAAGAACACAAAAATATTAGCACAACTGAGATCGAAATTTAATCATTCTGTACTTATTTGGCCTATTTTGCATATCGCTAGTTAGGCTACTATTGAACGAACACAAACATTAGAGTTAACGAAGGCCAATTGTTTAGTTAGGGCAACTTCGTTCGTATACAGCGGGTAACTGAATCTTAAATTTCCCTTAATTGCCAGAAATATATTGAGGAAGTAACAGGTTTTTAATTTAATTGGAAAAGTATCATTCGGAATTTTGACAGCAATTCTTTCCGTGATGCCTGGGACCTTTGTTGTAGTGTCTCTCATACATGAATGTAGTTATTAACAATCCCAGGTTGAAAATGAAATCACTTCTAAAATACTGCACGGATGTGGACGCATGTAAATAGATAATAACGTATATACGGTGATAATCTCCAAAGAACCTCCCTTAAATGTAGCTTGGCAACATAAAATTTTCTATAACAGATCTCTTGTTACTATGAACTTCATATTACATGTAACAGAAAGTCTGTCACAAAAAGAAATTAGAATTATCCCCTGATTTTCATGTAGTTACGATGTCACTTGACAGTATCGTTTCCCATTTTTTAGTTATAACGAGAAAATTGTGCGCTGTTGTGAATAAAACCAGACATCTCTGGTTGTTTAAACGACTACTAGCAAATTATAGAAGTTCTTTAATGAAGCTAGAGCTATTATAAAATTACAGCAAAACACTCCTAAAGTGAAAGTGGACAGCAGCACTACTATACTGGTAAAATAAAAAGAAATAAAGACAATGGGTCGATCCACTGACCACCTCCCACACGATATTGGCTTCGTATACCTCTGCTGCGTACCGGCACTCCTACGCAAACGCCCCCGCTTTCGGACCTGACAACGCAACAGGACGTAATTATTAATGGGAAAGGGGGCGGCCGACACGCTTCAGCGAATAAACACAATTGACAATAACTCCGGCTCTGCCTTGCCCGTATCTATCGTCACATATGCTACCGGGTAAAGCCTAATGAGACTGGTATAACATTTGAAAACTGTATGAGGTACCCCTCTGCGTTAAGCAATGAAAAAGTGAAGGGGGCACGCTGCGAACTATGGAACAAGCTACAAGGGCGTACCATTTACGCAGTAACAAGTGATGATCTAACAGACGCAATTATATGAGGTTACTTTACGTGACCGGCAACACTTGCCAAGCATCACAATTTTTCTATTCAAGCAGAACAGTGTCATTTCAGTGGGAAACAAATATGTTCTACCACATATCTTCTGCAATATCTCACCAAGGTAGCTTTCACCGCGTGACTGTTAGCAAATATATCTTTTCCTTATTATTATTTGAGATCGAAAAGTGGAAAAATGCCGTTACGTGGAAATCGCGACACATATTTCGCTTTTATACTGTGGGACGTTCTGGGCATCGGAAATTTTTAGCTGAGTAAAGATGTACGTTTTTTGCATGAATGAGGAAAAGTCAACTTACGGAAACTTTGTTCCTGTTGGCAACAATTGTTTGGCTCAAACACACAGACGGTGAAAATGACGAACACCGTTAAGACCTGGAGTCCTGTACCGTTGACATGCTGCTGAGTCTGTTTGAATGGTAAAGGAAAGCAGTTCGCAGCATCCCTTCTGCGATTCCAGCACGAGAAAACGACTATAAACGGATGCACTGATGCGGAAACTGCTGCTCCATCAATTTTCTTTCCTCCTCTCTTGCTCGTTTCCTGCGGGTACATATATCTACAATTAGAGCAGAATAACTAAAATAATATTTTCCCGACTATCATTTTCAATTCTAGTAATTAGTGTGATGCTTACGTTTTCCCAGAACGAGACTAAACTTGCGTTAAATTACTTCGCCGTTTTCATACATCAGTCATTTTCAAAACAGTTCGCTCAAACACACCGGCTTTTTCATGAAAAAAAAAAAAACGATGCACATATATGACAGTACAGCTTGCTGATGAAGGTTATCTAGAGAAAAACAGAGGTACTGAGAAATCCTGGAGTAGGGAAAAAGAACACCTATGTAGTGCAGTGCAGTGGTCGGCAGCTGGACATAACAAATGATACTTGCAAATTCGAAGATCATTCGTCATTTCATTAACAAATGCATGTAATCATTTTTGTTTCCTTTCTTCCACTGTTTCTATTTAATTGTATATTTAGAGATTATTTCTCCGACGAGCTAGAAATAATTACATTTCCTTTAAAGCTTTAAACACGGCTGCGTTGTCAGCGACCGATACAAGGCCAAATCAAAACAACTGCAGCCCTCGGTCGCGAAAATGAAGTTTTTATCGCGACAGAGGGCTGCAGTTGTTTTAATTTTACATTTTCTTTACCTTGCTCGTATTTACTTAACAGATTAGCACAACTAGATTGTTAAGTATTAAGAGATCTGACACAGTAATTATTTGACGTTAATACGCACCGACAAACACTTCAAATACATTTTACAGATATAACCTTAAAATACAGATATGAGGCATTTCTTTATACCAGCTGTAACTTTGAGATCAGGCAATCGGCCGCAGCCTTGTTGAATCATACCCCCTAGCACGAGAACGGAGTTAAGGAAACGCTGAAAAACCGAAATTAGGCTAACACCTTTGGCGCCAATTCTGAGGGAGATGCTGGTAACGAAAGCTCAAAGAGGTATTCGTATGATGACGTATTTACAGGGTGTACTTTAAGTCCGGGAACACTTTCAATTATTTATTGCACGTTTATTGCACGAGAACTAAACATTGTACAGATGTCATACATATTGCATTTTGAAGAGAATCTTTTTTTTTTTTTTTTTTACGAACATTAGATATGCGAACCTTGACTGATAATGTGTCCCCACAGAAAAAAGTCACACGGGGTGAGATCTGGTGACCGGGAAGGCCATTTCATGAACTCCAACACACAGAAAGCTCGCTCCGCACCGGAACTCGAAATGTTTGCGACTAGCGCTGACTATCGGCAAATTACCAAAACACGCTGTGGCGGTATACATGAAAAAAACTTTCAGGGTTTCTCTTCAAAACGACGTATGTATGATATCTGTATAATGTTTGGTTCTTGTGCAATAAATGTTTCAAACTATTCCCAGACACTATGTACACCCTGTATTTTGTCGACGTGTGTATTACCAATGATTCAGATGGAAAACAGAACAAATAACATAAAGCAAGATTAAGAATACTGTTGTCAAATACTAAATCGGTCACTGCCGTATTAAACAATATTTCGAGTCAAAAATTTCTGAAATTATTTTTAGGGAGTAAGACTTTTTAGGGATTTTTCCTTTCCATTCCAATAAAAAAAAGCACTGAAAACCCATGTTCAGGTAGCCTCCGCCACATTGTACAAGATCACTATCAGAGTGCTAATGCAGATTAATAAAGAAATCGCTGAAATGATACAATGTATTACTTTTTCCTCTGCTCCTTCTGTGCAGTTTATTTCAATGTTACAATTTTTCATTACGCTTCTTTGAACAACAAGTAAAAAATGAAGGATAAAAAATGTTAAATACGACACTTAAGTTAGGCATATTTTGCTGTTTCGCAGGCCTGTCCTCCCCTCTTCGTTCGTATAGTATCTCCACCAAGTTGCCTTACATTAGGTAGAAATAAGAACCCAGATGCCATCACGTTGTAAGTTAATCATAGAACGAAAGAGTAGTTTGTTTTTAAATATTCGCTAAGTCTAAGTACCTGCAGATGCTACACGAGAGGTGTTGTGCATCTCGGAGACATTTATTGTTGAAATTCCGAGAACGTGCGTTCTAAGGAGGGTGGGGCAAAATATTAGTCCCTCCCACTTGTGCCCCGTGAAATGACCATGACGAGAGGACTACCATATTAGTTCTCCTCCCGCATCTTTCGCGAACAGAACAGGGAAGCAGAGAGAAATGATAATGGTAACCAGAATACCCTTCGCCACGTACTGTAAGGTCGTAACATAGCCAACCGTTAGCAAGAAGTAGCGCGGGATAGCGGCGCGGTCATGGGCGTCTTGTCGTGTGTGTGTGTGTGTGTGTGTAATTAGACTGCACCTGGAGTCAATCATCTATTTTCTAAGAGATGTGAACTTACGAGTGTATGATAGCCCCTTCAAAATGTAGGGCAGGTAAACGCTGTATCAAGGCTACGCTTCATCTCCAGAGAAGCTTTTCGACATTACAAGGACGAGTGAGGGAGGCTACGTGAAAGCAACAGCTCGGCGCCACTAACATGCTAATCGCAACCTCAGCCGTCGTTTTTTCACATGGGAACCATCGCCAGGTGGCTTTTCCATGCAATAGGTCACATGCGCAAAACAGCGAGAAGGAACTGCCCGATGTGTCGGAAGTACACGTCAAAATAAAAGATACGTCCCGGGGGAGGTAAGACGACAGATTTATGAAAAGTGAAGCGTTAGAACGTGAAACAATCGTTCTAAACTATTCAAGATCTCGAGTGGCACAGCCACGTGCTTGACATTGTGACGTAACCTAATTTCATTAACTACGAAAAATATAGTAGTAAGTAGTCGGAAATGAAATACTTCGCAAAGCAAATGCCATGCACTTGGTGAATGTTGCTATCAATATTTCTTGGTGTATCTTTGGTAAACTAGCTTTTGACCATTTCATGATCAGAAATTTCAGATATCGGCACTGGGCTGCAGATTACCGATTTGTGCACGCAGCAGACAGCGGTTGTTTAAGAAGCAGAACAATTGTTTAGTAGCGCACCTTCTGTCAGTAGCGCAAACCGATTCTTTACAAACAATGCTGTTCAGTTTGGGACGACTACAATGAATAATTAATCCACCATTTTCCGATCATCATCTTTAACCACAGATCATCTCTCGTCACGAATTGTCGTGCCATTATCTTTCTGATACTGAAACGAATCAAATGTTCTGAAATGAAATGACTGCATCAAAGGGGATGACATTAAAGATGAACGCCGTTGCATGAAATAACAACAGTGCAAACTGTTCAAATACGCTAGACTTGCAATGTGATGAATGTGTAGTGGGAATTTAGAACGCTTTTCTGACCGGGACCTCGAAAACGGGTTTCCTGTTTATCGCAAGCACTTGCCTCAATCATCAGGGTACCTGAGCACACCTCCTGGACTAATTCTAACTTTCACTGTCATCGATGTTTCCACATCTGATTTCAGAGCAGTACTTGGTTCAAATGGCTCTGAGCACTATGGGACTCAACTGCTGAGGTCATTAGTCCCCTAGAACTTCGGTTAGTTAGGTTTAACTAGTTCTAAGGAAATCACAAACATCCATGCCCGAGGTAGGATTCGAACCTGCGACCGTAGCGGTCTTGCGGTTCCAGACTGCAGCGCCTTTAACCGCACGGCCACTTCGGCCGGCTCAGAGCAGTACTGCCGAGGGTAAGTTCTCCTTATTCATTGTGCTCACTAGTACGAACTAAAGCTTAATACACGACTTATAACAACGGAGAGTCTCAACCTTCACTGGAAAGAGACAATCGCAGCGCTTAATTCACTATTATCACTTCGCAATCATGTTTTGTTCCGGAACATTAGATGTCAACATGTATTTCGCGTTACAATTATCTTAAAAAAAAACACACAAAAAGTAGTCTGTCATCATATTCGTATGTCCAGCGATTTGAATGGTGACCGGTTAAGTTTTTCAGCGCAGAAAAGAGAGAGTTTCTAGTCGCACTATCAATAATGCTATCCTCAAGTTTTATATCATCAATACGAGGGTAAGTCAAATCAAAACCTTACATTTTCTTAAAATAATGATTACTGTCCAGAAGTGGTACAAAGCTGCATCACTTTTCAACATAATCTCCCCCACGCTCAATGCAAGTCATCCAGCGCTTACAAAGTGCATAAATTCCTTTAGAAAAAAATTCTTTTGGTAGTCCGCGCAACCACTCATGCACCGCGTGGCGTACCTCTTCATCAGAACGGAACTCCTTTCCTCCCATTGCGTCTCTGAGTGGTCCAAACATAAGGAATTCACTTGGGGCAAGGTCTGGTGAGTATGGTGGATGAGGAAAACACTCAAAATGCAGGTCTGATAGTTCCAACTGTTGTATGGGCAGTGTGGGGCCTTCATTGTCATTGCTGACAGCAATCCACGTCGCTTTGATTTGATTGCAGGCCGCAGATGATTTTTAGGAGATCTGTGTATGATGCACTGGTGACAGTGATCCCTCTAGGCATGTAATGCTCCAGAATGACGCATTTTTCGTCCCAAAAGAGTCAGCATAACCTTCCCTGCCGATGGTTCTGTTCGGAACTTCTTTGGTTTTGGTGATGAGGATTGGCGCCATTCCTTGCTCGCTCTCGTCGTTTCTGGTTGGTGGAAGTTAACCCATGTTTCATCCCCAGTACCGATTCTTGCAAGGAAGCCATCACCTCACCTTCTCGTTCAAAGCGCCGAAGAAGTTCTTCACAAATATCAACACGTCGTTCTCTCATTTCAGGAGTCAGCTGCCGTCGCACCAATCTCGCAGACACTTTGTGAAACTGGAGCACATCGTGCACATTGTGGTGTGCTGACCCATGAGTAATCTGTAAACATGCTGCAATGTCATTCAGTGTCACTCGGCGGTGTTCCTTCACTATGGCTTCAACTGCTGCAATGTTCTGTGGAGTCACAACTCATTGTGCCTGACCTGGACGAGGAGCATCTTCCACTGAAGTCACACTATTTGCGAACTACCTACTCCATTCGCAGACTTGCTGCTGTGACAAACATGCATCACCGTACTGAACCTTCATTCGTCGATGAATTTCAATAAGTTTCACACCTTCAATACGCAAAAACAGAATAACAGAACCCTGTTCTTCTCTGGTGCAAATCGCAAGTGGGGCGGCCAGTTATACTGATACTGCGACGGTATGTGTGCATCTGCACTATGCTGCCACCTACAGGCCATTCTGCACGCTGTTTGTAGCACGCTTACCAACTTACAGGATAACGGCGCGAAATTTCGATTTGTTATTACAAATTTAAGGTTTTCATTTGACTCACCCTCGTACAATGACCTTCAATACTTACCAAAACCGCACAAGAGGAATAGGACACTATTCTGTTAAAGTAACTATTACACAACTTACGCCACACAGTTTCCTCGAATTAGAAACATGTAAATCCACAAATCAAAGTGTCACTTTGTCCGGAAACTCTGGACGTACTCTTTTCCTTTATTCAGCATGATACATATTATCTATACCAGTTTCCCTCTGGATCACGTTCTCCAGTTCCCGAGAAAAGTTATTAATAAAAGTGAAGAAAGATTATGGTTTAACGTCTCGTCGACTATGAGGTCATTAGATACCGAGCGCAAACTTGGATTTGACAAGGTAGTAGCTACAGTCTTCTCTTAAAAAACTGGTTTGATGCAGCTCTCCCCACTAGTCTGCCCTGTCCAAGTCTCTTCATCTCTGCGTAACTACTGCAAGCTACAAACCTACTTCCTCTGTAACCTGCTTGCCGCAGCCAAGGCTCTCGCCCCCCCCCCCCCCCCCTGTATTTTTTACTAGCTCCATTTTCCTTCATTGGCTGATTGACGATTCCTTGACGCCTCGGGCTGTGTCCAATCAATCGATCCCCTTCTTTCTGTCAGGTTGTGCTGTAATTATCTTTTCCCCCGATACGATATGACAAGGATGGGGAGATACCTTCGTCGTGTTATTTTCAAAGGAATCATCCTGGCATTCGTCTTAATCGAATTAGATGAGCTTAAATGTGGATGGCTGGACAGGTACTTAAAATCCCACTCCTCCCGAATGAAGGTACGGTAGCTTCCCAATGCAGAGCACTCCCATCCGCGAGACGCACGAACGGAAAGGTCGAGATGAGTATCTAGGCTACGGCGTGTTAGAAAGTAACCGTACCGGCCCGACACCTAAAGCAGTACACGTTTTCTGAATGCACGCCAGCAAATAGGCTGAATGATCCTCGCAGTTGGCGTCGCAGTGCAGCGAATGCTACTGGATGGAAACTTTTAAATCCTCGCAGTGTGCTGATAGCGTTAAAGCAGTATTAGAACATCTCGACTTGTTTATATGTTAACATATTACATATGTTAACATCTGAATTTTTCTTTCTGGCTTTCTACGGATCAGAGCACGAAATGTCAGATTCCTCAACCGGGCAGGTAGGTTAGAAAATTTAAAAAGGGAAATGGATGTAGTGGGAGTCAGTGAAGTGCGGCGGCAGGGGGAACAGGACTTCTGGTCAGGTGAATATAAGGTTATAAATACAAAATCAAATAAGGGTAATGCAGGAGTAGGTTTAACAATGAGTAAAAAAACAGGAACCCGGAGCAGCAACTAATAACAGCATAGTGAATCCGCAGTCAAAATAGACACGAAGCCCACAGCCACCACGGTAGTACAAGTTTATATGCCAACCTCGCTATGTGACCAAAAGTATCCGGACACACCCAAAAACATATGTTTTTCATATTAGGTGCATTGTGTTGCCATCTACTGCCAGGTACTCGATATCAGCGACCTCAGTAGTCTTTAGACATTGTGAGAGATCAGAATGGGGCGCTCCGCGGAACTCACGGACTTCGAACGTGGTCAGGTGATTGGGTGTCCCTTGTGTCATACGTCTGTATGCGAGATTTCCGCACTCCTAAACATCCATAGGTCCGCTGTTTACGTCGTGGTAGTGAAGTGGAAACGTGATGGCTCACGTACAGCACAAAAGCGTACAGGCCTACCTCGTCTGTTGACTGACAGACCGCCGTCTGTTGAAGAGGGTCGTAATGCGTAATAGGCAGACATCTGTCCAGACCCTCACATAGGAATTTCAAACTGCACCAGGATCCACTGCAAGTACTATCACAGTTAGGCACGAGGTGAGAAAACTTGGATTGTATGGTCGAGCGGCTGCTCACAAGTCACACATCACGCCGGTAAATGCCAAACGACCCTCGCTTGGTGTAAGGAGCATAAACATTGGACGATTGAACAGTGGTAAAACGTTCTGTGGAGTGACGAATAACGGTAAACAATGTGGCGATCCGATGGCAGGGTGTGGGTATGCTGAATGTCCGGTGAACGTCTTCTACCAGCGTGTGTAGTGCCAACAGCAAAATTCGAAGGCGGTGGTGTTATGGTGTGGTCATGATTTTCATGGAGGAGGCTTGCACCTCTTGATGTTTTACGTCGCTCTATCACAGCACAGGCCTACATTGATGTTTTAAGCACCTTCTTGCTTCCCACTGTTGAAGAGCAATTCGGAGATGGAGATTGCATCTTTCAACACGATCGAGCACCTATTTATAATGCACAGCCTGTGGCAGACTGGTTACACGACAATGACATTCCTGTAATGGACCAGCCTGCACAGAGTCCTGACATGAATCCTACAGAATACCTCTGGGATGTTTCGGAACGCCGACTTCGTGCCAGGCCTTACCGACGGACATCGATACCTCTCCTCAGTGCAGCACTCCGTGAAGAATGGGCTGCCAAGAAACTTTCCAGCACCCGACTGAACATATGCCTGCGACAGTGAAAGCTGTCACGAAGGCTAAGGGTGGACCAACACCATACTGAATTCCAGAATTACCGATGAAGGGCGCCACGAACTTGTAAGTCATTTTCAGCCAGGTGTCCGGATATTTTTGATCACACAGTATAGCTCCGCAGATGATGAAGAGATTGAAGGAATGTACGATGAGATAAAAGAAATTATTCAGATAGTTAAGGGAGACGAAAATTTAATAGCCATGGGTGACTGGAACTAGATTGTAGGAAAAGACAGAAAGGTGGTACGTGAATACGGAGTTGAGGTAAGGAACGAAAGAGGAAGCCGCCTTCTAGAATTTTGCACAGCACACAATTTAATCATAGCTAACGCTTGGTTTAATAATAATGGTAGAAGGCTGCATATGTGGAGGAGTCCTGAAGACACTGGAAGGTTCCAAACTGATTTATATAATGATTAAGACAGATCTCGGAACCAGATTTTAGATTTTAAGTCAGCTCCAGAGGCAGATGTGGACTCTGACCACAATTTATTGTTTATGAACTGCAGATGAAAACTGAAGAAATTGCAAAACATAGGGATTTAAGGAGATGGGACCTGGATAAAATGAAAGAACCAGAGGTTGTAGAGAGTTTCAGGGGAGTATTAGGGAACTATTGACAAGGAAGGCGGAAAGCAATACAGCAGGAGAAGAATGGGTAGCTTTGAGATATGAAATAGTGAAGGCAGCCGATAGTCAAGTAGGTAAAAAGACGAGGGCTAGTAGGAATCCTTGGGTAACACAAGAGATACTGAATTTAACTGATGAAAGGAGAAAATATACAAATGCTGTGAATGAAGCAGACGAAAGGGAAAACAAACGCCTAAAAATGAGATTGAAGGGAAGGTCAAAATGGATAGGCAGGAATGGCTAGAGGGCAAATGTAAGGATTTAGAAGCATGTACCATTAGGAGAAAAATAGATGCCACGCCAACAGGAAAAATTAAAGAGACGTTTGGAGAAAAGAGAAAAGCAGTCATAAGCAATGAAGGGAACGCAGAAAGGTGGACCGACTATATAGTGTGTGTATACAAGGGGGATGTACCTACGCGTAATATTACGGAAATAGAAGAGGACGTAGATGAAGATGAGATGGGAGATACGATACTGCGTGAAGAATTTGACAGAGGACTGAAAGACCTAAGTCGACACAGGGCCCTATGAGTAGAATACATTCCGTTAGAACCACTGACAGCTTGGGAGAGCCAGCCATGACAAAAGTCTTACATCTGGTTAACAAACTTTATGAGACAGGCAACATACCCTTAGACTTACTCTTTGACTTCAAGAAGAATATAATAATTCAAATTCCAACGAAACCAGACGTTGACAGGTGTGAAAACTACCCGACTATCAGTTTAATAAGGCACAGTTGCAAAATATTAACACGAATTTTTTACAGAAGAACTGAAAAACCGGTAGATGCCGACCTCGGGAAAAATCAGTTTGGATACCGGGAAAATGTACCAACATGCGAGGCAACACTGACCCTATGAGGCCGGCCGGTGTGGCCGAGCGGTTGTAGGTGCTTCAGTCTGGAACCGGGCGACCACTTCGGCCGCAGGTTCGAATTCTGCCTCGGGCATGGATGTGTGTGATGTCCTTAGGTTAGTTAGGTTTAAGTAGTTCTAAGTTCTAGGGGACTTATGACCACAGATGTTGAGTCCCATAGTGCTCAGAGCCAGTTTTTTTGACCCTATGACTTCTCATAGAAGATAGGTTAAGGACAGGCAAACCTGCTTTATAGCGTTTGTAGCCCAAGAGAAAGCTTTTGGCAATGTTGACTGGACTACTCTTTCAAATTCTAAAGGTGACAGGAGTCAAATACAGGGACTGAAAGGCTATTTACAAGTTGTACAGAAACCAGATGGCGGCTGTAAGAGTCGAGGGGCATGAAAGGGAAGCATTTGTTGAGAAGGGAGTGAGACAGGGTTATAGCCTATCTCCTATGTTATTCAATCTATATACTGATCATGCAGTAAAGGAAACAAAAGAAACATTTGTAGTAGGATTTAGTGTCCAGGGAGAAGAAACAAAAAGTCCGAGGTATGTCGATGACATTGTCATTCTGTCAGAGACAGCAAAAGACTTTGAAGAGCAACTGAACGTAATGCATATTGTCTATAAAGATGGATATAACATGAACATCAGCAAACGCCAAACGAGGATAACGGAATGTGGTCGAATTAAATCGGGTGATGCTGAGGGAATTACATTAGGAAATGAGACACTTATAGTAGATGAGTTTTGCTATTTGGGAAACAAAATAACTGATGATGGTGGATGTAGAGAGGATATAAAATGTAAACTGGCAGTGGCAGAAAAAGGGTTTCTGAAGAAGAGAAATTTATTAACATCGAGTATAGAATGAAGTGTAAAAAGTCTTTTCTGACAGTATTTGTATGGAAGTGAAACATGGACGATAAACAGTTTATACAAGAAGAGAATAGAAGCTTTTGAAATGTGGTGCTACACAGGAATGCTGAAGATTAGATGGGTGGATTATGTAACTAAGGAGGGGGGACTGAACAGAATTGGAGAGAAGAGAAAGTTGTGGTACAACCTGACTAAAAGAAGGGATTGATTGGTAGGACGCAATCTGTGGCATCAAGGAATCACTAATTTAGTACTGGAGAAAATCGTAGGGAGACCAAGAGCCGTGAAAAGTGTGGATCACAGGACAATATGTGAGATGCATTTCTAAACTTAATTTTTTTGTAATTTTTGGCGTGGTGGTGCTGTAACGTATACCGGCATAAGAAAGATCACACGTATCTCACCCAACAGCTGTGTCAAAACTTCTCACTTCGTGAAAACAAACATACCCCTTGAACGTCAGTTGACGCACACTACCCATTAAAGAAACTTGCTGTGCGTAACTCGATTATGTGTCGCGTATTTTCTCGAAATTCAAATGTGAAACGGGTCAGTAAATGAGAGAATATTTGGTCTTCACAGTCGACAGGTATACGCAGACGCACAGTGACATCCTCTCTCTTTTCAAATCCCTTCGATGTTTATTCTGTACGTTTCGTGTCAAAGTGAAGGACGCCTGTGCCTACTTCTTACAGCTTCGATTTGCACTGATAATGTTGCCCGTGGGCACCGGAGACTGAAGGCCGTTTAAGATATATCTACACTGGGAAATACTCTTACATTAACAACAGTTTGAAAACACTACAAAGGAGCTATGATGTAATAAAATGACCGTAGACAAGAAAAAATACAAAAGACTTCTACTAATACATTCTTAACCGAGCTATGCGCGAAATGGCGTTCTGTTACATGGCACAGTTTTTCGATCACGTAGATATTTAAACGTAATCATTAGCTTCCCTGTATTCGGCGCATTTTATACATGGACATTGAGCAACGTCACAACTGTGAAATATAAGATACCGATGTTATCTGTAACATTCTCGGAATCCGCAGATAATGGTTAATGTTTTCCAAGATTAGCCTGTTCTCAGACGAAGATGAGTGAGTGGAACAGACGTTTATTCTTCACATCCAGGCTGTTTCCTTCATCACAACTTCGTTTGAACTGAGGAAAACGGCTGCACGAACGAACTTATTTACAGGTTTGCTGGCGTGGCCATTATCCGTGCCAAGCAAATAAATATTCGTTTCATAAACTGAAACGTCTTTTTCTTGACGGAATTTATGTTTTAGACACGCTTCGCCTCTTACATTAAGGTATATTCTGTGCCTTTAATGTGCAATAACACAGTTATATTTTTGTATCCTGGAACTACAAATTAGGAAACAGTTCAAGTCACAACTGTTACATTAATTAAGTATTGCTTGCAGCTATTCGTTTTTCAGGGTGAAATTTACGTTTCTTCTCGTCTGATTGTTGGTCGCATTGTCACCTAACTCGTAGCTATCGACACATTACCATGCCAAGATATTTTCGTTTTGTAGTTTTCATATTGTATCTTGACAGCTGTCAGGGAGTTGGTAAAGGGTTCTAGGTCGCCATCGATTGGGCATTTGGTTTAGAACTAATCATGGAAGAGTGAGGAGAAATAGGTTCTAATATCGTCTGTTGGGGTGTTACTCTATTATTTAATCTGTTTAATGTGAATATTGAGCTGTTTGTTATGAACACTTTATCACTCAAAGGGGTTTTATTTAGAGTTTGGTCTTTTTGTAAACGATAATTTTCCAGTTATGTTATATGATGTCGTTTCTTGTTTATTCTCGTTATTTTCGTGTCTTCTTCCCTCGAAGTTGGGTAGTGATTATGTTCTGTGAGATGCTCCGCAGATGAGGAGTGACTTGTCCGAGACTTCCAGACTCTCATTTGTTCTGTGTATCTCACATCGAGTATTCTACTAGCTTTCTTCACATACATCGCGTGACATGTGATGAATTGTAATTGCTTTCCGGTATAAATTGTCCTTGTCAGTTTTGAATATATTTCTGAATAGAAATGTCTGTTGCATTTGCTATGTTTATGCCTTGTCTTTTGAAATGTTTGTGATTTTATGCGAGAGTTTGTGTTTGTACGTCATTACGTACCAGCTTATGTCTTATATTTATTATTGTTGCTGCTGTTGTTTACTTTTACTGTGTCATTAATTTTGTAATTGTTTATCTTTTAATCTTGCTGTTATGCTTTGTGACTATTTTACTATTATGTCTACTGCTTTTGGCTATCTGCATTATGGTGTCTAGTTCTTTTTGGTAGTTATCTTTATTGAGTGGCATTGTGTCGAGCGTATGGAGCGTGTATCAAAGTGCTGTTTGTTTCTGAGTTTGAGTGGTTCGAGGTTTAGTACATAATTGTGTCCGTTTTTGTGTGTTTATGGTAATTTTCAAATCTATGCTTGCTGTTTGTTTTTTTGATTGTTACATCTATAAAGTCAATTTTAGTATTGTGTTCCTTTTCTATTCTGAATATAATCTTTTTATTACCTTGTCGACTTCAGTATTTAGTTTGCCAGTTTTTGTTAGTGGTTCATCTATTAAGGACAGTATGTCACCATGTATATGATCCAGTATGTTGCATTATTGTAAAAATGACCGGTTGACCACAGTTTACGAAAATGTTTGCTAAGGTTCGTGAAACTGGCGAATCCATTACAAATATCTCCTTCTGTATTCAAAATTCTTTGTTGAAATCGAAATAGTTTTCTTCCTGTCAAAAGCGACACTAACGTGTTTCATTAATCGGTTCACAAAGAAGTTGGATGTATGTTTTCAGTTTTTTTCCGTAACATCTATAGTCTCTTTTTAGCAATATATCGGAATACATGTTTTCTGCGTATGTCTAATTAGAGAAGTGTTGCTAAGTCTAGAATTTGTGTACCTTTTATGGCTAGTAACAGCTGCATAGTGTTTTTAATGGCTGTGTCTTGTTGTACTTTCAAATTTACAGATAATTTTTAACAATGTCCTGAAAGCTTTTAACTGGAGTCTATGGGACTGACTGGGTATTTGGGTTGCGGATTTTTAACTAGCGTCGAAGGATAGGTGGAGTGCGATTATTCTGCATCGGCTTTCTTTTTTCCGTGTTATCCAGTACGTTGGTTTATTTTTTCTGAGTGTTTTAACTTTTGTTTGGATTTTGCTTGCTGAGTCTGAATTTAATTTGTAATATTTTGTGCAATACGTTACTGTGCCTTATCAAAAACCTCCACATTTGCAGAGACCTCATTATCAGAGAACATTATCACAAGCAAACATCTAGTGAAGAACATACAAAAATAATCAGAATAAACAATAAAGCATATTCTAACCCTGCAAGAAAATTATCAAACGAAAACCTAAAGCTGAAAAGAAAACCCTTTTGAACGACGAAATGTACGTGTCAGATAACTCGCTGTTCATATTAGTGGATAAAATAGAGTAATCCTCCTCTGATGATTTGTAAACCAAACATCCATTCATTCGAATACCTTGAGCTATTTACCCACTCCCTAATAGCACTTTATATCGACCAGATAGAGAGAGAGAGAGAGAGAGAGAGAGAGAGAGAACAGTTGTCAGTTACCATTTGCTGCAGCTTGTTTTCGTTGACCTCAAAACAGCAAAACAGCTCATGACACCATTCACAGATGAACGATCACCAATGTCTTTCAAGAGCTTCAGTTTTCACAAAAGTTAATACGTCTAGAAGAGATGTGTTTAGAGGGAACATATTGCAGAGTAAAGAGCAGGGCAGGAGTGTCAGAGCATTTGGAAATCAGAACTGGTCTTACACAAGGAGATTTATTTCCTCGAATTTTAGGAAAGAGAGAACACAAACAAATAAAACCCAGCTGGAATAAGACTGGGTAGTAACACAATAAATGGGCTTACACACACGGACGATGTTATTACAATACGTGATAGCATGGGGGACTTGCAGCTCATGATAATTTGTTACAGAAATATGGCGAAGGAAGCATCGTTACAAATCAAGCAGTAGAAAATTGAGTACGTTGTCGTGATCAAGGCACCCACTGACAGTTGAATTCACTTTTAAAAGATCATATTTAAATACCTGGGAAGCATTTGTAGCGAACAGAAGGTAATAGAAATTGAAATTAGGGCAAGGACCGCAACGGCAAATAGGTCATAGCTTGCGGTAAATGCTGTGCCGTTGAGCAGTTACGACAAGTTTAAATATCTGGCTATACTATAGTGCAGTTCTCATGGTAGCTCTATACGCAACTGAAACATCCACACATTAACCCATTAACTGCCATGATCCCCATTTGGGAAACTACTAAAATATAGCGTTTACTTCAAGGTTATTTCATTTTTTTATTTTACATTCATTTTCCTAATCTCTCTGTCATCCACGTAACCCAAAACTATGTTGGTCGAAGAAAAATAATTTGGCAGTTAACGGGTTAAGAAAAACAGGCGAATACAAACTACTAATCTCAAAGAGAGCGATAGTTAGGAAAATATTTGGTCCCAAGAGGGACGTCCAGTTACGGGAAAGGAATATTTAAAAAAAAAAAAAAAAAAAAAAATCAGGAGCCGTTAGATCTATACTCACAAGCTTATATTAACCGGAGGATGAAGAAAAGAAGATTGATGCTGGCAAACGCCCACTCAGAACGCAAGAGGAAAGACTACCGTATGTAGCATTCTCCGGATCAGCGGAGACAAGAAACGGCCGAGGATGGCCATGGGCAAGATTAAAGCAAATTAAAAGGGATACGAAGGCGAGGGGGCTGAGAAAAGGAAAACGGGCCACGAAACCCAGTAACAGAAATGATGATATGGTCTCCCACTCCAAAGTGACAAATAAGATGGAGGAGGTCAGGCACGGTGAGGTGAGGTGTTGCACAGCAGTTATCTTACAAAGTATATGAGAACTGCAAAACAAAAAGGTCTTGACGTGACACTGAGTCGATGTATTATACAGGGTGATTCAAAAAGAATACCACAACTTTAAAAATGTGTATTTAATGAAAGAAACATAATATAACCTTCTGTTATACATCATTACAAAGAGTATTTAAAAAGGTTTTTTAGCACTCAAAAACAAGTTCAGAGATGTTCAATATGGCCCCCTCCAGACACACTAGCAATATCAACCCGATACTCCAACTCGTTCCACACTATCTGTAGCAAGTCAGGCGTAACAGTTTGGATAGCTGCTGTTATTTCTCGTTTCAAATCATCAATGATGGCTGGGAAAGGTGGCCGAAACACCATATCCTTAACATACCCCCATAAGAAAAAATCGCAGGGGGTAAGATCAGGGCTTCTTGGAGGCCAGTGATGAAGTGCTCTGTCACGGGCTGCCTGGCGGCCGATCCATCGCCTCGGGTAGTTGACGTTCAGGTTTCATAACTAACCTTTTTCGTAGGACTCTCCATACAGTTGATTGTGGAATTTGCAGCTCTCTGCTAGCTCTGCGAGTCGATTTTCCTGGGCTGCGAACAAATGCTTGCTGGATGCGTGCTACATTTTCATCACTCGTTCTCGGCCGTCCAGAACTTTTCCCTTTGCTCAAACACCAATTCTCTGTAAACTGTTTATACCAACGTTTAATACACCACCTATCAGGAGGTTTAACACTGTTATGTCCTAGCCAGTAATGCCACCCGAGCCCGCTGCCAAAAGGTTGGCAGCATCAAAGTCCGGACGCCGTCCGCATAAGCAGCGCCAGCGAGACAGCAAATCGCCGCAAGTCTGCGCGCGCCACCGCTGGCTTCTTGCTTCTTAAGCGCTGGAGTCGCGAGCGCTAGGACAGTTCTGGATTCGCCGCTCAGTTGTATACTCGCCACCGAATTGTGTACTTGCTAGTCAGTTGGGTGTTCATCACAGCAGAGTTGTTGTTTGTCGTCAGCCGACGCTGACCTAGCCGCGCCGACTCTAACTAGACAGATTTCTGTAGACACAGAGTTCACTATTGTGTTACTGTATCTTCACTAATAAAAGATAAGTACCGACTTATAGTTAATATGAGTGTTTGGGCTTTCATCTTTCTGTTTACTGTTCCAGCGGACCGGTCGGCCCGCTATTAAAAGTGTGGCGGTGACTTCGTAAGCCATTTCTACACCCAAGTGTTTGTCGCTACGAACACCGTCACAAAACTGGCGACGAGGTCTTCCGAACTCGTGTGCAGGGCTGGTTCAACTTGTTTTTGTTATACCAATTAATGCGATAAACTTTTGGGGGCTGGTTTAATTTGTGTTCACTATGTCTGCCGAATTACAACAGTTG
The DNA here is from genome assembly GCF_021461385.2 of Schistocerca piceifrons. NCBI lineage: Eukaryota > Metazoa > Arthropoda > Insecta > Orthoptera > Acrididae > Schistocerca > Schistocerca piceifrons. Next base: position 936,665,690 of record NC_060140.1, on the reverse strand, counting down.
ATCTTGTTACAGAGTCAGCAAATACAAAGTCTGGTGGAAGCAATCGCCAAACAAGCGGCTAATCCTCCAACGCAAACGGAACAAGCACAGGCAGCACCACCGTTCAGGGCTTTTGATGAATCCAGAGAAGAATGGCAAGAATATTTCACGCAGTTGCAGGCGCACATGACAGTCTACAAAATCACAGGTACTGAGCGGCAGCTTTATTTAATTTCCACTGCAGGCGTGGAAATCTATCGACTCCTTTGTAAGTTGTTCCCGGAATCCAAGCCAGAAGCTTTAGACTATGACGTTGTTGTTAACAAGCTTGCTGAGTATTTCGAGTCGCGAGTTCATGTGGCAGCAGCCAGATTCAAGTTCTTCAGGTTAAAGAAACTGCCACATCAATCTGTTAACCACTGTTTATTAAACAGTGGTTAACAGATTTACGGGGCCTCACCCGTCAGTGCCGATTTAATTGTGTGTGTGGAGCTTCCTACAGTGATGTCATGTTACGAGACGCTATTACTCAAAACGTTGCAGATTCTCGTATTCGTGCTGCTATCTTAAAGTTGCCTGACCCGTCTTTAGAGACTGTGATGAACATCATTGAAGCCCAAGATACTTTTGACTATGCTGAGTGTGAGTTAGATCAGCCATGTATTTCTCAAATTGCCTGTGCTAAGCAAGTTATGTCACGCCCGCGGCCCCACCGGCAGTCAGACTGTAAACACTAGCCGGCCGCGTCATGTTAAACACATTCGTCAGCCGCGTGTGCACAATAATAGACTTAAGTCTTGCCCTAAGTGTGTTCTTGCTCATCCTCGTGAACGTTGCCCGTTACGAAACGCGGTTTGTCACTTTTGTCAAAGGAAAGGACACATCCAGACTGTTTGTTTGCGTAAACGCAAGAACAATTCTAGTGCTGCCCAGCCCATGGATATTCATGTTCTTCAAAGCCAGCCCGCCCAGAAGGTCGCGTTTAAAGACTCTTCCACGGTTCGGGTGGGTAATAAACTTGTTCGCAATAAGCCACCCACCCAGCCCTCTGCTATGCGACCCAAGCGTCATTCAAACGCTGTGAAAAGTGCTGTACAGACTGCAAGTGAAGCGGGAGTTGTTGTTCCACCCGCCCAACCCACGAGTTGTCGTACGCAGCGAACACGCGCTAAACGCGCTGATTTTGTGTCTTCCGCCTCCACTGCACCGATCCAGAGACAGTGTAATAAACTATTTGTGAAGCTACGCATCCAGGATAAGACCTTCAATTTTCAATTAGACACTGGTGCGTCTGTGACTCTCATAAATAGTGCTACGTATGCGGCTATCGGCCGCCCTAAACTTTCAGCGGCAAAACATTCTTTGGCTACTTATAGTGGAGAACGAATTCCTGTGTTAGGTGTATGTAGCGTGCCAGCCACATTCCGTGGCAATACAAAAACAGTTTCATTCACAGTGCTCCGCGCTACAGACAGTGTAAACATTTTCGGATTAGACTGTTTTGACTTGTTTGGCCTGTCTATCCAAGACAATGTGTTGCAAATTAATTCTGTTGTTGTTCCTCAAGACAGCATAACCGAGTTGTGTAAATGATACAGGGACATATTTAAAGACGAACTAGGTTGTGCTGCGAACTTTGCCGCTCATATTACGTTAAAAGATAATGCTCAGCCTCGATTTTGTCGTGCTCGTCCAGTGCCTCACGCCCTCCGGGCACCTGTAGAAGATGAACTTCGTCGTTTGCAAAACAACGGTGTTATTCAACCCGTTTCAGCGAGCCAGTGGGCTTCTCCCTTAGTTATTATAAAGAAACCGTCTGGCAAGTTACGTTTGTGTGCTGATTTTAAGTCGACAGTTAATCCTCAGACTGTCATTGATTCTTTTCCTTTGCCTAGACCGGACGAGCTGATGGATAAGTTCGGGGAAGCTCGTTTCTTTTCCAAAATTGATCTCCGTGAAGCATATTTGCAATTGCCCCTCGACGAGCAATCACAACAGTATTTTGTCATAAACACGTCGTTGGGGTTGTTCCGTTTTCTGCGTTTGCCTTTTGGTTGTGCGTCAGCTCCAGCTGTTTTTCAGCGTTTTTTGTCACAACTTCTGGCTAATGTGCCATCGTGTTGCAACTATTTAGACGATATTGTTGTGTCCGGTCGGACGCCTGCTGAACATTTCCGTAATTTGGAGTGTTTGTTTAAAGTGTTGTCTCAGGCAGGCCTACGTTGCAACATCGATAAATGTTCATTTTTCCTTACGGAGATTGAGTATCTGGGCCATGTTATTAATGCTCAAGGCATTCATCCCTCCCAGTCACATTTAGCAGCTATTCGTGATTTGCCCGCCCCTCGCAATCTGCATGAATCGCAAGCAGTTCTTGGCAAATTGACATATTATATTAGGTTTATACCTAATGCATCACAGATTGCTGCACCGTTGCATCGTCTCCGCCGTAAGAATGTTCCGTTTGTGTGGTCAGCTGATTGCCAATCAGCCTTTCAGCGGCTTAAAGAGGCTTTACTGAATGATCGTTGTCTGGTCCATTACGACCCTAACAAGCCTCTGGTGTTAGCTTGTGATGCCTCTTCTTTCGGCCTCGGTGCTGTGTTGTCTCACCGAGTCGGTAACACCGAACGTCCTATTGCGTTCGCATCTAAATTGCTAAACAAAGCTCAGTGTAATTATAGCCAATTGGACAAGGAAGCGTTGGCTATTGTGTTCGGTGTCACAAAATTCCATCACTACCTCTATGGTAGACCATTCTATTTAGTAACAAATCACAAGCCCCCTGACGTCACTGTTTCATCCGTCTACACCAGTTCCTCAGCGGACAGCTCAGAGACTACAACGTTGGGCTCTTTTGTTATCACAATACCAGTATGAGATACTGTATCGCCCTACAGCTCAGCATGCAAACGCTGACGCGCTTTCTAGATTGCCGATTGCTGCGGATGATGTCTTCGATTCCTCTGAAGACTCTTGCCATCAGATTGACGCCGATGAGCATCAATCCCTCCGGGATTTTCCGATTGATTATCGTCAGGTGGCACGTGAGACAGCTACGGATCCTCATCTGAGTTTACTATTACGTTTTGTTCAACGTGGTTGGCCGTCCAAGGCAAAAGACATATCGGATCCTGTGGTTCGTCGCTATTATCCGCAACGTCATCTGTTGTCTGTTTCGCACGGAGTTTTGCTGTTACGCACCGAGAATGACCAGCTTCGTGTCGTGGTTCCCCAAGTGCTCCAATCCAAGGTCCTCGCCTTGTTGCATCAAGGTCATTGGGGAGTGGTCCGCACCAAGCAGCTTGCCCGCCGTCATTGCACATGGATCGGCATTGATAAGCAGATTACGCAGATGTCTACAGATTGTTCGACGTGTGCCGAACACCAAGCTGCTCCGCCTCAACGCTATTTTGAGTGGGCACGCCCTGCCGGTCCCTGGCAGCGAGTGCATATTGATTTCGCTGGTCCATATTGGAATTCTCGTTGGCTCATCGTGATAGATGCATTTAGTAATTTTCCGTTTGTTGTGCCCATACAGTCTACAACGTCTGCACAAACTATACAGGCGTTGACTTCAATTTTTTGTATTGAGGGTCTTCCAGAAGTTTTAGTGTCTGACAATGGTCCACAATTTACCTCTGCTGAATTTGAACGTTTTTGTTCTGCCAATGGCATTCGCCATGTTCTTACTCCGCCGTTCCACCCTCAATCGAATGGTGCAGCGGAACGTTTTGTACGCACATTCAAGGATCATATGGACCGCCTTCGTGCTACGCACTCTCGTCAGCAGGCCCTCATCACGTTCCTGTCGTCGTACCGGACCACGCCACGCGACGGCCCTTCGCCTACGGAGCTTCTCCACGGCCGTCGTCATCGCACCCTACTACGGTTGTTGCACCCCCCGGATCGACCCGCCGCTTCTGAGCATCGCACGCGTTTTCAGCGCAACGACGCCGTTTTTTTCAGAGTTTATAACGGTCGCCGTCGTTGGGAACGTGGTACCGTGATAAGTGTCCAGGGTCGCGGTTTTTATACTGTTCAAGGTGCTACTGGGGTGCAAAGGAGGCATCAGAACCAGTTGCGCCGCGCTGGCCGCCCGGATTCTGCCGCTCATTCTTTGTCCACAGATTTGGTCCGCGGCGGGTTCCAGCCGCGCCTTCCGACTTCGCTGCCGCCCCCAGGGCAGCAGCAGCAGCAGCCGTCGCCGCTACCACGCCGACAGCCCGTCCCGTTGATGCCTCCCGCGCAGCTTCATCCGGGAGCGCCCCAGGTGGTCACTCCGGCGCCTGCGGTCCCTCTTCAGTCGCCACCGCCTTCGGAGCTGATGGACGTCGACCCCTCAGCCGGGCCGCCTTCCCAAGCGGTGGCTGTGCAGCCTGTCCTGCAGCCGCTTTCCTTGGGCACCCCCAAGGAGTCTGACACCGCAGCGCCTTGTCCGGCGCCCTCTCAGCAGCCGTCGACGCAGCGTCAGGAGACGCTGCCTCTCTTCGTGGGTCCCAACGCCCCGTCGCGTCCAGTACCAGAAGCTGCGCCCGTGGTCACAGGCGTGCACCCTGACCTCGGTTTTCAGTCGGTGTTTCCCGGGGCCCCGCGCAGCCAATGCTGGGGTGCGGACCGGGGACTGCCACCGACAACAGTCTCCGCCCCGGTCTCTTCTGCTACGCCTGCGGCCAGACCCCTCCCCCGCCGTCGACGCTCGCCACGTCATTATTCAACGACGGTGCGGCGATTTGGGGGGGAGGAGTGTTATGTCCTAGCCAGTAATGCCACCCGAGCCCGCTGCCAAAAGGTTGGCAGCATCAAAGTCCGGACGCCGTCCGCATAAGCAGCGCCAGCGAGACAGCAAATCGCCGCAAGTCTGCGCGCGCCACCGCTGGCTTCTTGCTTCTTAAGCGCTGGAGTCGCGAGCGCTAGGACAGTTCTGGATTCGCCGCTCAGTTGTATACTCGCCACCGAATTGTGTACTTGCTAGTCAGTTGGGTGTTCATCACAGCAGAGTTGTTGTTTGTCGTCAGCCGACGCTGACCTAGCCGCGCCGACTCGAACTAGACAGATTTCTGTAGACACAGAGTTCACTATTGTGTTACTGTATCTTCACTAATAAAAGATAAGTACCGACTTTTAGTTAATATGAGTGTTTGGGCTTTCATCTTTCTGTTTACTGTTCCAGCGGACCGGTCGGCCCGCTATTAAAAGTGTGGCGGTGACTTCGTAAGCCATTTCTACACCCAAGTGTTTGTCGCTACGAACACCGCCACAAAAAACACCATACTTCGTTCGAAATGCACGCTGAACAACTGTCGTCGATTCACTTCTGCCGTACTCAATAACACAAAAAGCTTTCTGTTGAGCGGTCGCCATCTTAGCATCAACTGAAGCTGACGCCTAGTCAACAGCGCCTCAAGCGAACAAATGTACAACTAAATGAAACTTTATAGCTCCCTTAATTCGCCGACAGATAGTGCTTAGCTCTGCTTTTTGTCTTTGCAGAGTTTTAAATTCCTAAAGTTGTGGTATTCTTTTTGAATCACCCTGTACGTGAAGTGACAGGGTGACCGACAATCAGGTGAGTCGAAACGTAGATTCCGTCAGGAAAAATAAATAGCAGTAAGAATTCATTACTGTAACAATCATGACATGAATTGCTTTCTAATGTACAAGCACCGCATATGAAAACGTATGCTTTATTATTCCAAATTAAATCCGGTGAAGGTCCCTTAATGTGTGAGAACGAAAAGCGCCTGAAACATGAATATAGACTGCAACAAGAAAAAGTCATTTCAATTTATGAAACGAATATGAACGTATTTTCCTTACAGGTTTGTTACGTGCAGGCGCCGTATCAAGAACAGCAGTTTCTGCAGCTTTTCAATGCTAATTCACCTCGAAGTCTCAATAGTTAGAAACGTACAAATGTAAAACTATTTAAATTCCAACTTTAGGTATAAGTAGTATAATTTACAACGCCAGTCAATGTACCTAAGTACGTGCATAGTACTGCTGCCAAATACAGAATTTTCGTATCAACTTTCCATAAATGTTCACTAGTTCAGTTACTGCAGTGTCCTCGTTCATAGTTCCCGTTCGTAATTCATCCTCTACCTTAAAGTGCATATCCCATCTGCTAAACGTCTTAATCATTGAATGGTCTGTGGCCAGTCGTTTTATCTGAGGCGTACATTAAATGATCAAAGACGATCAGAGAATGGCCTTCTGCTGTGGTCATTTGAGTAAAAGCGAAAGTAATGCGGCGTTACCCGTCCTTGGCTTTTATGAAGGTCGTCAGTCTCTCAGACAATTGTGATCGGGAGAAAAAAAGTTTCCTGAACAACACTGCAGTCGCATCGTACTGTGCAGTGCTGAGCCAACTTTCTAAAGAACACCAGAAATCCTGAATTGGGACCAAATTAATCCTGGACAGGTCTTCTGCTAATTATAAGTTTCTGTCGAATCGGATACTTTCTGATAACATTCGCAACATTCATTCGTGAGCTGGCATCTGATACTAGACAGCAAGCGGTAAGAATGTACACCGTTTCACGGGCACAGGGTATTTCGCAGTCCTCCCTCTTCGCGAGAAAGAAGTTATTCAAACTGCTCGCATCGCTCTTAGTGCGCTGTGTAGCCTGTCGCAGCTGTACAGGGTTATTACAAATGATTGAAGCGATTTCACAGCTCTACAATAACTTTATTATTTGAGATATTTTCACAATGCTTTGCACACACGTACAAAAACTCAAAGTTTTTTTTTAGGCATTCACATATGTTCGACATGTGCCCCTTTAGTGATTCGGCAGACATCAAGCCGATAATCAAGTTCCCCCCACACTCGGCGCAGCATGTTTCATCAATGAGTTCGAAAGCATCGTTGATGCGAGCTCGCAGTTCTGGCACGTTTCTTGGTAGAGGAGGTTTAAACACTGACTCTTTCACACAACCCCACAGAAAGAAATCGCATGGGGTTAAGTCGGGAGAGCGTGGAGGCCATGACATGAATTGCTGATCATGATCTCCACCACGACCGATCCATCGGTTTTCCAATCTCCTGCTTAAGAAATGCCGAACATCATGATGGAAGTACGGTGGAGCACCATCCTGTTGAAAGATGAAGTCGGCGCTGCCGGTCTCCAGTTGTGGCATGAGCCAATTTTCCAGCATGTTCATATACACGTGTCCTGCAACGTTTTTTTCGCAGAAGAAAAAGGGGCCGTAAACTTTAAACCGTGAGATTGCACAAAACACGTTAACTTTTGGTGAATTGCGAATTTGCTGCACGAATGCGTGAGGATTCTCTACCGCCCAGATTCGCACATTGTGTCTGTTCACTTCACCATTAAGAAAAAAATGTTGCTTCATCACCGAAAACAAGTTTCGCACCGACCGCATCCTCTTCCATGAGCTGTTGCAACCGCGCCGAAAATTCAAAGCGTTTGACTTTGTCATCGGGTGTCAGTGCTTGTAGCAATTGTAAACGGTAAGGCTTCTGCTTTAGCCTTTTCCGTAAGATTTTCCAAACCGTCGGCTGTGGTACGTTTAGCTCCCTGCTTGCTTTATTCGTCGACTTCCGCGGGCTACGCGTGAAACTTGCCCGCACGCGTTCAACCGTTGCTTCGCTCACTGCAGGCCGACCCGTTGATTTCCCCTTACAGAGGCATCCACAAGCTTTAAACTGCGCATACCATCGCCGAATGGAGTTAGCAGTTGGTGGATCTTTGTTGAACTTCGTCCTGAAGTGTCGTTGCACTGTTATGACTGACTGATGTGAGTGCATTTCAAGCACGACATACGCTTTCTCGGCTCCGTCACCATTTTGTCTCACTGCGCTATCGAGCGCTCTGGCGGCAGAAACCTGTTTAAGTGTGGCTTCAGCCGAACAAAACTTTATGAGTTTTTCTACGTATCTGTAGTGTCTCGTGACCATATGTCAATGAATGGAGCTACAGTGAATTTATGAAATCGCTTCAACCATTTGTAATAGCCCTGTACTTTGGGAAGTAGGTTACCACATTAACGGCCCAACAGGTGTGGAATGAGAAATGGTGAGAATACATCTGAAGCCCTCAGTGTGCGCTGGTAACTGATATTCGCCCATTTCTCAGAGTTTCCTCTTTAGCTTGAGACACTTTTTAGTGGTCAGCGACGTTAACTTTCAGGCTCAAAACATCTTCACTATCCTACAAAATAGGTGAACTGAATGCGAGGGTTGAGGAAATCCAGGCCAATTTATGACTCCTTTTCGTCGCAATGTATGTAAACCTATGAACAAAGGAATGAAAATTATTCCAACCTCCGTTTTTCCTGGTCAACAACTTCGAATCGCATCTATCATGACTCCCATATTCTAGGAAGAGCTCACATTCTAATTTTGGGCGACTTTACCATTATTAGTTACGAATTAGCAAGGTTATTGTTCTTTGTACACTAGAGAACTTTTGAAACTTCCTGGTAGATTTAAAACTTCGTGCCGGACGCTGACTTGAACCTGGGACCACTGTCTTTTGCAGGCACGTGCTGCGAGTGCGGGTCTTGAGCCATGCTTGGACAGCTCAATTGGCAGAGCACTTGCCAGCGAAAAGTAATAGTCCCGGGTCAAGTCCCGGTTCGGTAGGGAGTTTCAATGTGACAGGAAGTACCTCCACTGCAGCAGAGTGAAAATTCATTATAGAAGTTTTGTTTACGGTGTGATATTTCCAAAGTTATGACAATCGGGCTCAATATATCGCACAATCTACAAGTTTGGTGACTGAATTCCCTCAGCCACTGATTTCTCGCCAGTACGTTTGAGATATTTTGTGCAAAATTATCTTAACAAGCCGCGCTGCCCTGGTAACGCTTATTTTATCGCGGAAGCATCGTTGTAGTGACGCCACTCCAACTGATATGACGTAGTGTTGATCGAGACGTAAAAAATCCGTTATCTTCACGTGTGTAAGTTACCGAGATAAAGACGACAGGCCTATTAGAAAGTGAAAGGGATACCGTTACTTCAAATCTGAATGGGAAATGACAAGTCAAATTTCTCGTTACAATGAGTATACGTTTTGGCTATCAACCTGAGACCTTGCTAGATTCGTCTTTCAGACATTTCGCACAAGAACGTATCCAGCGCCAGATGCATCTGAACAACAGAGACAATGAAAGATAGTGGCACACGACCTGGACGCTGATCAGAGGTATGCAGGTATTACAGTGCAAATTATTGTTGCTGGTGAGCCACGAAAACACCACCTTCCGTTAAAAACATATATTTTCAATTGTAAATATTTCCTTGTATCTGGGATTGGGAAGCAGCACTGTTTGGCAGAATATTTCTAGTGCAATTTAACTACACAGTAAAAGTTTACTGATTGTGATGAATTTACTATTTCGGACAGAAGTTAATATTTTGCTAAGGTGGAAATGGCAAGTTGAACCGTGGTTAGGATTCGACGTTAAGATTGCCGGCCTTCGTTAACCTGGTTTTGTGGTAAGAGTGACCAAGTACTGAACTTACGGATTAATGACAGCTTCGTATATCAACAGCGCTCGCTGCAATGTGGACGTAACACTTTTTCGGCCTGAAATGCTCGACAGCGGTCAACGGTGTTGCGAAAGCAGAAGACATCCGTGCGGCCAATTACTTCCATACTATAACCGTGAGCCACTTTTGAGAACTGTCGATATTTTTCCCAGTAATTACTGCTTTTTTGCAGGAATCCTAATCATTGTCGATGTAAACAGCATCTCGGAAGAGAATTTTCTAACCGTCTCTCCACTAGCTCGAGGTGTCTAAGTACGACAGCAGTTTTCTCAATACAAACTGAAAACAATTTCTGTTTAAAAGTGAAGGTACCGATCCTGTCGCTTTCCTTTCAGTCAGTACCAAGGGCTTTCTGAAAATCTGCACGACAGTACGTTAGTTCATAGTCGTAATAATGAGGCGAGATAAAAATCATATTTTATGAAACATCTTTATTTGAACGTAAATACAGTACCACGAAATGATACCCTGGAAAATCGGTCAGATATGCAGAATCTGCGAGTGACGAATGTACTCGTATACTGGCAGGTGAAAATTCTGTCAGACCGGAAATCGAACCCGGACTTTTTTCTTGTAGCGAGCAGGTTCCTTAACTGTTAAGACTACCTGAGCACGCCTCCAGACCTGACCCATACTTTATCTATGATATCCTAATATCACTACCAGAGGTTTTCCCACGGGATATAACCCCATTCGAACAGAGCATATAAAGCTATGGAGAGTCATGTGGTCAGCACACCGCTCTCCCGGCCGTTATCGGCTTTTGTGACCGCCTACGGAATATACGTGAACACGACAGCACCACGGGGGAACGGGGCCAGTGGAGAACCGTGGCTTACCCTACAACATGCGTTATGTATGATTTGAATAAGTTTTCGTTTTTCAATGTCAGGATAACAACACGTTTTGAAAAGTTTCTGTGTGTCTATAAAGCTAAGTATTTTACTATATACCCTCTCACATACATACCGTCCAAGCTATTAAAACCAACAGCATAAGTTTACGTTAACTCAGATTAGAAAATAATATTTTTGTTGGAATTATGACCAATACCCAGACGTTAATTTATTTGCTGACAAAAACATAATGGAGAAAGATTTGTGTCTGAAGTTCCGCCGATGGCTAGTTCATTGGTGCCGGCGCTCAAGCTTCGAACGGGCAAGGACGAACGAAGGAGTCGGGCATGTCCTGCAGTAGCCCGGAATCACTTTTAAGCACCGCGGAAACACACATCTGGATGCCTAGGAGGAGATTCAAACGTAGCACCTTCCAAATCCGAGTCAGTGAGCTAGCCGCTACGCCACATATCTAGGTAAGTGACCATGAAAATGCAAAAAAAGATACTGTCTGAGTGAACATAATTTATTGAGTACCGAATTTGATTGCAGAACACATCGACAGTATATACGTATCAAATAGCAGTTTTAGATTATCAATTTGTATTAGAAATTAGATGTTTGAAGAGTACAAAACTGACACGTCATTATTAGTATCTTAGCGTGTAAGGTGGTTGCCAGTGGCTAAATAAAACCTGTTTGCTTCACTGCCATAAGCGTTTCATTTCCGAAGCATTTGTGTACTAGGTATGTGAGAAAATAGTTCTAAACATGTTTCTGTATCACAGTTTCTAACATTAGTCGTCTACTTTTGATAACCGTTCGGAAGTAACGGAAACAAAACGCTTATGATAATTAAATACACATTTTTATTTATTGCCAGAAACAGATCTTATGCTGTGAGAAGAGGCTAGTAAGTTAGCGACCAATGAACGACAGAATAAATATAAATTGACAAATGGTTCAAATGGCTCTGAGAACTATGGGACTTAACATCTATGGTCATCAGTCCCCTAGAACTTAGAACTACTTAAACCTAACTAACCTAAGGACATCACACAACACCCAGTCATCACGAGGCAGAGAAAATCCCTGACCCCGCCGGGAATCGAACCCGGGAACCCGGGCGCGGGAAGCGAGAACGCTACCGCACGACCACGAGCTGCGGACATAAATTGACATGTCAGACCTGTATCTGACAAGCAGCATCAGTTCAAAGTGTGATCACTCTCATCACATTAAACGAGAAGTATTCAGGGGGGAAACTGCGAGCAGTAAAGCGCTCTATGGCGCAGATCAGTCTGCCCACTAGACTAGCAATGAGTATTCGAGCTTTGCATTATGAGATAAATATCTTCTAGCGTACCGGAACCGGAAAATATTAATGCTGTCGTATTATTGGCCTGTGAACCGTTCCGCATGGGAAGACATGGAGACCTGAATGCATCTAAAGATATATCACTAAACACATTTCAAGGATTTTTGATGCCTGGTAGACATGTTTCGGCTTCTCGCCAAATTAAAACTTTTTTCCCCCCTCACTTCACAAGCTCAGTCGCCGCAAATCCATGAAGACAATGGCACGCCACTATCCAGTGGACTGCAAAATACACGTCAAGCAACCGGATTGCAGCTCTGCTAGTTTGCATGGTTTTTTTCTACGTCGTATTTTCGTATACAAAATATTTAACTTTCTCCCCAATTGCTTAATATTTAGAGCTATTAGATTTTTATGAAAAGTCCTGTATTATACAAAAATCTTCAAGGTACATTCATTTCCATGTAAAAGCAGAAAAGTAATATGTATTTCAACTACAGCAGAAGAGTGCTATGTAAACTGCCAAATCACTTAAATACAGATGAGAAATTATGCATAGCAGCTGCAGATGGAATATGACGGCGCGAGCAACATTATGGTCCGGGATGAAGAACTAATGCTACTCTAGCATAGCTTGGAGACCGGACGGTCACAAGAGGTAATCATTCGAAATAGGTGTACTTAATCTTTCCTAAACAAAACCTGCTTCGCCGAAATTTCCCACTAAATTACATGGGTGTTATTCGTTGTCCAAAAACGAATATGCCGATTAAATATTTTCAAAGAATGTTGAAAGCTGAAATTATTCGTTTTGCAGCCACTCCTCCAACAGTACAGTAATTCATACCGTCGTGTTTCGCTCATTAACACTAAAATTGGTTTAATTCAGATTCATTATGTTCCCGAATACGCTTTTTTCTTAGTTGACTTGTCTCAGGAAGTTTTCCTCCATACTCGATCAAACGCTCTTTATCTTCTGCGGTCTCCTAATCACAATTCTGATGTTTCTAAGGGTCGATTTTTAAAACATCGTTGACTGGCGGTCAGTTTTGACATTAGTCGAGAAACTGAACTCTGTTCAGGTCTCTGCTCATTGTAGAACGCTAAACTTGGATCCGCGAAAGGAAGTTCAGTGTTGATCTAAGTTAGCAAGAAACATTCTTGGCAACATTGCTACTATCGGCTATTGACACAATAATCGTCCTTCGTAAGCAAACAGTCGTACATCGTAGGTACGCATTATTTATTACCGAGCGTGACGTGTTATCAAGATGGACGGAGGTGAAAGGAAAATTGAGCAACCTTCAAACTTCTCCCCATACAAAAAAGATAAGTTGCTGGCAATCGTATTGGGCAAATATAAATATGCAACCGCATGAGAAAAAAAAAAGCTGATAGTTTCGAAGGCCAACAAGGAAAATGCGTAACCGTCTCTTTGTAAATATAATGTTAATAAATTCAGCACTCACTGCATTGTGATTCCTGTTAGATTCATTTTCTGTTGGTTCTGGAATCTCTTTGTAGACGGGTTTTCATCAGATTGAACGTGAGGTGCTTTGTATACATTTTAATACGGTCTGATTACGCTTAGCGTCTGAGTTTACTTGCACGTTTAACGAAAACTATCCAAGACGATTCTTAAATATCTCTGCACTTCCACCACCAGGAGACGTTGACACAGTCAACAGTGTCTACAAAACCAACTATTTGATCAAAACCACGCTGGGCTCTCCTCACGTAATTTCTTTCATACGCATTTTGATAAATTCTTTCTTCAGTCAAGCAATGCAGGCCGGTGCCTTGTGGGCAATCCTGCAAGCTGTTGGTATATCTTTTTCAAACAAATCGCAAACCATCATCTGAAAGCTTCCTGCAGCACAAAATAGGGAAGTTTACGAGTAACATGCACATTGGAACAAGTGGTTGGTTTCTTTTGGTTAGTTCTAACTGCTGCGCAGTATTTCTGTCCAAGCGAAACCTCGGCTTAAATTATTTATTATTTAATTTCGGGAATGAAATAGCCCTTTGTCGTCCTCGGCACACACATCGGAATACTCAGGTATCTGTAAAGTAAACGAAACACTGTAACACACATCAAGCAAAACTGTTGCTCGCGGAACGCTGCCCATCACAGTGACCCACGACGCTCGGAGAATGGGCAGTATGATGTGGTTTCAAAACGTGGTGGTGGTGGAGGAGGAGGAGTAGGAGGAGATGGAGATTAGTGTTTAAACGTCCCGCCGACAACGAAGTCATTAGAGACTGAGCACATGCTTCAGATTTGGGGAGGATGGAGAAGAAAATCGGCTGTGCCCCTTCAAAGCAACCATCCCGGCATTTGCCTTAAATAACGTAAAAATAAAATCAAGAGGACCGCCGGACGCGGGTTTGAACCGTCGTCCTCCAGAATGCGAGCCCAGTGTGCTGACCAGTGCGTTACCTCGCTCGGTTCAAAACAGTGTTATGTTTATTACCAATACAGTAGAGAAAATAGTATAAAACGGAAAAATACTCCGAGAACAGACGCGGGTTCGATCCTCCACACTTCCTTTACATCACAAGCCATACTGCAAGCTCCGAGCTACCGAAACAATTGCGTAAACAATCCCTGATAAATAACAGCTTGCAAATTGACTTAGATATACTTGTTTATGTTTTAGTCATCAAAAGAATTAATACGTGTCACATAGTTACTGCTACTCGTGCCGAGAGAATAAAAGATGTTCCAACTGCTCACGGCAAATATTTCGATTTTTTTTCTTGCTCTGCTGCATGATGTCTATAAAATGCCTTTAAAATAATCTAATAAACTGCGAGACTATCCAAGATTTGTGATGTGGTTAGTTATTATCTATACTCATTACGAAATAGCTGGTAACTTCCTTAACCTAACCTTACAGATAGGCAAAAATATTTCGAGCTTTAGCTGTGTAGGAGTGACGTAGTCACATACTTACGTGTTAATAACAACTTTATTTCAATTTGTACTTGCACAAAACTAAAGCGTTATTTTGTAACGTCACTGCATTACAAACTCCACGATTACATCTGAACCTGACTGACCAGAGAATTTTAGCCAGTCAAAGTTGATCCTACTTCACGGCGATGTAATCTGGAGTTAACGTATATACATCACAAATTTCCGAGATAACGTGATCTGAGGTCGTTTTCTGTGTTAATCTAAGGTCAAAGCTTTATAATATCGGCCCTAATAGTTTCATTTGTCTTCGCACCCATACAGAGCTGAAATGAAACACATCTTTTCGTCAGTCTTTTGCTGGTCTCAAGGTTTATTAGAAGCTGTATCTTTCTACAGAAAGCCCATTTGCCTCGCAAAAGTCCATTTGCCTCCTTGCCACAATGACCTTATTCCACCTCCCTGCTATACCTTCTGTACTTCCGTGACGGGTAAATTCACTCATCTCCCCTACAGACTCGCTTCCAATACTCACGAGCCAAGACGGTTCTTATTTACAAAACGAATATTTCTGTGCTTGCTGCAGATGATTGCCAAACAACTTCTCGTCCAAGCTTAACATTTAGCCATCTTGGATGCCGTCCTCCTGAGCACATGATTACCCTAGATTCCTTTTTATTTGTGGGCACATTATAGCCTACAACTAGCGCACGTTCCATTTCATTAAGCACTGGACTCATTTACTGTTCACTTTTTGCTGAAGGTTAAGTATGAGCTACTAGATCCCGCACAAAACAAGGCGTCACCCAAATATTTTCTCATTTCGTAACGGATCTCTCGGGATACTAAACGTATGTAGTTTACGTTTGCGAATAGTCTTTCAGAGTTACAGACATTATGCAGCAATTTATTGATGATGCTGTGAATAAATTCGGTCCTTCCACACTGCCCTCAAGCTTCCAGGTGTTTCTTTCTAAAAACATATTTTAAAACTCCAGTGATGTACTAGATCCTACTTGCCAACAATCTATTTTTTCCATTTCTAGGTTTTATTGGTTTTGGCGGGGTTAGTGGTAGTTGATGACCGGATGCTCTTCCTGACATCATTCCCCAAGGTCAGAATTCGCGTAACATCTCTCTGTATCCAGAGTAAATCTCGTGTTTCAATGTGAAAATGGTTCAAATGACTCTGAGCACTATGGGACTTAGCATCTATGGTCATCAGTCCCCTAGAACTAAGAACTACTTAAAACCTAACTAACCTAATGACATCACACAACACCCAGTCATCACGTGGCAGAGAAAATCCCTGACCCCGCCGGGAATCGAACCCGGTTTCAATGTGAGAACGTTTTCCAAATGTCTGCGTACGTCTGAGGCAGTATTCACCCAGTTGGATGAGAGAAACTGCCAAAAAAACCAAATCCAGACGCCGGTTGGTAATCCGCCGGGAGACTTCCACCCGCTGCCGGTGGCCCTCCGTGCCCGGCAGGGGCGCTTTAACGCTCTCGGCTATCCGGGCGAGGGTGTCAATAAAACTTACTGTTGATTGGGAGTCTTTGACGAGATAGGCAGTTCTTTTCTGTATGTCTGGAACTCTGTACAAGTGGCATTATGTTAACCAGATTATCTACGTAAAACATGTGCAAATTGCGCTCTTTCTAATCGTACACTCATGCATATACAAGATAATTCAAAAGGATGCGCACACTTTACGCCACCGCTTTCCCAGCCGGAGTGGCCGAGCGGTTCTAGGCGCTACAGTCGAACCCCGCGATCACTACGGTCGCAGGTTCGAATCCTGCCTCGGGCATGGATGTGTGTGATGTCCTTATGTTAGTTAGGTTTAACTAGTTCTAAGTTCTAGGGGACTGATGACCTTAGAAGTTAAGTCCCATAGTGCTCAGAGCCATTTGAACCATTTATTCCAACGCTTTCATTGGCTCATGATTACTTCAAAGACCCAAAAATTCGTCCTTAAGTTGTCTTCCGAGGCACCTTATCAGCTCCTCCAATTTTTGCGCAACATTTGAAACACCCCGTAGGTATATATTTCGGTCAGCAAGTAACTTCTTTTCACAACAAAATTCTTCATTCAACTTATAAAAATGGTTGTTTGCTAGTATTAGGGAAAGAATACACAGCTTGTGGACAATTCTTATCAAGAATTCATTCTGACTGCATGAAGGTGGGCGGAGAGCAGGACAACTAACTTGGTGGAGTACTTGAGAGAATAATACAGGGAAAACGTATACGGAAGCAGAAACTATCATACCAATTTTGTATCTCGGATAAGTATTCTCAAGATTTAAATAATGAACAGCTGCACCAGTTACTTGTTTTTCTCATGCTCTGCACAACGCGTTTCGAGAACTTATTCTCATTTTCAAATGCATGTCGTCTTGTCTCTGTAGAGCTGCACAATGGGAAGCAAGTAGAGTATGTTGTCTGGTGGCCGGTATCCTTTCTATAACACAAACTGCACGCATAGTTTAACTGGGTCCTTTATTCATAAAAATGGACAGCTTACTTAGTTCGGGATATTCGTTGTGGTGCAAGCTCTTCTGTACAGTCCACATTAGCCTCACTGCTGGTGAAGTACGAAGTCCCCGCTATGTACACTATTAGGGTTCTTACGTGCTGCCTCTCCTAGTTAGCAGCTAAGCTAACTGCTGCTGCTGCTGCGATTCCCGCTGGGCTGCGACTGAAGACACTGGAACTTACTCGGTGCGGCAGACTCTGTCTCGCCCCCCTGCTCCGCGGCGGCCGAGAGGGCGTTGGCGGCGCTTTCTGCGAGTCTGTTGATGGCCTGTCTATCGTCTCGCAACCTCTTTGCCGCACGGTGTGCTGGCGCCAGCTTACGCGAGCACGCATTTGTTTACATATACAGGGTGTTACAAAAAGGTACGGCCAAAATTTCAGGAAACATTCCTCACACACAAATAAAGAAGAGATGTTATGTGGACATGTGTCCGGAAACGCTTAATTTCCATTTTAGAGCTCATTTTAGTTTCGTCAGTATGTACTCCAACGTGATCAAATTGTAAATTTTCACAATCAACATGTGTGGGCTGATGAGAATCCGCACGCAATTGTGCAATCACGTGATCCAACACAGATTTTCTGTGAACGTTTGGGCAGGCCTTGTTGGTGATGTCTTGATTGGGCCCCATGTTCTTCCACCTACGCTCAATGGCGCACGTTATCATGATTTCATACGGGATACTCTACCTGTGCTGCTAGAACATGTGCCTTTACAAGTATGACACAACATGTGGTTCATGCACGATGGAGCTCCTGCACATTTCAGTCGAAATGTTCGTACGCTTCTCAACAACAGATTCGGTGATGGATTAGTAGAGGCGGACCAATTCCATGGCCTCCACGCTCTCCTGACCTCAACCCTCTTGACTTTCATTTACGGGGGCATTTGAAAGCTCTTGTCTACGCAACCGCAGTACCAAATGTAGAGACTCTTCGTGCTCGTATTGTGGACGGCTGTGATACAATACGCCATTCTCCAGGGCTGCATCAGCGCATCAGGGATTCCATGCGACGGAGGGTGGATGCATGTATCCTCGCTAACGGAGGACATTTTGAACATTTCCTGTAACAAAGTGTTTGAAGTCACGCTGGTACGTTCTATTGCTGTGTGTTTCCATTCCATGATTAATGTGATTTGAAGAGAAGTAATAAAATGAGCTTTAACATGAAAAGTAAGCGTTTCCGGACACATGTCCACATAACATATTTTCTTTCTTTGTGTGTGAGGAATGTTTCCTGAAAGTTTGGCCGTACCTTTATGTAACACCCTGTATATTTGTGACGTTTGAATGTTATTTTTTACAAAATTTACCCTTATTGCCACTGAATTATCGATTACGTTTCTATGTTGCAAATGTTGATTAAAGCCTACGGTGTAATGTACATATTTATGGAAACCAGTACAGATATATGCAGGAGTGACATTTGCAAAAATTAACCGATTCGCTTCACTATCTAATTTTAAAGTTCCTGCCCGTGTGTCTATTACGTAGAAACTTGAACACTGAACATATCAACTGTTGCACTGATAACCAATTTCCAAAATCAGCAATACAAACAAACACAAACACACAACACTGGACATCCATTCAAAAACACAGAAGAACATCCTACCATACTCCACCGCTTCCAAAAATCACGTACAATGTATTTAATAGAGGAGCTGGAAATTTTTGTACGCCACAAACAACGAGAAAAAATTCCGAATGACAAATCTGACAGCGTATTAGTTCATTTTTTTCCAAATGCTTCTCCTGCATATGGTAACTGTAACAGTGTTTCCGTAAATATGTACATTAGCACAGATTATACTCAACATTTACAACTAAACGGAAACATAATCGACAATGCAATAGCTATCACGGTACAACAAATTTTATAATGAAACTTCCTGGAAGATCAAAACTGTGTGCCAGACGAGACTTGAACTAGGGGCCTTCGCCTTTCGCGGGAAAGTGCGCGAGTTCGAGTCTCTGTCTGGCGCACAGCTTTAATCTGCCGCGAAGTTTCATGTCAGCGCACATTCCACTGCAGACTGAAAAATTCATTCTGGAATTTTATAGCTGACTACTTTATGTAAATAATGTAATCTCAGGAAGATTAACACCTCTGACTGTATACAAACTGTTTGTGATACCATACTGCCGTATCAACTCGTACCATGTTTTTGATTGCAAATAGAAACAGTGTAGGTGATGATCTGCACGCGTGTGCGACATTCTTTGTAGTGGAGAAGGCACTATACTTGTAAGCAGACAAACAAAAATTCAATTTCTAGCATTAGCATAAAAAGCATTTAACGATTAATTTGTCCGATTTTCCGATAGCAGTGTAACCTCAAAAAGGCAACTACAGTTCAAGGGAAGCAGAAAATCATACATGCAATCATCACAAAAACATTTATGCAAAAAATGCATTTGAAAATGAGAAATTGTCGAGACGGGTTGTGCTAAGCATATAAAAAAAATTTAAAAAAACAAGTAACTGATGCAGTTTTTCCATTATTTAAGCCATGAATGCAGGCTTTCCAAAAACATCGATTATGATGAAAGAAATTAAATTATTCTCAGAAAATGTTGGAGTGGTATCTACCGAAAGACTATGTCACTAGCCTTCTAAAGAGATGGTACGTTTCTGGGTAACAGGAATAGATAACATCACCGCTCAGAGCACCTATAGGAAACTTTGAAATAACACGTGCTAAACGGGATGAACAAATTTTTTTACAGTATCTCGAACATACCATCAATGAATCGCGTGGAGAAAGCCTCCGAAATCTTATGTTAACTGTTGCTAGTAATTTTAAATTATAGTCTCATACACATCCCTTTCACCACCATTCTCAGCGACGCTGCCGCCATAACACACTAAATAGTGGCCTCTACAGACACCTGACATCAGGGCAGCCAATCTGGTATCAAGTTTAAACTCTTGCGTCTGGCATCGTCAGATCATGTTGCAATCCTGTAACGCCAAAATTAAAAAAGGTTGAATTATACCTGCGTAGTACACATAACCTTACCGACAAAAATAAGGTGGTGGTTGTTGTCGTTTTCAGTCCTGAAACTGGTTTGATGCAGCTCTCCATGCTACTCTATCCTGTGCAAGCTGCTTCATCTCCCAGTACCTACTGCAACCTACATCCTTTTTAATCTGTTTGTGTATTCATCTATAGGTCTCCCTATACGATTTTTACCCTCCATGCAGCCCTCAAATACTAAATTTGTGATCCCTTGATGCCTCAGAACATGTCCTACCAACCGGTCCCTTCTTCTAGCCATGTTGTGCCACAAATTTATCTTCTCCCCAATTCTATTCAATACCTTCTCATTAGTTATGTGATCTACCCATCTAATTTTCAGCATTCTTCTGCAGCACCACATTTCGAAAGCTTCTATTCTCTTCTTGTCCAAACTATTTATCGTCCATGTTTCACTTCCATACATGGCCACACTCCATACAAGTACTTTCAGAAACGACTTCCTGACACTTAAATCTATACTCGATGCTAACAAATTTCTCTTCTTCAGAAACGCTTTCCTTGCCATTCCCAGTCTACATTTTATATCCTCTCTACTTAGACCATCATCAGTTATTTTGCTCCCCAAATAGCAAAACTCCTTTACTACTTTAAGTGTCATTTCCTAATCTAATCCCCTCAGCATCACCCGACTTAATTCGACTACATTCCATTATCCTCGTTTTGCTTTTGTTGATGTTCATCTTATGTCCTCCTTTCAAGACACTGTCCATTCCGTTCAGCTGCTCTTCTAGGTCCTTTGCTGTCTCTGACAGAATTACAGTGTCATCGGCGGACCTCAAAGTTTTTATTTCTTCTCCATGAATTTTAATACCTACTCCGAATTTTTCTTTTGTTTCCTTTGCTGCTTGCTCAATATGCAGATTGAGTAACACTGGGGAGAGGGTAGAACCCTGTCTCACTCCCTTCCCAACTACTGCTTCCCTTTCGTGCCCCTCGACTCTCATCTGGTTTCTGTACAAATTGTAAATAGCCTTTTACTCCCTGTATTTTACCCCTGCGACCTTCAGAATTTGAAAGAGAGTATTCCAGTCAAAAATAAGGTATTCGACTTTAATCTAGGTTTAGCGACGAGCGACATCCAAACATGTAATTTAGACTTCTTTTCCTATAACGACTGTGGGTGGCTAAGATTCCACACTTTTGTCTCATTTTCATGCACCAACCTCAACTCACCGTAAGAGGGAAAAAGTCCCCGCCTCAAAAGTGCGTGACGAAGTTCTTCCGTAAAAGCCACACTGACTTATCTCGGAAGCCGTCAGTCAATAATGGGTGTTCCAGGCATTTCAGAGCTGACATTACGTAACGCCAAGGAGCGAGATAGGCTCTGGGCACGCAACCCCGGCGCTTGTCAACAAAGCGACCGCCGCAGCCAGTAGTTTACCCTCTGTAGCGTGTGTGTCCGACTACAGGGGCTGGGAACACAGCACGGCCTCTGGTGCTTCCGCCGGAAGGAGTGCGTGGGGACCCGGCGCAAGTCGGAGCCTACACAGTAACGGTACTTCGAACGAGGACGTCGGCCGCCGTCTGTTAGCTTCCATCGACCAAAGCACCGTTCAGCTATTAGACCAAGAACACATCCACACGAAAGTTTAATGACTATTTACAATCACAGAGTTTTAACTTTAGGCTCTGATTCCATCTACTTAAGATTCCACGAAGCTTTTCGGAATATTTATCTTAATTCGATACATTTTAATACACAAGACTAGTCGTCCTTTTTTTTGTACGATTCGTTGAAAATACGACGGCAGTAACTCAAACAATCTCAGTTAGGTTTTCTAAAACCGTGTATACTTTTCAGATAATTGTAACTGCTACAAAAATTCTACAAATGACGGGTTCTGGCAATCAATTGTGTGTTCATTTTATATTCCAAACACTATTACACCAAACCGATCGCATGTAGAACGAACATCTCTTTGCTTGTTTACTACAGAAGTTACTTCAAGAATGTTTCACTATACTGGACAAGTAGGTGTTTCGTTTTGAAGCGGAGGTCAGGCGAATTCGTGTAGTACCGGACTACCATACGTTCTTACATAGCACGAATAAAACAGAGACCACACTCATGGGCATACACACAAAAATTGATAAATTTTTATAGATGTTTTTTTGAAGAAGTACAAAGTTAAAACAGAACGTGTGTACCCAGAACAAATGCCTTGTGCAAACAAAGAAGCAATGCAGCTTTATCAAGGCCAGCAAAGTGGTAAACCAGAGAGACAGGCAAAAATCACGAAGCATCTGGCGAAGAATTAATTACAGACTGTTTACAGGTTATTGCAAACATAGGATGTCCTCAAAAGAGAGAAAAAGCCCCCGATGGAATTCAATTGCCAAGACGTATTAAGCTGTACTGGACAGTTTACAAAGAATATTCTTTACGTTGCATGCCTTCAAATTTCCTTCGTATGACCTCACCAATCTCTCCGATACAGCATAGCTACCAACATTTATTCGCGGGATCGATGCAAAATTTCAATGTCACGTTTCAAGAACTGGTTACTTTGCTGTAAATGAGGCAACAAAAACGGAATCTGTTTGAAAGTAGAGTTTTCAAAAGGTTAAGGACTTGAATTTAGTTCTATCATTTGTTATATACACTCATGCTGCCCCTGCAGTCGCTCGTGTACAAAAAGGATTTACTATAATAGTCCCTGAAAAACAATATCCAACAATAAAATGTGTGCATAATCGAATCAGTTTACTAAAGATATTTAAGTTGTGTCTGGCAGATTAAATCTCGAAAAATATTTCGTAATTCAAAACAACAAAACGAAGTGTGTGTGTGTGTGTGTGTGTGTGTGTGTGTGTGTGTGTGTGTGTGTGTTTTTGCTTTAGCGCGCAAAAAACAACTGGCGTCATACGCACCCAAGTCAAAACTATAGAACACGAACAGAGAGAGGAGTTAAAGGACTATACTTCAGTCCCAGTGGAGGAGACAGCTAAAAACAGGCACATGGGAAAAGGGCTAAAAAAACACCATGTCGAAATGGAGGTCCAAAACTAAAAATAAAATGGCCTTCGCCATACGCCTTCGGCGGGTAAAAAGTAAAACGCGGTCGGCAGCCCGCGCGTCATTCGCTAAAACGGCTGATAAACCAGACAGCAAACCCAAGCTGCAACATAAAGTGGCGGACAGTTAAGATTTGGACGCAATGCGTACAAAGTGGTGCGGTAGCAAATGACGATGGCTAAAAAGACAGTACCCAATACGCAGCCGAGTTAAAATAATCTCCTCCCGGCGGGAGGGCCGCGAGGAGGTCGTCCAAGCCGCTGGGAGAGGCTTAATAAGCCGACGCTTATTCCCGTGAAGGGAGGACCACTGACGATGCCAAAGGGACACCACCTCCTAACAGACGGCAACGCAGAGATCATCGGAGGGGACATAGGGACTTGCGGGCTGCAGCCTTGGCAGCAGCGTCAGCAGCCTCGTTTCCTGGCAGGCCGACATGACCAGGGACGCACAGATACATGACACTGGCTCCACGAAGAGTGAGCAAGTGACAGTTTTCATGGACCCGCTGCACTAAGGTATGAGCAGTGTACAGCGCACATAGACTGTGAAGGGCACTGAGTGAGTCCGAGCAGAGGACACAATTGGAAAGGCTGTGTCGCCGGATGTACTCAGTGGCCTGAAACAAGGCGAAGAGCTCGGCTGTAGATACTGAGGAGTGTGCCGGAAGCCGATATTGAAAAACATGGGTGCCAATGACGTAGGCACATCCGATCCCACAGTCAGTCCGAGAGCCATCAGTCTATACAAAGGCACTATCGCGAAGTTTCATGAGAATGTCGTGAAACTGGAGGTGATAAACCGAGGCTGGAGTAGTGTCCTTAGGAAACGAATTAAAGACAAGGTTAACATTGGCTGCTTCACGAAGCCAAGGTGGTGAAGGGTTGACACCCACTGGGAAAGCTACAGGTAGTGTGAACTTAAGCCGCCGTAGCAAGTGGCGGAAGCGGACTATAGGAGTTAGCAGAAGGGACGAGCCCCATACTGACGATCAAAGGAATCATCAAAGAAGGAAGCATAGGAGGGGTGGCCACGCATGGCACACAAACGGCATGAACACCTGCCGGGGAGAAAGTCACAGCGGTAAGACAGTGGTAGTTCAGCAGCTTCAACATACAGACTCTCAACTGGGCTGGTGTAAAAGGCGCCCGTGGCCGAACGGATGCCACGATAGTGGACTGTGTTGAGGGGGATGGGCGTGCAGACGCATAAACAAAGCGCCCATAGTAGAGTTTCGAACGGACAAGGGACCCGTACAAACAAAGGAGAGAGGTTCGATCGGCACCCCAGGAAGTACCATTGAAAACACGTAGGAGATTGAGGGACCGCGTACAGCGGGCTGCAGGTAAGACACGGGAGAACCAAGAGTCTTTCCTATCGAGCATATGCCCCAGGAATTTGGGAGTTTCAACAAACGGAAAGGCAACAAGCCGAAGATGTGGAGACGGTGGGAGAAATCTTTTCTGCCGCCGGAAATTCATACAGACGGTTTTGTCATGGGAAAAGCGAAAGCCATTATCGATGCTCCAGGAGTAAAGACGATCATGGCAGCGCTGAAGACGCCGCTCATTAAGACAGGTCCGTGGAGAACTGCAACAGATGGCAAAATCGTCTACAAAAAGAGAGCCGGAGATGCCCGGCGGAAGACAGGCCATTATAGGGTTAATGACGATAGCAAAGAGGACGACGCTCAGGACGGAACCTTGAGGCACATCATTTTCCTGGATAAAGATGTCCGAAAAGGCACAATTCACAGGCAACTTGAAAACTCGGTCTTGTAAAAATTCCCAAAGAAAACAGGGCAGGCGCCCACGGAAGCCCCACGTGTAAAGAGTGCGGAGGATACCAGTTCTCCAGCAGGTGTCGTAGGCCTTCTCCAAATAGAAAAACACAGCCAGTCTGGGATTTCCGCAGAAAACCATTCATGACATGAGTGGCTAAAGTAGCGAAATGGTCAACTGCAGAACGCCGTGCTCGCAATCCACACTGTGCATTCGTTAGTACATGTCGAGAGATGGGGTGGTAGCTAGAAGGAAGGTTTTTGTCCTTACCGGGCTTAGGTATGGGTATGGCGGTGGCTTTACGCCAGCGTCCAGGGAATGTGCCCTCTGCCCAGATGCGGCTGTACATGTTAAGCAGAAAGTGCTTGCCTGCAAGAGAAAGGTGCTGCAACATCTGAATGTGGATGACGCCTGGCCCTGGGGCAGAGGATTGGGAACAACTGAGAGCATGATCCAGCTCCCTCATAGTAAAGATGGCATTGTAGCGCTCACGATTCGGAGAAGAGAAGGGCATCGCCCAAGCCTCCTCCACTAGTTTCCGATGGAGGAAGGCAGGATGACAGTGGGAAGAGCTCGATTCTTACGCAAAATGGCGACCCACAGTGTTGGAGATACCAATAGGGTCTACGATGGCATCGTCAGCGACTGTCAGGCCGGAAATTGGTGAATGGATCTTGGTTTCAGAGAGCCGTCGGAGGTTGGCCCACACGACAGAGGAAGGTGTGGAACTTAAAAGAACTATCCCGAAGAACGCGACGACACTTTGCACGCATCTGTTTATAATGAATGCCGTTTGCCAGCGTAGAGTGGCGATTAAAAACGCGGAGACCATCTGTACACGCGCGAATTGCGTCGCGGCACGCTTCAGTCCATCAAGGGATTGGGGCACGACTTTGAAGAGAGGAAGTGCGGGGATGGAACGTTCTGCAGCAGTAAGGACAACGATTGTGAGATATTCCACCTGGGCATCACAACTGGAGAAATCCTGTCCTTCGAAGGTCGTCAGGGAGGAGTAAAGCTGCCAGTCAGCCCTAGGAAGCTGCCATTTAGGGGTGCACACGGATGGGGTAGGGGTCAGAAAACGGATAACACACGGGAAATGGTCGCTCGAGTACGTATCAGAAAGAACGGACCACTAAAAAGACGATGGGCAAGGTGGGCAGTGCAGAGGGATAGGTCCAAATGGGAATAGGTGTGCGAGGAGGCAGAAGAGGTTGAGTTCGCTAAGAAGGTCAGCCAAGAGGGCACATCTCTGGCATGTCCTGGGAGAACCCCAAAGGGGATGATGTGCATTAAAGTCATCGAGTAGCAAAAATGGGGGAGGCAGCTGCCCAATAAGTTGAAGGAAGTGTGCCCTGGTGACAGCGAATGATGGAGGGACATGTATAGTACATAGGAAAAAAGTCGGTTGGGGAAGGAAAAGGCGAACTGCCACAGCTTGAAGATTGATAGTCAGCGAGATGGGTTGACTATGAATGTCATCCAGTATGAGCAGCATAATGAGAGGAAATGCCGACCTCAGTGGGAAGGTCAAAACGAATCGGTACAAAATGTGGAAGCTCAAAGCGTTCGTGAGGACGCAATTTCGTTTCCTGAGGGCAGAGTACAAGGGGACGCTGCAATGCCAGAAGAAGCCGTAAATCCTCTTAGCGACCCGAAGGCCGCGAACGTTCCACTGAAGGAAAGTCATGATGAAGAGATGTGGGGATGTCACTTCGACGACTGCAGATTGACAGCTGGGGAAGAAGCGCTACTACATGGCACAGAATCAGGAGGATCCTGCTCCATGGGCTCCACAGAAGCATCAGCTAGCTTGTGCTGTCGGTCTGTGGAGTCCAACGCCGAAGAACAGTTGTTAGTGTGCACCGGTGACACGGAGGCTAGTCGGGCTAAAGTATTTCGTGCCGACACCATCGAAGAGGATCTTCGAGTCTTTCCGGATAGATGAAGACTCAGGTGTTGTTTGGCTGGAGGGATGGAGGAAGTCTTCACAGGAGTACTGCTTCTGTCCTTTCCGGCCTACCAGTTGTGTGGCTGGTGGTTTCGCCCCCTTGAGGAGAGAGTTTAACGGCTTGTTGCACAGCTGGATGGGGGGGGGGGGGATGTCGATGCTACCTGACACTGGGCGATTTCACGACCTCAGAGCTGAATTGGAGATCACATGTCTGCGTGGACATGTCCTTCATGGAGCGAGGGGTAACAAGAACAAAACTATAGGTACCAGACGGGAGAACACAGGGTTTGCAACTAGCTAGTAACTTGTGAGCAACTGGATAAGGCACCTTTTCCTTTACCAGGATCTCTTGAACAGCCCGCTCATCAAGATACACTGGACACTCCTGATAGGAGGCGGCATGGCCGCCATTGCTGTTGACACAGCAGGGAGAAGGAGAGGGGGGGGGCAATCGCCCTCGTGTGCATCCCTGCCACGTGACGCATTCGGCTGGGTGTCGAGAAGACGTTCTAGTGTTGTTAAAACGATTACACTTGTAGCAGCGCATTAGGTTCGGAATGATGGCCGGACGGTGATAATTTCATAACGTGTTTTGAGCTTGGACGGAATCATCACTCTATCAAAGGCGAGAAAGATTGCGGGTAGGTACTGAGGAGGAATCTGCCTTTTTCATTACACGATGAACGGCAATGACACCCTGATCAGAGAAGTAAGACTGTATTTCGGCCTCAGACCGTCGAGCAGCCTGGTATAAATTACACCACAGGAAAAATTCAAAGTTCTGTGGGCCTCGACATGAACAGGGTAACTGTAGAGAAGCGAGGCAGCTAGCAGTTGTTGAACTTGAGAATTAGAAGTGGTCTCCAAAAGCAAAGTGCCATTTCGTAAATGAGAGCAGGATTTCATAGGGCCAGCACTTGCATCTACACCTTTCTGAATAATAAACGGGTTTACTGTGACGAAGGACTGACTATCTTCAGTACGTGAGACCAGGAGGAACCGCGGTGCAGCGGGAAGGGTCTCTGAATCATTAGCCTCGTTTCGTAGATGTTGAGTGGGAAGGTGATTGACTCATCGCAAGGAAATCCCCCATGATTGCCGGTGTCTCCGATGGCGCGCTCCTTCCAACTGTGGGCCCCCTTCACAAGGGGGCGCACCCACCTTAGGTGATTGTTCACACCTCAGGTCACACCTCCCGAACACCTGACAGAGGGACCAATCGGAAATTTGGGAAGGTTATAGCTCAGGCAGTCACCCCTCCCTGAGCCTGCCGTGTACCAGGGGGTACGTGCGCCCATGGTACCCAAGCACGAACCTGCCAAAGAGTGGCGAGCCCCCTGTGTGTGTGTGCGAGAGAGAGAGAGAGAGAGAGAGAGAGAGAGAGAGAGAGAGAGAGAGAGAGAGAGATTTAAACACTGTAGAGTAACGGAGAGCACAGAAAATCCAAAGTACAGATCCAAAACATGGCAGAAAGCATTTTTTGTAATCAATATGGTGTGAAGATGGGAACACTAAAGTATGATACACTACGTTAAAGAATGTAAACCTCGAAGAATAAGCATCTAAAGAGATGAGTTAGCCGAGAAAACAACTGCTTAGGAACTAAAATTTTTTCCCCGAGTACTTCAATGGCCTGGTTCATATCTTTGGACTGGAGGTTTTTCAGCGCCTTGCGTATCCCTAATCTATCCCAACTACGCAACCGAGGAAAGGGGACCTACAGTTTAACGTGGAACCCGAACCAGTTGTCGCTCCTGGCGACTCCTCACATCGCTGAGAGGCGAAGGCTAAATTAAAGGCGGACTGAAAATTTTCGTAGTTCGTCCGGGATATGATCCCACGACCTCTGTTTCCGCACAGGTGCTTTAGCACTAGACCACTAGGCCCGAATGGGAAGCGTGGCCACAAGTGACGTTAGGATCTTTAAAATTACTAGCAGCAGTAGAAAGTAGACCAAAATTATATTTAACTGAATAAAGTACTTACCAACAAATACGTCAGACTAGAGGTAAAGAAACGAGTCATTAGAACAGTAGTCTGGAGTGTGCCCCAAACAGCTGTGAAACGTGGGGACTAGGTAAACACGAGAGTAAATAATGCCTAAAAGTAAAAGATTTAGCGCTTACAGAGGATGTGGGGAATAAGAGAACCTGATTTCTCTGGAAGCATCTACAAGTAAAACAGACCAACATGTACGATGTAGGGTAACGTTACGCTTTCTGAATCATGGGGCTACGTGGATTGAAATAACAAAATATTCTACTGAACAGCTCCTGTGCGCAGCTCTGACGCCATAATGCTATAGGACCGTTGCTAGACGAGTTGCCGACAAGAGACAAGACGCTTTTTCCAAATATGTTTAATCCAGAGAGTAATCATCCAGAAGCAAATAGAAGAGGTAGGAACTGTATTGCTTACAACAATCCGCCATGCAATATTAATCTGTTTAAAACGAGGTCTATTGTTGAAATGCATGTATGTTATAAATAAATCTTTCCACAACCAATTGAGTAGCACCCACCACCTAGTTAACAGAATTAGCGGCATCTGTTATAAATTTGAGCAACTGCTTATACCTAAAAGGTAACAAGGGATTGGGGCTATGTGAATCAGTCTTCGTGGGATTTCTTGAACCGGAATACAATATGCATTATTTCTTCCTTATTAAAACATTCACGAAGCCTAATTATAAAGAACAGTCACTCTGCCTCCATTACAAAATTTGTTTTTGGTAAAATTTTCATGTCGTCTGAAGAAGTGGAGCTAATGTAGGAAATTCTGTGAAGAGATTTAGGTGCACAGGAACTTTCCCTTTCAGTCCCAACAAAATATCAGCACACAGATTTCTTCGTTCGTCCACATTCCTCAATGTGAAGTCCTATTATGTTACGGCAAAATCATAAACAAATTCAGGCTCTGCAATTCCTCCTAATCCTCCAAGGAATTTGGAGATCGAAAACCACCAGTGCCACACGTGCAGGGACAGAGAAAAATTCAGCTGGTCATCTGACTTCAGCAGTTCGTCTCAGTCTTACAAGAGGGAAGAGAAAATAGCACTGTGGAAAGTCCCAATGAAAGGTCACGGGTTGGATAAATGCGATGGATATTAAACACAAACATACAAAAATCCAAAAAAGGATTCATCTTCGTCATCACCTGAAGCTGAGTCGGAGGAATAAAACATATCTTGCTGGTTCTGCAACATCAAATATGATAACCCTAGACCTGTGAAGAAAGGGGGATGGATCAGGTGTGATAAGTGCAAAGTGTGGTTTCACGAAATTTGTGTGGCGGCTGCTGGTCGCAACCAATTCCGGTATGGGAAATGCATGTAACAAATATTGTAAAAGATAAAACCTGTAATCTTCCACACTGTGTATAATTGTACGATAGTTTACAATGATTGACACAGCCCATTTACGATTCAAATAGCCCCATCAATTTTTAACTGTTCCAACATTTTAAATTTTGCTACTTACGATGAAAAAGAGTAATCTTGAACCAATGTACCTTTATCATACAAAACGTAAGTATGAACTATTCTTCATCATAATTTAACATGCTTATAAAATATTTAAAGTTTAAATGATTCACTTTGCCCCCACCTTACACTATTTTAAGACGCCATATTATAGGAACAATAGCAGAATTATCAATGGAAAGAATTGCTAGGGCGACCACGAATGTTTTGGCTGCAGCAGATTGTGAGTGATGGCGTGGTACGCTTCATAATCAAAAATCAAGAGAATGGCGTACTACAGCTAACCAAAAACAAAGAGGGGAAAAGAGAGAGAGAGAGAGAGAGAGAGAGAGAGAGAGAGAGAGAGAGAGACGACCTGCTGTGTGTGTGTGTGTGTGTGTGTGTGTGTGTGTGTGTGTGTGTGTGTGTGTCCGTCACGCACACAGCTCGCAACGAGACACCGTTTCGCTTCGCCTCTACTCTGCGCGGTCGCAAAGCCAAGAGACTTAGGCATCCAGAAGCAGCTACATACGCATCACTGCTGACCTCGTCGTCATTTGAATACATAATTACGAGCGAAAAAAATTTACCCACCTACTTAACTACTTAATAGCGCGTTGGTCCACCTCTGAAGCGTAACAGAATATCATATGTGCGTGGCATGTATCCCCCAAGTCCTTGGTAGATACCACTCGCAATTGATGTGGGGAACACGAAGGGGGTGATTTGCTGCGAAACTTCAACAACGTGCGCTGAACGATGTGCTCCGAAACACTTCTGCCTGGATTGGCATTGCACTCTGTCGTCATACCCTCCAAAGATCACCGCCTATCTTCCTTTACAGGGCGGGAAAGCCTCCGATAACCACGTTCTGTCATGAGATTGTTTCTCCGCTTTTCCATTTCACAATCACAACAGTCGACTTAGGCAGCCTTACAATGGATGAAATGTTCCTGACGGATATGTTACTCAGGTGACATTCTACGACTAGCCCACATTCTACGACTAGCCCACGTCAGAGGCAGCTAAGCTCTCCTGACCGATCCACTATAGCGACTTCCCAGGCCTTCTCTCGTGACATCTTATGGTCAGTTTCACATAATACAGGGATGCCCGGATAATTTTGATCAGTTTTTATATAACCGACTGTATTGGCGGTGTTACGAGAGGTGCTAAGAACACCCACGCACATGATCCGTAATTGCTGTATCAAGTTACTGATCACGTTACTCAAGACTAAGTTTACGACTACATTCGAACGCCCTGCGTCGTTATTAATATTATACGACAACATTATGCTGTCGTTAAAGCAATGTTTATTCTATTACATTTTCTAGACAGTCCACTGCAAGGTACTGAAAGGCAGATGCTTTCGTTTCTGTCTCTCTAGCAAGCAACACAATATTTTGTTTACAACAACTTTTTTTTAAAAATTGAATAAATATAAATCGGAAAAAGGGAGGAAAAATAAAAAGCCATCTTCCATTAAGTATAAAGGACCATCAATTACAAACCTTAACTGCAACATGCCGGTCGGTTTTATCACAAATCCTTTATTATTTACATATTATTTCCAAAAGCTAAGTAGAACAAAACATAGAGAAAAACCAATTTACGGTTCACAGATTCAAGATTTACACAATATTCCTGATTGTGAGAGTATACTGAATTACTCCCTTCGCGAGCCACAGGGCGCTAATATCTCTACAAATTATTTTGACGATAAGATCCAAAGAAAACAGAAGAAAAACTGGAGTCCTTATCTAATCGCAAACACTGTTACAGAAACCTACGTCAGCGTTGGTAAACAGTTTCGTAAGACCCATCCGACATCGCTGCTATTTCAGTGTAGCGCAACTTTCTTTGACTTACGAATGTTAAAGACGAACAAATTCCGATTCGAAGATAACAAGTACCACTCGCAGTCATCGATGGAACGATCTATAAATATTATAAACCTCTCTTAGTACAACTTACATCGATAATATGGGAACTGTGGCAATATATTTCAGGATCTGAATGCATTTAATGTATTCATTCTTTGCAGCGCAGGAGAAGCTATTATTTTGCAACACTCAGCAATACTTGCCGGAGAGTCCTTTCCGGATCTTATGGGTCTAAAATATTACTGAAGAGCGCAGTTTTCTCGGAAATATGTCCCAAATGTCGAAACTGTCAGTATCTACCACATCCTGAAGCCCAGTCCACACTGACCTATGGAAACGATATTCACGTGTTTCGCAATTTATATAACAATCCACAATTCCCTAGCGTTCCTTCTAAACCACTCAGAGTGACGGAAAGCGAAAGTGTTACACCATGAAGCACTAGTCTGAAATTTATCAAACTGGTGTTGTGTGATTAAATTTTCATCCCATTCGGAACCGATGTCCATCGTAATCTGTCTGAGGTGTGACCCCCATGAGCACGATTATCCACTTCTATTCGTTGTGGGACGGAAGTAAACAGCCTCCAAATGTCATCTGGATGAGTTTTTGCCATGCCTGTAACACATGCTGTGTCGGCTCATGAACACTGATGTCTGGAGGCTGATATGAAAATACGCGTCTTCCGGTCGCATCCCAGACATTCTGCACTGGCCATAAATCATTACAGTGGGCAGACCAGCCAAAGATTGGTACATCCTTAAGGCGAGTGTGGTAGGGGGTATTTCATTATCCTGTTGTAAAATGCTATTTGTTACTGTTGTCATAAAGGGTATGATGACAGAATTTAGCATTATTGTCACATATTGGCGGGATTTCGGCCTCCCTTCAACAATTACCAAATCAGGCCCGTGGTCATATACAATAGTTCCGTACACCAGATTCTAAGTGTAGGAGCAGTATGGGCCTTGAGAATCGCTGCTTCCTGTGACCTTTCGCCGGGTCGTCTATCGATACGTTAGCGTCTACCCGCCACAAATAGAAACGAGACTCATCGATGACCACTACAGAATGTCAATCAATGCCCCAACTGACTCGCTCTACGCCGGGAGTGTACATACCTTCTAGTACCGCGGGCCGCAAATCCCCCATTGATGACTACGTAAGCGCTGCAGAAAAATGTACTCTTTTGCTTCGTAAATATTTTCCTGTTGGTAAATGTCATTTAGTAGTTTTTAAAAGGGCCTCCGCTCTTTTGCGGAAGGCAATGAAAGAAGAGTAATAGATTTCTCTCTCTCTCTCTCTCTCTCTCTCTCTCTCTCTCTCTCACACACACACACACACACACACACACACACACACACACACACAACACTACAAACGGCGAATGGCGGACCGCCATCAGATCAACGGCTAGTGGTCAGTGCACCTCTACACTACACCGCGCAAGTCTCTTATGACAAGTATGGTGTCAGCAGTAAACGACGAATGGCAACTCGACATGTCAACCCAGCTTCAGTAATCTTTCAGTGGTGAAACACTGCCCCTAACATCTGTCCGGATTTCAGCTGTTGCCATCCGTCAATTCGTTCACAATGATTCAAATGGCTCTGAGCACTATGGGACTTACTGCTGAGGTCATCAGTCCCCTAGAACTTAGAACTAGTTAAACCTAACTAACCTAAGGACATCACACACATCCATGCCCGAGGCAGGATTCGAACCTGCGACCGTGGCGGTCGCGCGGTTCCAGACTGTAGCGCGTAGAACCGCTCCGCCACTCGGGCCGGCCGTCAATTCGTCAGAGCTAGCCAAACCATCACACGAGCTTCTCGTATTTTTGTGCGTATGAATGGACCGTGTCCACTCTCCCTGCCACACTGCTGACTTGAATTCGTCGCGGCACCACTCGCCCTATAGCCATCGCACTACCGTACAGGCGAATTCGCACGCGATCTGTCGGTATGATGTTCCTCATATCAATGATTCGACATTTGTCAAAATCCGAAAGATATCGGTAAGCCGTACGTGCTCATCCTCTGGCTGTGCTGCGTTGCGATGTCAAACAGGAAAGTACCAGTAACTTCGGACACACCCAATACTAATTATGTACTCGCAGCATTCTTCACGCGTAGTACGAGTGCAAGGATGAAATTTTACTCAACATATCCCACATATATGGAAACACTGGAGTATCAGCTGTCAAAGCGTTCATGGTGAAACACTACCCACTACCGCCAGCGCCAGTATGTATTAGTGGAACAAAAACCCGTTGTATTTCTCAGCCATAGCGTGCTCGTACTTAATTCACGTGCCTGCACAAGTTTATATTATGTTCAGAGATTTGAACGAATACGCGCAGTTTTATGACTCTGCTCCGCCCCCACCCCATTAACAAAATATCTACAACTACCTGTCTTATTAACCATACTGACTGGGTAGAATTTCCCCATTGAACTTTTTTTTGCTGAGACGCTAGGCGCAAAAATCCTACTTATTGCGGCGGGGGGATGAAACAGGGCCCGCCGTTGAAGAGAATAGACCTTTCTAAGCTGGACTGTAGTGCCGAAGGAACAGAAGAGACGAGACGAGACATACGGAGGGAAGGGCCTTGCCCCCGGGGCAGTCGATACTCGGCCTCGGCACGTCACGGGGTCACCAGGGTCAGCGGCCGCACACAGCTTGCGCTCAAACCCCACTCGCCGATTGCAACCCTACACTCGTCCCATGTGCTCTCAAGGCGACCGATTCCTGTTGGCGGCAGTCTTCCAGTTCAGCTGTTTTTACCTTATCCCCACATTGTCTATACTCCACACGCCACAACTGACACATATGCGAGAGAAGGCAAATAAACTGGTATCATGAAATCATCCAACTGCAAAATTCTAGCCCGTTACCATCAAGGCGAGACACGGTACTATTCGCTTCCGAATGAGGGATGAAAATTAACAGATTACTGCTGCAGAAAGAAATTTCATATTTCCACATGTTCGGCAACGTTGCTTCTTATCTAATAGGGCTGTTAATATTTCCCAGCAGAAGTATCGAATCAGTTTGCTTGCCGTATGGCAAATTCCACGAAAGTTAGAAGTAATACTACGGCGTGCAAGCCTAATTCATGAAAAATAGACCACGATTCGATTCCATGACGTTAGCAATGTAGGAGAGAGATACTGGCAGGCTGCGAGGGTAGTTCTCGAGTCGTGCCTGGAGAGTTTAGTCAGTAGGCGCATTGCTCGCCAAGTTTGAATCCCGGCCCGACACCCGATTTAATATGCAAGGAAGTTTCATACTACGGTTATGTAATTAACGTTCTTCTTTAAAGAAAAGCACAGACAGAAAAATGAACAAAAATGAGAAATGGCGTTCCAAAAGAACCAACGACACTTTTTGAACTCTCCACATCCAAGTACTAATCGAGCAAGGTTCTGAAATTTTCGACAAACTGACAGTAAAATTAACTCTCCTCAATTGTCGTGCATCTATAAAGTGTGTACAGCAAAACTTTGTCGGAGAGAATGAACTCCGACACACGAACAAGTGAGTGGTCACATACGGTTTTGTCTTGTAAAATTTTTTTCTGTACAAATGAACTACAACGTATTAACATGTAGTTGGATAAAACACTAATTTACGTGAATAATTAAATAAATATCGTGTCGGACGTCGATCATCAGCTGCAGCAGTTCGGGTGACGTCTAAGAGTAGTGCAAGCACATAATAAATTTAACATCCATAGTCTACATAGATGCTACTAAATAACTAGCCTCATTTACATTACCCTGTCCAATGATGATGGTATTATAGCCACGTGTCGAGCTTCAGTTTACATCAGAACCAGAATCAGGAATGTGTCTCACTAGACAGAGGTAAGACCAGTTACTTTTAGCAACACACACTTTCATGGCATGGCATAGTTATGATAGTTCTTGTTCCTATATAGTCAGTCTGCTCTCATTACAAAATTTTAAAACGGATAAATTTCTTTTTCAGACTGATTTGCTGTAAGATTTTTTTTCCCAACATTGCTGCACAATGTTGCTATGACATGGAATAATGCAGTTTCTGAATATAAAAATGGAGATGAACAACCTTCAGGTGTGAAATCCTTCATAATTCGAATCAGCAGTTGGGAAATAAGAGTTTGCGTTGAAGCCAGCGTGCGCGTGCTGAGAGATTTAGCTCCTCATAGCTAATGCGCACGTCCATACTTGACGACGCTGAAGGTTGAGTCCTCCGTTGTAAAAATGTCCACTTATCTCTCTGGGCAGTTTAACAGCTACAAAGTAAATTCAGACTTCGTTATAAATCTCGAGTAATCGAATCCTGTACCAAAATCATAAGCACTGACTTCTGCGTCCGCACAGTAGAGGTAAGAAAATGGAAAGTTACGCTTTCAGGACTGGGAGCACCCGACGGAAAATTACATACAGTGTAAGGCCAAGAATGGCAGCTGTCGTTAGTGCCAGAAGTGCCTGCCTAGTATCGGCATATCGGCTTTTTTGTAATGCTGTCTCTATGGAAATGAGCGTTTGGCGTCATTGGTCGGGAGGCCTCTTACGGGGCAGGTCCGGCCACCTTGGTGCAGGTCTTATTACATTCGACGCCACATTGGGCGACCTGAGCGCCGGATGAGGATGAGCGGAGAAAATCCCCGACCCAGCCGGGAATCGAACCCAGGCCCGTAGGACGGCAATCCGTCACGCTGACCACTCAGCTATAGGTGCGGACAGTGCTGTCTTTATCAAATCCGGCATCGAAGACGTACGATTAGTTTTTTCCTTCGCCCAAACACTTTAGCTGACAAAAAAAATTCTCAAGCTCGAAACGGACGATACATTAAGTAAATTTATACAAAATTGTCTTATAATTACGGCAATGCTTGAAATAATTCAGAGCTGGCGTAAATCTCACTATCTGTAGCAACATAAACGTTGGCAAACTATTGGGAGCATTTTTTTTTAATCTATGAAACTGAGTAGCAAAAGCGCGTCGTTTGCTACAAAGGACTGAAGTTAGACAAAAATGAATACACTGTAAACACACTCACAGCGTATGATGCAAGTGTGTGGGAAAAGAAGAAGTCAATTTCGCTAAATAGTTTTCTACACGAGACTTAAATATCAGGTAGTTACAAAACACATTATCAGTTCTGTCTTTCAGCAACTGAATATTAACTGGACGCATATAAAGCAGGCGCAGTGAGTTAGAAAGCCAAACCCTGAAATACAACTGTCTGTTGAGACTTGCAATGGAGTACATGGAGAACAATGTGTGTAAAAAAAACTCGGGATGGTTCTAATGAACACATAAGGGATATCCATCGAACGCTACTCTGCTGCCTAAGGCACTCACTTCAACAAGCTGTGAAGAAACTTCAGATGCAAGAAACTATGTATTATGTCCTCAAAAAGCAAACTATTTACGATCTCAATAAACGCCAACTAGATTAAATTCCGTCTTTGTTTCAATAACTACAGAAATTTATATGTAACAATTTCCTTCTCGTGATTTGATTTATAGCCGTCGCAAAAAAGTTATTTGATTTATAGCCGTCACAAAAAACGGAAAAAATTCGATACAAAGAGCCCATTGAACCAAATGATCAACACGCAACTGGCAGGGTGCAAGTGGGACTCCCGTACTGAGCTTCCCGTAGAAACTTAATTGTGTGGTGGTAGACAGTCCATCCATCCCGGGAATCGATAATCTCTACGATTTTTGCCTGTTATGGACATTGATACTGCCAAGATATCGGTCCCAAGGGATTCCAAAACTTTCGAGAATGTTTTAATTTCAAGCTTGGCATAACAAATGATAGAAATTTTTTTTCGTGTGATGTAATTGCAAATTATTTTTTGGTTTTCTTTCCTTTACTTGTACTGTGAAACCTTTCTTCTTGCCAAATTTCATGATTCTACGTCAAGGGGAAACACCCATAAGTTTTTAAGTAGCGAGTTTGCGAGTATCGAAATATGTGACATAAATGGCCGTATCTTTTGGGCCTTAATATCTGATATTTTTCAACTTGGTACGTCTACCCGTTCCTGACAAATGGTTTTCAAAGTCGGACGGACAGACAAAGTGATCCTGTAAGGCCTCCGTTTGTACTGACTGAGGTACGGAACCCTAAAAGTTCATTCTAAACACGGTAACCCATGCTCTTATCAAAAGTCATCTACTTTACCGTTGCAGCTGATGGCTTTGACAATTCCTGACCTTAGAAAATTAAAACCCCGAGGTTAAGAGGGACTTCTATTTTTAGCAGGCTTCTGTTGCGAAAGTGTGAATTATACTAGCATTATTTGGCAAGTACTGTGTTATGGGCACTAGACTTTAGGCCGTGGTCCAAAGCATATGCGTTGGCACAGCCTAAGACCCAGTGACGTCGTATGCCATTGTTGGCTGGCAGACCCCAACGGGTATGTTCAGCTGCCTAGTCGGGAAGGGTTTCCTTCCGTCTTGTAGAACGGCTCATTTCCTTGTGGATGTGTGGGAGCTGTGGCTAATGTGTATTTACTGAGTGCAAGTAATGGATGTGTGTATAATGTAGTGTTGTGTTTATGATTTATAATGAAGATGATTGACGGGAAAGGGTGATACCCGGTGCTGACACGTACTCTATTCCTCTGGAATAGCATCCAGGAAACCGCCGGTTTTAACATCCCCGTTCGACGGCCGGATCACTATCCATAGCCACATGCCCTCACTTTCTGAGACACTGGGGAGACGTTTGGTATTTAACCCAGGTTATTGATGCGAAGTCTAATGATCAGGAACTTTACACCACCACCTCTGCTCCTGCTGCCGAAAAAATTCTAGCAGCGGGATTCGAACTGGCTTACCTCCGCGTCGAAAGCCACCGCACAGGCGAATGTTACCGACAGCTGTTACGGATGCGGGACGTAATGCCCTTAATACAAAAATCCCCAACGACGCAAACACCGGTCGTGCAAGCCTGCATTGTTTGATTTATTAGTACTGCTTACATATATGCAAGAACATGCCCGAATGTCAGCTAAAGCATGTAAATTCTCTAGTACTGGAGCACTAGGAAACCCCTCACTCCCCCCCCCCCCTTCCACCATCGAACAATTACGGAATCTATCCCGCGTCAGGCCGACATGGGTGAACAGGTATGGTTGCGCCATCAACCAGTCCCGATAGTCATCAACGCGAGAACCAAACTCAATGAAACAGTAGTTCTCTTATGACAAAAAAAAAGCCTTTAAAAGATATTTCGATAACAGCCCGACTTGTTGTTGTTGTTTTCAGTCCTGAGACTGGTTTGATGCAGCTCTCCATGCTACTCTATCCTGTGTAAGCTTCTTCATCTCCCAGTACCTACTGCAACCTACATCCTTCTGAATCTGCTTGGTGTATTCATCTCTTGGTCTCCCTCTGCGATTTTTACCCTCCACACTGCCCTCCAGTACTAAATTGGTGATCCCTTGATGCCTCAGAAAATGTCCTGCCAACCGATCCCTTCTCCTAGTCAAGTTATGCCACAAACTACTCTTCTCTCCAGTTCTATTCAATACCTCATTAGTTATGTGATCTACCCGTCTAATCTTCAGCATTCTTCTGTAGCACCACATTTCGAAAGCTTCAATTCTCTTCTTGTCTAAACTATTTACCGTCCATGTTTCACTTCCATACATGGCTACACTCCATACAAATACTTTCAGAAATGACTTCCTGACACTTAAATCTATACTCGATGTTAACAAATTTCTCTTCTTCAGAAACGCTTTCCTTGCCATTGCCAGTCTACATTTTATATCCTCTCTACTTCGACCATCATCAGTTATTTTGCTCCCCAAAATAGCAAAATTCGTTTACTACTTAAGTGTCTCATTTCCTAATCTAATTCCTCAGCATCACCCGACTTAATTCGACTACATTCCATTATCCTCGTTTTGTTTTTGTTGAAGTTCATCGTATACCCTCCTTTCAAGACACTGTCCATTCCGTTCAACTGCTCAAGCCCGACTTGGGAGACTAAAATATTCATGTGACGTGCAGGGATAGACCAGAGTTTACATTTGGTCTGGACTAGTAACTTTATGATAGAGCAACTATCGTTCGCAGTGAAGACCATAACAGCAGCTACGTACGTAAACATACTGAATGACTACGTCTTTTCTCAGCTTGACCCCTTCTACCGAACACGGTTTTACAAGGACAGCAGCCCTATTCTAACGGACGATGAAAACGTAGGATACTCCAACTTTTCCACGTCGGTGACTGCGTACAGACAACAG
Source organism: Schistocerca piceifrons (assembly GCF_021461385.2). Classification (NCBI taxonomy): domain Eukaryota; kingdom Metazoa; phylum Arthropoda; class Insecta; order Orthoptera; family Acrididae; genus Schistocerca; species Schistocerca piceifrons. The sequence goes on along the minus strand of NC_060140.1, from coordinate 936,625,169 downwards.
GGCACAGAATTCTGGGCACATCATTTTTCTCAATTTCTTCACCAAGGGTGAACACACACAGCTATAGTCATACACTGCTTTGATGTATTACAGCAAAACACAGTGTGTCAAACTGCTCATGAAACAACACAAGAACTCTCCTTGTGACTGATAGTTGATATAATGTCCCTCCAGTATAGGCGACAAAACTTGACACACATCTGTGGAAGTGATTTTGATCACTGGCCGCTTGCTGCAGTGGACCAGTACACATCTATATATATAAAACAAAGTCGGGTTTGTTACAACACTTATAACTCGAGATCTGCTGGACCAATTTTCATAGTTTTTGACTTGTTGGATTTGTCTCCGCCCCGAATAGCAGAATACATCTTAAAAATAATGAAAAATTGACGAATACTTGAAAAATGCGTTATTTTCCCTAAAAGTTCTTTAGTTTCGGAGCTGTCAATTTTTTTTGTCAAAATCTGTAAGTAATGATTGACATTTATGCCTGCGTTCATACACTACTTAAAATGGAAGAATAAACTATTATGTGTATTTTTTTAAAAAAAGATTGAAAAATATTACGCGTGCGTTCAGAAATGTGTAATGAATACTTAATCTATATATATATAAAAGAAAGTCGTGTTAGTTACACTATTTATAACTGAAGAACGGCTGGACCGATTTGGCTGAAAATTGGTGGAGAGGTAGCTTAGAACCAGGAGACGGGCATAGGATACTTTTTATCCCGTTCGACCGCTATAAAACGTAGTATAACAGAAACGCATCTGGCGTGGAATAACAAAACGCAAATTAGATTTAGTAGTTCAAACAAAAGGAAGTTTATGATACATTAATGAAGGCAATTGATGATGGAAATAGTGGTTTATATTTCCTGGATGTTCCTGGTGGAACTGGCAAGACATTCCTCATGTCAGTAGTTTTAGCCACTGTTCGTGCGAGATCCAACATTGCGGTTGCAGTTGGTTCTTCCGGAATAGCAGACACATTGTTAGAAAGGTGCCGTACGGCTCAGTCAGCATTAAAATTACCGTTAAATCTTCAAGCTATTGAATAACCAACATGTAATATTACAAAAAACTCAGCAGTGGCCGAAGTTTTATCAGCATCCAAGATCTGGGACGAATGCACAACGGCTCATAAACGTGCATTAGAGGCACTTAACCGAACATTGAAAGATCTACGCAATGACTAGAGATGTTTTGGAGGAGCAATGATTTTACTGTCTGGCGAATTCCGCCAAACACTGCCAGTAGTTCCAAGATCAATGGCTGCAGATGAAATAAATGCTTGCCTCAAATCATCGAATCTATGGCGCTTTGTGAAGAAACTTTAACTGACAACAAACATGAGAGTTGCATTGCTTAATGATACATCTGCTGAAGATTTCTTTGAGCAATTGCTGACTATCGGTAATGGTCGAGTACCTGTCGAAGAATCGAGCGGATTGATTTCATTTCCTCATAATTTCTGTAACTTTGTCTCATCGAAAGACGAACTTATCAACAAAGTATTCCCAAACATCATTACTAACTACAAAAGTAATGAATGGTTGAGTGAGCGAGCAATTTTAGCGGCTAAGAATAAAGATGTAGATGACCTAAACTACATAATTCAGAATGAGATCATTGGTAAAATGCATTCATTCAAATCTATTGACTGTGTAACAAATGAAGATGAAGCCACCAACTATCCAATTGAATTTTTAAACTCTTAGGATGTGCCTGATATACCACCGCACAATTTACGCCTAAAAGTTGGCTCCGTAGTAATCATGCTTCGAAACATAAACCAACCAAAACTGTGCAACGGTAAACGTTTTGAGGTAAGTAAATTGATGACCAATGTTATTTACGCGACGATACTCAAAGGAAAATTCGAGGGTGAGGAAGTTCTCATTCAGAGGATCCCGATGGTCGCAACCGATGTGCCGTTTGAGTTTAAAAGACTTCAATTTCCGATCCGTCTTGCATTCGCCATGACCATTAACAAATCACAAGGCCAATCCTTGAAAGTTTGTGGTTTAAATCTGGAATATCCATATTTTTCAAATGGTCAATTATATGTGGCATGTTCACGGGTCGGAAGACCATATGCGTTGTTTGTTCTTGCGCCTGATAATAAAACAAAAAATGTCGTGTATCACAAGGTACTGAATTGAAGAGTGGAAGCTATGCACCAAAAAACAAAGAATCATTAAAATACTTAATTTTTATTTGTCCTAATAAAAAATTGAACTTAACATCCAAAATCTGATTATTTATTGGCTTTAAGGCGGAACAGAGTTCGCCGGGTCAGCTAGTATAGGGCTATTTAATGGGATTATCACATATGGTTGATGTCAACACGCAGACGGTATTTGTTTCAACATATATCTGAAAAGAGAGAGAGAGAGAGAGAGAGAGAGAGAGAGAGAGAGAGAAGCAGTAAAATCTCATTCAGTTCTCTACCAGGGGACGTTAGCGAAGTAGTTGTAGTTCACAGTTTTACTGCATTGGATACTCTGTGCAGTCAACGAAGATTCACACAAAATTACAATGTTGTATTTATAGCGTGGTACTCAGAGGAACACAATAAAGGAGTTTAGGAAACTGACAGAGTGATACTTACAGTCAGCCATTTGATATCTATGAATTGTAAGCGTCAAGTGTATTCTCGGCATGGCTGTGAATTTCCTCCTGTATGTTAGTGTGCTATTTTTCTCGTCACGAAAGATCTCTACCTGTCAGCTTTCTAACTAATAAAACAGTGCTGTCTGAATATGATGGGGCTTCGAGAGAGTCAGCAGGGATCTGTGACTTTATACGGAACGTCTCTTACTCGTGGAAATGATGTGGATTCAAATGCCATACATTGAAGACTGGAAGATACGTGAGAATATGGTAGGTAAAGGAGTTTGTGATGAAAGGAGGGTTGAGAGGTGAGCTCTATACCACGTCTTCTGTGTGTTGTGGGCAAACATATTACAACCTGTCAAACTCGTCTCCCGAAGTGACTGCAATGAGGAAATTAGGACCTAATACGAAGATTTCAACCAAGAGACAATCAGCAGCAGAAGTTTCGTCTTTTGTTTCCTCGACAAATGAGGGACAACATTCTTTCACGAGTTTTGTGTGTGTATAAATGGATGGACTGGCATCTTAACAGGTACACTAAATTTACATTTACAGCTGTATGGTTGCTTTGCAAGCCTCTGTACGGTGTGCGGCGCTGGGTACCCTGTAACACTAGTAGTCATTCCCTTTCCTATCCCTTTCGCAGATAGAGTGAGGGATAAAGTCAGCATATATGCCCCCTTATGAATGATAGTTTCTGTTACCTTGTCTTCACGGTCCTTATGTCAAATGTATCTTGGTGGTGGTGGTGGTAGAATCCTTCTGTGGTCATCTTCAAATGTTGATTCGCAATAGTATTCATTGAAAGAACATCGTCTTCCCTCCAGGGATTCCCATTCGGGCTACCTGGCAAGTGTAAACCGACTGCTCGAAGGAAAAAAGGTTACACACGACTCTCACGATCGATTTAATTAATTAGCCTATCAACCTGATATCACTGATGTGCCACCTGACGGGTGGAGGCGAGGCTGGGGTACTACAGATATGATTCAGGAGTTGGAGCGGTAATCAGGCGTTCTTTCATTGTGACACTATCTCTAACAAAATTTTAGTCTCCCACCTGCACATGCAGAGATGACCATTGTAATAAATTCAGATGTGTTACCGAATTCATAAAGTGATACAGTATAAAACTGGTATTTACTACTTCTCTGTGCAGTTACCTTAAGAGACTTCAAAGCACTTGGCAAAACATTTGGTTACTTTAAGAGAGTTTGAAAGTGAGAAGGCATCCTGTGGTGGAGATAGGTTTTGGCACTCTGTCGTGAGCCAAAAATAAGTTTAACATTGTAGTCCTGTGATGCAGGACGTAAGAAATGTCAATCTGATTAGAACAGATCTTTTTACCTGATGAGAGAATACTTACATAAATATAGGCTACGCCATAGCGTTACAGGATTTTCACAAGGAACGTTACTTTAGCGACGTGAAAAAGCGTGTACGCCTCAATTTCTTACATCCACGCAGCTGCTGCTTGACTTGCACTGTACCGCAGCTAGTGGCAGGTGTGGTCACGAGGACTCAGCGATCAGAAAATGTGGATTAGCTTAGCCTGTGATGGGCAATTAGGTACAAAGAATGTGCTGACCTGTCTGCTCTTGCTGGCGGTAGCACGGGCTCGTGAAGCGATCAGAGTGGTTGGTGAGTGGCGACAGAAAGAGACGTGTGTGTTGCATGGGAAGACCGAATATGACTGTTTGTGCAGGATGATTATTCCTCCCATGTAAATCGATCGGCTGCCAGCTTGGTGGCAGTCTCTCCAACCTCTGAGCATTCAGTAGGTCTGGTGTGTGGGTGCTGGCGGTTGGGCGTGCAGCTGCCGGCATGGCTGATAAGTGTGTAGGTCTCTCATGATCGGTGCCCGCGAGACTAAATAATGTCCCCGCCAGAGGCGGACGGCGCGACCACGGCTCCTGGTAGTTGGCTTGGTTGGACTTTCTTCACCAGACAAGTACAGTGGAAACGTTACGGTGGACTAGGGTGCTTGTGTTCTCAAACATCGGTGCATACAAAGCCTCAGATATATTTAGCGTGGCGGAAATTTAATTACGTGATTTGCATAATGCTTGAGTGTGATACTCAGAGGTTGAAAATATACTATTGTTACAAAGAAGGATCATCGTAAGGGGGTGGTGAGTGCTTTAAGTGATCTACTTGATTCCTGTAAATTGTTGAACAAATAATTTGATAGGGCAGTGCAAATGGCTATTTACCTCTATTTGGTGCGCGCGCGCACACACACGCACACGCACACACACAAAGAGAGAGAGAGAGAGAGAGAGAGAGAGAGAGACTGGAATTTCCCAATCAACATAATCTAGAATGAATGATTATACCCAGGAGAGTCGTATATCAATTAACAGAACAATAGGTTAAGAACAGATGGGAGGGGTTAGATGATAAGCAACTTAGCAGAACAATAGGTTGAGGTCATAAATCAATCAGATGTCATACTTTAATTTGCATTTCAGTTAGCTATCTAAAGTGGCGTAGAAACCCTGTTGCCCTAGTACTTACGTGCAGAAATGCAAACTACCTCTGTAGATGTTTGTTTCACATGCACCTTGAAACGCCGTATCTATGTGCAATAGTTCAAATAGCTCTGAGCACTATGGGACTTAACATCTGAGGTCATCAGTCCCCTAAGTACTTAAAGCTAACTAACCTAAGAACATCACACACATCCATGTCCGAGGCAGGATTCGAACCTACGACCGTAGCGGCCATGCGGTTCCAGACTGAAGCGCCTAGAACCGTTCGGCCACGCCGGCCGGCCCTATGTGCAATAATCTGATGGATCCATTCCGAAACCAGTCATATGAGCAATTACGTCATTCCTTGCCTGATGTTTGACCTCTACCACTGCGACCCGGTCAGTCTGGATGCGTAACTACTGATTATTGTAATAATGGTCACCCGCTTCCTGTCCGACTATGTCACATACCTGTTACTGAAATTAAAACATTCTGGAAACTGTTTGAATCCTTGCGACCGATATCTTGGCAGTATCAACGCCGATAACGGGTAAAAAACGGTCGAGATTCTATTATCCCAGAATGGATGAAGTGTGTGTGTGCGTAAGTTTGTACGGTACCCCCAGTGCTCGAGTCGTCCTAGCACCTGGCCAGTTTTTTTTCCCACTCTTCGTGAATTAACCACCGAGAAATAATTGGCGAAGTCGCTGGGCATGATGGACCACGAACAATTAGGTGTTACGTACGTGAGCGGAATGGTACGAATGGCAAACGTCGAGGGCGCGTCACACGCCGCACTATTGGACAATGGATGTGTGTGTGTGGAGCACAAATTTAGATAGCGGCCGGCGGCTTGTGGCCGTCACTAATTGCGCAGCCGCGGTAAAAGGCAGCTAACGACAGGCGGGCCAGCAGGGAACAGCGGCCGCAGAGCAGAGAGGGGCGCGCGCTAACGAGCAAACGCGACGCCGCAGCGGAAGGCAATTAGGCGGCCGCTGCAGGTAGTCTGCGTGGAGAAAGCACGGGCGCGACACTCACTCACAGAGCTGCTCTCTATCACTGTACGCCTCCAGGCTACGTTTCTTTACACTCTAATGCCTGCCCTCCTTTAATCGAACCACACATACCATTAATTCTACCACGATCGTCGTCTACAGTGGTCACACAAACTAAAAAGATTGTCAAGGTGAGCCGGGCGTTGTGGTCGAGCGGTTCTAGGCGCTCCAGTCCGGAACCGCGCTGCTGCTACGGTCGCAGGTTCGAATCCTGCCTCGCGCATGGATGTATGTGATGTCCTCAGGTTAGGTAGGTTTTTTATTCGATCGCTTGAGCCTTGTCTCGCAGTTACGCAGGGTCAGCCATCGTTAATCGGATTTGGCATGTTAATGGTTAAGGGGTGGCCGGATGCCCTTCCTGCCGCCACCCCGTATACCCCGGGCCGGATTTAGTGTACCCCAACTGTCTGCGTCGAGTATAATCCATGGAATAGTGCGAATGTGTTTAGATGTCTGCAAGCCGTATAACTGAGGCGGAACATGGGGACCAGCCCGGTATTCACCTAGCGGGATGTGGAAAACCGCCTAAAAACCACATCCAGGCTGGCCGGCACATCGGCCCTCGTCGTTAATACGCCCAGGGCCGGGGCGCCTACCCGAGTCCAGGTTGGTTGGTTGGATTAAAGATTAAAGGGACCAAACTACAAAGGTCATCGGTCCCTTGTTTCATAAAAACACAGAGCACAGTGAAACTATCCACCAGTCAGGCGAAGCACTAAAAGAAAAATTCCGGGGGAACAAAAGCCCCATAGTCCATTGTAAGACAACACGGAAAACAGAGCACAGCAACTAAAACAACATAGAGAACAAAGGCAGAAGGAATTAAAACTGCACAGCAGAGGACTGTGGCTGGCTGATCACGAAAATAATAGGATGAGCCAGCCACTCTGCAACACGTTAAAACCTCCAGCCTAAAAGTTTAGGGTGGAGTCGAATCACAACACAAAACTAATTAAAAGATACAGCTCAAAAGAGGGTGATGTTAAAATTTAAATGGACCTATAAAAGCCGCTTGCGCGAATAAAACTTAAAACCCGATCTGCCATAGAGACATTGTCACCTAAAAGAGATGATAAAGCACCCTGGAGATTAAAAGTTCACCTGAGGGCGGTTAAAAGAGGGCAGTCCAACAATATATGGGCCACCGTCATATTCGCACCACAGCGACGAGGGGGGTCCTCTCGACGCAGCAGATGACCATGCGTCAGCCAAGAGTGGCCAATGCGGAGCCTACACAGAACAACAGAATCCCTGCGAGAAGCCCACATGGAGGAACCCCACACAGTCGTGGTCTCCTTTACCTGCCGCAGCTTGTTGGGTGCAGACAGAGTGCGCCATTCGTCGCCCCCGAGTCCAGGAAGCAGCGCGTTAGCGCTCTCGGCTACCCTGGCGGGTCATCCTATTGCAGGGGAAGGAGACGGCTATCTTCCATGCCGAAGCTCTCCCACGGTGCAAGATCGGCCGCTAGTTGTGTTGCGATCGGCTGCATGTTGTATCTAAGGAAGATGGCTGCTTCAGGTACAGATGTTCAGAGCGAACTGGCGTTATTAGCTGTTTTGGTGCTAAACGATGCAGAAATTCATGCTAACGAGAGAAGAAGAAAAAAAAGAATGGACGAAAAACGGGATTAAGAGGAGAAACGCTGGAAAAGGTGTGCTCTCCATGCTTCATAGAGTTGAGGTTAGTTCGCATAACACCTACTTTTGTTTGAAAAGTATCACCATTTCATTACTGTTTGACTTTATAAATATACCAATAATGACTGTTATATACGACTATTTTATAGGATAGAAGATCGTACATCCTTTGCAACTCTTTCGAGTGCTTCTGCACACAAGTTTTTATTATAATAGTTTGCGCTTTTCACGACGTACAGACACTGTTCTTCCCTATAAGTACATATCAATACTTCAATCGCTTCCTTGGACCACTGCGGTGCCATTATTTAATAATTATAAGAACTTCCTACCGCACCTCACAACAGCAGAAAAGCGACTATCAACAAAGGCTTCCTGCCCAAGCTTTCCGCGTCTGACGTCACAAACGAAACGCCTCATGATTGGCCAACGCAGGTAGCACGCAGGGAACCTTGCAAGAAAAATAGCACCGGACCTACCCTGGAAATCTTGCAAGGTCCCCAGCAAGGTAGCCCGCTAGCAGACGACGGAGCCCGCAAGGTAGCCGTCGCGTGAGCCAGCAAGGAAACTTACAGCGAATCTTACTCCGTGTGAGACGGGCTTTAGGTTAGGTAGGTTTAATTAGTTCTAATACCAGGTGACTGATGACCTCAGATGTTAAGTCCCTCTAGTGCTCAGAGCCATTGTCAAGGTGCGTGCAGGACATACGCACTGATGGTTCCGTATAATCTTAAGTAAATATGGAATCAGTTGCTGCATTACCGGAATCTAGACTCTCGACCATTTTGGCAAGATATCGGTTCTTGGGATTCCAAGATTTTCGAGAAAGTTTTAATTTCAATAACATAACTTTGACAAAGTCGTGCATGAGGCAGGCGACCATTATTACAATGATCAGTACTTCTCCATTCAGGCTGGCTGGGTTTCAATGGTAAAAGTCACATATCAGGCAAGGAGTGATTTTATTGTTCATAAGACGCGCTTCGGAATTTATCCATCATCAGATATCCAGGAGCGATTAGTTCATTTACATATGGCTTTTCAAGCAGTATGTGAGACAAACACTCGGAAATAGTCAGCAAATGTTTGTTTCACATATAACCTGAAACGCCATATGTACGTCAGCAATTGCTCCTGGATATCTATTACTGACAAAAAGGGGCTTAGTAGACGGGCGAATAGACAGTCAGGTAGTAATAACAGAATTTTTGTTTCATGTGATACAATTACAGATTTACAGTTTTCGAATTTTTCCTCCCCTTCTGCCAAATTTCCTGCTTCTAGAGGAAAGGGAAGTACCCTACAATTTTGATGAGTGAATTTGCGAATATTATAGTATGTGACATGAATTGCCGTATCTTTTTATGGCACTGACTTGGAAGCTTCAATATTTTGCACCGCCAAGCGACTATAGACCTCAGTGCGTGAAAAATTTCAACATTATATGCCCATCCAGTTCAGCGAAAAGGGGTTTATAACGATTGGACAGACAGTCACACAAATGGGTCAAATGGCTCTGAGCACTATGCGACTTAACTTCTGAGGTCATCAGTCGCCTAGAACTTAGAACTAATTAAACCTAACTAACCTAAGGACATCACACACAACCATGCCCGAGACAGGATTCGAACCTGCGACCGTAGCGGTCACGCGGTTCCAGACTGAAGCGCCTAGAACCGCGCGGCCACACCGGCCGGCGACAGTCACACAGGCAGATGGACTAAATGATCCTATAAGGACTTCGTTTTCACCAACCGAGGTGTGGAACCCTAATAAAAAGTGTCCCAAGCGGGCAGCAAAATGAACATGGCTATCGTGAAACAACCCCCTAAACGAGCAGTTTACAAAAACCCTCGTTCGGTCGATACCTTAATATTGCTCTTCAGTTTGGGACCTTTACAAGATGTGATTGGTAAGGAAAAGAGAGAAGATCCAACGAAGAACAGTGCATTTCTTCAAACGTTCCACTACTAAGTGCGAAAGTACTCCGGTGGCAGACGCTACGAGGTAAGTGTTGCGCATCACGGTCTGGTTGATTGTTAAAAATTCCGAGTGCCGAAGTTTCTAAGGAGTCAATCAACATATTGTTTCCTTCTACATGTATTTCCCGAAAAGAACATGAAGGCAGAATTAGAGGCGAGCTCTCACGCTGAGGTTTACCAATAATCGCTCGTAAGGGACACAATTCGCGACTGGAACAGGAAAGAGGGCAAGTAGTAGTGCTACAGAAATACCCAACGCGTCGCACCACAAAGTGACTCGCGTAATGTAGAGGTAAGTGCAGTAGAATATAATTGGTTCAAATGGCTCTGAGCACTATGGGACTTAGCTTCTGAGGTCATCAGTCCCCTGGAACTTGGAACTACTTAAACCTAACTAACCTAAGGACGTCACACACATCCATGCCCGAGGCAGGATTCGAACCTGCGACCGTAGCAATCTCGCGGTTCCGGACTGAAGCGCCTAGAACCGCATGGCCACCGCGGCCGGCTAGAATATAATTAATGGGATGGATGAACTTGCTGTTCACTATGAAACTCCTCAAAACACGAGATCAAATTTGATACACCAGCTCCTAATGTTCAATGAAGTTTATCTGGCATGCAGTAAAAGAATCTGGGTTTGCATATCACAATCAGCGCTTATCAAATTGTCGAAAAACCCTTTCAAACAGAAGATATAGACAAAATTTCACGGATTCAAGACCATTTACAAATGCAAAAGTATCATAATATACTTCCCTGGAAGTCAATTTTATCGAGCTGCCTTACGACGGGTCGTTCAAGACAACTTTGTCAGCACGGAATTTCATGATTTTTGGATATCAGTAAAATATGGATATCAGGTACTCAGTGATGAAGCTCGACGAACATTATTTCCACTTTAAATATCCTTCTTGAGGGAAGCTGTCTTTTGGCGGTCGATGTAATACAGTGTAAACAACATAAAATTATCGAGGTACGGGAACTGATGGTAGCAGTATGCAGTTTGAGTCCGACAGTTGAGAAGTTTTGTAGTCAGCAAATAGCCCATCTACCCTATTAATACCATTAATAATAAATCTTTTCAAGAGATTTATTGTACATTTAAATACATGGTTCATTTACTATTATACTTGTAGGATAACACAACTGCGCAGTTCAGTTGTGTTATAAAAGGCTTTGATCGCGGAAAAATTCTTACACATTAAGGGCGCCGATAACTAAAGAACTTTGGAAGCCACAGAGTTATGCGACCGGATGTTGACGGGTAATACTTCTAAGATAAATGTAATGCATGACGTACAATAAACGAAACTATTGAACAGCTTATCTTTAGCAAAACTGTCAAGTGGTTTGGTACTTTTTAAACATTTCCACCATCTGCTTGAAAGTAAATCCGTTTCCTTTAATAAGTTTCGTTCTGGCTTTTAACGACACACTCGCTCGCAGCGAGAAACCTGAAATAAAACACTTCCCGTACAAAAGGCGCAACACCCAGGAGACCAGTAAAGTTTCTTAAAAAGGCTTTTTGGCTAACAACGGCGGCTGCAGTAACGCGCGTACCAATGGGGGAATGAAACGGTGCCCATTTTCTCATAATACGCGACATTTCTGAGCTCTAAAAATACACCGAGATCTACAATGTTGACAACCCAGACCAAAGCAGGATAAGCACGCAAGGTTAGGAGACAGAACTAGCTAGCTCCCTGCAAATACCCACAATGTAACTCACGACGCAGGCTCGAACAAAGGAGGAAAAAGAAGGAAGGAATAAGAATAGAGAATTTCGATGGTTGGGCTGTTCCCAGACAAAGCTGTGAATTGTATTTATTGCCAGAACAGATCGTCGGCAAGCTACCGCAGATCTTCCACCGTTGGTGATGTACTACAGGTAGTCACTAAGTTCCGATCTGTAGATTAGCTGCGCTTATTCGCGAATGTGTTTACGGCATCGGGAAGCCTGTTCTTCAGGAAAAATGCAGCCGACACCGGTACGCGACCCAATGTCCGTATGTGTGTCGTAACAGCCACGACGGCCGTTACTAAAAAATTCATTTGTCACCTAATTCGTATGTCGGAACTAACGAACTTTTTTAACAAACCATTAGCGAAACAAAACCGATGTTTCTGGAAAATAGATAAATATCCATTTCCTACGAATAACATGCTAGTCTTCGTAAACTTCAAACTGATATATACTCAAAAACTGCCTCCGATCACAGCTGTTTACCGAAACACCGGGGCAGAGTTGGCAAAGAAATTGTGAACAACTTTATGTTAATGAAATTGGCTTCATCTTTTTTTTTCACTCTGATAAATGCTTCTTTCAGATTTTACCACGTACGACGGAAGATCGGAAAGTAACACACAATAGTTTCATTACCAAAAAGTGTAATAGCTAACAAAATAAAAACAATCACAAAGGAACCTACTTTTCTACACATTCACCAACGTTCAACACAATTGTCCCTCATGGTACCAGTTTCAATATACCCTGTTCGTGTAAGACCGCTTGGTTGGAGTAGAGCCATCCGCGGACTGTTGATTTCACTTCCGCATACGTTGCAAAGCGTTGGTCGGCCAGGCATTTTTTCCCTGGGATGGATGCTGGAGTACCTCCCACCCAAATCTGGTGATTTTCTCCCGAACAGGAGCAGCACCAAGAAGTTTGATACTGTCCGCATTGATGTGCGGTTCGTCACGAACGGCACGACGCAACTTAACCGAAGTTTAAGCATTCACAGTGGCCCCGTGTTCAGCGAAGTCCACCAGTAATACACAGGAATGTCCCAGAACACTGTCACAAGCATTTTCCTAGCAGACTGATTCCCTTTGAATTTTTTTCGTATTCGGGAACCAGCATGTTTCCACTCCATAGAGGCCTGTGTAGTTTCGGGCGTGCAGTGGCACGCCCACATCTCATAACCAGTGACAGTTCCTTTCAGAATCTAATGCCCTTCTGTGGCGTAATGCGTTAACTGTTCCAAGCTTGTCATCATTCGCTGGCCCTTGTGATTGTCAGGATATCAGGCATCCAGCGAGCACTAACTTTACGACATATCAAAGTGTCATGAACAATATCGTATACCGCACCACAGGGAATGTTAAACTGCTGCGACAGGGTTCGCACTTGTACACGTTGGTCGTCAAAACTGCTGCATCAATGGCTCCGACATTCCTGAGTGGTTGCAGCTTTTGCCTGCCGCCCAGAGCGCTGCGAAAAGCTTAGAAGCATGCACGACACCTGAAGACATTGCTACGGTCCATACAGTCATGTCCATAAACGCCGCGCATGTCCCTGTGTATTTCACTCTGTTTATGCCCTTTGGGGATCACCAATTTAGTATTGGAGGGCAGCGTGGAGGGTAAAAATCGTAGAGGGAGACCAAGAGATGAATACACTAAGCAGATTCAGAAGGATGTAGGTTGCAGTAGGTACTGGGAGATGAAGAAGCTTGCACAGGATAGAGTAGCATGGAGAGCTGCATCAAACCAGTCTCAGGACTCAAGACCACAACAACAACATGCCCTTTGGCCCACAAATACCGAACTACAATTTGCTGCTTCTCACGAGTTGACGACAATAACAAGCGCACCATGTCTACATCTACATCCATACTCTGCAAGCCACCTGACGCCGTGTGGCGGAGGGTACCTTGAGTACCTCATCGGTTCTCCCTCCTATTCCAGTCTCGTACTATTCGTGGCAAGAAAGACTGACGGTATGCCTCTGTGTGGGCTCTAATCTCTCTAATTTTATCCTCATGGTCTCTTCGCGAGATATACGTAGGAGGGAGCAATATACTGCTTGACTCCTCGGTGAAGGTATGTTCTCGAAACTTCAACAATAGCCCGTACCGAGCTACTGAGCGTCTCTCTTGCAGAGTCTTCCACTGGAGTTTATCTATCATCTCCGTAACGCTTTCGCGATTACTAAATGATCCTGTAACGAAGCGCGCTGCTCTCCGTTGGATCTTCTCTATCTCTTCTATCAACCCTATCTGGTACGGATCCCACACTGCTGAGCAGTATTCAAGCAGTGGGCGAATAAGCGTACTGTAACCTACTTCCTTTGTTTTCGAATTGCATTTCCTTATGATTCTTCCAATGAATCTCAGTCTGGCATCTGCTTTACCGACGATAAACTTTATATGATCATTCCATTTTATATCACTCCTAATGCGTACTCCCAGATAATTTATGGAATTAACTGCTCCCAGTTGCTGACCTGCTATATTGTAGCTAAATGATAAAGGATCTTTGTTTCTGTGTATTCACAGCACATTACACTTGTCTACACTGAGATTCATTTGCCATTCCCTGCACCACGCGTCAATTCATTGCAGATCCCACTGCATTTCAGTACAATCTTCCATTGTTACAACCTCTCGATATACTACAGCATCATCCGCAAAAGGCCTCAGTGAACTTCCGATGTTATCCACGAGGTAATTTATACATATTGTGAATAGCAATGGTCCTACGACACTCCCCTGCGACACACCTGAAATCACTCTTACTTCGGAAGACTTCTCTCCACTGAGAATGACATGCTGTGTTCTGTTATCTAGGAACTCTTCAATTCAATCACACAACTGGTTTGTTAGTCCACATGCTCTTACTTTGTTCATTAAACGACTGTGGGGAACTGGATCGAATGCCTTGCGGAAGTCAAGAAACACGGCATCTACCTAGGAACCCGTGTGTATGGCCCTCTGAATCTCGGTGCTACAGATTAGATGTCTAGTCTCCAGAAAAGTCATTATACTCTAACATAATACGTGTTCCAAAATTCTATAACTGATCTACGTTAGAGATATAGTTCTGCACATCTGTTCGACGCCCCTTCTTGAAAACGGTGATGACCTGTGCCCTTTTACAATCTTTCGGAACGCTACGCTCCTCTGGAGACCTACGGTACACCGCTGTAAGAAGGGGGGCAAGTTCCTTCGCGTACTCTGTGTAAAATTGAACTGGTATCCCATCAGGTCCAGCGGCCTTTCCTCTTTTGAACGACTTTAATTGTTTTCTATACCCCTGTCATCTATTTCGATATCTATCATTTTGTCATCTGTGCGACAATCTAGAAAAGGAACTACAGTGCAGTCTTCCTCTGTGAAACAGATTTGGAAAAAGACATTTAGTATTTCGGCCTTTAGTCTTTCGTCCTCTGTTTCAGTACCATTTTGGTCACAGTGTGTCTGGACATTTTGTTTTGATCCACCTACCGCTTTGACATAAGACCAAAATTTCTTAGGATTTTCTGCCAAGTCAGTACATAGAACTTTACTTTCGAATTCGCTGAGCGCCTCTCGCACAGCCCTCCTCACACTACATTTCGCTTCGTGTAATTTTTGTTAGTCTGTAAGGCTTTGGCTATGTTTATGTTTGCTGTGAAGCTCTTTTTGCTTCCGCAGCAGTTTTCTAACTCGGTTGTTGTACCACGGTGGCTCTTTTCCATCTCTTACGATCTTGTTTGGCACATACTCATCTAATGCATATTGTACGATGGTTTTGAACTTTGTCCACTGATCCTCAACGCTATCTGTACTTGAGACAAAACTTTTGTGTTGAGTCGTCAAGTACTCTGAAATCTGCTTTTTGTCACTTTTGCTAAACAGAAAAATCTTCCTACCTTTTTTAATATTTCTATTTACGGCTGAAATCATCGATGCAGTAACCGCTTTATGATCGCTGATTCCGTGTTCTGCGTTAACCGTTTCAAATAGTTCGGGTCTGTTTGTTACCAGAAGGTCTAATATGTTATCGCCACGAGTCTGTTCTCTGTTTAACTGCTCAAGGTAGTTTTCAGATAATGCACTTAGAAAAATGTCGCTAGATTCTTTGTCCCTGCCACCCGTTATGAACGTTTGAGTCTCCCAGTCTATATTTGGTAAATTAAAATTTCCAGCCAGAACTATAATATGGTCGGGAAACCTACTCGAAATATTTTCCAAATTTTCCTTCAGGTGCTCTACCAAAACAGCTGCTGAGCCAGGGGGCCTATAGAGACATTCAGTTACCATGTTTGAGCCTGCTGTAACCGTGACCTTCACCCACATTATTTCACATTTCGGATCTCCGCCAATTTCCTTCGATACTATTGCACTTCTTATCGCTATAAACACGCCTCCACCTTCACTGTCCAGCCTGTCTCTGCGGTATACATTCCAATCTGAGTTTAGGATTTCATTACTGTTTACGTCTGGTTTCAGCCAACTTTCTGTCCCTAGTTCTATGTGGGCATTGTGACCATTTATTAATGAGAGCAGTTCTGGGACCTTTCTATAGACGGTCCTGTAGTTTACTATTACCACATTAATATTGTTATTCTCTGTTGCGTTTTGCCTACTACTACCTTGTCTGTTTCGTAGTTCAGGAGTCTATCCACTGGAGCTACACATGGATACAAAATATACTCTGTAGCGCAAACGTCAAACTATATCGTCGTGAAATTTCAACATTCCAGCTCCAATACCAGGGGAGAAAAAATTATTTTGCGTTACTTTCCGGTCCTCCCCCGTATTACGGTTTTCAGTTTTACAATTTCAGTATGTCTTGTCTTTTCTTCTTATCCAAAGCGCCAGTTCGAGGACTTTTTCCACATACATAAGCGACTTACCATTTGGCGCTCCCCTCAACGTTCCTTCGTCAATTTTCACCCGCGTCAGTTTCTGCTGCTAGTTATGATACCCAATGCATACGAATTCTGCACTCGAGCGCCTTCTCTCAGCTTGTCGCCACAAGCGGCCGCTACTAACTGTGATACGTGTCCTGTATATAAATCTTAACAGCTGTGGCGCCGCTGATATCTCTGTCAGCGTGACGCCCCAAGCAGCGGCTTGAGTCGCTTGGGCCTTCAGCCAGCCCTCACCCACCTCCATCTTTTTTATTACCCAATTCTTGTTCATTCTCTTCATGCTAAATTCCCTTGGCCGTCGGTACTCAACTTTTTCGTTGACTGAACGATGTATCTCAGTCTTTTTTTTTTTCTTCAAAAGGAATACTTCAACATACAGTCACAATCCTGTCTTTATCCTCCAACTCAAGTCAGTGTCACTCTACTCACTGTTTTTAGTCAATCTTATTACGCGCATCGTGTGGGCTAGTTTAATAACGCCACTGAGCAACCTTACAGCCTTTCAGCCCAATGAATACACATAATTATGGTTAATTTTTAACCCTGCTATCACGGCTGGTCTATTTGATGCACACGAGGGGTGGAACTTTAATAGTGGGAACTATTTATTTACAGCTCCTCGTACACAATCTATACATGTTTAGAAGTTTTAGTATCGTTCAAAGTAGTCACCAACTCTGTGTATAACCCATTGGCAGCGACAGCGATGTGGAAGTCGTAGGATACTCTTAGCACTGCGAGTTGTGTTGACAGTTCGAGCGGCGCGGTCTATTGCCCGACGAATTCGTAGCAGTTCTGAAGCGAATGGCGTAAAGTGTTTCCTTCAGTTTAGAGATCGACTTGTACTCACAAGGGCTTAAGTCAGGAGAGCGCAGTAGGTGGCATAGCACTTAGCAGCCCCATCAGTAACAGCTTGCACTGTACGTGCTTGAGCATTGTCCTGCAAAATGATGATCAGGTCCTGCAGAAAGTGTCATCACTTCTGTCTCTAAGCTGTTCATTTTTGGAACACAACCTACGACCAGCTTAGAGACAGAAGTGATGACACTTTCTGCAGGACCTGACCATCATTTTGCAGGACAATGCTCAAGCACGTACAGTGCAAGCTGTCACTGATTTGTTTGACTGATGGGGCTGCTAAGTGCTATACCACCTACTGCACTCCCCTGACTTAAGCCCTCGTAAGTTCAACTCTATTTCTAGACTGGAGGGAACACTTCACGGCATTCGCTTCAGAACTGCTACAAGTTCGTCGGGCAATAGACCGTGCCGCTCGAACTGTCAACACAACAGGCACTGCTAAGAGTATCCTACGACTTCCACATCGCTGGCAACGGGCTATACATAATGCTGGTGACTACTTTGAACGTCAGTAAAACTTTGAAACACGTATCTTTTTTGTACGAGCTGTAAATAAATAGTTGCCACTATTAAAGTTCCAACACTCGTACATTCGTTTTATTCCAGTTTTTACTGAAGCAAACAAATTGGCCTACGAATCATACGAGGTTCAGGGAAGAAGGGCCGAAGACAAGAAGATGTAGTTTAACGACCCGCAGACTTCATTACACTCAAACAAAATAAGATATTAAAGTGCAAGAGACGGAGCACTGGCTGACGTGGAAAGAGATGTAAATGGAAATGGATTATGCTCCTTTTGGGTGAGCCACACATGTACTCGCCTCAGTGATTTGAAGAAATCGTGGTGGTGGTGGTGGTGGTGGTGGTAGCAGTAGTAGTGGGGGCACCCTATATGTAAGTACTGCAACACACTTTTTCTGGAAGCAGGCTGGTTTTATTCAGCATTCTAATACACCATATGAATCCCCGTTCTTTTGATTACAAAACTGTTTTTCAACATGATCTCTGTTCAACGCGACGGCTTTTCACTACCTCACTGAGGCGACGGCTGTGCCCCCGAGGTACCACTCTACCGGTCGACGTCTGAGCAAGTTCTCCCGACCATACACGCATTGCTTCTCGTAGAGCGCGTCCTTCACTGGGCCAAACGGATGGAAGTCAGAAGGTGCGAAATCCGGGCTGTAGGGATGGGTGAGGGAAAACAGTACAATGAAGTTGTCTGAGCTGCCCTTTAAATCTTTCCTTCGGAGGAAAGATGGTGTGGCGCCATTCGATGGGTTGCCACTTTGTTTCCGGTTCGAAGTAATGAACCCGTGTTCCATCGCCTGTGAAGATGTTCGACAAAAAAAATTCCGATCAGCCTCGAAACGCGCAAGCAAATCCGCATAGACTGTCCGTTGCTTTTTATGGTCTTCTGTCAGGCAGCGAGGACACAGTGGTCACATATCTTTGAGTATCGGAACTGGTGAACGAGTGTGTCAGCACTATCAAGAGACTTCCAGTTGATCATCAAGGTTTGTGTGTGTGTGTGTATGTGTGTGTGTGTGTGTGTGTGTGTGTGTCGACGATCACCTCGAATGGAAGTGTCCGCACGTTCCAACATTGTTGGAGTCACAGCTGTGTGTGGCCACGCGGGATGACGACACAAGCCTCGCCTAATGAGTCACCGTGGTTTTATTCAGTGCCCGATTTCCGCAGACATTCTGAAAGTGCCTGTGAATATCTACGATGCTCTGGTTTTCCGCAAAAACGACAACAAAATTTTGCCGCGCGGTCTGGGCGCCTTGTCGCAGATTCGTGCGGTTCCCCCGTCGGCGGTTCGAGTCCTCCTTCGGCATGAATGTGTGTTGTCCTTAGCTTAAGTTAGTTTAAGTTACTGAGTAGTGTGTAAGCTTAGGGACCGATGACCTCAGCAATATGGCCCTATAGGATCTTACCACAAATTTCCCGATTTAAAAAAAAAAAAAAAAAAAAAAAGATTCCAACAAAATCTCAGTGACAGCTCTATACCTGGAACGCACCTCCGCTAAGAAAGCATCGAAATTTTGTGAAACTACAGTTGATAAAGCAGGAATATTCCACGATGTCCCACAGTAAAAAAATGGTTCAAATGGCTCTGAGCACTATGGGACTTAACTTCTGAGGTCATCAGTCGCCTAGAACTTAGAACTACTTAAATCTAACTAACCTAAGGACATCACACACATCCATGCCGGAGGCAGGATTCGAACCTGCGGCCGTAGCGGTCGCGCGGTTCCAGGCTGTAGCGCTTAGAACCGCTCGGCCACCCCGGCCGGCTGTCCCACAACAAATTGCGCAGTTTTCCAACAGAAATTGGCCGAGAAAAAGTGTGTTGCATTAATTACACTGGTCAACACTCATTTTCTTGCCAAGGATATTTGGGTGGTTTTAGGATGGGTTAGTGGTGCTGAGGACGAATATAGCAACCATTTATGCAGTTTGGCTCTAGTTTTTGAGATCATGCATGATTTATTCAAAAAATTAGAAAAAATTGCTAATACTGAACTCGAGCGCTACAAACTACAATGAAAAAAGAAAATAATCTTTATAAATAGCTTCTATGAAAACCTGATAGGCATTTGTCCACGTATAAAACATAATTGAAAAGTTTCTCTATAAGTATATCATTTTCCGTCCATGACGAACCGCTTCCTGCACGCTTTCCTTTTATAGGTCTCTTCAGAACAGTCACGTTGCAGATTCCAGCAATAATCTGCCATCATATGCCTGTCCCATCTTCCTTTATATCTTTCCTCTATTCCTTCCATATCTTGATGGAACCGCTCTCCTTGTTCCTCACTGAAATCACCTAGATTACGAGGAAATCGATCCAAGTGGTTGTGAAGGAAGTGCAATTTTATGCTCATGTTAGCTCCTAAGTTTTGAAAGTTAGTGAGCATGTTTTTGACCAGTTCCTCGTAATTGGGAGCTTTATGATTGCCCAAAAAACATTTTACAACAGCGACAAAACTGTTCCAGGCCGATGCTTCAGTGACAGTCATGACACTTGTAAAATTGGTATCGTTGATGAGCCTGCGAATTTGAGGACCATCAAATATTCCTGCCTTAAGTTTTTCACTACTGAGTCCAGGGAACGTATTGCAGATGTATGTGAAGCAATTACCATTTCTGTCTAAAGCTTTGGTGAATTGCTTCACTAGTCCTAACTTAATATGTAATGGTGGAAGAACAATCTTGTCCCTACTAACCAGAGGTTCATTAATGATGTTTGTTTCACCAACAGCCATATGTTCCCTTGGAGGCCATGTTTTCTGCTTCCAATGTTCGTGCTTTGCCCTACTATCCCACATGCAGATAAAACATGGGTGCTTTGTGTATCCACTTTGTTGTCCAAGCAAGAAGTTCACCATTTTCAAATCAACACAAATCAACCACTGGTGCTGCATATACTGAATTTTCTGCAGAACCATCTTGATGTTAGCATATGCTTCACAAAGTTTTGTTGAGTGGGCAATTGGAATAGATGCGTAACGATTGCCATTGTGTAGGAGAACACATTTTAAACTTCTAGTGGAACTGTCTATGAAGAGACGCCAGTCCTCTGGTCTATATTCCGGCAGCCCCAATTCAAGTAAAAGTCCAGGTATATTGCTGCAATACACTATAACCTCTTCTTGGTTGAAGTATGGAAGAAGGTTTTCTTCTCTCGTCCGGTAAGCTGTTATTTTAACACTTGGATGAAGACAGTTCTTTTCCTTAAGCCTGGATGCTAAGAGTTCTGATGCTTGCTTTGAAAGATTGAGTTCTCGTATCAAGTCACTGAGCTCCTTCTGGTCGAACTGCTGGGGTTGTGTCTCACGTCCTTCGTATTCCGAACCACTACTTGTACATTCCTCGCCGTGCACATCGTCATCTGATGATGTTAGCGTGGGTAATGTTGTGAAGGTTGGTACAGGAACATCGTTGCTGTGCACCACCGGTCTTCTTGCTGACTCCAAATCGGGATATTCCCACTTTCGTTTTTTGAACCTATTAAAATCTTTCACATTAACAATGCAAAAATAGCAATCATCTGTATGGTTCTTCTGCTCTCGCCATACCATAGGCACTCCGAAGTTTAAGCTTTTCCTTTTTCGTTTTGTCCACTGCCGTAAGCACTCCACACAGCATTTACAAACTTTATGGGGTGCCCACGCCTTGTCTTGATCTCCAAGTTTAATTCCGAAATATGCCAGATACGCTTCCTTCACAAAAGGAGTGATATTCTTCCTGTTCTTTTGAAGAACGTATTCACCACAAATGTAGCAGAACTCATCTGGATGGTTCACGCAAAGACGGCGTGAAGAACTCATGTTTTCCTAAACAAAATTGCACAAATACTACATATTACGCAGAACTTTCTTGTATTTGCATGTCAATCACATCCAACAAACATCATTAATTGTTTTGTGTGAAATGAATACTCACCTCTTATTTGCTACGTCACGATGAAAAGGTTCTATCTCCTTGAAGCTGCACTGCACATGTGTGTGACTTTTGACCGTCGCCATTTTTCTTGTTTACACTGAACGCTACCTATCGGCTGTTGCGGGGATTACCTCGGCCAACAAATGAATGTCGAGTACCGCCGAATTCAAAACTGCACAACCCTCAATATCTTCAACACACGCACCGCACAATAGGACTGAACACATGCTGACAGTGTGATGTTTGCATGATGTAATCCTCAACCACACAGATGCACTCCCTGAGCACAATTGTTTAATAAAGATAGTACAATATCACTAATTAAAAAACAGGTAGCAAATACATTACACCATATATGGACCCTGCAGTCGATATTATCCACATGAAACTCTCATTTCCACAAATAACCTGTATCTCAAAAACCAGAGCCAATTTGGAAAAAGTACAAATATACTCGGAATGAGTATCATAACAATATCCCATTTTCGTTCAAACTTCCCTGGCAACGAAAAAAAAATTTTATTTTGTAGAGCTGTGTTATTGAACATTCCTCGTAGTAGTAGTTCAGTGTCGGTTTTAGCCCATAGGAAATCATCCTTCCACAGATATACCTCATCTAGGCCTCACTAATTGGCTTATGCCACGCTGCAACAAAAATGGAGGAAAAAGCCAATATGGCATATACAATATATTAGTGTTACATAAAATTGGGTGGAAATTAAAACTGTGTCATAAAATCTGAAAAATTAGTTAAAAAGTAAAAATTTGAATGAAATAACTGTACTAAAAAATTGCTAGAAATTCCACTTCAGCGTAAAACGTTGACTTTATGAAAAACTGACATTTACAATTTTCTCTGGAAAATCTAAAAATTGTCTAGTTAAAAATGGCAGGAAATTCAAGTACGGAAGCGTCCTGTGTAAAAAATGGTTCAAATGGCTCCTAGCACTATGGGATTTAACATCTGAGGTCATCAGTCCCCTAGAACTTAGAACTAACCTAAGGACATCACACACACCCAATCCCGAGGCAGGATTCGAAACTGCGACCGTAGCGGTCGCGCGGTTCCGGACTGAAGCGCCTAGAACCGCTCGGCCACAGCGGCAGGCCCTGTGTAAAAAGACAGGAAAATTTCCAGATGATTAAACTAGCCCACACATCCTACAACGGAAACAATTGGCACGAGAATACAAAACAAACCGGCTGAGCCATTTCAAATGAAGTTGCCGTCGCAGTGGACGCGTGTTCACGACCATCACATCATTTACCAATGTGTTTCAACTTCTTAAAGGTCCACACGATTTCATGTAGGTCCGTAAAAGTGGCGCTGCAGGTAAGGTTCTCTCAATGTCATCCTCAATTCACTTATGTCCTGTTTAAGATCCAGACACTCGCGCGCAGATCGTCGCCAGAAGAATTGAAGTTTTGTCTCTTAAGAATTTTTTCAAAATTTTGCTAATCATTATTTCGTGATTTTTCATGCTTTGCTTAGCATTGCAAATGGTCTTACTGCTTACCTTCGTTATGGACCACTTCAGTCCAACAGACATTGGTCGGCTGTTAGCGTGTTACTCCCGCGAGCATATATGGAAAATGGTTGAAATCATGTGTACGCGACGAAATGTTGGACATCCAAGCCTCACCATAGAAGTTGAAATCTGAAATTTCCCCGCTCTGTAAAACAGTACAGACGGCGGTCTATGGCCGATCTCGCTATAGAGTACACGCAAGTGTTTCTGAGTGCATTGTTCAGCACACAGCAAGTAATTCCTACGTGTTCCGATGTCGATCCATCAATATTGTCAATTACGACTGCAGTGAAAACACTGCGCCGTGCATACGAGGCAGATACAGGGGGTTCCACGGAGCTTCCAGTCCCCTGTTACTTCAGGGTATTTTGACTGATACTTTGAAGCGACTGTAGTTTCGCCTGGTCGTTTCTTGTAATAGAGCGTCGATGATTGTGTCATTATACGTCATCCAAGAACATCTGCTCGAAACATGAACTGCGGATGACAGTATTATGCTATGTGGGACCTTCACCTGGGCTTTCATGAGACCTATGGTAGTAATCTAAAGCACCACGACAGCTAACATAATTGCGGGCCACCTGAGTCCCTTCCTGGTTTATGTTCTCCCCAATGGCGAGGGCAGCTTTCAGCAGGATAAATGTCCATATCACAAGGCCAGAATCGTGCTACAGTGATTTGAGAAGCATGATATTGATCTCACGTTGATGTCTTGGCCACCAAATTCGCCTGATCAGAACCCGATGGAACACTTCTGGGTTGCTATCATGTGCCAATTTGCGCAAGAACTTTTCGAATCCACGCCTTGCAAAATTCGCTGCTGTATTGCGTGCCACAGGTGGACCAACACGCTGTTAAGGTGGTCATAGCATTTTGGCTCATCAGTATATTTCGCAAACTTGTAAACTACAATACTGTTTGATTTTGCTGCAGATCTTACATGTTTTCCTCCCAAGAGCAGAATGTCTGTTGCTGTTTCCTCAGGTAATTCGAAACTAGTTTCTCACACTTGCTAGGAAGAAATATTTTACTACATTTATAAACATTTCTTCAACACCAAGAAGTATAATGGTTCATATCAACTTGTAGTGCGAATTATCTGTTTAGCAGCTTTTTAACTTCTCAAACTTCCTCCAGTTCCACATACAGTAAAGAATGTTGGAGTGGATCATCTTCAAAGAATATCGTCTATTTTTACAATTACTCTTGCAACACCAGCTAACATCCCTTCGATATAAACAACTGTTTTTCTGGTTGATAGTACATTCTAAACTTGGACCGCTCATCTGCCGAACAAGGCACACACTGCAGCACTCCGTTCTTTATGCATCTGAGTGGAGTTCAGACTTTACTAAGTACTCTAATGCTCTGGCGTTGCCTCAAGTTTGCTAGCAATTGCAGTTTCTAGTTCTTTTATGCATTGCATTATTATCTGTGATGGATTAAGGGTACTAGATCGCTGGAATACTTATTTTTGATTCTGTATCTTATCAGCTCAATTATGGTATTTGTTTGAATGCCGCAGCATCTTTTTTTTTTTGCCACTTTATGAGCAGTGTACAGGTTGTACATTTGTCGCTTCCGAATAGTTCTCTTTAAGCATTTGTTGTATCGACTGTGGCTATTCTAAGAATTAGCCTTTCGGCTGCAAACGGTTCTGGAGCTTCAATAAGGTGAGCCATCCAGATTTGTGTCGTGTATTCTTTAAAGGAAGAAGAAACATCCTTCATGTAAGTAGTTAAGTCTCCGATTTGGCTACATCAGCCTCGCCACTGGTAAGTACTAATCTACGTCATACTTCTGAATTAGACATACGGTGATCCTGGGAGCTTCCAGTCCACTGTTACGTCAAGGTATCCGAATGATAATTGGAAGTGACGGCTTGGTGCCGTGGTTTCACTGTTACATTAGCATGCTTTTGTTCGTTGGCTTAGATGCAGCTTGGAAAACGCCTGTTTAGGCCAGTCAGAACGTACACAAATGAGGCTAAAATCGCAAAGCGTGATATAGTTCTGATTTTTTGATATATTATTACGATCAGTTACGGTAGTGGGAATCTTAGTTTGCAGCTTCGGAAAACTTTTACTTCCTGAGTAACACGTGGAGAACTGCGAATTTTGTGGTCTTTTGCTTATTTGTTGCCTCATAACTCAAACTGTATGTATTTTCCGATATTACCCTATTACCATTCTTAAAGTACATTAAATATGCAACGATTTCAGTCCAAGCATATATAGTAGTTATCGCGATATGGCACTTCAATTTTTTGTCATTTTTTTCTAACAAAATGGAAATTAAGTTTTCCTCGTTTCGGGGTAAATATCGGAATAATCGCTCATCCTGCGAGAAAAGTCATAGGAATTAAACTTGTAGTAAATGTTATTGGCTTTTATTTATGCACAAAATGAAGCCTGTAGACCCGGTAGTTCTCTTGAAATCGAAAAACAAAGTGTCAGAATATTGAATTTTTGAAGAGATGAGCCTAAAAACTTCTAATAAATTGTGGTCGTTCAAGGAAAGTAAAATGCATAGCATAGTGTTTAAAGGTTGTATTGTATCTTTAGATGAATTACGTGTATTATGAAAATTGAAACTTCTTGTGGATCCGCAAGAGTATGAACAAATAAGTCCTCGCTTCTTTATGAGATTCTCTGCTCTGTGAGTGGTTCAAATGGCTCTGAGCACTGTGGGACTTAACTGCGGAGGTCATCAGTCCCCTAGAACTTAGAACTACTTAAACCTAACCAAGCTAAGGACATCACACACATCCATGCCCGAGGCAGGATTCGAAGCTGCGACCGTAGCGGTCGCGCGGTTCCAGACTGTAGCGCCTAGAACCGCTCGGCCTCTGTGAGTGTCTCAGCGTGTTTTGTAAAATGTCGATTGGGTCAGTCGTTTGTTTGACATGTCTAAGAGCACTCGAGGAAGTTCAAGTAACAGTGGTGACAAAACGTAGTGTATTTTCGCTTACAGGCTGTGTATGAAGCATGGCCTCAAGAAGAATCACCAAGTTTTTTTACAAACGTTAGGAGAAGTTACTGTGCACGATGCGTGCAGGAAGAGAGATATCGTTCAAAGTTAATATTGCGGCGACTGTTCGTCACAGTTCCTGAACCCTCGTCTTCAAGGTTATCAAGAGGACCATGGGCCTCCGAAATATTTGTGTCCTATCTGGAGAAAATATCACTGAAGACTTTCTCAAGCGCCAAAAGAAACTGTCTTAGTGAAATCACTGGGTGCAAGGGAAACGATTCTTGACGTGGCAAATCGTCGATGTGATGAATGGAGACAGCAGATTATAGATGACCTTACACGTGTAAAAATGATCTCGTCGCTGCTGATGCCAGGCCAACAAATATTAGACTAAGAAGAGACTATTCATACCCACCATCTATGGTGGAGTGCATGGAATATATTTATAGACATACAGCTGAAAAAAGGGAAGAATGTCGGTTCATGTTTAATGACCTCATAGAACAAATAAAAAGCCATTACGAACCTATTATCAGAACTGCCAAAACTCTCAATTTCAGAGGTCGCCCGCGGTCGCAGTCATCACCTAGCCCTTCGTTTCACAGACGTTGGACAAAAGATTCTCTGTGAGAACTGGTGCAAGGAAAGAAGAGCAATCCTGTAGAAGGGCGGATGAGAGTGGTCAAGTCCATAACAGAGATAATCTTACAAGACATTCGCTCACAAGTTTAGAACACCATGGAGTATCCTCCACCACATGATTTCTTCGGAGAACCTGATTCTGCCGTTACCGACTCTCTCAAACTCTTACTCGAAACCATCGCGATGAGGGACGAACGTTATTATCTCGAATAGAAGAACAAATGTGTGTGAGTAGTTCTTGCAATCACTTTTAGCAAGGAAAAATAAAATTGTGGAGTGTTTTTCAAAATAGGTACCAGTTTGATATGACTACTGAGTTTCTTTTTTCAGATGCGAGTCAGGAAAATAT
Source organism: Schistocerca piceifrons (assembly GCF_021461385.2). Taxonomy (NCBI): domain Eukaryota; kingdom Metazoa; phylum Arthropoda; class Insecta; order Orthoptera; family Acrididae; genus Schistocerca; species Schistocerca piceifrons. Next base: position 936,597,957 of record NC_060140.1, on the reverse strand, counting down.
AGGCGAGGCTGGAGAGAAGTGCCTCATCGCTCTGTATGGTGGGCACACGTCCATCGACACCCTATAGCACCTTAGGTTCCGCCTGTTCGTCATAGCAGCAGCCAATGCAAAGGTGGACATGGCACGCTTACCCCCAACCAAAGAAGCTGCTTCCTCCCATTCGTATCGCACATACCACAAAGTGCAAAAATGATTGGGAGTGACGAAGGATGCTACAGACTGTGGTGTGTCGAAGAGCTTCCTTGTTCTCTTACCAATAAGATTAAGTGAACCAGCTCTCACCAAAACATCTAAAAATCGCTCTCATGCGAGTGCAAGACAGAATGCACGTGAGCTTGCAAATGCCGGCCAGCTAGGCTTAAAAGCTCAGCTTTATGCACTCGCTGCCCTGGCACGACTTGCCGCAATGTGGCTACAAGTCAGATCTACGAGGATGAAGACGACCCCCGACGATATCCTGCGTTCGGGAGAGCAGCAAGAAATGGACACAGCAGCCCAGCAACTTCCTATTTTCCTGGAACAAGGCTGCGGACAACCAGGACCCTTGAAGAATCGAAAGTATTATTGAAACGTATGAGTTAATTATCGTAAGTGCATTTCACTATTATTTTATACCTTTAAACATGATGCTGTGCATTTTTCTTTTGTTGACTGTCCACAATTTGTTATTAGGCTCATTTCTTCAAAAACTGAATCTTATAACTTTTTGTATGATTTTAAGCGAACTATTGAGTCTGGCGAGTTCATTTTGTTAGATGAAAGCCAATAGCATTTACTGCAACTCTGTCATGACTCTTCTCACAGCATGAGCGGTTATGTCGATATTCGGCCCGAAACAAGAGCAAAAGTTAAAATTTTCATATTTGGTAAAAATGACCACATTTGAAATTCCATATCTCGGAAACTACTCGATACACAGAGCTGCGGTTGAGCGTAAATTGTTTTATATTTAATGTACTGCAAGAATGGTAAATGATTAATGCCGGAAAATCGACAGTTCATGAGTTACAACTAAAAAATCGCAAAAATTTCAATTTTTAATTTATTAATCTCATCACGTTGTGAGATGTTACGATCTAATTTGACTGGCTTAGCTGGGATACCGAGCGACTTCTTCAAATTAACAATCGTGGTTAAACAGTCCAAGTTTTATTGTTCGGAAACCTTGTACTTACAGAATGTTGGCTATCAGTTACAGGGCTATTACAAATGATTGAAGCGATTTCATAAATTCACTGTAGCTCCATTCATTGACATATGGTCACGACACACTACAGATACGTAGAAAAACTCATAAAGTTTTGTTCGGCTGAAGCCACACTTAAAAAGGTTTCTGCCGCCAGAGCGCTCGAGAGCGCAGTGAGACAAAATGGTGACGGAGCCGAGAAAGCGTATGTCGTGCTTGAAATGCACTCACATCAGTCAGTCATAACAGTGCAACGACACTTCAGGACGAAGTTCAACAAAGATCCACCAACTGATAACTCCATTCGGCGATGGTATGCGCAGTTTAAAGCTTCTGTATGCCTCTGTAAGGGGAAATCAATGGGTCGGCCTGCAGTGAGCGAAGAAACGGTTGAACGCGTGCGGGCAAGTTTGACGCGTAGCCCCCGGAAGTCGACGAATAAAGCAAGCAGGGAGCTAAACGTACCACAGCCGACGGTTTGGAAAATCTTACGGAAAAGGCTAAAGCAGAAGCCTTACCGTTTACAATTGCTACAAGCACTGACACCCGATGACAAAGTCAAACGCTTTGAATTTTCGGCGCAGTTGCAACAGCTCATGGAAGAGGATGCGTTCGGTGCGAAACTTGTTTTCAGTGATGAAGCAACATTTTTTCTTAATGGTGAAGTGAACAGATACAATGTGCGAATCTGGGCGGTAGAGAATCCTCACGCATTCGTGCAGCAAATTCGCAATTCACCAAAAGTTAACGTGTTTTGTGCAATCTCACGGTTTAAAGTTTACGGCCCCTTTTTCTTCTGCGAAAAAACCGTTACAGGACACGTGTATCTGGACATGCTGGAAAATTGGCTCATGCCACAACTGGAGACCGGCAGCGCCGACTTCATCTTTCAACAGGATGGTGCTCCACCGCACTTCCATCTTGATGTTCGGCATTTCTTAAACAGGAGATTGGAAAACCGATGGATCGGTCGTGGTGGAGATCATGATCAGCAATTCATGTCATGGCCTACACGCTCTCCCCACTTAACCCCATGCGATTTCTTTCTGTGGGGTTATGTGAAAGATTCAGTGTTTAAACCTCCTCTACCAAGAAACGTGCCAGAACTGCGAGCTCGCATCAACGATGCTTTCGAACTCATTGATGGGGACATGCTGTGCCGAGTGTGGGAGGAACTTGATTATCGGCTTGATGTCTGCCGAATCACTAAAGGGGCATATAACGAACATTTGTGAATGCATAAAAAACTGAGTTTTTGTATGTGTGTGCAAAGCATTGTGAAAATATCTCAAATAATAAAGTTATTGTAGAGCTGTGAAATCGCTTCAATCATTTGTAATAACCCTGTACATCATGCCCCGTGGAAGGCTTAATGAGTGAAGCTTTTCATCAGATCCGGCGAACCGAACTTTATCAAAAGTATGCTCAAATTGAGGAACAGTGCAGGAGTGTAACTGCACAAATTTGGCGTTCTCTGTATGAAACTGCTGGCGCGAAAGACGGCTTCGAAAGCATACCATTTTCTGAAGCACGGTTGCATCCAGAGAATAAAGTCACAATTTTTGCTTTCAAACATTTGCCGATCTCCGGACAAAATGGGATTGGGCGATACGGGGACGCGCCGCGTATGTTTTGGTGCGTTTCAGTAGCGACGTTCGGGGTTCACCAATGTGTGTGGGTTACTCTTAGCTAGTGGACTAGTAATTCGAGGCGCTACTGCTAGTTCCTTCTGTGATAAGAGTGAGTCGCCGCCAGATGGCGACAGATTCCAGGGCACTGTATATCGTTTCAGAATCCGAAATAACTTCTTCTAAAGTTTGTTCTTCCAGCTGGGCTGTGGAGTAAAACATTACGGTGCCATATGCTAATTATTTTAATTTGTGCCCCCGCTCGAACTTTTTGACTCTGAAGCAACCAATGTAAGTTTTCCAAACATTTCAGAATGTTTGCGGTTTCTGCTACCAACACGTGCGGTTCGTTCAGAAATTGTTTTTATTGTTCCATAGGTTTCGTTGGGAGTATCTCTCTCAAGCACTTGAAAGAAGATGGAGCCGAATACATTGTTGCTCATATTGCTCCACATGAGTTCGCTAGCAGCATTCGATTCTGATTTATAATTTGGATGGTGTACGGCAGGATTCGTAGGAGAATTTCCTTGCTTGTTTACTCCGGGAGAGTTTGGAAGGCCACGCGACCAGTTCTACCTGTCAGCATGGCGAAGGGGTGGGGGTGGTGGTGGTGGTGGTGGTGGTGGTGGTGAGGGGGAGGCCAACAAGAGCAGTCCTACTCCATCGGATCAGTAGATGTCCGAGCTCAATATCTGAACTACCAGCTGGGAAAGTAATATTTTGTTACGGTTCATCGACGATAGTTTTTCGATACCAGCTTGACGCAGTGTGACTTGTCTGGAATTTACTCTCCACGCTTCCTGTCTTAGGTATGTGACGCATTGTCTCCACATCATTTGCGCAAAGGAACCACTTTCTTGACGGCGATTAAAGTTTCTTGATTGCAGTTTAGAGTCGCATATATAGCTGTGCACCTAGCGTCAGGCTATAAAAAAATTGTTCTGAAGCCAACCGAGGTCCAACGTCGCATGTTAAGCGATAGATCTAGAGTTAGATGTGAAAACCTGTCCATCGTTCAGTGATCCGATCGCTGAGACTGGGCTATTCATTTGCTATTAAGTTTCGGTGGCGATACCTTGCCAGAATCGCCTGTGCTGCCATTGCCAAGTGTGTATACACTACAAGCTCGCAGCCTTCAATCCACTCGCTAAAGAAACTGTGCCCTAATAACGTACTTTTATTTAAAGTCGCAAATATCTTCAATTTTCTATCAACTACGGCTATTTTTCAGCAGGGACAAACACACGATACATCGACCTACAAGATAACAAACAACAATAAACGACAGTCCTGGATAATGAAGGGTAACAGTTGCAACGTCGCAGAAAAGCTGGCTTCTCATTGTTCTAACTGCCATCTGTATACTTAGTTTGTCATACGGATCATCAACTTGGAACATATGTGCACAGATGTGCTACAGTATCTTCAGCCGGGGAAAAAAGAGGGAGGGTGGATCACGTCAATGTCCAGTAATCCTTGTATGGCATAGGCCATACTAGGCAAAACAATATTCGATCATCATATACATTATGTGATCAAAACTATCCGGATACCTGGCTGAAAATGACTTACAAGTTCGTGGCGCCCTCCATCGGTAACGCTGGAATTCGGTATGGTGTTGGCCCATCCTTAGCCTTGATGACAGCTTCCACTCTCGCAGCCATACGTTCAATCTGGTGCTGGAAGGTTTCTTCTGGAATGGCAGGCCATTCTTCCTGGAGTGCTGCACTGAGGAGAGGCATCTATGTCGGTCGGTGAGGCCTGGCACGAAGTCGGCGTTCCGAAACATCCCAAAGGTTTTCTATAGGTGTCAGGTCAGGACTCTGTGCAGGCTGGTCCATTAAAGGGATGTTATTGTCGTGCAACAGATGCTCGACCGTGTTGAAAGATGCAATCGACATCCCCGAATTGCTCTTCAAGAGTGGGAAGCAAGAAAGTGCTTAAAACATCAATTAGGCCCGTACTGTGATAGTGCCACGCAAAACAACAAGGGTTAGCCTCCTCCATTAAAAACACGACCACACCGCCTCCAAATTTTACTGTTGGCACTACACACACTAGCAGATGATGTTCGCTGGGCATTCGCCATACCCACACCCTGCCATCGGAACGCCACATTGTGTACCGTCATTCGTCACTCTACACAACGTTTTCCCACTGTTCAATCGTCCAATGTTTACGCTCCTTACACCAAGAGAAAAGTCGTTTGGCATTTACTGGCGTGATGTGTGGCTTATGAGTAGCCGCTCGACCGTACAATCCAAGTTTTCTCGCCTCCCGCCAAACTGTCATAGTACTTGCTGTGGATCCTGATACAGTTTGGAATTCCTGTGTGGTGGCCTGGGTAGATCGTCTGTCTATTACACATTACGACCCTCTTCAACTGTCGGCGCTCTGTCAGTCAACAGACAAGGTCGGCCTGTACGCTTTTGTGTTGTACGAGTCCCTTCACGTTTCCACTTCACTATCACATCGGAAACAATGGACGTAGGGATGTTTAGGAGTGCGGAAATCTTGCGTACAGTCATGTGACACAAGTGACACCCAATCACCTGACCACGTTCGAAGTCCGTGAGTTCCACGGAGCGCCCCATTCTGCTCTCTCACGATGTCTAATGACTACTGAGGTCGCTGATGTGGAGTATCTGGCAGTAGATGGCAACACAATGTACCTAATGTGAAAAACGTATGTTTTTGGGGGTGTCCGGACTCTTTTCATCACACAGAGTACCTACATCGTTTCTGGGGCTTGTTCGGCTTACCGTATGTGTGATACAATGAGGTCTCATTTTCCTACTTAACTACAACATTTTTAAAAGTGTCCTGCGATGCGTTTCTATAACAATTATTGTTTTCGGTCTGTGTTGTTTTACGGCTATGCTGGATCTTGCAAACTTGTAATGATAGGATTTCCAGGGGGAGATTCTCACTCTGTGGTGAAGTGTGCACTGATATGAAACTTCCTGGCAGGTTAAAACTGTGAGCCGGACCGAGATCAAACACAGGACCTTTGCCTTTCGTGAGTAAGTGCTCTACAGCCTGAGCTACCCAAGCAAGAATCATGACCTGCCCTCACAGCTTCAGTTCTGCAAGTACCTCATCTCCTACCTTCCAAACATCACAGAAGCTGTTATGCGAACCAACGGGCACGCCTGGAAGAAAGGGAACTGCGGCAACATGGCTTAGCCACAGCTGGGGGAGCAAGTGCTCAGTCGGTAGAGCATTTGTTCACGAAAGGCAAAGGTCCCGAGTTCGAGTCTTAATCCAGTACACAGTTTTAATCTGCCAGGAAGTTCCAATGGTAGAAATTGCTGGTCCTCGCTTAATCCGTACATCAGCGGTAATTATCAATTGTAGCTATTTAGTGTCGAAAGATATACAGATCCGCAGGGAAACAGTCAACCGAAATAGGATTAAACTTACTGAGTTAGAAATGTCGGATTTATGAGCAAATACACTGTCCAGTCATATTAATGTGATCACCCATCAAGAGCCCGAATAACCATCTTTTGCGATGCTGACCTCTGTGAGAAGTGCAGAAAGAGGTTTTGTGTGGACGTCCTTTTGACTGGAGGTCTTGGGGGACCACAGCCATTCACTATTTTACGAAAAGGAACACCTACACCCGTCGCTGCAATGTTATTTATTGTGTACCTACCAGTTTCGGCGCATCAATGCACCATTTTCAGGCCTTAGTTGATGCTGAAGGTGTTATCACGATCCATATGATGGTGTACTGAAGCGGCAAAATTGGTAGTAAACAATAAATCACATCGTAAGGACAGCTCTGGGTGTTCCATTTTCTTACAGCACAGAAAAAGAGTCCAGCTCTGGCAAATACTGATAGAGATGTGAAGCCATGCCGAGAACAGTCCATGGCCAGCTTCGCTTGGTTTCTTGGATGTGTATCCACGACGCAAACAGCCCCATCGAGGTGGTCCTACAGACTGTCGGTTGGGTTTAAATTTGGAGAGTTTGAGGGCCAACGGAGTACGGTATACTCACCCTCATGCTCTTCAAACCACACATGTACACTGGAAGCTGTGACACGTGCATGTTTCTGTTTGTAGATGCCATCATGTCCAGGAAAAGCGAACTGCATGTAGGGCTGGACACGGTCACTAAGGATACATGCATGCTCATGTTGACCCGGTGTGCCTTCCAGAATGACTAGATCATCCAGGGAATGCCACAAAAATATTCCCCAGACCATTTTGCTCCAACGATTGTTGCAGGGTGTTTGCTGTCTGACGTTTCGCCCCGTTCACACCAACGGCCATCTGTCCGACAGAGCATAAATGTGATTCATCTGTAAAGGCCACCTGTCACCAGTCAGTGGACGTCCAGTTGGCGTGCAAATTCCAGCCTCCGTCGCCGATGAACAGAAGTCAGCATGCGTGCACGAACCAGGCGCCTGCTGCGGAGGCCCATACAAAGCAACTTTCGCTGAACGGTCGTTGAGGTGACACTGTTGGCAGCCCCTTGGTTCACCTGGGCGTTCTGTTGCTCAACAGTTGCACGTGTTTTCGCACGTACGGATTTACGCAGCCGTCGGTGCTCCTGTCATCTATGGCCCATGGTGCAGCACACTTGTGTCGCTGCCGGTTTTGGATAGCGTCATTTTGCCATGCGCGGTATACTTCAACCCGGGCAGCGGGCGAAGAGTTTAAAATTTAGCTGTTTCGGAAATTCTCCCACCCTCAGCCCGAAAGACAATGATCATGCCCTTTCCTTCTGAACATCACATAAATCGCTCCGTTTCCGCATTACGACAAAGACTGCACTGCCCCCACTCCTTACAACTCGTTTTATATACCCTCCACTGAAAGTTCTGCCGTCTGTGAGTGGTTACTGCACGTTGTCGTCGAACATGGGCAGCGTTCACAATGTGAATGAACGGTGCAAATATTAAGAGAACGTTAGTATCTACGAAAACAGTGGCTGGGGCAGTCTGAGGAAGTCATTCGTTGTAGAACTGCTACTGCTCAAACTATTGTACACCTTGGAAATGAAGAAGCATCCGTGACTCAATGCATAAAACCTGGTCTATCTACACTCAGAAATCAATGTCAGGTGTGGTTTACGAGTGGAGAACAACAGCAGTGTTACTCACGACTAACTTCTTACGATCGAGGTGTATGGCAGAGAATTTTTAGGGCATGGTGTGGGCTTCGACTGATCTCACAAATACACTGAAAGGGTCAATAGTAAGGCCTAACTGTCAACTTTATGAGACAATTTGCATTTTACCGTAGAGGCAATGTACCCTGCGTGAGACTACTTTTCTTGATAATACTTCTGCTTAACCCCCCGCCCCCCTCCCACGCCAATGGTTACAGCTATCCTTCCAAAACATTACCAAGAACTGGATCAGTCTCTTTGCAAGAAATAGTACAGAATTTTCTTGTGTCATTTTCAGGATTTATTTCCATACATCCGCTGGAGGGGTCAGACCGTTTGTGGTGCCAAAGAGAGTCCTAAAATATCTCGCGTACGAATCCGTATTTTGTTCGACTCTGCACACACGCAAACCTATATGACCACGTCTCAGCTTCCTCGTCTATAAAGTAGGTTCTGCTTTACACTCTGGACAGCCATTTCCAATCATCCTAGTCTATGAAGCCTTCGCGAGGAAAGGTGAGTTTACAGCTACTGACAGTCCTGAAAAGATATTATGCCAAGCTGCTTAATCGGAACCGCACGCACCAACTTAAACGAGAGGCATTATTTAACATCGGCGCCAGTTGCGAATGAGAATTATCGATAGCCGACTGTATAAAAATACACTACGAAGTAAAAAAGCTCTTATCAGCTGTTCGGACAGAAGTACAATTTCGCTAGCATGAAGTGGGGAACAAACCATTTCTATCATAAATGAAACCTGTTTTACTAAATACGCCACCCTCTACTCCAAAGGTAATTACTAAAGATTTTGTCTGTTAATAACAAATACTACCCGTTCAGCTGTAATCCAACATAGTTGTCATAAATGGTATATTCTGCTTTTCTTTCTCATTGGTTGCAGTGAAATTTCGCTGCTAGACTCCCCTTACTGGGAATGGTTGCTTTCGCTTCTACAAAATACCAAATTGCATAAGGAAGCATAATATCGCTCTATTCACAAAGCATAATCTGTAGGTTAAGAGGTTATTTTCGGGTCCATATCGCCTATATCAGCTAATATTACGGATGCCACTGGCGTACGTTTTTGCCGTGGCCGCAGATCCTTCGAGTTCGCCTACCGTCACTTCGACGCGCCGGTGACGCTGCCCTTGCGAAGCGTCTTTGACGGTGCAACAGCAGTGCCTTATTGGTCACTAACCGGAAGACCTCGGGTTCGATTTCCTGATTGCGCTTCACACTGTCAAGCTGAATAAACAAGCTACAAACAAATGCAAATCGTTCGTCTATGTGCTGTAAAATAATTTACACAACACTAAGATACACAAGCAATTGCTGATCACTGACACTCCTAGTTTACTGCCTAGACAAAAGAAATTGCCTATGTGTCCGAACAGTACCTGGAAGCACTTTTAGCAGATAAAATCCATTTCAAGCAGTACTACTGGCAGGTACATTTAAACCATCTTACAATATGGAATTCCATTATTTTAATGGTGTTTGGAATTTCTTCGCGTCTAGTTACACAAAATACGCGAAGTTATCTCGTGACAACTGTGCAAGGACCACACTGCGACGGATCATAATGTGCACATCGCGCGCTATACTGAAAATTAAAACTTGAAGTCTTTTTGAGTATTTAAATGCGCCCGAAACAACCACGATTTAAAAAATACGACACTTCTCCCACGCACGACTGTAATTTCAAAACAGCCAGCAATCATCCAGGCACTCCTTACGGCGGCGAATTCTCGTGCTTAGAAAAAGCGTCTCGGCAAGCTATATGACAATAAAACACTGAAAATTCAACGCACGTCACAATGGCTATCAACAATTTTTGTGGTCATTGTAACTCTGACATTAAAAACTTACTGTCTACTTCCTCATACAAAATTTTTCCTTTATCGACGTGACAATCATTGAACCGTAAGGTGGACGCACAGAGGAGACTAAAGTATTGTTACTTTGTGTAAACATAGTATTGGCAAGCTGCCTCTGAGCTGAATGTCAGTCATAAATTGCTGATTTTCAGTGAAATTGTGGTCTTTAATTCACACCAAATTGTAAATATTTATGGAAAATCGTGCACACAATGGGTAAAACTTATTAGGATACGATTTTTCACACAAGACGTGCAGCGTTAATACGGTATAGAGAAGCGTCAATGTTATAATCGACGTTAATCATTACAATCGATTTTTTCCTATCTAAAAATTATAAATAACAGCATAACCACCGCTATTAAGCAGACGAATCTGCTGACACCAATGAGTCACGGCTCTTGTGGGCGTATCTGTGTCAACTACATTACTTCTATCAGTGCAAATTTTAACACAAATTTGTTAAATATATTGCGAAGACTTGTTGTTTACAATGTTTGTGTGTAAACTGTAAACTCACTTCAGAAATCTGAACCTCAGTCAAAACTAGAACAACATGCAGTTTGTTATGTACACTGTTGATTCCGAGAGCTATATTTAGATTCAAATAAATGCCTCATTCTACCCAGGACGGCACAAAATCGCTCTACACATTCCAAAGTTTAACTACTGACCTTTCCAAATGATACACCTCAATGACAGACGCCGAGTCGAACTCGCTGAAATCCGGCAGAGATTCGGCTTCGAAGCTAAATCCACCCAAAACACTCGCTTTAGTAGTTGAATTCATGTTGCTTGTTTCAATATGGCGTGCGCCACTGAAGCCATCTATCGGCCAAAAGTTCAACTAATTCTAATGCTCTTGTACCAATATTAACTTTGCTTTCGAGTTAACCTTGCATAGAAAAAGTCTTGGGAAGGATATACAGCAACGCCGCCTGGAATCGCGTTGATTAAAGTACATGATAAATTATGACGTGTATATTGTATAAAACTGATCACGCTCGTCAGACGTTAAAAGTATAACGGCTTGGATCTGTTCACTTAATCTTTCAAGTGTATAACTTGTCGGAAATAAATGACGCCGTCATCTCAGCAGCCTGTCAAAATCACTTTTTAATTCGTTCTTGGATTTTATGGATTTTAAAACTATTTTCTGCCACAATGATATGCAAACATGACGGAAATAATGCTAACGAACCAATTTTAGAGATGCGCAAGCGTTTGTGATGTGATCTCTGAAACACATAGATGTAAGTTTGTTGGCTATTTACGAAGTGCTTTGGAGTGTTAGTGTTGTGGCGTGACGACGGTGTATAGGTTTTGACTTTTGATATAATCAAGTGTTGACTGTGGTCAGTTTTCCGCCTGTAGACGACTAACATTTCCGTGCAACTGTTTACTGAGCCAATTGCTTAAGATGTTCCAGTGAGATGCTAATGCCAAATTACGTGTTCGAATGAAATGCGAATGCCAAATTACGTGGTACACCTAAGGAAATTAACACGACTTGATCATTGTAGAAGAATACAGGTAATTTGGCTAGTGTGTGTGTGTGTGTGTGTGTGTGTGTGTGTGTGTGTGTGTGTGTCCAGTTTACGAACTTCCATTTTTTACTTGCCGTTAATGCTTCAGAGCTTTTTGTATCAGTCAGTGAAATTGCCTTCTTACATATATTTCTGATGATGTTCAGACAACATATTGTCGAAAGGTATTGTATGTTTTGTCTGCCATATGCGCTAATTTGTTGTATACAGTTCTAGTTACCCCACATGTGTATTGCAAATCGTTGGGAGAGATATATCAGTATGTTTACGTATTTTCGTTCAATACTGTCGTGTGGAATACTGTTCTGGGGAGGTTTGGTAACTCATCTTTAAGGAAGAAAACCTTCGTTGCTGAAAAACCAATTGTAAGAACAATATGTGATGCTGAACTGCAATTATCTTGTAGACGTCTACTAGAGTTGGGCATTCAGACTACTGCTTCACAGTATACTTATCCCCAACATCTACATCTATACTCCGCAAACCACTGTGAGGCGGATGGCAGAGGGTATGTCCCATTGGATCAGTTATTAGTGTTTCTTCCTACTCCATTCACATACACAGCTTAGGAGGAATGATTATTTGAATGCCTCTGCACGAACAGTAATTATTCTAACCTTGCGCTCACAATCCTTATGTGAGCGATACATAGAGGGCTGTAGTATATCCCCAGAGTAATCATTTAAAGCTGGTTCATGAAATTTTGTTAATAGATTTTCTTGGGATAGTTTACGTCTGTCTTCAAGAGTCTGCCAGTTCAGTTCCTGAGTATATTTATGACAGTCTTCCAGTGTTTTAACAAATTGTGACTATTTGTGCTGCAGTTCTCTGTATACATTCAATATTCCGTGTTAGTCCTATTTGCTACGGGTCCCACACTCTTGAATAACATTGTAGTATGGGTTGCACGAGCACTTTGTAAGCAATCACTTTTGTAGGCTGATTGTACTTCCCCAGTATTCTACAAATAAACCAAAGTCTACCATCTGCTATTGAACCTATGTGGTCATTCCATTTCATATCCCTACAAAATGTTACACTCAGGTATTTGTATGAGTTGACTGATTCTATCATTGATATTGTAGTCATAGGATACTGTGTTTTTCATTTCCTGGAGTGCAAAATTTTACATTTCTGAACATTTAGTGCAAGTTGCCACTCTCTGCACCATGTTGAAATCCCATCAAGATATGACTGAACATGTGTGCATATTCTCTCAGATATCACTTTATTATAGATAACTGCATCATGTAAACGAAGCCTGATTTTACTGTTAATATTGTCTGTGAGATCATTAATATATAACATGGACAGCAAGGGTCCCAACACACTTCCCTGGGGTACGGCGAAGTTACTTATACATATGACGATGACTCTCCCTCCAAGATAACATGCTTTGTCCTCCCTACCAAAAAGTCCTCATCCCAGTCACAAATTTCACTTCATACCCCAAATGATCGTCCTTTTGACAATAAGCGTAGGTGTGTTACTGAGTCAAATGCTTTTTGGAAAGCAAGGAACAGTACATCTACCTTGTTGCCTTGATTCAAAGCTTTCAGTATGTCATGTGAGAACGCTATGAGTTCAGTTACCCATGATTAATGTTTTTGAAATCCATGCTGGTTGGTATTGAGGAGATCATTCTGTTCAAGATGTCTCATTATGTTTGAGCTGAGAATATGTTCTAAGATTCTACAACAAATTAATGTCAAGGATATTGAATGGCAGTTTTGTGGATCAGTTATAGTACCCTTCTTATAGACAGGTTTTTCGAGGCACTGTGCACTGTTTTTTGTTTGAGGGATCTGCAATAGATTATAGTTAGAAGAGGGGCTAACTTGGCTGCAAATTCAGTATAAAATCTGACGGATTCTGTCAGGGCAGGAGCTTTATTCAGTTTTATCGATTTCAGTTGTTTCTTATTACCAGTGACAGTAGTACTTATTTCATTCATCTTTTCAGTGGTACAAGGATTAAACTGGGGCAATTCTCCTGGGTTTACCTTCGTAAAAGAACATTTGAAAATGGAGTTAAGCATTTCATCTTTTGCCTTGCTACCCTCAATTTCAGTTCCTGTCTTATTCACTAAGGACTTGACAGCATTCTGCTATGGTAGTCACTGAAGGCATCATGCATTGTTCCCTCGACAAACAAACACATTTCATTCAGCATCACTCTGTCTATAGCCCTACGCTTTGTTTTACACCTATTATGCAGTAATCTCTGTTTCTGTAGCAATTTCGTTACAGTGACTATGTACCATGGAGGTACCCACCCATTATGAACTATTCTACTGGATATGTATCTATCAGGTACATGATCAACTATTCTTTTAAACTTGAGGCAGAGTTCCTTTACCTGCTCCTGCACTGTGCCGAATGTTTCAAGTTCTTCATAGAGATATAACACTACTGATATTTAATCTAGGTTACTGAACACATATATCTTTCTGTTTGTCTTAGTTGTCCTTTGTACTTGGGTAATCATTGTTGCTACAACCGTGTCATGGTTCCCGATACCAGTTTCTATGTGGACATTCCCAAAGACGTCCGGTCTATTTGTTGCCATTAGATCCAATATATTTACATCATGTGTGGGATTCCTAGCTATCTGTTCTATGTAGCTTTCAGAAAAGACATTTAGTAAAGATTCACAGGATGTCTTATCATGCCCATCACTTACAAAACTGTAATTTTCCCAATTAATTTTTGCATAGTCAAAGTCTCCATTGATGATTACAGTATGACTGGGGAACTTACACAGAAGTGAACTGATATTTTCTCTACAGTTTTCGGTACTGTCCCTCTTTGGCGGGTTCATGCTTGGCTACATGGGGCCCCAGTCTTTGTTGCATTGTTTGCTTTCCTCGGTGCATGTTGACCCTCTTGCTATCTGTTTCCACTCCCTTGAGGAACATACCTGGGCTGTTATGGAAATCTGTTCTGTATATTCAATAGCCGATATCAGAACAGACTCCCCACTGTTTTTGCATTCCATTTTTCTTTCTTTGTTCACCTACTCCTATCCTTTCTCGGCTTTGGCGCTTGAGGTTCCTCTTTTTCTTTGTCTTGCCTGTATGCTCTTGAAGGCCAGCTCATGTGTGTAATGCATAACAGATGACCTGGTAATATGTAATTCCTAGCCCTGTGTTGACAGGTAGGGTTAGCACATACCCCCTGTTCAGGCCAGGCCCATGGAGGGGTGATTGCCTGAGCTGCTAACTTACCAAATTGCCGATTGGTCCCTCTGCCAGGTGTCTGAGAGGTGTGACCTGATGTGTGAACAGTCACCTAAGGCAGATGCATCCCCTTCTGAGGGGGTCCCCAGTTGGAAGGAGCGCACCATCGGAGACGCTGGCACTCATGGAGGATTTCCTTGCAGTGAGCTTATCACCATCTTCACAGTCAATGCCTACCAAACACAAATGGAATGAGGCAAACGATTCAAAGACCTTGTCAATTGCTACATGGTTTGTTGAGGTTTCACGTACTGAAGACAGTCAGTCCTTTGCTACGGTAAATCTGTTTATTATTCAGAAAGGTGTTGATGCAATTGCTGGCCCTATGAAATTCTGCTCTTATTTACAAAATGACACATTTCTTTTGGAGACCACTTCTGATTCTCAAGTACAGCAACTGCTTGCAGCTTTGCTCCTCCATGGCAGGGTCGGTTAGACCATCAGTTAGAGAGCACCTCAAGTTTCTGCTGCTAATAAGGCGACTACACCTTTCATTTGTTATATATTTTTACAAGCTTCACACAGGAGCGACTCATTTTCGGTTTACCGAGCGGGGTGGCGCAGTGGTTAGACACTGGACTCGCATTCGGGAGGACGACGGTTCAATCCCGTGTCCGGCCATTCTGATTTAGGTTTTCCGTGATTTCCCTAAATCGCTCCAGGTAAATGCCGGGATGGTTCCTCTGAAAGGGCACGGCCGACTTCCTTCCCAATCCTTCCCTCATCCAATGAGACCGATGACCACGCTGTCAGGTCTCCTTCCCCAAACCAACCAACCAACCATTTTCGGTTATCTGTGGAGTTGCTAGTTTATTTTTGTAATTTCTTGCATGTTTGAGTGCTTACTAGGCACAACCTTTTATTTGAATGAGAATGTAGCATACAGTACCTCCATTGTTATCGACACTTGTATCAACCCTCGTATTGTACAGGCTTTTGTTTGTGTTTCTTAGTGTAGCTCAGTGTCGGTTAGACGACCAGTGAGAGAACACCTCAAGTTTCTGCTCCTAATAACGCGAGTACACCGTTCGTTTATTACATATTTTTGTGAGCTTCAAACAGGAGGTACTTCCGTAGTGGATAGAAACTGTGATTGCCATATAGAGATGCCAGCTGAGTTGGTGACCACTCGCTCACGGCTGCAGGTGGTGTTGGCTTCTGTCACACCGCTTGAGGCTGCTGCCAAGGGGCATCACTGTGGGGGTTCAGATGCAGGGATGTGAGAGACGTTGAAGACGTCCCACATGTCCCATGATTGTTCCACTGCTGTGGCCGCCCCGGGTACTGCCTGCACTGAGATTGACCCCTCACCCATGGTTGAGTGGGAGATCATTCCAAAGTCTGGCAGGCAGCGAAAGACTTTCTGAGGGGCGGAACGTATGGCCTCCTCAGTTCGTTTGATGTACAGGTTTCGGCCATTATCTGTTGCTGACAAGGTCTTTAAGCCAGATGCAGTCGTCCAGTCGTCCACCCTATTCCAGAGGAACAGTGGCATTGTAAACATGTAGTAAGGTGTACCATGATCTCTGTCGTACACCTCACATATCTGAAATGTATGATAAGCAATAACTTCTCAACTGTCTCCAGCCTTGATACAGTCTCCACTTTACCACCACATACTAGAGCCACAGTAACCCAGTCATTACCATGTGCAGTTAAAAGTTTAAAATTGAGTATGCATCCACGAAACACTGAAGGACCATGCAGAATAACTTGCGCACCTGCTCCGCTCTTCGTAGTAATAGCTATATTATCAATAGCCTTATACATTTTAAGGCGCGAATGCCTTCTCCTCCCTGGCGGTTGGGGGGGAGGGTGAACAGTATCTCTGTGACAGTCTCCCATAGATTAAACAAACCTGTGACCATTTGTGCTGCCCTTCCCTGCACATGTCCATATCCCCTATTAGTACTATCTGGTATGGGTCTCACACACTTGAGTAATATTCTGGGCTGGATCATAGGAGTGATTTGTAAGCAATCTCCTTTGTAGACTGATTGCACTTCCCCAGTATTCACAGAGGCTGAGTTTGTTGGTAGTTGGGAGCTCCAACGTTAGGTGTGTAATGGGGCCCCTTAGGAACATGGCTGCCAAGGAGGGGAAGGAAGCCAGTGTGCACCCCATCTGCACACTGGGAGGAGTCTTTCTGGATGTGGAAAGAGTGCTTCCAGGTGCCATGAAGAGTACAGGGTGCAGCTAACTGCAGGTGGTGGCACATGTCAGTACCAGTGACATGTGTCAGTTTGGATCAGAGGAGATTCTATCTGGTTTTGGGCAGCTAGTTGAAATGGTAAAGACTGCCAGTCTTGCTTACGAGATTAAGGTGGAGCCCACCATCTGCAGCATCGTCGATGAAACCAACTGTGGTCCTTCGGTGCAGAGCTGAGTGGAGGGTCTGAATCAGAGGCTCAGGTGGTTCTGTGACCGTGTAGGCTTTAGATTCTTTGACTTGCACCATTGGATGGTGTAAAATTATAAAGAATGTAGCAACCAGTCGCTAAACATAAATTTATTTATGTTGTTGCAAATCGATTTGCATTTTGTAATTTACATACAGGGAGCTTATTTCAACGTGGCGCCACCTCGTGTTGTCTTGTTGTAGTGTTGACCTATGATGTGTCACTTCATGATAGAAATCTGCCAAGGACAGTACTTCTACTTATGGCATGCATTGGTTAGAAAAATGGTATGTTATGACTTTGAATTTTAATTTCAGACATCTGCAGATGTTGTAATTGATGTAAGTATGTTTTATTGTCTTTTTTTTTTTTAATTGTTGTTTATGCCCTGTGTCTTCTATTTGTTTTAGGACTGATAATGACTAATATCAGTCGAAATCAATTTGCAACAAGATAAATAAATTATGTTTCAGCAACTGGTTGCTACAATCTTTATAATTTTATATTCCACGGTCGCTGCACAGAAAGGGAACCATATAGAGGCCAACATTCAATTGGATGGTGTGTTTCCGGGTATCAGCTTAATAGGTCAGGAGTTCACTACACACAGGAAGCAGCTACATGGGTAGTAGGGGCTGTGTGGAAGGGACTGGGCAGTTCTTTAGGTTAGATGGTCTCAGGAAACCACAGAAAGGGCATCCTTCTAAAAGGGGCAGGTAAAACACAGTAAGGTAGTTGTAACAACAATCAGTATAGTAGTTTAAATTGTTGTAGCTGTGTTGGGAAAGAACCAGAGTTCCATTCCCTAATAGAAAGCACTGAATCTCAAATGGTTACAGCTACGGAAAGCTGGCTAATGTTGGAAATAAGTTGAGCACAAATTTTTTTCAAACGACCTAACATTGTTCAGAAAGGGCAGATTAAATACAGTTGGTGGTGGAGTATTTATTGCTGTCAGAAGAAGTTTACCTTATAGTGAAATTGAAGTAGATAGTTCCTGTGAAATAGTAGGGGAAGAGGTTGTACTTGACAAATGGATTAAACTATTAATTTGATCATTTTACCAACCCCCCAACTCAGAAGATATAGTTGCTGAACAGTTCAAAGAAAACTTGAGTCTCATTTCAAATGGGTATAACTCTCATACAATTATAGTCGGTGGTGACTTCAATCTACCCTCGATATGCTGGAAAAATTGTGTTTAAAGTTGGCAGCAGGCATAAAACATCATCCGAAATTGTACTGAATGCTCTCTCAGAAAATTATTTTGAACAATTAGTTCATAAGCCTGCTCAAAGGGTAAATGGTTGCAAAAGCATGCTCGACGTCTTGGCAACAAATAATCCTGGACGAATAGGGAGTATCGTGATGGATACAGGGATCAGTGACCACAAGGCAGTTGCTGCTAGGCAACACCCAAAAAACATCAAAAAGAAACACAATGTACATTTATTTAAAAAAGATGATAAAAATACTCTTAACACCTATTTATGAGCCAGTCTCCACGCCTTCTGATCTGATCATGTAAGCGTAGAAAAGATGTGGAATGATTTCAAAGATATAGTATCGACGGCAGTTGAGAGATATATACCACATAAAAAAATAAGTGATGGTACTGATCCCCCATGGGACACAAAACATGTCAGATCTCTGTTGCAGAAGCAATGAAAAAAACACGCCCAGACTTAAAGGAACCCAAAATCCTCAAGATTGGGAAAGTTTTGCAGAAGTTCGAAATGTATCGCTTGCTTCGATGCGGGATGCTTTTAATATTTTCCACAACGAAACTCTGTCTTGAAATCTGGCAGAAAACCCAGAGAGTCTGTTCATACATAAAGCACACCAGTGGCAAGATGCAATCAGTACCTTCACTGCGCAATAACAACGGCGAAGTCACTGATAACAGTGCCACTAAAGCAGAGTTATCAAACACAGTTTTCCGAAACTCCTTCACCAGAGAAGACAAAGTAAATACTCCTGAATTACAATTTAGAACAAAAGCCACGATGAGAAAAATATAAGTAGATATCCTCGGTGTAGCAAAGCAGCTTAAATCACTTAATAAAGGAAAGGCCTCCAGTCCAGATTGTACAACAGGCAAGTTCCTTTCAGAGTATGCTGATACAACAGCTCCGTATTTAGCAGCTATATACAACTGCTCATCACAGAAAGATCTATACCTAAAGACTGGAAAATTGCTCAAGGCACACCAATACCCAAAAAGGGAAATAGTAATCCGCTGAATTACAGGCCCATACCACTAACATCGATTTGCAGTAGGGTTTCGGAACATATGTTGTGTTCGAACATTATGAATTACCTCAAATAAAATAATTTATTGACACGTAGTCAGCATGGATGCAGAAAATTTCTTGCAAAACACAACTAGCTCTTTTTACTCATGAAGTAATAAGTGCTATCAACAGGGAATGTCAAACTGATTCCATATTTTTAGATTTCCAGAAGGCTTTTGACGCTGTTCCTCACAAGCGCCTTCTAACAAAACTGTGTGCCTATTGAATATTGCCTCAGTTGTGTGACTGGATTCGTGATTACCTGTCAGAAAGGTCACAGTTTGTAGTAATAGACGGAAAGTCATCGAGTAAAACAGAAGTAATATCTGGCGCTCCCCAAGGAAGTGTTATAGGCCCTCTATTGTTCCTGACCTGTATCTGAGTAGCCGTCTTAGATTGTTTGCAGATGATGCTGTCATTTTACTATCTTGTAAAGTCATCAGATGACCAGAATGAATTGCAAAATGATTTAGATAAGATATGTGTGTGGTACAAAAAGTGGCAATTGACCCTAAATAAAGAAACGTGAAATTATTCACATGAGTACTAAAAGAAATCCGCTAAATTTCCATTATGTGATAAGTCACACAAATCTAAAGGCTGTAAATTCATCTAAATACTTAGAGATTACAATTACAAATAACCTAAATGGGAACAATCACATAGATAATGTTGTGGGTAGAGCAAACCGAAGACTGCGATTCATTGGCAGTACACTTAGTCTTAGAAGGTGCAACAGGTGTACTAAAGACCACGCTTGTCCGCCCTATTCTGGAGTATTGCTGTGCAGTGTGGGATCCACATCAGGTGGGACTGATGAATGACATCGAAAAAGTACAAAGAAGGGCAGCTCGTTTTGTATTATCGTGAAATAGGGTAGATAGTGTCACAGACATGATACGTGAATTGGAGTGGCAGTCATTAAAACAAAGGCGTTTTTCGTTGCGACGGGATCTTCTCTTGAAATTTCAATCACCAGTTTTCTCCTCCGATTGCAAATTTATTATGTTGGTACCCACCTACATAGGCAGAAATGATAATCATGATGAAATAACAGAAATCGGGGCTCGCACAGAAAAATTTAAGTGCTCGTTTTTCCCTCACGCCGTTCTAGAGTGGAACGGTAGAGAGACAGCTTGAAGGTGGTTCATTGAACCCTGTGCCAGGCACTTTATTGTGAATAGCAGAGTAATCACGTAGATGTAGCTCCTGTTTGTGTCTAGACCCATTGCACGCTGAATTCTACCCATGGTGTTATTTGCAGTAGGTTGCTCGATGGTCTGGTCGAGGCAGAAATCCAAACTTACCTGTCGGATTGGGGTGTCATTGCAGTCAATCACGTGCTGAAAAAAGTTAGATGCATCCTTACTGCCCACACACTCTTTTTTCCTCACTTTTGATTGAGTGGTGCTTCTGTCAAAGATCAAAGCAGGCTATGAAGTTATCACAGTCCAACCATACTTTCTGAACCCGATGCACTGCTGCCAGTGTCATCGTTACACCACCACTCAAATATCCTCTCGAGACCCAGCCAAATGTGTAATCTGTGGTAGGGATGTTCACAAGGGCAATTGCCTGCCTCCTTCCCTCTGCTGTATCAATGGCAATGGCAACCACGCCACCTCCTCCAGAGATTGTCCTATGTATGTCAATGAGCGGGCTGTCCAGGAGATCTGGGGAAGGAAAAAGTGCCTTATCTGGTCGCTCGCAAGTTGTTGGCTAGTCGGAAACCCTGCATTCAACCATCCATAAATTACAGTTCTGTTCTTGCTACATGTCGCTCCACGAAGGACATGACTACGCAGACATCAAAACTCAAATTCAGCAATGCGGTTGTGAAATTGCCCAGTGTCATGGTAGCAGTCCCGTCTCCTCCTGCAGCCCTGCAAGCTACATAATCGGCAAGCTGGAAAGGACAGAAGGAATACTCCTGCAAAAACTTCTTACGTCCCTCCAGCCAACGAACATCAGAGTCTTTCTCTGCCAATCGGGAAGGCTCCAAGAAGTCAAACAAAGGCAAACGGTCTTCTCCTTCACTGACTCAGATCCTCTTTGGTGTTGCCACGTGATACCCTTGCCCGACCGACACTCGTGTTGCCAGTGCACACCACTAACAGATTTTTCTGCCTTGGACTCCGCAGATCGACTGAGGGAAAATGTTGATGCCTCTGTAGATCTTGTGGAGCAGGTTCCTCCAGCCTCTGCGCCTTGTGGCAGTGAGTCTTCGAAGGCTGGCACTCGGCAGCTGCTGAGGTGACACCCCTTCATTTTTTCCCACCTCCCCTTTCCTCATTATGACTCTAATTGAATATTCACGGCCTTCGATCCTCGTGGGGGAGTCATGATGCTCATCTGGGATGTCATTCATAGTCATCCCATCTCCCTGATTACCCGGCCTCAAGCTGTTGCAGTCGGGATTTTCGTTCCTCATTTGACCTTTGCTGTTTACATCTTTCCGTCATTTGGTGTCACCAGGGCAGACTTCCTCCAGCTTATTGGGCAACTCCCCCCACCCCTTTCTGCTGCTCGGAGTCGTTAATGTGCACCATCCCCTTTGAGGACCTGTAGGAGAGGTGCACTCTTGGCTGACCTTTTCAATCACCTTAACCTGTCTTAACACGGGAACACCCACGTTCCTTTGCAGACTCCACTCACACCTATTCCCAGCTGCACATCTCCTTCTGCACTGCCTTGCTTGCCTATCATCTCAAATAGTCCGTTCTCTCTGACACTTACTCAAGCAACCATTTCCCATGTGCTATCCGATTGCTGACTCCTACCCAACGCATGAGCACACCAAAATGACAGCTTTCTAAAGCCGACTAGAAGCTTTACTCCTCCCTGGCGGCCTTAAACGGACAACATTTCCCCACTTGTGACAACCAGGTGGAATATCTTACAAATGTTATCCTTACCACCAGAGAACATTCCATTCCTTGCATTTCCTCTTTGCTGCATCATGTTCTGGTCCGTAGGTAGATGGAGGCATGTCATGGCACAGTTTGTGGGCAGAGACATGCTCTCCGCGTTTTTAACCATCACCCTATGATGGTTACCTGCATTCATTACAAACAGTTGCATGCACAGCGTTTTCGCGTTCTTCAGGATAGCGGGAAAGCTAACTGGATTTCCTTTACTAGTTCTTTTAACTGTTCCACACAGTCTTCTGTCATGTGGGCCAACCTCCGACAGCTGTCTGGCACTGAGATCCATTCCCCAATTTCCTGTCTCAGATTAGCAGTTGATGTCATAGTGGACCCTATTGCTATCTCCAACACCTTAGGCTGCCATTTTGCAGAGATTTCCAGCTCCACCCACTATCACCCTCCCTTCTTCCTTCGGAAACAAGTGGAGGAGATTTAGGCGATACCCTTCTCTTCTCAGGTTCATCAGTTTTACAATCTCACCTTTACGATGAGGGAGCTAGATCATGCTCTCACTTCATTCCGATCCTCCACTCCAGTGCCGGATGATGTTCACATTCAGATGTTGCGGAACCTTTCTCTTGCGGGCAAGCACTTTTTCCTTCATACATACAATCGCATCTGGTCAGAGGGTATGTTTCCCAGATGCTAGCGTGAAGCTACTGTTGTACCCATACCTAATCCTGGCAAGGAGAAAAGTCTTCCTTCTTGTTATTGTCCCATTTCTCTTTCGGTGGTGCGGTTCCTTCCGTCCCTTTACGACGAACCTGCACCTACCTGTGAACATTGTCTCAGCAGATCATCAGTAGGGGAGTCGAGTGAAACCTACTGTACTTCGACGTGAACCAGGCTGCAATTAAAGTCGCCAATCTACGTTTCAGGAGAAAGTTTTCACACGAAATGAAAGGTTGGAAATGTTGTCCTTAATTAATATATCCTGAAACCTAGGTGAACCAGTATCACTGCCAAGCCTGTGCTAGTCTTAACACAGTCACTGACTATTCCTTTTACTCACATTAGCAAGTTTATGGTTTTGCATTTCCCGAAGACGTAATAGCTACAAAAATACTGATTGTTTTTTATTGATAATGCTCGCCAAAAATTAAGTCTGTCGGTACCAAATGCAGTCACAGTTTTTAGCCACCGACCTGCTCAATATGCCACGCGGAATATATCTCTTTTCTCGTCACTAAATTCACTTAAAAATTCCGAAATTTCTACACACCCATCAGAATAATTATGCCGTCACTTTACAACACTTTTGATGTATGAAACACTGCTAGATCCGGCAACTTATCATTTCCATCGGAACTACTACTACACGTTCCAAACTGTTTCATGGCTAGGCTCTGTCTCCTCTCTAGAATACTCTTAAGTTTTCTCTACCAGCAGAGAAAGGCGCGCGGAGAATATTGCTTTACCATTGGTCAGTTTACTCAACAGCCAATAGCAAAACAACATTCACCTGCGCCAGTCTGCACTTTTCATCAATAACCAATCGCAAAATAGTAAACCTAACGACTGCACTTTTTACCGGTGTAATTAGCTAATATGCTGAAATTTTGTTTATGCATAAAGTTGTTTACTATTGTTATTTATACCTGAAGTAACTTTCCCTTTACCATAAACTTACTTTACAAATCTATTCTACAAAAATCCCCTTTGTCCATATCCATACTTCTTCGAAATGTTCCCACACTAAATCCCACTACATAACTCGTTAAGCAATTATCTTCATATTAACCTTAAACCACACTCGCGCATCATTCATACTGCTAAAACACATTTATAACATTTTACATACACAAAAAGACATAACAACACTTTATGAAAGTACTAGAGTGGATTATGAAAAACATTCTATTACTTTAGTGCACTGTAGTGGGCACAATCGAAACTAAATCACAGTCCCCTATCCAATACTGTCCTCTATCGGCTGATACACAAACTACGTGCGCGTCCAGTATCGCGTCACCATCTGTCACTATCCAGCTCTGAGACACATCTCCCACTCAACCGCCACCAAGGCAGGATCAGTATACGGCACTACGTCTCACTCTCACCAGCTGTTTGTAAGGTGATGGAACGTATGATACATGCCCAACTGGTATGGTAGCTCGAGTCTCACAATTTACTAACCACTGCAGTGTGTGGATTTCGAGCCCGTGGTTCTGTGGTTGACCATCATGTCACTTTGTCAACCCATCTCATGAATGGTTTTCTGCAGAAACAGCAGACTATTGTAGCGGGACTTTGAATTTCGCCGTGCCGCACTCGTTCCCTCGGACATGAATTGTGCCGTCACAGCGGTATGAGCGCTCGACGGCAGAGAAAATACTAAAATTGTAACTCTTTTTTGTTTTCTATCAGTTTCTTGATTGTCTCTTGATAGCCGAAACTTAAGGCAGACGTGATCTGATGCTGACGTAAAAAACTTAATAGCTAGTCTTGATCTGATTGTAATGTGTAGACATTGTGGAAGGTGTTATGAAATTCAGAGGATGGAGAGAAGCAACTAAAATAAATTGTATTTAAGATCAAGATGGTTTTGTATACATTAGAAATTCCTGGACACTGAAACTTATTGCAAGATTTCGGAGCAGACTTTTCGCGCAGAAATGAAGTAGGAGATTTTTTGAAGACCTGGACGCCGCATGAAAGAAAACATTTAACCTGGTAAAGGATGAACTCTTATCTACGCCGTTTCCCCCTGTCAGTTACATTTTGTTATTCTCTGTTCTTTTTCAATACTTTTTGTAGTGGAAATTGGTTTAACTTTTGCTCAAAAACGCCACAAGGACCACCCCAACAATAGCTTTTCCGAATCACGAAGTCCGATAGCTTTTCTGTAATGTGAAGTCTGATATGCTTTTCATTCTTTCCCTTTTTTCACGGTCATTAACGATTTTAAAAAACCCATTTTCACTTACGATTTCTTCCCACATTTTCAACCTTTTCTTTTTCTTTTCTTCTCTTCTATTTTTCTTTTTTATTAACCACTACACTATGGCCATGTTTTTTTCAGTTTGGAGAAAGCCTGTGACACCTGCTGGAGGACTGGTATCCTCTGTACTCTCTACACATGGGGCTTCCATGGCCGCATGCCCTGTTTCGTACAGGAATTCTTAAAAGGCCGAGTTTTCACAGTACGTGTGGGTTCTGCCCTGTTGGACACCTTTATCCAGGAAAACTGTGTGCTTCAGGGTTCCGCCCTGAATGTCATCCTCTTTGCTATCGCCATTAACCCTATTGTGGCCTGTCTCCCGTTTCATTGACGATTTTGCCATCTATTGCAGTTCTGCATGGACTAGTCTCCTTCAGCGGCATCTTCAGCAATGTCTGGATTGTCTTTACTCATGGAGCATTGACAATGGCTTTCATTTTTCCACTGACAAAACCGTTTGTATGGATTTCAGGCAGTGCATTTGGTTTCTTCTACTGTCTTTAAATCTTAGGCCTGTTGGTCTTCTGTTCATTGACACCACAAAATTCCTGGGGCTTGAAACACTCCCTATTAAACCCACCGTAATTGACTAGTGGCTTACAGTTTAAAGTAGTGTGACCATGAGGAATTGATAAAGGCTGATTGGTTAATATTTGCACGGGAGTTGTTTCCTATCAAATCCAACAAAGCTAATTAGGATTTCGGATAGCAATAATCAGTACATACTCTGTTGTTAATGTTCTATATCTTTTTGTCTAAACAGTGTGAATGAGGCAGTTACTCGATTCGTCTGACAAAGTAATAACGGTTAACTTATCACAGGTCGCCTATTAATGTTGTCACAAGTCAGTATTCTTCATGTGGCACTGAATGCACAATCCTCACTGCAATCCAAATCATGGGTGTCCAAAGCGGTTGTCGCATAATCACGGTACATGAATGAACACTTAAATGCATCAGATAAATCATTCAATTAACGCCATTTATTTATTTATTTATTGGAGTTCAGGCCCATGGCTTTAGGTGACACTCACAGCTGTTAAACAGTTGTAAATGTGGATGGCTGTCCTGCCAAAATCCGTCTTGCTCACTTAGCAGCCAACAACTTACTTGCTCGAAGTCTCAACACTGACTACCCTGTGGTGTACCGGGTGCTCGACTATTGACTGTACCTGTGCTTCCCACGTGTCTTACCTGGCCACCCACTGTACGCGGTTCCTCAGTGTCCTACGTGTCATACGTGCTCTCAGTGGTACTTCCTTGGGAACAGTTTGGACCAACCTCCTCCGCTTGTATCATTCCCTTGTCCGTTCAAAACTAGACTATGGGTGTTTCATTTATGCATCTGCACATCCGTCCCTCTTACGCCATCTCAATACTATCCATCATCGTAGCATCTGTTTGGCCACCTCTTACACTAGCCCGGTTGAGAGTCTGTATTCAGAAGCTGCCAAACTACCGCTGTCCTACCGCCGTGACTTTCTCCTCAGCAGATATGCATGCCATTTGTCTGTCATGCATGGCCATCCATCCTATGCCTCCTTCTTCGATGACTCCTTTGATCGGCAGTTTGGAGTGCGTCCCTCTTCTCTGTTACATCCTGGCATTCGCTTTCGGCTCTTGCTCCGGCAGCTTAACTTCACGCTACCCGTCATTTTCCCAGTGGGTGTGAACCCTTCACCATGTTGGCTTGGTGCAGTGGCCCATGTTCACCTGGACCTATGTTTGCTTCCTAAGGACACTACTCCAGCCCCACTTTATCACCTTCCGTTTCACAATGTTTGCATGAAACTTTGCGATAGTACCTTTGTGTCCACTGATGGCTCTCGGACTGACTGTGGTGTCAGGTGTGCTTTCATCGTTGGCACGCTCAGGGGCTCAGCATTGATTTGCTGGGTACGGGCTTGGCGACCCAGGGGTTCCTGAGCTGGGGACTGGTAAGCGCCGCCAATCCCTTGTCACCATAAGCTCTGGGCCTGCTTCAGCAACCACTGCATGGCGTGGTGGTGGAACATTGTGTGTCTCAGGGAATGGGGATCTTGGCTTAACTGCGCGGATCACGAGGACGGGATAAACCTCTATAAAAAAGACCTTCAATCTCGAGGTGTGCTGCGCGCCGATGTGATGCATGGCTGTTGAGGTGGGAAAGTCATTAGCGGGCAACGTCTGAGGAACCTGCTGCACCTCAGTTGTATAAGGCTTACTCAGGCACGCGGGGCTCTGTCTGAAAAGACCCTAATTTCCCTAGCCGCTTGTGGGACCGAGATGGAACCCTCGAAATCATCTTCTTCTCCACTCAGCAGGAAGGGGGTACCGC
Source organism: Schistocerca piceifrons (assembly GCF_021461385.2). Classification (NCBI taxonomy): domain Eukaryota; kingdom Metazoa; phylum Arthropoda; class Insecta; order Orthoptera; family Acrididae; genus Schistocerca; species Schistocerca piceifrons. The sequence goes on along the minus strand of NC_060140.1, from coordinate 936,570,479 downwards.
CTGGGAGTATTCACACCAATTCATCCAAAAGAATGACAGAGGCTAGTCGTCCTGATAATAAGCATACTTTGGACTGCAGTAACAGGGCTCATGGAGTCACGAATAACAATGTGTTTCTGGTGATAAGGGTTTGGAAGGCCTTGATGGAACATTAAAATTTATAAAACGATTGTCTAATCGCTCGTTGTTGGATGAAACTAACAGGTTAAAGCAGGTAGACCTTCTTAAGAAATCGCAGAAACTGGGTGACTGTGATATTGTTGAGATGCATACCTCTCTCAACTCCAGTAAGGGCATCGCCACGTGCCGAGATATCATGGATATGGACATAGCAGAACTGAAGCAAAAATGGGCATCCCAGGGAATAGTCGATGTGGAGCAACAAACATGCAGGAATAATGGAGCAACTGAAAAGACTGCCAATTTCATTGTCACATTCAATTCTCCGACACTGCCTGAACATCTTATGGTGGGATTCCTTCGACTTAATGTTTGACCTTATATTCCAAACCCTATGTGGTGCTATAAATGCCAGCGTTTCAGCCATACAACCACGAGTCGTGGAGGTGAAGCGAACTGTGGGAACTGCGGAATAGCTGCTCGTGACTCTGGGACTGACTGCCTGTCTCTGGCGATCTGCATCAACTGCTCCGGAAACCGCAGAGTCTGGAGCCGAGACTGCCCTGTTTTTGCTGAAGAATGCAAAATGCAGGAGATAAAAGTGACCAAGCGGGTCCACTATGCCAAAGCCTAAAAACAGTATAAGGTGACAAAACCCCGTCTTAGCCACCTCATATTTTTCCATGGTGCATCAACCTCTCATTTTGTTATCCCGCCCTCGCTGACTCTTTTCAGTGGGAGGTCATTGATGACCTACATTCCAGTAACGACTTCCCAATCAGCCTTCACCTACTAAATGGCTCACCCCCTGAAGTAAAGCCCCCAAAATGGATGGTCAGCAGGACTAACTGGATGCGCGTTCAAACATTGAGACAGCTTCCAAGGGTGGGAGGACCACATCACACGAATGATCCATCATGCTGCTGACCTCTCCATCCCACAGTCCTCAGGTCATCTTAGGAGGCGACCTGTTCCTTGATGGACAGATGAGTGCCGTCCCACAATCCGGTAAAGGCGTGTGACTCTTCGACATTTTAAATGCTGACCAACAGCAGACAACCTTAGGGCTTTTTGTGTCGCAAATGCCAAGGCTCAATGCGCCATTAGGGAGAGTGGGAAAAGGTCATGGCAAGTATTTGTGGACTCCATCAATTTTTTCACTTCCATAAAAGTATGGGAACCCATCCGGTGGATTTCTGGTAAATGCAGCTGTTTATTGATACCAGCAGTGCTGAATCATGGGTGCCTCCGTACAACACCCAGAGACATTGCTCAGATGCATGCCAAACATTTTGCACAATGTACTGCCAATGCAAGCTAGAATCCAGTGTTTTGTGACTGTAGAGAGGGAAAGGTTGGACTTCAGGTTCAACAGTTTGATGCCTACAACTCCCCTGACTTGTCTCCATGTGGGAGCTCGAATCAGCACTGACTGAGATCCGTGACACTGCAACCAGTCACGACCAAATCAGGTACTGCATGCTTCAACATTTGCCAGCGACATCAAAGGAAATCCTCCTTGAATGTTTTAATCTAATATGGCAGACAGGCATCTTCCCAAACTCGTGGAGGGAGGCAATTCTGATCCCTCTCCTCAAACCAGGAAAGGACTGCACATGTTGCAGTAGTTGTTGGAATACTGCCTTAAAAAGCGGTGTAGGAAAGACCCTGGAGCAAATGGTTAACCACCGTGTGGTCTGTTTGGCGACACATTAGCCACTCTCAGTGTGCATTTCAAAGATTTCGATCCACTGTTGACAACCTGACCCTCCTAGAGGTGGCTATTCCACAGACTTTCCCCAGTAAGCATCACTGTATCGGCATATTCTTCGAAGATTGATTTGAGCAGGAGAATGGTGTTCTTCAGGGCAGTGTTTTAAGTGCTAGCCTCTTTACCAAAGCTGTCAACAGTATCACATCTACAGTAAGGAGTCCTATACAGTGCTCCTTATTTGTAGATGATTTTGCTTTTTTCTGTTCCTCCTCCAGTGTTGCATCGGCGAGCTGTCAGTTGCAATGTACAGTGTGGAGGTTAGAGGAGTGGGTTGCAAAGATGGGTTTCCAGTTTTCTGCAGGTAAGTGTGTGTATATTTAGTTAAATCATTCTCGTTGTCTTTTTAATTTGCCTGCCTTGAATATGGGGGACACCATCCTACATTTTAGAGACACAGTGCAGTTTCGGGGCTTCATTTTTGACTCCCAGTTGTCGTGGTTACCACACATGTGAGACCTGAAAGCTGGAACCCTGAAGGCACTGAACATCATCAAGTGCCTTAGCCACAGATTTTGGGGAGAAGGCACGTCATGTCTCCTTCAGTTTTATTAGGCTTTTGTGTATTTGTGGCTGGACTACGGTTGCATGATGTACGGGTCAGCGAGAACCTCTTACTTGTGGTTCAGTGATGCTGTCCATCATGAGGGGACTCAGCTGGTCACGGATGCTTATTGAATCAGTCCCATATCTAGCATTTGTGCAGAGGCAAGGGAACTGCCACTTATGATCTGGCACGAGCTCCTCATGGTGCGTCAGGCATGTAAGTTCCTGGCAGCTCCTACTTCACCCTCACACCATACTATTGCTTGTCCACATCTGGAATGTCTTTTTTTCCACGAGCCACGATGCCATTTGGGATCCGAATGCAGCATGTGCTGGGGTTACCAGCCAGTACGACCCCAAATCCAGGGTTTTAACTGTCTACCACCCTGGTTACTGGAGAGACCAGAGTGATTTTAGATTTGGTGCAGAGAGATAGCAATGTTGCTTCTGTTTTTAATGCGATATTCTCTGATGTTTTGTCTGAGTAACACAACCTTGTTGTTGTTTCTATGGATGGGTCTAAACAGGGGGACTTCAGTTTTCACAGATTGTGTCCTCAAAGTCAGACTGCCCCCAGAATTTAGTGTCTTCAACCCAGAATTATACGCGATTATGTGAGCACTGGAGCAGATGAGAAGTTCTCCCGGTGTTAAATTTATCGTCTGCTCAGATTCTCCGAGCGCCCTTTACTCTCTCCAATGTTGGGGAAGGAAGTGTCTTTCTGCTGGGTACCTGGGCACTTTGGAATTGTAGGGAACGAAATGGCGGATTGAGCAGCCAAGGAAGTGTGTCGTTATCCTCTGGTATTTCTGTGTGCTATCCTCCTGTATGCTATCACCTCGCTGTTGAGGTACAAAGTCGTGTCGATGGGAAAATGAGTGGCTGACAGTGACCGATAACAAGCTCAGTGTCATTAAGCCCACAGCTCGGCCGTGGAGTACTTCCTTCCAGCCACGTTGAACTCCATCTTACTCGTTTTCGCATGGGCCTCTGCCCTATGACACATGGATTCTTATTCTGGCGAGAGGACCCTCCAGTGTGTGGTGCTTGTGACGTGCAGATCACGGTGCACGACATTTTATAGGACTGCATTTTATTTGCAGACCAGCGGACTGTGGCGTATTTGCTGGCGGATCCACTGTCTATTTTATGTAATGATCAAACAAATGTGGCTAGGGTTTTAAAGTTTTGTGAATTGTCCAACATTTTTAACAAGATTTTAGGGAGATGTCCTTAAAGGGCTAACCCCAGTTTTTTTGTAAGTGGTCAGCCAGTCACATTTCCCTGTGCTTTTCTTTTAGTTCTTCTGTGTTTTAATTTCTTGATTAGCCCTCATCCCTCCTAATTGGTTTTATTGGATGTGAGGGTGCATGTGATACAGTGACTGTGTGGTCACTTTTAGGGCAGGCGTGTACAACACTTTTATTTCATATCCACATTTTTTTTTGTTTTCATAAGTGTAAGACACACACACACACACACACACACACACACACATCATTGGCACCAACATTTTTCGGTATCAGCTGCTGGAACACTGCTCAGTATTTACGGCAGGGCTCTGCACCCTGTTTCAGGCCACACAGCACATCCGGCGACGACGACACAGGCTTTTCAATTGTGTCATCTGCTCCAACTCTCTCAGTGCCTCTCGGAGCCTCAGTGTGCTGTACACCGCCCTCAGAGCCTCAGTGTGCTGTACTCCGTCCATCCCTTAGTGGAACAGGTGCAGAAAAGCTGTCTCTTGCCCACTCTTGATGGAGTCCCTCTGATGTTTGTGTGGGTTCCTGGTCACGTTAGTCTGACTGAAAAAGAGACCACTGATGTTGCTGCCAAGGCTGCAGTCCTAGTACCTCAGCCTGCTAGTCTTCCATCCATCCACTGATCTCTGTGTTGCTGCCTGCCAGCAGGTGGTGTCACTTTGGAGTCACCACTGCTCATCCTTTCATGGGAACAAGCTTCAGGGAATTAAACCTGTACCACTGGCTTGGACAACCTCCTCTTGGCCCTCTCATTGCAAGGATGTCATTTTATGTAGGTTTCATGTTTGGCACTATCTTTTTAGGCGTCACAATGTGTTAAGAGATGTTCTCCCACTACTATGTTTTCATTGCTCTCAACCTCTGATGGTTTGGCATTTCCTCATGGAATACCTTTTTTTTTAACCACTTATGTTATGTCTGCCATCTGAGTTACCAGCCATTTTAACGAATGACGCACAGGCTGTCGACCGTGTTTTACTTTTTATCTGTTGTAGCAATATGGCAAAGTACTTTTAATCTTTAGTTCGGGACCTCTGTTTCTCTGTGGCGTATTTTATGGTTTCTCCAAGTCCCTGTTTTTAGCTGTCTTTCCTTCTGTCAATTTGGCTTAACTATTAGTCGTTTTTAACTCTCTTTTTTTCTCTTTGGGTTCTATTTTTCTGACATGGGTGCGCATGACCATAGTTGTTTTTGTGCCGTGAAACAAAACAAAACAAAAGGTACTGAAGGAACTGAACTGACAGGCTCTTGGAGGTAAATGTAAACTATCTCGCGAAAATCTGTTAACAAAGTTCCAAGATTTGGCTTTAAATGTTTGATCTAGGGATATACTACAACCCCCTATGTATCATTCACCACAGGGGTCATGAGTATTAGATAAGAATAGTTACTGCATGCACAGAGGCATTCAATCAGTCATTCTTTCTGCACTTCATACATGAATGGAACAGGAAGTAACCGTAATAACTGGTCCAATGGAACATACTGTGTGCCATGCAACTCATGGTGATTTTCAAAGAATAGATGTAGTTGTAGATATTAAAGAGAAAAACGTTCATAACAAGACAAAAAGGTGAAATATTTAAATACAGAAGCTTTTCATTTGTAATAGGAATTACTCTCAATTGCCAATTTTGGCAATATTATTGTTTCATTGTTAATTACAATAGAACTTAAAATCACCTCGCTTTATTCTGAAGTCTGATCATCTTTTCGAACGTGAAGATTCATAGAGTGAAAATCGATATTACATGGTCATTGAATTAAACCAAATTAATTGTTTCCAAGTAAACTGTGGGCTGTTGCTACTATGAGATTATTAGTAAAGAAAACCATTGAGATTTTCAGTGATTGTATATTTGTATTAAATGCAGAATTTAATCACAAACTCAAAGATAAAGTTTGGGCCCAGTTGTTATGATTTTTTATCATTTCCGTAACACCACTGAACAGCATGAGATAATATTTTACTGAATTTATTAAATTGCCAATAAAAAAAGAAAGCAAAACTCCCATTTCCAAGTGGCAATGGTAAATCACCTCCCTGCCCCACAGTCTCCCGGTGCTGCACCTGTTGGAAGCCTAGTCCTGTCCAGATCACATCATCTGTTCTATGTGACAGTTGCATTCCAGTCTGAGCTGCCAAAGATGGCATGAGGTGTCCTTGCGCGGCCTCTGTGTGTGTGTGTGTGTGTGTGTGTGTGTGTGTGTGTGTGTGTCCCTTCCTGAAGAAGGCTTTGGCCAAAAGCTGATCTGTACATGTCTTTTCCTTGTGTCTGTCTGCATCTCAATGTGTTATCTTAACGGTGAGTAGCAATCTATCTCTTCCTTACATTGTTGGTATTATAGCAAAACAACAGTCTGAAGTGTGCATGATGAGTTGTGGGAAAAACGCCCTTTCTTTGAAGTGTTTCGAGTTGTTTCGGTGTGATCTCACTTCCTAGTCATCATGACGTTTAATATTACCTTCCCCAATGAATGTTAAACAATAGTAGAACATAATAAGAGATGTCAGATTTAACTTGGGTACCAGCAGAATAATTTGAATGCAGCTCCACATTGTCATTGTTTTTTAGAGCCTTATATGCTCGCATTGTAAAACCAAATGCAGTTTCTTAGCTGGTTTAGAACATTGTCTTTCAAATGAAAATGGTTTTAAAGAGTTTGCACGGAAGTTTTTGTGTAAAAGTGGGCTAAAAGTACCGTTTTTTATAAAGATCATCAACTTTGCCGTCAGTTTGTCAACTATTGGAAAGCGCTAAGAGAATGAAATTTTGTATAATTAGATTTTGTATTTGTAAATTATTATGGACAAAGTTTCAGGTATATAAAAGTCTGACTTACACTGATTTTACAATTATTTATTTTGTCAGCTGACTTTGCATCAAATTAAACCAAAGGAAACTGCTTGCAAAATCTTTTATTTGTTTATTTATTTATTTCACTTAAGAGAGTGCAAAAAGTTGTACAAGATGACCTAGTGTTATTTCTTGCAAATATTGCTGGAGATGTTATGTCTCAAATTTCTCAAAAACTCAGGGATGGAGTTGAAAGCTGAACTGTAGTGTCAAACAATCTACAAATATTGAATTGGTGACTGTGAAACTTTACAAGTGTTTATTGGGAATGTTTGCAAATGTTCACAAATTTTTTTATCAAAATACATGGCCATGCATGAACCTCTAGACCACTTTGCATGGAATGATCCAATTACAGCACTAGAAAGGAAAAATGATCCTTATTCCCATTTAATGAATCTAACTTTGACACAGAAAGGGGTGAAATATGCAGCAATAAAACTCTTTCAGAATCTGCTCATGGAGATAAAGTGTCAGACAGATAGCTTCAGTGTTTTCAAATATATATTAGAGTGTTTCTCCAGAACAGCTCTTCCTACACCAGGAAGCTTTTCTGGAATAGAAATAATTAGTCCTTTATATAGAAAAAAATTATAACTGGCCAACATGTAGCCACACTTTTTTATTTTCATTTGTTTATATATTCATCCAGGGATCACCAGATGATGTGTGTTCTGTTTGTATTCTGTTGATATAATGTTTATCGTGAATATGATCTATGAAACACATAATTAACCAAACGTCCATAGTACTGCTGCTTCTTTTCATAACTAATCACATGTCAGAGTTAGTGTATATGCAGATTGAAGCCAATTTTGATTTTTTTTCTTTTTGCTCAGTTTGCAGGAAACAATGGAACTCAAAGAAATAAACACAATTGCATTTGCTCCAGGAGTTACATCTCATTTTGCAGTATCATGGTCCGAAGATAATAAAATGTCTCTTGTGACATCTAAAGGAATTCATATATTTGTAAGTCAAACACTTCTGTATGTTGTCTTTTATGGATGTTCATCAGTTCTATGAATGCTGTAAATATTAAAATCTTAAACACATTTTTTTAGATATCAGTAATACTTTATTAGCTTTTTGGTTCCTTAAGCCATTATTGTAGGACAACAACTAGTTTAACACAAGATGTTTTCGAGAAGTGTATAGAAAAATATTTTTACCAGTAGGGGTGAAAACATTGTTTCACAATGCTTTTGTGATGATATTATACTAGTATTGCTATCACCACGTCAGTTCCCAAGCTATATTATAAAATACTTCATTTGTATTTAATACTGTATTTCCAGGTTTCATCTGTGAAGTTTAACATAATAACAAGTAAATGTTGAAATATTTCAAGAGCAGAGTACCTAACAGAAACATACTTTCCTTTGGGGGAGGGGGAGTGATGGAATTGTCTTCAGTGAGTCCAGCTTGGAATTGACCCACAGTGACCAATGAAGACATGTCTGGAGATGTCCCCGGACATCAGAGGTTTACCACCTGATAGTTAACCACCATACAACCTGATAACCAGGACTGATGATATAAGTTGCCATTCCATTGCGTAGCAGGACCCCTTTGGTTGTCACCCATGGCACCCTTACAATACAGTGATATAGAGATGATATTCTGTGCCCAGTTTTGTTGCCATTCATGGCAAGGCGTCCTGGGCTGAAATTTCCACAAGAAAATTCCCATCTGTACATGGCAAGGGTTTCTACTGCTTGTCTTTGTGCTAGCCGAACTCTACCTTGGCCAGCAAGGTCACTGGTTTCTCCCCCAACTGAGAACATTTGGAGTGTTATGGGAACGGCTCTCCAACCAGCTTGTGATTTTGATGATGCACTTTGGCGTGATATCCCTCAGGAGGACATCCAACAACTCTGTCAATCAGTGACAAGCCGAATAACTGCTTGCATAAGGGCCAGACGTGGACCAACATATTATTGACTTGCTCAGTTTGTGAAGGTCTTTCTCATAAATAAATCATCCAATTTTTTAGAAATTTTAATCACTTGTTTGCCTGACATATGCTTCACATCTATCAATTTCTGTCCCATTTGAATAATTCCTCTGTGGCGTGTCATTTTTCTTTTTCTTTTTGTCTTAGAGAGTATTTCTAATAACCATGCATGAATGAATGACATTAGCTGTTTGTAACAACAATAACAATTGTTACATGTTGAAATGCTATTGCAGAAAGAGGTACGTTCATTCAGTACTGGTATTCTGCAAACACACAAGTTTCTTACCTCGAAAGGTACACTTTGTATCAGTAACCAGTCTGGAAATTTATTACAGTTCATGTTGTAGCATGTCATTGTGTAATAAATCCTGTCAAGAGGTAAAAGCTATGTCATTCATCACTGCTATCAAAGCTGTTTCATTCCCACATGTCTTTTCTTTACAGGCCCATTCTTCCTTATGTTTTATTGCATCTGCACTGTCATGCTGCTGATTATTTTATGGAATTTTTCCCACTGTGTGTGTGTGTGTGTGTGTGTGTGTGTGTGTGTGTGTCAGAGAGAGAGAGAGAGAGAGAGAGAGAGAGAGAGAGAGAGAGAGATATTCCTATTTCCAAGAAGGGTTGTCTGATAGATGTGTATAATTATAGCCCTATATTTTTGATGTCAGTTTGTTGCTGGGTTCTGGAATATGTTTTGTTGTTGTTGTGGTCTTCAGTCCTGAGACTGGTTTGATGCAGCTCTCCATGCTACTTTATCCTGTGCAAGCTTCTTCATCTCCCAATACTTACTGCAACCTACATCTTTCTGAATCTGCTTAGTGTATTCATCTCTTGGTCTCCCTCTACGATTTTTACCCTCCACGCTGCCCTCCAATGCCAAATTTGTGATCCCTTGATGCCTCAAAACATATCCTACCAACCGGTTCCTTCTTTTTGTCAAGTTGTGCCACAAGCTCCTCTTCTCCCCAATTCTATTCAATACCTGCTCATTAGTTATGTGATCTACCCATCTAATCTTCAGCATTCTTCTGTAGCGCCACATTTCGAAAGCTACTATTCTCTTCTTGTCCAAACTATTTGTTGCCCATGTTTCACTTCCATACATGGCTACACTCCATACAAATACTTTCAGAAACGACTTCCTAAATCTATACTCAATGTTAACAAATTTCTCTTCTTCAGAAACGCTTTCCTTGCCATTGCCAGTCTACATTTTGTATCTTCTCTACTTCGGCCATCATCAGTTATTTTGCTCCCCAAATAGTAAAACTCCTTTACTACTGTAAGTGTCTCATTTCCTAATCTAATTCCCTCAGCATCACCCGACCTAATTCGACTACATTCCATTATCCTTGTTTTGCTTTTGTTGATGTTCATCTTATATCCTCCTTTCAAGACACTGTCCATTCCGTTCAACTGCTCTTCCAAGTCCTTTGCTGTCTCTGACAGAATTACAATGTCATCGGCGAACCTCAAAGTTTTTATTTCTTCTCCATGAATTTTAATACATACTCCGAATTTTTCTTTTGTTTCCTTTACTGCTTGCTCAATATACAGATTGAATAACATCAGGGAGAGGCTACAACCCTGTCTCACTCCCTTCCCAACCACTGCTTCCCTTTCATGCCCCTCGACTCTTATAACTGCTATCTGGTTTCTGTACGAATTGTAAATAGCCTTTCGCTCCCTGTATTTTACCCCTGCCACCTTCAGAATTTGAAAGAGAGTATTCCAGTCAACATTGTCAAAAGCTTTATCTAAGTTTACAAATGCTAGAAACGTAGGTTTGCCTTTTCTTAATCTTTCTTCTAAGATAAGTCGTAGAGTCAGTATTGCCTCACATGTTCCAACATTTCTGCGGAATCCTAACTGATCTTCCCTGTGGTCGGCTTCTACTAGTTTTTCCATTCGTCTGTAAAGAATTCGCGTTAGTATTTTGCAGCTGTGACTTATTAAACTGATAGTTCAGTAATTTTCACATCTGTCAACACCTGCTTTCTTTCGGATTGGAATTATTATATTCTTCTTTAAGTCTGAGGGTATTTCGCCTGTCTCGTACATCTTGCTCACCAGATGGTAGAGTTTTGTCAGGACTGGCTCTCCCAAGGCCGTCAATAGTTCTAATGGAATGTTGTCTACTCCTGGGGCTGTGTTTCGACTCAGGTCTTTCAGTGCTCTGTCAAACTCATCACGCAGTATCATATCTCCCATTTCATCTTCATCTACATCCTCTTCCATTTCCATAATATTGTCCTCAAGTACATCGCCCTTGTATAGACCCTCTATATACTCCTTCCACCTTTCTGCTTTCCCTTCTTTGCTTAGAACTGGATTTCCATCTGAGCTCTTGATATTCATACAAGTGGCTCTCTTTTCTCCAAAGGTCTCTTTAATTTTCCTGTAGGCAGTATCAATTTTACCCCTACTGAGATAAGCCTCTACATCCTTACATTTGTCCTCTAGCTATCCCTGCTTAGCCATTTTGCACTTCCTGTCGATCTCATTTTTGAGACGTTTGTATTCCTTTTTTCCTGCTTCATTTACTGCATTTTTATATTTTCTCCTTTCATCAATTAAATTCAATATTTCTTCTGTTACCCAAGGATTTCTACTAGCCCTCGTCTTTTTACCTACTTGATCCTCTGCTGCCTTCACTACTTCATCCCTCAGAGCTACCCATTAGTCTTCTACTGTATTTCTTTCCCCCATTCCTGTCAATTGTTCCCTTATGATGTCCATGAAACTCGGTACAACCTCTGGTTTAGTCAGTTTATCCAGGTCCCATCTCCTTAAATTCCCACCTTTTTGCAATTTCTTCAGTTTTAATCTACAGTTCATAACCAATAGATTGTGGTCAGAGTCCACATCTGCCCCTGGAAATGTCCTACAGTTTAAAACCTGGTTCCTAAATCTCTGTCTTACCATTATATAATCTATCTGATACCTTTTAGTATCTCCAGGATTCTTCCATGTATACAACCTTCTTTTATGATTCTTGAACCAAGTGTTAGCTATGATTAAGTTATGCTCTGTGCAAAATTCTACCAGACAGCTTCCTCTTTCGTTTCTTCCCCCCAATCCATATTCACCTACTACGTTTCCTTCTCTCCCTTTTCCTACTGTCGAATTCCAGTCACCCATGACTATTAAATTTTCGTCTCCCTTCACTACCTGAATAATTTCTTTTATCTCATCATACATTTCTTCAATTTCTTCATCATCTGCAGAGCTAGTTGGCATATAAACTTGTACTACTGTAGTAGGCATTGGCTTCATGTCTATCTTGGCCACTATAATACGTTCACTATGCTGTTGGTAGTAGCTTACCCGCCCTCCTATTTTTTTGTTCATTATTAAACCTACTCCTGCATTACCCCTATTTGATTTTGTATTTATAACCCTGTATTCACCTGACCAGAAGTCTTGTTCCTCCTGCCACCGAACTTCACTAATTCCCACTATATCTAACTTTAACCTCTCCATTTCCCTTTTTAAATTTTCTAACCTACCTACCCGATTAAGGGATCTGACATTCCATGCTCCGATCCGTAGAACGCCAGTTTTCTTTCTCCTGATAACGACATCCTCTCGAGTAGTTCCCGCCCGGATATCCGAATGGGGGACTATTTTACCTCCGGAATGTTTTACCCAAGAGGACGCCATCATCATTTAACCATACAGTAAAGCTGCATGCCCTCGGGAAAAATTATGGCCGTAGTTTCCCCTTGCTTTCAGCCGTTCGCAGTACCAGCACAGCAAGGCTGTTTTGGTTAGTGTTACAAGGTCAGATAAGTCAATCATCCAGACTGTTGCCCCTGCAACTACTGAAAAGGCTGCTGCCCCTCTTCAGGAACCACACGTTTGTCTGGCCTCTCAACAGATACCCCTCCGTTGTGGTTGCACCTACGGTACGGCTATCTGTATCGTTGAGGCACGCAAGCCTCCCCACCAACGGCAAGGTCCATGGTTCATGGGGTGCCATTAAAATTGCTACACCAAGAAGAAATGCAGATGATAAACGAGTATTCACTGGACAAATATATTATACTAGAACTGACATGTGAGTACATTGTCACGCAGTTTGGGTGCATAGATCCTGAGAAATCAGTACCCAGAACAACCACCTCTGGCCGTACTGGCCGTAACAACGGCCTTGATACGCCCGGGCATTGAGTGAAACAGAGCTTGGATGGAGTGTACAGGTACAGCTGCCCATGCAGCTTCAACACGATACCACAGTTCATCAAGAGTACTGACAGGCATATTGTGACGACCCAGTTGCTCGGCCACCATTGACCGGACATTTTCAATTGGTGAAAGATCTGGAGAATGTGCTGGCCAGGGCAGCACTCAAAGCATTTTGTGCATCCAGAAAGGCCCGTACAGGACCTGCAACATGTGGTCGTGCATTATCCTGCTGAAATGTAGGGTTTCACAGGGATCGAATGAAGGGTAGAGCCACGTGTCATAACACATTTGAAATTTAACGTCCACTGTTCCAAGTGCCGTCACTGTGAACAACAGGTGACCGAGACGTGTAACCAATGGCACCTCATACCATCACGCCGGGTGATATGCCAGTATGGCGATGACGAATACACGCTTCCAATGTGCGTTCACCGTGATGTTGCCAAACACGAATGGGACCATCATGATGCTGTAAACAAAACCTGGATTCATCCGAAAAAATTACATTTTGCCATTCGTGCTTACAGGTTCGTCGTTGGGTACACCATCGCATGCGCTCCTGTCTGTGATGCAGCGTCAAGGGTAACCGCAGCCATGGTCTCTGAGCTGATAGTCCATGCTGCTGCAAACATCGTCGAACTGTTCGTGCAGATGGTTGTTATCTTGCAAACGTCCCCATCTGTTGACTCGGGGATCGAGACGTGGCTGCACGATCAGTTACAGCCATGCAGATAAGATACCTGTCATCTCGACTGCTAGTGATACGAGGCCATTGGGATCCAGCACAGCATTCCGAATTACTCTCCTGAACCCACCGATTCCATATTCTGCTAACAGTCATTGGATCTGGACCAACGCGAGCAGCAGTGTCATGATATGGTGAACCGCAATCGCGCAAGGCTACAATCTGACCTTTATCAAAGTTGGAAACGTGATGGTATGCATTTCTCCTCCTTACATGAGGCATCACAACAACGTTTCACCAGGCAACATCGGTCAACTGCTGTTTGTGTATAAGAAATTGGTTGGAAACTTTCCTCATGTCAGCACGTTGTAGGTGTCGCCACCGGCGCCAATCTTGTGTGAATGCTCTGAAAAGCTAATCATTTGCACATCACAGCATCTTCTTCCTGTCGGTTAAATTTTCCGTGTGTAGCACGTCATCTTCATGGTATAGCAATTTTAATGGCCACTGGTGTAGATTATAAAGTGGTGTTTCTATACTGGTCTATTTTGCTGCATTATAGGATATTGTTCATGTGTGTTAATGAGGTATTATTGCAAAATGTTCTACACAGTACTTTTGAGAACAATACAAACTATTAATAACGGACTGTCTTGACAAGTTTTGATACCACAATCATTATTTCTTACTGTAACATTGATTCCAGTAAGCTACTGAAATTCATGACGGTTTTCTGTGTCACGTATCCACAGGTCTGCCAGACATGAATAATCATGTCCTTGAAAACTGGCAAAAACATCTGGTGATAAACAGCTGAATGAAGTTTTGTGATCAATACTCAGTCATATAATGTGTTTTTCAGTGTCTCCAAAATAAATTTATTTCTAAAGCAGTTTTCAAAACCTGCTATCAACAAGTTTATATTACCTGAAAAATAAGACTCTAATGGCTGGATGTACTTTTGCAGATTTCTTTCTTTCTTTTTTTTCTGTGTGAATATGATTTCCGTTTAAGGATTTCTGAATTTCAAGTCTTGAAATATAGCTCCATTGGTTTGTTGTCTCCTGGAGTCAGGGAAGAGCAAGATGTTGTCTTTTAAATCTGGACTGACAATATTTTTGGTGACCAGGTAACATGGTTCCATGTAAATTTGCCAGAGTTATTAGTCATCTCACCCTTAGCCCAAATTGTCAATTTTGTTCTTGAAAAGAAATGTACATCTTTGTACCAAGAAATCTAGTAGATGATATATGACGTTGGACGATATAGAACTGTGTTACAGATGAAATAATTTCACCACAGCATACAAAACCTTTTCTCCTGCAATCAATGAAGTTTGTTCATTTGCCATTCATTTTCAAATGGTGAGTAGCCTATATTGAAAATACTGTTCCCACTATACCCTTCACCTGTGATTAAGCCGACCTTGTGTAAAAGTGCTGCATCATACCACATTAAGTCTTTTTCTCCCTTAATTTCTTTTGTAGAAACAAGTTTTATTTTTTTGGGAACAAATGGGCTTTTCTTTTAAATCTGTCTACAAAGGCATTCACTGTTGCATTTCTTTGGAAGAAATAATAGTCCAATTTCATAAATTGTAATTGTGTGCAGTCAGTCCATGATCTCCAGATTCTTTAAATTTCTCAGATACCTATTTTTAATTAAAAATTTGAAGTTGTTTTGTAAAATGTTACTGCTTTGTTAACTATTTTCGACGTACAATTAAACGACTTTGTGGTTGCCAATATGTATTTTCTGTTAAACTTCTTCTTCTTCTTCTTCTTCTTCTTCTTCTTCTTCATCTTTTTAACTTTTCTGCATAAGCATACTTTTTCTTAAACCTCTTTGTTAATGAGTTCAAATAGTGTATTTGCAAAAAATGTTCTTCAATTCCGTCTTCTGTCACATTATGATACAGTGTCAAGTGGGCCGCATAGTTTTATGAAATGTCCACATCATGAGTTGGACTGATGTACGCGTGCTGGCTGAAAAACAAAAGTTCATAATATTCATGTGAAAAATTTTAACTAGATGAATAAATATACTAACAGTGTGATTGTAAATACACGCTACTATACTTTATAAACAGACCTGAATCTTTTACAGCATGAAACCAGAATGATATAGAATGTGTAAGTACACATTAGTGCACTATGGTTAGTTGCTTCCGCTTGGCAACAGCAGTGGAACCTGCCTGAATGGGCCTACCATACTGGCCTCAGCTCCCATTACCATAGGGCACGCAGTATGGTGGTGTAGTTGCAGGCAACAGTGATATGTAATTCACAAATTATATGTCTTTATCATTCGAAAGCAGGCATTTCTGCAACGAGCGACTGCTAACACTGCGATCAGTGACAAGCAACGAGCCTAGTGCATATGTTTCTTCCAAATGTGGCTCATACAGTTGAAACACGTACCTTCTGAGTCACATAGGGAGTGCCCCTTTGTGGCCAGACAGTGGAAATGTGGAAGGGGTAGGTGACTGGAGAGAAAAAGCTAGGGAGATCTGTTTCTGTACAAGGTTGGGAGGGTAATTTATATCTGAGGAGGCCTCAGTGACACCCTTGGTAAATTTGGAGACGAACTGCTCATCACTACAGATGTGACAGTCATGGGTGGGTAGGCTGTACGGAAGGGACTTTCTCAGTGTGGACTGGGTGGCAGCTGTCAAAGAGGAGGTGATGCTGGGGGTTGGTAGATTTGATAGCATTGGAAATACTGGCATAGCCATCTAGGAGGTGGAGATCAACATCGAGGAAGGTGGCTTGTTGGGTTGTGGAGGACAAGGTGAAGTGTATGGTGGAGAAGGTGCTGAGGAGGTTCTGGAGGTATGTGGATAGGGTATCCCCACCCTCACTCCATTTCGTATTGGATTGTGGGTGTTTGTGAAGGATTCCTGTAGATGGCCCATGGAAAGGTTGGTGTAGGATAGTGCTATGCAGGTGCCCATTGGTGTGCCACAGATTTGTTAGTAGGTGATTCCTTCAGAGGTGAAGGATATAGTGGTCTTGGTGACCAGGAAGGAAGTTGTAGGTTTGGAGTCAGTTGGACTTTGGAAAAGGTAGTGTTAAATAGCGGCAAGGCCACGGACATTAGTGATGTTATTAGAGAAGAAGGCGGCATCAGTAGTGACGAGCAGGACTGCATGTGTTAAAAGAACAGGAACTGTGGAGGGTCAGTGGAGGAAACGGTTGGTGTCTTTTTATATAGGAGGACAGGTGGAGGCACAACAACCAGCCACAATGGGACATCGTGGGTGGTAGGTTTATAGATTTCGGGAACATTGTGTGCCTCACTTCAGTGACTGATTCACAGTCTGTGCCATCTGGCTCCTTCCTACCAACACCAGCTTTTCACAACTGCGTGGGTGGGAACTGTCACTGCAATATATCCTGTGTCCCCATAACCCCCATGGCGTCAACCTTCACTAGTCCCTATCCTTCACCCATTTGTCCCCTTATGTGCTCCCACTTCAGCACTGCACAGCCTTCTATTACTCCAACACACCTGCTAGACTCCCCCCCTCCCCCACTTCTATTTCTTTTCCACTCCTCTTCCCCCTCTCCCCTTCCCAAACCTCCTGACTGCAACCTAGCAGCCCTACCTGTACCCACCACATCCCTGCATGCTCTTACGAGCAGCACTACACCCTCTCCTATGCTGAATTGCAATGTATTCTTTTCACAATATTGCCATTGCACCATATTTAACTTACATGAAGCCTTTGCCAAAATATACTGCATCTACTGAAAATCCAAGATATAAAATATTTATGTGTGGAGGGGTGACTGCCCTCTGAATTCAGGATATGTCAAATAGCAAGCATGTACATCAGAGTGAAAGAAAGATTAGGATTTAACTTTACAACTCTACCAGCTACTACTACATTAGCAATATACTGATAATGTTACACTTGTGGAAGGGTACTTATTTGACAGAGATCATGCAGAATGGAAAAAGATATTGCACTTTTCTTTCTGTAAAGGTTTCTATTGAAAGGAAGCAGTAGCAGAACAAACAAGAGTCGAACCGGGGTTCTATTAGTAATAAAGTAAAATGCAGTTATGCAAAGGGAAATGATCACCAGCCTAATTAGGCAAAGTTGGACCAAGTATTAGTACAGCTCATAAAGATACTTAATTATTTTTATTTATTTTACTTGATACTGAAATGATGTTTTGCAAATAAGATACCAGGCAGTAGTGTAGTTTATTAAGCAATGTAACAGCAGTTTGAGATGAACAACACAGAAGGAATATTTACCATTTTTGCAACAACTGGCTCTCAGTAGCACCTACTATCTGTATATTATGCAGAAAACTAATGATTGTATAGGTAAATAATTTCTAATGCTAGAGCAGCATTAACTTGGACAAGAGGTTTTGTTATCACTGTAATTATTGGAAAATACTGTCCCTGAAATGATTGTCAGGTAATTACATTCTCTATTCCTATTGTTATTCATGTTCTCAAGAAGCTTTTTCCTTCCTTAAATTAGTTTACTCAAATGGGACTTGTGGTACCTGGATCTAGTATAGCTTGAATAGTTGTAGCCAGATGCTTATTATAGCAAACAAATGTTAGAGAGCTGGCAGTTGGACTTCATTAATGCTGCGGTTGTAATATGGAATGTAAATCTGGCTCAACCATTTGTGTGAGGACCTAGAAACTAATTTATCAGTAGACTCAGATCAAGGCTGAGCATTTTAGTCCAATACAGTATGGGAAACACTATTAACTACATGCACATGAAATTATAAACACTGTTAGTTCCAAACCTTTACAATAATTATTCTTATGGTGGTCCTTCAAAGCCAACTGGCCAGTAACTGTTATAGATCTCACTTTTTGTGCATGTACTGTAATTCTGCCCAGAGATTTCAAGCAGAGCACTCTTTCAGCTGAAGACTACAAATTTTTTCTTGGCAATTGAACTTTGGTGAAACTTTAATTGTCCCCATATCAAAAATACACAGAGTACTTCAGAACTTACACTCACTGAATAATTACGAAATTTAATACTCCACAAAGCTTATCAACTGTAGTGCAAGTTTATCTTGCCAGTGTGCTATGGCCTATATAGGACAAATAACACGCACGGTGGAAGAACATTGCACAGAACATAAATGTTGCACTTGCCTTCTGCAACCCAGCAAGTCTGCAATTGTGGAACATTCCATCTCCAATGGACATTCAATGGAGTGTGGTGAAACATTAGTTTTGGTCACAGCAACATCTTTTTGGGACTCCGTTATAAAAGAATGCTATGAGATACACATTGTGGGAAGTCTAATGAATCGTGACAGTGCCTACCAGCTGGATAATGCGTGAAATTGTGTCATCTCCGAGATTTGCTCCAGATGCAGATGGCAGAATACTCCCATGACTGTGGCAAGTGGCTACGCCGAAGACAGCTGATCCTTGCAGTTCTACCAGTGAGGGCACTGCCACTGGGCAGTGTGGTCCTTCTGTCACTGTGACTATCACATGCGTGGCAATACTATCAGCACACTGTGTAAGATGGTGCGGAGAATGTCTTTGTCAGTCTTTGATGGCTCACCTGAAGATGACTGGCAGTTGTCTAGTAGAAATATTATGGAGTGAAGTTTACAACAACCGGCTGCAATTCCGAAATCTCTTCAAACCTTTAATTTGCCAAAAAAATTTTAAGTTTCAGAAGTTGATTCTCATTGACATTCAAAAACAAATCTTTTAAAAAGATCACACAAATTTTACAAATGAGAGTAACATAATCGTGAAGTATATAATGAGGTACCATGCACAGCAGAGGTGTTGCTGAGCAACAGATAAGGTCCTGGAAAGACCAATAAACTGTCAGACATCAAGGTGTGTTTGTGTGTCTGTCCAGTGACTCCAATTTGTGGAGGTCAATACCATAACAGTTTGTTTGAGAAGGACAGAGCAGATTTACTTTCCCATCATTGCTGTATTTGAGCTTATGTGCTCCATCTCTAATAGTCTAAATGATCTCTCCATCAACTGGAAGTGGCAACACTATTATTGATGTTACCTATAATTGTCTTGTCTAACTTCTTTGTCTGTTTTTACTTAATGTAACTTCTGCAATAACACATCAAATAAATTGGCAATTGCAAATAAGGACTATCATCAGCTGTAGAATGAAATGACGACAATGAAAATTTGTGCCATACTGGGGACTCAAACCCGGATTTCCTGCTTGTCACGAGTGGTCGCCTTACCATTTGGTTATCTGTGTACAACTCACGGCCAGACCGAAACTTCCATATGTTGCCAACCGTGCGTCTACAATCTGTACTTGTACATCCATTTTGCTTACTTCTGTACAGACCAGACATTGTACTCGAGTCACTTGCCCGGTATCGGCAGATAAACGCGATATTGCAGTGCCTGTGTTATTCAGACTACAATGCAAAGTTTCTTTGGACATGCATGCATGTCCAAAGGAACAGGTACTGTGGCGAGCACAGCTGTTACAAAACACATCAGCTGAATTTGCGATTGTGAATATGGGCTACCACCGTCTGTAGAATGGAATGACGACAGTGAAAATTTGTGCCAAACTGGGACTTGAACCCGAATTTCTCACTTCTCACGAGCAGTCGCCTTACCATTTGGCTATCCGTGTATGACTCGTGGCCAGACCCAAACTTCCATATGTCATCAACCGTGCATCTACAATCTGTACTCGAACGTCCATTATGCGTATTCCCATACAGGCCAGACGTAGTGCTTGAAAGTTGCTTGCCCAGTATCGTTCCTAACTTTCCATCATAATCAGAATAAACAGGCACTGCAGTATCGTATTTATCTGCAGATGCCGGGCAAGCGACTCTTCAAGTACAACGTCTGTCCTGTATGGGAATATACGCAATGGATGTATGAGTACAGGTTGTAGACACACGGAAGTTTGGGTCAGGCTGTGAGTCGTACACGGATTTGTGATAAGCGGAAAATTCGGGTTCGAGTCCTAGTTCGGCACACATTTTCGTTGTCATCATCCCGTTCTACAGCTGACGGTAGTCCTTGTTCACAATTGCGAATTCATGTGATGTGTTCTGTAATGGCTGAGGTTGCAACAGTGCCCGTTTCTCCGGACATGCACGCATGTCCGAAGAAAATTTGCATTGTAATCAGAATAACACAGGCACTGCAATATCGTATGTACTGTATCTGCAGTAACAAGTCATCTTTTACTGATCCCGACAGGTTCTAAGTCTTAGATGGTCGGTGGAACATCACTTTCACTTGAAAATTAGTAAGGATTCTTACTATTTTGAAGGAAATATTTTCAATAAAGGGAAGACCACATGGCAGCGTACCACAAAGACTGTATGGCCTTCTTGAAGCACACAAAGGAGGTCTTCTTTTATGGCCTGTAGTGAGGAATATTGATGCCCCCATGTATGATTTAGCCAAACATCATGCTTTCTTGCTTAGACCATTGGTTGGCAAATGTCTACATTATACAGGGTGTTGCAAAAAGGTATGGCCAGACTTTCAGGAAACATTCCTCACACACAAAGAAAGAAAATGTTATGTGGACATGTGTCCGGAAACGCTTACTTTCCATGTTAGAGCTCATTTTATTACTTCTCTTCAAATGACATTAATCATGGAATGGAAACACACAGCAACAGAACCTACCAGCGTGACTTCAAACACTTTGTTACAGGAAATGTTCAAAATGTCCTCCGTTAGAGAGGATACATGCATCCACCCTCCGTCGCATGGAATCCCTGATGCGCTGATGCAGGCCTGGAGAATGGCGTATTGTATCACAGCCGTCCACAATACGAGCACGAAGAGTCTCTACATTTGGTACCGGAGTTGCGTAGACAAGAGCTTTCAAATGCCCCATAAATGAAAGTCAAGAGGGTTGAGGTCAGGAGAGCGCGGAGGCCATGGAATTGGTCCGCCTCTACCAATCCATCGGTCACCGAATCTGTTGTCGAGAAGCGTGCGAACACTTCGACTGAAATGTGCAGAAGCTCCATCGTGCATGAACCACATGTTGTGTCGTACTTGTAAAGGCACATGTTCTAGCAGCACAGGTAGAGAATCACATATGAAATCATGATAACGTGTTCCATTGAGTGTAGGTGGAAGAACGTGGGGCCCAATCGAGATATCACCAACAATGCCTGCCCAAACGTTCACAGAAAATCTGTAGAGCAATGAGTCGCATGTCAACACAAGCACCGAAGTCAACGTTACCTTCCTTCAATTGGGCCAACTGGCTGTGAATCGAGGAAGTACAGTACATACTGACGAAACTAAAATGAGTTCTAACATGGAAATTAAGCGTTTCCGGACACATATCCACATAACATCTTTTATTTATTTGTGTGTGAGGAATGTTTCCTGAAAGTTTGGCCGTACCATTTTGTAACATCCTGTATAATGAACTCAGCAAATTTTATCAGCAGGCTTGGGGCGTATCCGCCTAAGTAGTTCGCATCTTTTAGTGAGTTTTGATGTAGTTTCTCTTTTTACAAGGACACCTCTTGCAGTATCCTTAGCACTAATTGGTAAACAGTTTCAGTTGGGCATCATTGCTTTATTTCAGCATGCTCTTTCCTCAACCTTTTTTGTGATTAACCACAGATATTTTGAACAGAATGACGGCGTCTGCATGGCCAGCCCCTTGTCTTCCTTGGTGGCTAATCTTTCTAGGGATGATTTTGAGAAAAGAGCATTTAAATCAGCATTTCTTAAACCAACTGTTTTTGGAGGTACATGGATGATATTTTCATAGTGTAGCCTCACAGAGAAGATAAGTTAATGGAGTTTTACATCATCTTAACTCCATTAATGAGAACATACAACTTTCTATGGAATTAAAGAATGACGATTGTCTCCCATTACTAGATGTTTTGGTTAGATGGGAGAGTGACGGCTCTCTGGGACATTCTGCTTATCGTAAGCCCAATCACACTGATTTGTACTTGTGCTCTTCAAGTTGCTGTCACCCATACAAAACCATGAGTGTGCTTAAAACCCTTGTGTACAGGGCCCGTACAGTATCGGAGGCAGATAGTTTATGTAAAGGGGGCCTGCACATTTAAGCACAGTGTTCAGAGACAATGGATACTCAATCCAGCAGATTAAGAGGGCATCCTCAGCTAAAATGAAGAACCGGGAGCTGGATAAAGAGGAGAATGTGCCAGCAAAGTCTTGAGCTTTTCTCCCTTCATTGGAAATATTACCTTCAAAATAGCAAGAATCCATAGAAATTTTCAGGTGAAAGTGATTTTCTGCCCTCCATCTAAGATTTAGACCTGCTGGGATTAGTGAAGGATAACTTGTTACTGCGGAAGGTGGGAATTTACAAAGTACCTCGCCAGTTTGGTACGGCCTATATAGGACAAACAATATGCACAGTGCAAGAACTTGCACAGAACATAAACGTTGCACTTGCCTTCTACAACCCAGCAAGTCTGCAATTGCGGAACATTTTATCTCCAACGGACATTCTGTGAAATGCGACAAAACATTGATTTTGGCCACAGAAACCTCTTTTTGGGGCTCTTGTAAAAGAATCTGTTGAAATGTGCATCACAGAAAATCTAATGAACTGTGAAAGCGGCTACCAGCTGGATAATGCAGGGAATCCCATCATCTCCGAGATTTACTCCAGACAAATATGGCAGAATATCCTTGTAGTTCCACCAGTGAGGGCGCTGCAACAGAGTGGAGTGGTCCTTCGGTCACCGTGACTCTGATGGATGGGCTGTGATACTGTCAGTGTGCTATATAATGTGGAATGGAGAATGTCTTTGTCAGTCTTTGATGGCTCACCTAAAGATGACTGGCAGGTACCCAATTGAGATGTCTTGGAATGAATTCTACTATGACTGGCTGCAATCCCAAAATCCCTTCGAAGAATTAATTTGTTTACCTTAATTTCAGGAATTTCATAGCAAGATCAGTCAAGACTCCAAAACATGGAGACTTCATTCATTATAACTGAAATAGTGGATAAGTTCTGGCTGCATTTCTTAATTTATGATTTGGTTTTATAATTAAACCATTTAGTCACATTTAAAGATCCTAGAGGCTCTAAACTATGAGGTAGTGTGTTCAGCCTTTGAATTTAGGTCTGTATCCACTTTTCCCACTGTAGTTACTGATTCTTAGTGCCTCCTTTCTTTGCTGTGAAATGCGTTGCAGTCTTCTTGTTCTAGTTTTTAACACACTTGTTTATCTTTTGGTCATTCATCCATCTAACATAAAACCATTTTTATAAACTTAAGAGAGAGAATTGCTGGCTAGTATTTATTTTCAGGAGATGAAATATGAGTACTGCTGATAGGCACACACGAAAGTACGACACTGTCGAACCTTTCCGAACTTCTACTTGGGATATATTGGGCCAGCGTGTTTTTCTTGTCCTTTGGTCTGAGTGACCCACCTTTCCATTTTAAACTTCCCCTACTCAGTTCTCTCCCCGCCCTGAGAAAGGAACTAAATGACGCGAAAGACAGAATAATGTCATGCAATTTTACATGTGCCTTTTGGCAGTACTATTTTGCCCCCCAAAAAAATAAACTCTGCCAACAATTCTGCCTCATAGTTTTACAGTTTTCTTGAGCGAATTTTCCTTTGCATACATAAAACTGATTTTGGTATAGTGCAAAACAGCATGTGTGGAATTAGTATGATAAGTGTAAAGGTAATTAACTGAAGATCAGTTCGAGGATTATTCTGGTGTCCGCAGTTTTAGGTGATGGCACAAAAAATTATTTTTCTAGTGCATGCTTTCCTATTTGAGTGTTTAATCTTCTATTAACTAAAACAGTAGTTGTGATTTCAAACGACAGAAAATTCAGGCTGGAATGTAGCAATATTACGAAAAGGAAAGTTGCCGCTCACCATATAGCAGAAATGCTGAGTACAGGGAGGCCAATCTGTGACCTAGCGTCTCTGCTGTATGCTGAGTGGCAATTTTCGTTTTCATAATAGTTATGATTTCTATGGCACTTCGCAATATGGTTAACTGTCTACTCATTGATAGTTCTTTTGATGTTATTATTCATAAAGCTTTCCTTAATCAGCCTAATGAATTTTTATAATTGAAATATATATATGCACATCAGTTCATACTTTATTTCGGAGAAAAAATCCTGAAATATCATCCTGAAAGCAAAGGAGACTATTGTATTCAAAACAAATTTACAGAAGATTCAGAAAACCATAAATAATATGACACCAATGCAATATACAAGTTTCTATGGTTTCTGTAAGAGCTATGTCATTATGCTAGCATAATGTTGAAGAAAGTGCTATTTTTTAAAATTTCTTTTAAGATGGGGAGACGCTTAGAAAGGTAAATCATGACAAAAGAGGGTATATTTTTTTTCTTCAGTTTATGTGATAAGAGCTGTGGGAAAATGCATGTTGAAAAGTAGAATATGTGAGTTAGAGAGGAGCTTAAAGCAAAGGAAATATTTATGACGTGTCCAAAGGAGGACAGCAGCAGAAGTGAAAGGGCTAATATATTGAACATCAACAGTTCATACATTGTCAGTGCTGTAGAGCTGCGCACGTTGAGAGACCAAATTAATAACTCATTTATGATACAGCAGAATGAAGCAAATGTTTTTTCTGATATCATTGATTGGGACTTAACGTGAATCTGGGATTTGGCACAAAAACCAAACACTTGGGAATAGATGCTATAGCAGCATTCTGAAAGCTTTTTTTGAAATTTAAACTGATATAATAATTGAAAATTCTGAATGGAATACTAGAAATAGTATGAGGACAGGCAACCACTCACCAAATTGTGGTAGCACTGAACAGCAGATACTGTTAATGTGTCTGTGTGGTACCTGATGCCTTCTATGTATGGACAGCCAAACTAGTTTGTAGTGGATATTTTTGCTTGTTGTTAGAAGACTGAATTGGAGTTATATGATCTCTGTTAATCTAGAACTGGCTATTTCTATACTTATTGTTTAGTTTGGATCATTTTATTTCTCCTTAAATGTGCCACAGAACCTGCAATTTCTGAAGTAGATTGAATACAACAGTATTGTTAGTAGCAAATTGGGGGCCTATTCTTGCACTCAGATTTCTCCAACTGACAATATTAGTTAATTCTGACTTAAAATTTATTACTGAGTATGTATCAGACTGCCATTTAAAATAATAAGATGAGGAAGGGGGGGAGAGTTGAGAGCTCAGTTGCAGGAGAACATGGGCAACAATTACCCGTGCTCTCTCTCTCTCTCTCTCTCTCTCTCTCTCTCTCTCTCACACACACACACACACACACATACACACACACCTCTCTCTCTCTCTCTCTCTCTCTCTCTCTCTCTCTCTCTCTCTCTCTCTCTCCCCCCCCCCCTCTTCCCCCCTTATTATTATCTGAATAACTTCTATCCCAACTGTGTTTCACACAGGTCCAGAAAGACTGTTTTAGAAGTATCTTGCTTGTGTTTTCTACCTATATTCAGTACATTATGGAGTTATGCATGTTGCCCATTGAAGTGTGAAAGAATCACAAGTGTTGAGAGTGATATCTAAGATGTTGCACTAAATGATGTAGTTTATAAAGACGTAAATTTTCCCTTACTTATCAATGCAAAAAGTTTGTTTCGCTAAAGTACTGAAGCACTGAATATCAGATTCACAATTAATGCAGAATGTCTCTATCATGCTTTTAGTATTCTTTCAAAAACTTTTCAGTTACAGTGAAATAAAATCTTTCAGTTTTGTGTAGCAGTGTGTGTAGACACTGGGGAGCCCTGGACAGAGTATAAACAATTGAAGTAGTAGAGGTTATCACTCACCATATAGTAGAGGTATTGAGACGCTTAAGCAAGATTAAACTCATAACAAAGCTTTTTGATAATGCTCTTCTTTGGAGTCTTTTTTTTTAACTCTTCACACATCCGCAGCAGTGAGTTGTTGCCTTTACTTTTCCCACTGACATTCACAAATATAATAATAGTAAAGCTGCTAGATCAGTTCCTAGGTCTATAATTGTAATTTATTTATAAAGAGCTTAATATTCCTTCCTCTATACAAGGTGATGTTGTCTGCTGTCATACCATTATTTGTCTTCCACCCTGTGTTTTCCATTATTGTATTTAACCAGTACAACTGCAAGATTAAAATCTGACACTCCTATTGGCAGGTGCTGATGCTGATATTCACGCATGTACCAGCCGTCTCAGCGGATGACCTGTCTGTTCCAGTCTTTAACCATACTGATGGAAAACTGGCAGCATTTGGAGACTTCGACAGGGACGGCCGAACAGATATAGCTGTACTGAACAGGAATGGTCGCTCTGTTGAAGTGCTTCTTGCACGTGAAACAGAGCCACTGATGAAGCGCAGTTGTGCAAGTCATTATTGCTGTAATTTTCCTTTTGAAGTAGTAGCTGCTGCCCCAGCAGACTTTGATGGTGACACACATTTGGACATAGCCATCTCTGCCCGTGGATCTGAAGGCAATTCCATAAATATTTATATGGTTTGGGGTGGACCAGATGGCTTAACATGTCCTTCAGATTATGCATCACCTACGATGTCGCTCATAAGTCAGCCACTAATTCTTGACTATGATGGAAACACAATTGCTGATATTTTTGGCACCACAGCTAATAGTAGCCAGTTTTGGTCTTTTGTGGGAAATCGTTCAGCACCATTAGCTGTTCCATTGGGAAACACAAGGCACAAACTGAGAATTCCACATTCACACGCGTTTCTCGATGTTGTTGGTGACTCTGCTGCTGATTTAATCCTCTCAGCTGACAATGGCTTTGAAATATGGTTAGGCAGCCCAAATGGAAGTTACAGCTTTGATCATTTTGTGAACAATCCCCCAGGCACTGTGATTGGCCAAAGTTTGTTTGTTGATGTGCATTTAGAAGGTGATCTCTTTCACATTGTCCCTGTTTGTTTTGATGATCCTTGCAGAAACAGTACACTCTATGCACTGTCTGGCAAAAAATGGCTCAATCTGAATCCCAATTTCAAAGATGAAACAGGTGTTGTCTGGGGATTTTATAAATCAGCCTCTGGGTCTCCTATCACAGTGAGATCTGGTGATTTCAACATGGATGGCCATCCTGACCTTCTGGCAACCATGGAGAATGGCAATGGAAAGCCTGTAGTCCTGCTCTTAGAGAATGTGCCATGTATTGCAGATAGCTGTGGTGGATCAGGACGAACGTTTACTGTGCGTAAAGATGCATTAGCGACACTCGGTTCTGGATGCGATATGGGAGCATTTTTCGACCTGTATCAAGATGGAGTAACTGATGTTGTGCTTTCTACAGAAGATAAAGGTAGCCTTAAAGCATTTCGCAACACACTTGATTATGATGCAAATTTTGTAAAAGTTGTTGTTCTGGCAGCAGCTGCTACAGATGAGAACAGAGGACGTGGTGGTAGCATGGCAGGTGTCCGTGTTTCTTATCGCACAACTACCCAAGAAGGAGAGCACCGTAAGGCTGCTGCAGCACAATTGTCACAGTCAGCGTATGCTGCTTTGCAGCTGCCACATTCTACCTTTGGTTTGGGACGCACTCCAAACTTTGTGGATCGACTGACAGTGACTGCTGGAGGACGTTCACAAGACTTTACTCAGGTGATACCTAACTCTCAAATTGTGGTGATAGTAGCACCTGGTCCATTCTCTCTGTGGAGAGCCCAGTTATTTGTCACTCCTAGCAAAGCAGCCCTAATGTCAGTGGTGGCACTGTCGGGAACGTGTGTTGTGATCATAGCAATTATTGGTGCTCTTCATTTGCGTGAACGCAAAGAGGATAGGCGTGAACGTCTGCAACAGGCACACAGGTTCCATTTTGATGCAATGTGAAATGAAATATGGGGCGTCAAGGTATGTTTCTGTTGACAGTCAAAGAAATAAAGTTCCCAGGAGTATTTTCAGGGCTAGTAAGTGATGTTCTAAAAAAAAAAGTATATCAGTAACAGTGCTGATATGTCCCAGCTGCAGCTCGAACCATATACAGTTATTGAATTTAACCTATGTGTCAGTTGACATTCAAATTTTAAGTGACACTGAAAAAGTAATGATTTTATTATTTCACATTGTGGATTTTCTCTTTAAGAAAATTATCAACTTTTTGCTTTGTAGAATTTGTTTTCATCTTGGAAGTCTTGGCAAGAGTTTATTCAGTTGGTGTTATTAGGGAAAAAGCTTTGCTTGCATCACAGGAGATAAGTATTTCGCTTCATGGAAAATGTGACGAATTGTTCCTGCAGCCTATTACTACTGCTACTACTACTACTACAAAAAAGAGCTAGTGGCCATATTTATTTTGTATCATTTTCACAAAATAAAGCTACATGCACTCATGTTGTTCAACTGCGACTGACTTGATATGAGTGAAAGAACTGTGATTATGAAACCAGGACTCAGTCACATCCCTGTTCCTGGATGAAGTGGGGACATTAGTTTTCATGTGTAACGGTGATCAGTTCTTGCAGTACATAGTGATTGTAAACATCTTTGCCCTCCTTTGATATCTGTCCCCACAACAAGTTATTAATGATCTGCATTGACTTGTACACATAGTGCAGCCTAACTTACTGTGTAAAGAACATGACAAATAAAACAAAAGTATTGTTTGTAAGAAGTCAGTGCTGTCTTTACAAAAAAACAGCTTACAATAAAACAGTTGTTCTAGCATTATAATTGTGTAAGACTGCGCTGAAATTCTAATAAAGTTGTAACTTACTGCAAAATATTGGAATATGTCTTTTATTAAGTGATATGCATTAATTAGGCTGTTTTTAAATAAATAAATAAATAAAAATAAAAAAGTTATGTTTTGCTGCAGTATTTCTTTTTTCTAGTCATCTTATTCTGTGATTTGTGGCTTACATCACTCCCTGTTTTTCTCTCTTTATTAAATAATCTATGCAAGAATTTATTTATTTGAGTCAATCAGGGTGTCTTTAACCCACTTAACCACTTTTGTTTCAAATGGCTGCTACTCCGCCTACTTGCATTATTTTGTGTTAAAAGTAACAGTTTTATTAGTTCTGTGATTTCTAGTTAATGTTTCAGTTGTCTTTCCAACTTCCTTCAAGCTTTTAGGCTTGTGATTATCCTTTAATTGCATTGGCTGTGAAGAGAGCTTCTGCTGACAGTGATTTAAGTTGATCAATGCCAGGTTGATAAGTGGAGTACTAAATTAACATGATTTGTTTTTATTTCTTTTTATCGTGTGATTTCCTTCTGATGTGATCTAAATTTACCCAGAACATTAGATTGTTTGTTTTTTAAGCTGGGTTTAAAGTTACCCTGAATGACAGTGTAACTTTGTACCAGTACTGAGACAGAAATTTTACTCTAATAGGTCATAGTTATGATACATTTTGCAAGCACTCAGTAACTACAGATGTAAAATGTTACAATGTAAGTTTCAATGTGTAATTTATTTTGTGTGCAGTATCTTTAATAAATCTTAGAAAGTGGTACAAACTTGCCTCGATTATCTATAATGTCATGTTTTGAATATTAGATGGTTACATTTCTATGTTTTCTCGAGTATGTGATAAACGTTATTACAATATTTTGTTGCATTTGCTGTAAATTTCATTTAATTGTAAATAAAAACATCTCTCAAATCATTGAGTGAAATATATTTCTGACCCTAATTTTATGGCCGTCCAACAGTACAGAATGAAATCGAGTCAAATATTGTGGCATGTGGAACTGACTTCGTGTTTTTTGATTGTGTTCTGCCGTGTATTTAATCCAGATTCTCTTGTAACATGAGCAGAAGTTAACATTGTTAGCTAATGATACTAAGAGTGAGTTGGGTTTCAGTAGGTGATCATCAGATTGTAAATTCAAAAGTTTGATATTGAGCCCCCATGTGGTATTAGAATTTTTTCTTAAACCTAAACTGAATTTCATGTCTTGCACTGCTTTGTGCATGTAAAAATACCAAGTTTTGGCAGTTTTTTGAGATGTACAACAGTAGGTCTCTTGTATTTGCCTAGATGAGCTAGTTTTCAGGTTGAAAGAATGGTAGTATATGGACCCCATAATATAATGGTGCTTCATAAAGCATTGTGTTGGACACTAATTTTCAGACTGATAATTGATTCACTTAGTAATGGTGAACCTGTTCAGTTGGATGTACAATTTCACTATATATGTAGTATAAATTTAATCTTACACTACTGGCCATTAAAATTGCTACACCATGAAGATGATGTGCTACAGACGCGAAATTTAACCGACAGGAAGAAGATGCTGTGATATGCAAATGATTAGCTTTTCAGAGCATTCACACAAGGTTGGCACTGGTTGCGACACCTACAATGTTCTGACATGAGGAAAGTTTCCAACCAATTTCTCATACACAAACAGCAGTTGACCGGAAACCTGGTGAAATGTTGTTGTGATGCCTCGTGTAAGGAGGAGAAATGCTTACCATCACGTTTCCGACTTTGATAAAGGTCGGATAGTAGCCTATCATGATTGTGGTTTATCGTATTGCGACATTGCTGCTCGTGTTGGTCGAGATCCAATGACTGTTAGCAGAATATGGAATCGGTGGGTTCAGGAGGATAATACGGAATGCCGTGCTGGATTCCAACGGCCTCGTATCACTAGCAGTCGAGATGACAGAAATCTTATCCGCATGGCTGTAATGGATCGTGCTGCCACATCTCAATCCCTGAGTCAGCAGATGGGGACGTTTGCAAGACAACAACCGTCTGCACGAACAGTTCGACGACGTTTGCAGCATCATGGACTATCAGCTCGGAGACCATGGCTGCGGTTACCCTTAACACTGCATCACAGACAGGAGCGTCTGCGATGGCGTACACGACGACGAACCTGGGTGCACGAACGGCAAAACGTCATTTTTTCGGATGAATCCAGGCTCTGTTTACAGCATCATGAGGGTCGCATCCATGTTTGGCGACATCGTGGTGAACGCACCTTGGAAGCGTGCATTCGTCATCACCATACTGGCGTATCACTCGGCGTGAGGGCGTGGGGTGCCATTGGTTACACGTCTCAGTCACCTCTTGTTCGCATTGACGGCACTTTGAACAGTGGATGTTACATTTCAGATGTGTTATGACCCGTGGCTCTACCCTTCATTCGATCCCTGTGAAACCCTACATTTCAGCAGGATAATGCACAAGGATACAGAAAATGTTCGACTGCTGCGCTGGCCAGCACATTCTCCAGATTTCTCACCCATTGAAAACGTCTGGTCAATGGTGGCCGAGCAACTGGCTCGTCACAATACGTCAGTCACTACTCTTGATGAACTGTGGTATCATGTTAAAGCTGCATGGGCAGCTGTACCTGTACACGCCATCCAAGCTCTGTTTGACTCAATGCCCAGGTGTATCAAGATCATTATTACGGCCAGAGGTGGTTGTTCTAGGTACTGATTTCTCGGGATCTATGCACCCGTTGTTGTTGTGGTCTTCAGTCCTGAGACTGGTTTGATGCAGCTCTCCATGCTACTCTATCCTGTGCAAGCTTCTTCATCTCCCAGTACCTACTGCAACCTACATCCTTCTGAATCTGCTTAGTGTATTGATCTCTTGGTCTCCCTCTACGATTTTTACCCTCCACGCTGCCCTCCAATGCTAAATTTGTGATCCCTTGATGCCTCAAAACATGTCCTACCAACCGATCCCTTCTTCTAGTCAAGTTGTGCCACAAACATCTCTTCTCCCCAATCCTATTCAATACCTCCTCATTAGTTACGTGATCTACCCACCTTATCTTCAGCATTCTTCTGTAGCACCACATTTCGAAAGCTTCTATTCTCTTCTTGTCCAAACTGGTTATCGTCCATGTTTCACTTCCATACATGGCTACACTCCATACAAATACTTTCAGAAACGACTTCTTGACAATTAAATCTATACTCGATGTTAGCAAATTTCTCTTCTTCAGAAACGATTTCCTTGCCATTGCCAGTCTACATTTTATATCCTCTCTACATCGATCATCATCCGTTATTGTACTCCCTAAATAGCAAAACTCCTTTACTACTTTAAGTGTCTCATTACCTAATCTAATCTCCTCAGCATCACCCGATTTAATTTGACTACATTCCATTATCCTTGTTTTGCTTTTGTTGATGTTCATCTTATATCCTCCTTTCAAGACACTGTCAATTCCATTCAACTGCTCTTCCAAGTCCTGTGCTGTCTCTGACAGAATTACAATGTCATCGGCAAACCTCAAAGTTTTTACTTCTTCTCCATGAATTTTAATACCTACTCCGAATTTTTCTTTTGTTTCCTTTACTGCTTGCTCAATATACAGATTGAATAACATCGGGGAGAGGCTACAACCCTGTCTCACTCCTTTCCCAACCACTGCTTCCCTTTCATGCCCCTCGACTCTTATAACTGCCATCTGGTTTCTGTACAAATTGTAAATAGCCTTTCGCTCCCTATATTTTACCCCTGCCACCTTCAGAATTTGAAAGAGAGTATTCCAGTTAACGTTTTCAAAAGCTTTCTCTAAGTCTACAAATGCTAGAAACGTAGGTTTGCCTTTTCTTAATCTTTCTTCTAAGATAAGTCGTAAGGTTAGTATTGCCTCACGTGTTCCAACATTTCTACGGAATCCAAACTGATCTTCCCCGAGGTCCGCTTCTACTAGTTTTTCCATTCGTCTGTAAAGAATTCGCGTTAGTATTTTGCAGCTGTGACTTATTAAACTGATAGTTCGGTAATTTTCACATCTGTCAACACTTGCTTTCTTTGGGATTGGAATTATTATATTCTTCTTGAAGTCTGTGGGTATTTCGCCTGTCTCATACATCTTGCTCACCAGATGGTAGAGTTTTGTCATGACTGGCTCTCCCAAGGCCATCAGTAGTTCTAATGGAATGTTGTCTACTCCCGGGGCCTTGTTTCGACTCAGGTCTTTCAGTGCTCTGTCAGACTCTTCACGCAGTATCATATCTCCCATTTCATCTTCATCTACATCCTCTTCCATTTCCATAATATTGTCCTCAAGTACATCGCTCTTGTATAAACCCTCTATATACTCCTTCCACCTTTCTGCCTTCCCTTCTTTGCTTAGAACTGGGTTGCCATCTGAGCTCTTGATATTCATACAAGTGGTTCTCTTCTCTCCAAAGGTCTCTTTAAATTTGGTATTAATGGACTACGGCACCAGATGACAGGAGTGAGACTCTTTGCTAACAGCACGATATCACCTGCAGCGCCTCTCCTGGGTTGGACCTTAGATGACTGGAAAACTGTGGCCCGGACACACGAGTTTCGATTTCAGTTGGTAAGATCTGACGATAGGGTTTGAGTACGACGGAGACCCCACGAGGCCGTGGGGCCAATTTGTCAACAGGGCACTGTGCAAGCTGGTGGTGGCTCCATAAGGGTGTCTGCTGTGTTGTACATGGATCATTGATTGGAAATGGTTATGTTCAGATACTTGGAGACTGACTGCAGCCATTCACGGAAATCACGTTCCCAAACAATGATGGAATTTTTGCAGATAACAGTGCACCATGCCATCAGGCCACAATTGCGTGTGATTGTCTTGAAGAACAACAATTTTGGCAAATGATTTTTCCAATCATATCGCCTGAAATGGGACATAGTCGAGAAGTCGATTCGTGCACAAAATCCTCCATGGGCAACACTTTCACAATTATAGTTGGCTCTAGAGGCAGATATTGGGAGGTATCCAACGACTTTTGTCCCCTCAGTGTAAAGTATAATGTCCATGATGAGTGGTTGTGTGATAAATGAGCCAGTTTACAATATGAGCTGCAACATTATGTAACTGTAGTGAAATTTCACGTAGAAATGACAAGGATTAGTCAGTAAATTTGGCAGGAACCCACATAAGTGTTGCTAGCAGCTAATAAAAGTTTAAAACTCATCATGTCATGTTATATCAGATTTGTTCTACTATGTAGGCTGTTTAGTGATCATTGATGAAATTATCAGCACATTTTTAAAATTTTTATTTGATCATTTCTTATGCATGTTGCTACTCTGTTTTCTGCCTCATTTTTTGTTGAAGCTTGTCAACTATTGACTTAGGTAGTGTAGACCAGATATGGCTCAAATTCAAAGATACAGTATTGACAGCAATAAATAGATTCATACTGCATAAGTTAATAAGAGACGGGACAGATCCACCATGGTACACAAAACACGTCAGAACACTGTTGCAGAAGCAATGAAAAAATCGGGCCAAATTCAGAAGAACGCAAAATCCCCAAGACTGGCTAAGTTTCACGGAAGCTCGAAATTTAGTGCGGACGTCAATACAAGATGCTTTTAATAGTTTCCACAATGAAACATTGTCTCAAAATATGGTAGGAAACCCAAAGAAGTTCTGGTCATTTGTAAAGTACACCAGTGGCAAAAAACAGTCAATACCGTCACTGCGTGATAGTGATGGAAATGGTACCGATTAAGGTGCCACTAAAGCCTAGTTACTAAATGCTATTTTCTGTAATTCTTTCATAAAAGAAGATGAAGTAAATATTCTAGAATTTGAAACCACAACAGCTGTTAGCATGAGTGACATAAAAGTAGATATCTTAGATGTTGCGAAACAACTCAAATCACTTAAGAAAGGCAAGTCCTCCAGTCCAGATGGTATACCAGTCATGTTCCTTTCAGAGTATGCAGACACAACAGCGTCTTTCTTAGCAATCATAAACAACTGTTCACTTGAAAGGTCTGTTGCTAAAGACTGGACGGTAGCACAGGTCACACCAAAATTCAAGAAAGGAAATAGGAGCAACCTATTGAATTACAGGCCCATATCACTGACCTCAATTTGCAATAGGATTTTGGAGCATATACTGTACAGTACTTAATCACCTTGAAGAAAATGACTTATTGATACATAACCAACACGGATTCAGAAAATATCGTTCTTGTGCAACTCAGCTAGCTCATTATTCCCTTGAAGTAATGAGTGCTGTCGACAATGGATCTCAGATCGATTCCATATTCCTAGATTTCCAAAAGGCTTTTGGTACCGTTTCTCGCAAGCGACTATTAATCAAAGTGTGTGCATATGGAGTATTGTCTCAGTTGTGTGATTTCCTCTCAGAGAGGTCACAGTTTGTAGTTATAGACGTAAATCATCAAGTTGAACAGAAGTGATATCTGGCATTCCACAAGGTAGTGTCATAGGCCCTCTGCTGTTCCTGATTTACATTAATGATCTAGGTGATAATTTGAGCAACCCCCTTAGATTGTTTGCAGATGACGCTGTAATTTACTGTCTAGTAAAATCATCAGACGATCAATTCCAATTACAAAATGATCTAGAGAGAATTTCTGTATGGAGCAAAAAGTGGCAATTGGCACTAAACAAAGAAAAATGCGAGGTCATCCACATGGGTACTAAAAGAAAGCCGATTAATTGTGGGTATACGATAAATCGCACAAATCTAAGGGCTGTCAGTTCAACTAAATACCTAGGAATTACAATTACGAGCAACTTAAATTGGAAAGACCACGTAGATGTTGTGGGGAAGGCGAAACAGACTGCGATTTGTTGGCAGAACACTTGGAAGATGCGACAAACCCACTAAAGAGACAGCCTACATTGCTCTTGTCTGTCCTCTGCTGGAATATTGCTGCACGGTATGGGATCCTTACCCGGTAGGATTGACGGAGGACATCGAAAAAGTGCAAAGGAGGGCAGGTCGTTTCATGTTATCGTGCAATAGGAGTGAGAGTGTCACTGGTATGATACACGAGTTGGGGTGGCAACCACTGAAACAAAGGCAGTTTTCTTTGCAGCGAGATCTATTTACGAAATTTCAGTCACCAACTTTCTCTTCCGAATGTGAAAATATTTTGTTGACACCCACCTTCGTTGGGAGAAATGATCATTATAATAAAATAAGAGAAATCAGAGCTCGAACAGAAAGATTTGGGTGTTTGTTTCCCATGCACCATTTGAGAGTGGAATGGTAGAGAAGTAGTATGAAAATGGTTCGATGAACCCTCTGCCAGGCACTTACGTGTGAATTGCAGAGTAACCATGTAGATGTAGATGCAGCCATTAACACCCACTAAGCCACATGTGCTGATGTTCGACAGTAATTTTAGTAATATTTATTACAGTTGCATGTTACATTTGGTAGCAAACTTAGACGCAATATTTAGCCAGATGTACATATCACAGCATGCTTCCACAGGAAGATTATTTGCTGTAGAATCATTTGTTTTCCTCCATTCATTCCAAACTGCAGAATTTTTGTTCTTCCACTGTTTTATCAACAGATTCTTCCTATATCAAAATCTGTATTGTTCATACTTTTCAAGATATGTTTGTTCATCTTGTATTGTGCTTAATTTCCAATCCAGTAAGGCTGGTGTATTACAGAGATCTGTGCAGGGTAAACATGCATCATATACACTTCCCTTCTGTTGGTGCTGAGTTAGGTGTGACCACATTCGTGGCCAAAATTTCTTAATTTTGTCCCTGTAGATGATAGCTCATTTTGGTAAACTCATTCTTAAAAGCTGAGATGCCACAGACATAAATTATTCCTATTGGCTGACTTTCTTCTAGTTATAGGTATTATACATTCACTAATTTCTAATGGCACTGAATGCTCAATTAACCTAATTTTGCAACTCTAAATACAGCTTCTAAATTTTCAGAACATGCTGGCACAGAGTGGGGGTTTCTTTTATACTTTGATGCGAACTTACTAACTTTGACATCATACATAAAAACTAGTAATGCACTGCTGTGTGCCTGCAACGGTGTTTGACTTTCCTCTGACAGTGATAGTCTGTTCATTCATTTTATGATTTAAACTTATTATTGCGTGTGATAGTTACCAGACTGTAGTATATTTTCTTGAAATGTGCTTTCAGCACAGTTAAGAAATGAGTGTGTAAATTGAAATGTGGCATAGTTCTTTTTAAGGATATCCTCAACTTCAGCTCTAAATACAAGCTTCAAGAAACTTCTTAAGGTTAACAATAGGCACTTAATGGTTTATTAAATACACTCCTGGAAATGGAAAAAAGAACACATTGACACCGGTGTGTCAGACCCACCATACTTGCTCCGGACACTGCGAGAGGGCTGTACAAGCAATGATCACACGCACGGCACAGCGGACACACCAGGAACCGCGGTGTTGGCCGTCGAATGGCGCTAGCTGCGCAACATTTGTGCACTGCCGCCGTCAGTGTCAGCCAGTTTGCCGTGGCATACGGAGCTCCATCGCAGTCTTTAACACTGGTAGCATGCCGCGACAGCGTGGACGTGAACCGTATGTGCAGTTGACGGACTTTGAGCGAGGGCGTATAGTGGGCATGCGGGAGGCCGGGTGGACGTACCGCCGAATTGCTCAACACGTGGGGCGTGAGGTCTCCACAGTACATCGATGTTGTCGCCAGTGGTCGGCGGAAGGTGCATGTGCCCGTCGACCTGGGACCGGACCGCAGCGACGCACGGATGCACGCCAAGACCGTAGGATCCTACGCAGTGCCGTAGGGGACCGCACCGCCACTTCCCAGCAAATTAGGGACACTGTTGCTCCTGGGGTATCGGCGAGGACCATTCGCAACCGTCTCCATGAAGCTGGGCTACGGTCCCGCACACCGTTAGGCCGTCTTCCGCTCACGCCCCAACATCGTACAGCCCGCCTCCAGTGGGGTCGCGACAGGCGTGAATGGAGGGACGAATGGAGACGTGTCGTCTTCAGCGATGAGAGTCGCTTCTGCCTCGGTGCCAATGATGGTCGTATGCGTGTTTGGCGCCGTGCAGGTGAGCGCCACAATCAGGACTGCATACGACCGAGGCACACAGGGCCAACACCCGGCATCATGGTGTGGGGAGCGATCTCCTACACTGGCCGTACACCACTGGCGATCATCGAGGGGACACTGAATAGTGCACGGTACATCCAAACCGTCATCAAACCCATCGTTCTACCATTCCTAGACCGGCAAGGGAACTTGCTGTTCCAACAGGACAATGCACGTCCGCATGTATCCCGTGCCACCCAACGTGCTCTAGAAGGTGTAAGTCAACTACCCTGGCCAGCAAGATCTCCGGATCTGTTCCCCATTGAGCATGTTTGGGACTGGATGAAGCGTCGTCTCACGCGGTCTGCACGTCCAGCACGAACGCTGGTCCAACTGAGGCGCCAGGTGGAAATGGCATGGCAAGCCGTTCCACAGGACTACATCCAGCATCTCTACGATCGTCTCCATGGGAGAATAGCAGCCTGCATTGCTGCGAAAGGTGGATATACACTGTACTAGTGCCGACATTGTGCATGCTCTGTTGCCTGTGTCTATGTGCCTGTGGTTCTGTCAGTGTGATCATGTGATGTATCTGACCCCAGGAATGTGTCAATAAAGTTTCCCCTTCCTGGGACAATGAATTCACGGTGTTCTTATTTCAATTTCCAGGAGTGTATCTTATGCTATAGGAGTGTCAGGAAAAAGAGCTGGTAATGCCCTGATTGCTAAATACCAAGGAAACTTGGTTTAGTGTGGTATGTTGCATTTCCTGTATACTGATCAAACTCAAACAGAAAAACAAAATTCTCTATAGTGTTTGCACCACTTAAAGAATTTCGTGTGTCTATGAAGCAAACAGGGTTCTGCCACTTGGCACCAGAAACAAACATCAGTTGAAGCTGTCATCTCTGCACCAAGAAAAGGAGAAGCTGATTTTTGTCTAGTAGCATAGTTATGACCACTTTTTTCTGGGGTACAGTGGGAGTTGTTTTTATTGATTACCTCGAAAAGAATAAAACGATAACTAGTGTTTGTTGTGCAGATCTTTTAGGCCCAGTGCGTGGAAGGAAAAAAAGGAAAGAAAAAAAACCTGTTAGAGACCTAGATTGCAAAAGAAAACAGTCACACAGGCCAGCAGAAAAGAGATACTGACTTACAAACAAGGAAATTAGCAGAACTGTGTTTTCCATCATATTGATGACTTGGTGTAAGTACTCACCATGATAATCGCATTTTAATCAAATATTCATGAAAAACATAAAGGTGATTGTTCAAAAAAGTCAACCTCAAGGCTCTTGAAACAGCTAAATGTTTTTAACTTTTCCAACATGTTGGCTAGAACAGAAACATATTATGTGTCATTTATGTTCCCTAGGAACTAAGTAAAAATATTTTTGGGTGATAGACAAACTTTCCTCTCTCCCACATTCATTTTTGTTTCAAAGTTGGAAATAAACGTGTTGTGAATGTCAAGTCCAACAAACGCGTTGTCATGACTGCTATGTGCTCTCGTATTTCTTCCCAGTTAGCTTTGACCTTCCCCCTGAGGACAGTATTCCATCTCGTGGGGAGTCATGCTGCTCATCCGGGATGACATCATAGTCAAACTATCTCCCTGACTACCCATCTTCAAACTGTTGCAGTCCACATTTTCCTTCCTCACTTGACCGTTTCCCTTTGTACCATTTACATCCCTCCACCATTCGGTGTCACCAGGGCAAACTTCCTCTGCTTATTGGGCAACTCCCTCACCTCTTTCTGCCGCTCGATGATATCGGTCTGCACCATCCCATTTGGGGCCTGTCCAAAATCTCTGAGAGGGGTGCCCTCTTGGCTGACCACCTCAATCATCTTAACCTCATCTGCCTTAAAATGGTAGCACCCACATTCCTTTCAGACTCCACTCACAGCCATTCCCAGTTGGACCTCTCCTTCTGCACTGCCCATATTGGCAATCATCTTGAATGATCAGTTCTCTCCGACAAGTACTTGAGCGACCACTTCCTGTGTGCTATCCGACTGCTGACTCCTGCCCCACCTATGTGCACACCCAAATGGCAACATTCTAAGACCGACTGGAGTCTTTACTCCTCCCTGGCGACCTTTGACGAACAACATTTCCCCACTTACGATGACCAGGTAGAATACACTATGTGATCAAAAGTATCCAGACACCTGTCTGAAAATGACTTATAAGTTCGTGGCGCCCTCCATTGGTAATGCTGGAATTCAGTATGGTGTTGGCCCCCCTTAGCCTTGATGACAGCTTCCACTCTCGCAGGCATATGTTCAATAAGGTGCTGGAAATTTTCTTGGGAAATGGCAGCTCATTCTTCATGGAGTGGTGCACTGAGGAGAGGTATTGATGTCAGTTGGTGAGGCCTGGCACAAAGTTGGTGTTCAAAAACAACCCAAAGGTATTCTATAGGATTCACGTCAGGACTCTGTGCAGGCTAGTCCATTACAGGAATGTAATTGTCGTGTAACCACTCTGCCACAGGCTATGCATTATGAATAGGTGCTCGATCGTGTTGAAAGATGCAGTCGCCATCCCCGAATTGTTCTTCAACAGTGGGAAGCAAGAAGGTCCTTAAAACATCAATGCAGGTCTATGCTGTGATAGTACCATGCAAAACAACAAGAGGTTCAAAGCCCCTCCCACTTCCATGAAAAACACGACCACACCATAACATCACCGCCTCCTAATTTTACTGTTGGCACTACACACGCTGGCAGATGATGTTCACTGGGCATTCACCATACACACACACTGCCATCGGATCGTCACATTGTGTACCCTGATTCGTCACTCCAAACAACATTTTTCCACTGTTCAGTCGTCCAATGTTTATGCTCCTTACACCGAGGGAGGCGTTGTTTGCCATTTACCAGCATGATGTGTGGCTTATGAGCATCCGCTTGACCATGAAAACCAAGTTTTCTCACCTCCCACCTAACTGTCATAGTACTTGCAGTAGATCCTGATGCAGTTTGGAATTCCTGTGTGATGGTGTGGATAGATGTCTGCCTATTACACATTACGACCTCCTTTAACTGTCGGCGGTCTGTCAGTCAACAGACGAGGTTGGCCTGTATTCTTTTGTGCTGTGCAAGTCTCTTCATGTTTCCACTTCACTATCACATTGGAAACAGTGGACCTAGGGATGTTTAGGAGTATGGAGATCTCACGTACAGACGTATGACACAGGTGACACCCAATCACCTGACCACGTTCAAAGTCCATCAGTTCCGCGGAGCACCCCATTCTGCTCTCTCACAATGTCTAATGACTACTGAGGTCGCTGATGTGGAGTACCTGGCAATAGGTGGCAGCACAATGCACCTAATATGAAAAATGTATGTTTTTGGGGCTGTCCGGATACTTTTGATCATGTAGTGTATGTTACAAATGTTATCTTTACCACCGCAGAACATTCCATTTCTTGCACTTACTCTTTGCCGCGCCGTATCCCGGTCCCTCGGTGGACTGAAGCATGCCGTGACACAATTCGCACGCGGGAACGTGCTCTCTGCATCTTTAACTGTCATCCTACAATCGTCAGATGCATTTGTTACAAACAGTTGCGTGCACAATGTCATCACATTCTTCGGGATAGCAGAAAAGCTAGCTGGATTTTCTTTACAAGTTCTTTTAATAGTTCGACACCATCTTCTGTCGAGTGGGCCAGCCTCCAACGGTTGTGTGAGGCCAATGTCCATTCCCCAATTTTCCGCCCTGATAGTAGCAGATGATGGCACAGTGGACCATACTGCAATCTCCGACACCTTGGGCTGCTATTTTGTAGAGATTTCAAGCAACCCCTCACTATCACCCTGCCTTCCTCCATCAGAAACGAATGGAGGAGACTCAGGCGATGCCCTTCATTTCTCAGAATCGTGAGTGCTACAATCCTGTCTTTATCATAAAGGAGGTAGATAATGCTCTCACATTATCCCAATCCTCCGCTCCAGGGCCGGATGATGTTCACATTCAGATGTTGCGAAACCTTTCTCTTGTGGGAAAACACTTTTTCCTTCATACATACAATCGCATCTCGGCAGATGGCACATTTCCCAGAAGCTGGTGTGAAGCCACAGTCATGCCTGTACCTAAACCCAGCAAGGGCAAACACCTTCCTTCTAGTTATCACCCCATTTCTCTCACCAGCTGTGTTTGCAAAGTGATGGAATGTATGATTCATGCCCGGCTGGTATGGTAGCTTGAGTCTCACAATTTACTAACCACTGCACAGAGTGGATTTCGAGTGCCTATTGTGAGTGGTTTTCTGTGGAAATACAAGACTGTGGACATGTTTTTCGATTTGTAGAAAGCTTACAACACCTGCTGATGAGTGGTATTCACCGTACACGCTACATTTGAGGCTTCCGTGGGCACATGCCCCTTTTCCTTCAGGAATTCTTAAAAGACTGAGTTTTCCCAGAACATGTGGGTTCCGTCCTGTCGGACACCTTTATCCAGCAAAACGGTGTGCCTCAGGGCTCCATTGTGAGTGTTGTCCTCTTTGGTATCACCATTAACTTTATTATGGTCTGTGTCCTGCCAGATATCTCTGGTTCCCTTTTCATTGATGATTTTGCCATCTATTGCAGTTCTCCACGGACTAGTCTCCTTGAGCAGTGTTTTCAGCACTGTCTCACTTTAGCTTTTCTACTGATAAAACCATTGGTATGAATTTCTGGCAGTGCACTTGGTTTTTGCACCGTCTTTACACCTTGGGACTGTTGGACTTCTGTATGTTGAAACTACAAAATTCCTGGAGCTCATGCTCCATAGGAAACTTCCTTGGTCGTCCCACGTCTTACTTGGCCACCTGCTGTACACGGTCCCTCAGTGTCTTACATGTCCTCAGCCGTACTTCCTGGGGAGTGGATCGAACCACTCTCATCCAATTGTACCAGTCCCTTGTCCATTCGAAACAAGACTATGGGTGTTTTGTTTATGCGTCTACACATCCATCTCTCTTATGCCGTCTCAATACTATCCACCATTGTGGCATCCATTTGGCCATTGGCACCTTTTACAGTAGCTCGGTTGAGAGGCTGATGGAGTCCGTGTGATGTATGTGTGGGTTGCTGGTCACAGCGGTGTGACGGGAAACGAGGCAGCTGGCACTGCTGCCAAGGATGCAATCCTTGTACCTCGGCCCTCTAGTTCTTCGACTCCCTCCACTGATCACTGTGTTGCTGCCTGTCAGCAGGTGGTGTCACTTTGGCATCACCACTGCTCCTTCTTTCATGGGAACAAGCTCCAGGGAATTAAACCTGTCCCATTGGCTTGGACAACCTCCTCTCGGCCCTCTCGCTGCAAGGAAATCATTTTATCTAGGTTGCCTATTGGGCACTGTCTTTTTATCCATTTCCATGTGTTATGTGGTGCTCTCCAACCACTATGTGGTCATTGCCCTCAACCACTGATGATTCGCCATTTCCTGATGGAATGCCCTTTTCTTAACCACTTACATTCTCATTTATGTTTGCCATCTGAGTTATCTGCTGTTCTAGTGAACACTGTGTGGTCTGTCGAGGACGTTTTACTTTTTAAACATCGTAGCAATATGGCAAAGGATATTTAATCATTAGGACAGAACCTCAGTTTCTCTCTGGCATATTTTATGGATCTTTCTCCAAGCTCATGTTTTTATCTGTCTATCCTTCTGTTGATTGGTCTTGACATATAGCCATTTTTAACTCCTCCTTTTTCTTAGTGTTCTATGGTTTTGACATGGGTGTGTATAACCCTAGTTGTTTTTGTGCCCTGAAATAAAACTAACGAACAAACAAACACTTGACATGTGGAATAGTCGGGTCTACTGCCGGATGTTTGTGTCGCTCTGGCACAATATTTCGACCACGTAACTCGTTGCCTTCTTCAGGTGCTACCTGAGACTGCCGTGTTGGA
The DNA here is from genome assembly GCF_021461385.2 of Schistocerca piceifrons. Lineage (NCBI taxonomy): Eukaryota > Metazoa > Arthropoda > Insecta > Orthoptera > Acrididae > Schistocerca > Schistocerca piceifrons. Next base: position 936,526,419 of record NC_060140.1, on the reverse strand, counting down.
GGATCTTGTCCAGTATTTATGCCCAGAGGGCGCTGGGTGCTCTATTTGCCGTCCGCGCTCGCCTGGCGCTGCTTGTAATGTGTTCTCTCTTCCCCGGTGTTCCCTCGGACGTCCGCGCTCGACTTGGGCGCCATCTGTGGCAGCTCTCTGAGGCCTGTCCTGTGTCGGGCGTTCCGTTCACAGTTCGCCAGGTGCTGCTCCTGAGGTTTTTACCCCTCCCTGGTGCTCCCACGGACGTCCGTGCCCTGCTCGTCCACCATCTGTGGTCGTGGCAGTTGTCTGGGGCCAGACCTGCATGTGGCGTTCCGTTCATGGTCCACGCCCGCTTGGCGCTGCTCCTGAGGTGTTGGCACTTCCCTGGTGCTCCGACGGACGTCCGTGCCCGCCTAGTCCACCATCTGCAGTTGTGGCAGCTGTCTGAGGCCTGTCTTGCGTTGGGGGCTCTGTTCGTGGTGATCCTGCAGTGTTGGCACTTCCCTGGTGCTCCGACGGTCGTCCGTGCTCAGCTCGTTCATCATCTGCGGTCGTGGCGGCTGTCAGAGGCCCGTCCTGCGTCGGGAGCTGCGTTTGCAGTCTGCACCCGCCTGGCGCTACTCCTGCAGTGTTACTACTTCTTGAGGAGTTTGTTGGTTCATTTCGTTGAGTCCTGATAAGCTCCAAAGCCGGACTCCACGCCAAGCTGAGCTGGTAACCGCTGTCTCGGTTTATTAGGTTGTCTGTGACCTTGATCTCGATGGCCTCCTTTATGACACTGTCCCAAAATCTTGGCATCTGTGTCACAATTTTGGTGTTGTTATAGTCCACTGAGTGGCTGAGCTCCAGACAGTGCTCTGCTATGGCAGATTTTGTTGCCTGTCCGAGTCTGGTGTGCCTCTGGTGTTCTTTGCACCTGACGTCCACCGTCCTGGTTGTCTGGCCAATGTATGACTTTCCACACTGGCACGGGATGTTGTAAATGCCTGGTTTACGTAGCCCCAGGTTGTCCTTCACACTCCCTAGCATGGTCCCAATTTTGGAGGGTGAACAGAAGATACTCTTTACATCATATTTTGAAAGAATTCTGCTGATCTTTGCAGAAATAGGTCCAGCATATGGCAGGTATGCCACCTTCTTCGCCTCCTCTGGCTCCTCTTGTGTACCCTGTGGTTGACTGGTAGTATGAAGTGCCCTTTGGATGTCTGTGGAGGAGTATCCATTTCTGCTGAACACCAGCTGTAGATGTTCTATCTCTGTGGCCAGACTATCCGTATCTGACAAAGCTCGAGCCCTGTGAACTAATGTTTTCAAGACTCCATTCTTCTGTGCCGGGTGGTGGCAGCTACTGGCTTGAAGGTATAAGTCAGTGTGGGTGGGCTTACGATACACACTGTGCCCCAAAGTGCCATCTGCCTTCCTCTTGACCAGGACATCCAGGAATGAGAGTTGTCCATCCTTCTCTAGCTCCATAGTAAATTTTATACTTGGGTGGCGTGAATTTAGATGTTCCAAAAAAGTCATCTAGCTTCTCCCTACCATGGGGCCAAATGACAAGTGTCATCAACATACCTAAGAAAGCACTTGGGTTGGTAAGTGGCTGATGCCAGTGCCTCCTCTTCGTACCTTCCCATGAAAAGGTTGGCTACCACTGGTGATAAAGGGCTGCCCATTGCCACTTCTTCCGTTTGCTCATAAAATTGACCCCCATAAAGAAAATATGTTGAGGTGAGTACATGCTTGAACAGGTCGAGCAGGGCACCATCGAACTTCTCTCCAATGACATTGAGTGAATCGGTGAGTGGCACTCATGTGAAGAGCGACACTACATCGAAACTGACAATGATGTCAGTCCACATGTGTAGCTGCCTTAGCCATTGTAGGAAGTCCTCCGTGTTCTGAATGTGGTGTGCACATTTGCCCACATATGGTGCCAATATCTTCTTCAGGTATTGTGCACTGAGGTATGTCGCTGCGCTGATGTTACTGACAATAGGTCGAAGAGGGACCTCCTCCTTATGGACCTTGGGGAGTCCATAGAGTCTTGGTGGTACAGTTGCTTTGGGATAAAGCTTCTTGGTGACCTGTTCAGGAGACCTGTCTCCTTCAGCAACTTCCGGGTCGTCTTGTCCACCTTGTCAGTGGGGTCACCATCTAGTGGTTTGTAAGCAGTGTCTTCCAGAAGTTGTTGCACCTTCCTATCATACTCCAACTTGTTTAAGATGGCTGTGGAGTTACCCTTATCAGCTGGCAGAACTACAATGCTGTCATCCTCCAGTAGCTGCCTAAGTGCCACCCTCTCCTGGCTCAAGATGTTGAATTTGGGGGGCTTCATCCTGGTGAGTGCCCTGCAGGTCTCCCTGCGGATCTCTTCAGACATGTTGGAAGGTAGCGTGTTGACGACTTGCTCAACCGAACTGATGAAGGCTGCAACAGGTATGCTTCTGGGAGTCACTGCAAAGTTGAGGCCCTTGCTGAGTGCTTTTGAGGTGGCCTCATCGAGCTGCTTGTCGCTCAGGTTGACCACTGTCCGTGTGTCCCCATCCTGTTGTACCTTCTTGTTAAGGCGCTCAAACTTGGCTTGTTGACATGCTGTTGATTTCCACATGGTGTATTCCGCCAAGGACCAGGAGGCACCATCAACCTGGTCCCAGTCGTCACGGGTCAGGCTGGCTGCTATGGAAAGGTGGAGATACAGCAAATCCCTGGACGTAACATCTCGGCGGTGGCGCATGTCACGCACTCTTTCTCTTACCAGTGCGAGGCTGGCTCGATGTTTGATTCTGTTCGCCATTCTGGTGTTAACATGATGCTTGAGCCTGGCGAAGACAGGAACTACATCCCCCTCTCGGCATCTCAGAAGGAAACTGAGAGAACTCAGCATCCTCCCGTTCCTCTGTCGAAGCTTATCCAGCTTCTCGATATTAAGGTACATCTCCTCCCCGTAGAGTCTTCTGATGTATCAGGGCTCAACAAAATGAACCAACAAACTCCTCAAGAAGTAGTAACACTGCAGGAGTAGCGCCAGGTGGGTGCGGACCGCGAACACAACTCCCGACGCAGGACAGGCCTCTGACAGCCGCCATGACCGCAGATGGTGGACGAGCCGAGCACGGACGACCGTCGGAGCACCAGGGAAGTGCCAACACCGCAGGATCAGCGCCAGGCGGGTGCGGACCGCAAATGGAGTGCCCAACAAAGGACAGGCCTCAGAGAGCTGCCACAGATGGAGACCAAGTTGGACGCGGACGTCCAAGGGAGCACCGGGGAAGAAACACCTTACAAGCAGCGCCAGGCGGGCGCGGACCGCGAACAGAGCCCCCGACGCAAGACGGGCCTCAGGCAGCTGCCACAACTGCAGATGGTGGACTAGGCGGGCGTGGACGTCCGTCGGAGCACCAGGGAAGTGCCAACACCTTGGGAGCAGCGCCAAGCGGGAGCGGACCACGAACTGAACGCCACATGCGGGTCCGGCCCCAGACAACTGCCACGACCACAGATGGTGGACGAGCCGGGCACGGACGTCCGTGGGAGCACCAGGGAGGGGTAAAAACCTCAGAAGCAGCACCTGGCGGGCGCGGACCCTGAACGGAACGCCCGACACAGGGCAGGCCTCAGAGAGCTGCCACAGATGGCGCCCAAGTCGGGTGCGGACATCCAAGGGAACACCGGGTAAGAGAGAACACATTACAAGCAGCGCCAGGCGGGCGTGGACGGCAAAGAGAGCACCCAGCGCCCTCTGGGCATAAATACTGGACAAGATCCTCCAACACGGCAGTCTGAGGTAGCACCTGAAGAAGGCAATGAGTTACATGGCCGAAATATTGTTCCAGAGCGACACAAACATACGGCAGTAGACCCGACTATTCCACATGTCAAGATCTCGCCGCGATAGCCTTTTAGGTTAGAACTTTCTTCTATTGATCTCTTCAGTTAGCTCTTTAGGAACAGCCTCAACAACTTGGGGCCCAACATTATCCTTCATGAGTATCTTCTGAGGACAGCATTACAAATAGGGATCAAGCCAGTGGGTGAGTGGGGACAGATGCAATTCATTGGAGCAGGTGTTGAAGGCTACCCTGGGGGACAGCCACTGTAACATGAAGAGCACAACCAGTATGATTTACCAAATCCATGACATTTTATAATGATTGCCTTTTCATTAGCCATTGCTATATGTAACTGGCAGAATAGAACAGTGTGACAGCCCGAGGTTTGAACTCAGAAACTTTGCCTTTGAATTTCAGTCCGGCACACAGTTTTAATCTGCCAGGAAATTTCATATCTGTGCATCCTCCACTGCAGAGTGAAAAATTCATTCTGATCACTGCAATTTTAGAGGTTGTGACAAAAGATAGTGGTTGATTAGAAAACAAATTTCCTTGCAAATAATGTGGTGGGCAAATGTAACTTTTAAATTGTTTCCATTGTTTTGATAACTGTTGTTTATAGTGAAAGTGATACACATGCAGTAAATGTATCTTATTTCAGTCATGATTAGAAAATATTATGCAAAGACACTGATATGAATAATGTTCAGCTGACTGCACATCTACCTAGCTGCACTAGTGACTTGCCACATATATGAAATGTTTGATAGATAAGATAAACAACATAACCATATCCCAACAATTACTCTATATTAAAAATCTGGTGGTTGCCTGTAATGCTCTTTCTGTCTTCAACAAGACCCATATTTCAGGGTTCCCCAGTGAACTCCTGTTTGCACTTGAGTGTGGACAGTTCAGAGATTACTACTTCATGATGCCTGAGTCCTTGTAGTACTATTACATTCCTATGATACATGTTTAACATGTTGTGACAACGTTCCCTGCTTCATTTCTTCATTTGTTGTCCTCAGTGTTGACGTACTGTGTTGTTACACTGACTGAAAAATAGGTTGTGGAAGTGCAACACTGCCTACTTTAAATGATGTAGCTGACAGTGTACATTTGTGTTTCACTGTAGTTTACTTTCACTGTTTACAAACCCCCATATACACATTTAATATGGCCGGTGCACTATTGTTTAACTTTTGATAAGCCTCATTAATAGGTTGCAGGCAAACATCCATGTACTGCTTCAGTAAATTACTGTTGTACATCTGCAAGCAGTGCAGAATATTGCAGTGCCCTGAAACTACACATTGTTTGATTTTTAATTTACAGAATTACAATTAAAACTTAACTCATTCAATTAACTGAATACATAAAAAAATTGGTTCTTTTTAACATTTTCTACTTCTATAAGGGTTAAGCTGAATTAATTGTTTAAATGATGAAATTAACAAATATCGTTACACAAACAATACTTTTGACAAAACTGTTAAATACTTTAGAATTAATTAAGGGCAGGCTTTGCTAACATGTTTTCAAATAGAGCCAAATAAATAGTTTAAGATTACTATTAGGTGTTCCCACAAATGTTTATAATTAGTACAGAATTTATATTTGTTTATATGTCAACAATAGGATTTAAGTTACGAAACAATTACTGCTTTCATCCTATAACAAAAGATACTAACTAGGAATAGTCAAAATAAATTAGAAAATCAATTAAATACATAAAACTAAGCACAAAATTAGGTCTGGTGTTTTATTCGTTAAAACTGAGGGCCAGCCTTTCTCTTTTATGAAAATGCGGGCTATATTCACTTACGTTAATTAGACAGACATGAAAGAATGAATTTTAAGGAGGCAGATGGCCAAACAAGAGGGGAAGTAAAAATATACCAGCTTGCTTTGTCACAATGTGACTGCCACATATACTCTCATCAAGGAGCTCAGCCACAAATATCTGGCTATGTGCATGACATACCTGGTAACCATAACCTGGGAGCACCACCAGTCCTCTGTAATCATAATCTCTTGGCAAGCCTCTGTATACAAGGTTCTGCTTATTACTATTAATGTTATTATTTTGTATGGTCCAGTGGCATGGTGCAGGTCTTTCTATAGGACACAACTTTAGTGAATTGCGTATTCTTAACCTACTCCAGTTATCCAGCCAGGAAAAGGAACATACAGTTTAAAGTGGCATCCTAACTGTGTGTTGTTTCTGGTGATTCTTCTCTTCATTGAGAGGTAAAAGTAGGTTAAAACAAATCTAGAACAATCTGTGTCCCAACCAATGGTTCCATCCTGCTACCTGTCAGCTTTCAGAACACACTGTACTGTTAGACCACCAGACCAAACATTTATATACAGAGTTGACCTAAAGATTTTGATGAGTGAGTTGCAAGTATCAAAATATATGACATATATTCCCGTATCTTTTGGTTTTATTGATTTAGAAACTTAAATTATTTACACTGCCAAGGGACTATATTTGACATAAATTTCAATGTGATATTTATATCCATTTTTGAGAAAATTGGGTCTTAACAGACGGACAACAAATGGAAAACAAAAATTTTCTGTGATATAATTACAAATTTAAATTTTTTTCCCTTCAGTCATACTGTGAAACCTTGTTTCTTGTCAAATTTCATCATTCTAAGTCAACAGAAAGTACCCTGTAGGTTTCGATGAGTGAATTTTTAAGTATCAAAATATGAGACATAATTGGCAGTGGCTTTTGATTGGACTGATTTAGAAGCTTAAACTTTTTGCACCACTAAGGAACTGTAGACCTTATTATGTGACATAAATTGCAGCTTGTATGTCTATCTGTTCCCGGGAAAGAGGGCTCTTTACAATCAATCAGTCAGACAGACAGACAGGCGGACGGACAGATGACAAAGTGATCGTGTAAGGGTTCCATTTTTAGTAATTGACATACAAACCCTAAAAAATACTTTAACTAGCAAATGTGGACCACTGGTGAGTACTTAAACATGGCCAGTTATGAGGAAAAAAAGGAAGTCTGTACTGTGGAGCAGCCATTATGAAAGGTCATTGAGAACTATAACACGACAAGTGTCTCAAAATGTATTTCTGCTTACAAAGAGTTTTAACGGATCATTCAAGTGCCTGTTTTACAGACAGATAGGTTTTGAAAGGATTATTGCCAATTTAAATCCTGTAAGAGATTCCAAAATGGAACCCTTTTAATTGGAACAGCAGCATCACAAATGGTAATTGCCCTACTTCAAAAGAATAAGGTAGGGAAATAGTTCATTGTAATTGGACATCATAGTACCTCAAATTTTACTAAATATGTTGTAACATGCAAAGATCCAATGCCCATACTAACACCAAAAGTGAAGGAGATGTAGCAGATGAATACATCCCTGTGTAACGTTTAAAAGAAGATCTTGAAAAGAAAGCTGCTTGTATTCGTATCTTTGTTAGTCCAACATTATATGAATAGATTAAGATCTCTTCTGTTATAACTCTCTGTTATGAGTACCAACATCTATTGAGCACAATCAATTTCTGTAATAATACAATTAAAAAATAACTATTAGTTGTTGAACTAAACAGTAATAGTTCTTGGTGGAATATATGTATTGATATACAGACTGATGAGATATTTTCTGATTACCTTGGACAGAAGTCAACCAGCACTAGAATGAAATTTTCATTCTGCAATGGAGTGTGCACTGATAAGAAACTTTCTGGCAGATTAAAACTGTGTGCTGGACCAAGACTTGAACTCAGGACCTTTGCCCTTCATGATCAAGTGCTCTACTGACTGAGCCACTCAAGCACTACTCACGACCCATCCTTACAGCTTTACTTCCTCCAGTACCTGCTCTTCTAACTTCCCAGAAGCTCTCCTGCGAACTTGCAAGACAAGTACTCCTGGAAGAAAGGACATTGTGGAGGCATGGCTTAGCCATAACCTGAAGAGAGTTTTCAGAATGAAATTTTCCTTTCTTCCAGTAGTGGTTGTCTTGCAAGTTTCACAGGAGAGCTTCTGTGAAGTTTAGAAGGTAGGAAACAAGGTTCTGCTAGAAGTAAAGCTGTGAGGATGCATTATGAGTTGTGCTTGGGTAGCTCAGTCAGAGGAGCACTTACCTGCAAAAGGTAAAGGTCCCAATTTTGGGTCTCAGTCCAGGACACAGTTTTAATCTGCCAGGAAGTTCCAACAGCACTATTTAGTCAGAACATGTGTCCACTGACTAGGGAGCAAAGGGATGCACCTCAGCAGTGCAACAGAATCAATGTCAATGATTGTTGTAAAAACTCATCACTGGAAAGTTTCTGGTGATTTACTAACTTCCAGGATTCTAGAAAGCATGACATCAGCAACTGTGTGCTTTGCCAAATTATGCAATAAATTGCAGAGAACTATCTAAGTTGCAGTATTAATTTTCTTTATTACTTGATGACTAGTTTTGAACTTAAGCTTATTACCAAATTGACCTAAAAAACAAAGCAAACAAAAAACGCAAATAATAGACAAGACAGTGCCACACTACAAAGATAACGAATGACAACTGGTACATACAGCTAAGCTATGCATTAACATCCATCACGACAGCCACACGACTATTCATTCCAGTTAAACACATAGTGTGGAAGGTATTAGGAACACTAGGATAAGGTGCGCTTATCTGAATTGTGCCATCTAGCGGCAAATTTATTTTACATATTTTCTTTTTTCCTCTCTTTTTCTTCATTTCTTATAAGGTGATTAACTGCACATGCAGTAAAAAAAAAAAAAAAAAAAAAAAAAAAAAAAAAAAAAAAAAAAAAAAAAAAAAAAAAAAGTATTTTTATATACCACAAAAATCTTTACAAAAAGATATTTAAGTTACAGTTCATAACAGAAGCAAAAATTTGTCTATACATCATCATGCTAGAGGCATACTCAGCATGCCGATGAAACAAATTTGGAATGACTCGAGGACACTAGTAATAGAAAACAGGTTTTCAAAACATCAATAAATAGATCCAGAGACAAATTTTTATGGATAACTTAGCAGGACTGGCAAGATAAGAAACTCAGCAGTTCAACATGAATAAAATAACAGATACAAGTAAAAAACAATTACCTGAAAACCAGACAAAACAATGATAAAATCACACAGTCTGGTATAAAACCATTGCATAAAATCAGACATAAAGGTACCAAATAAAATTAGAGATGCATCTGCCTTTGAACTCATGGTAACCAAGCCATATACTCTCAAAAAAGTATATATTCACTAGCAGAATTTATCACATGTAAACATTCAGTTTTGTCTGTTTTCATTCTTTTCCTTTCTTTTAGTGCTCAAAATATGAATGTAGAGCAGATATCTGTTATAAAGCATTAAAATATTAATGTAACAGCATGTTTCTGACAGAATTTTATAAAAGTGCTTCACCCTTAAAAAATAGCTTAATGGGTATAGCTTGAGATATCAAATGTTATAAAACTAAGTTACTGTAGAATATTTACCATGAACCCAAAATGATCCACTCTCATATTAGTTACCTAGTTCCAGAAAAGCTGTATTTTCTCTTGTGTCAAGTCTAATGTAGACAGATAAATTAATACTACTAACCAAATTAAAGGACCACAGGATTAATATTTCCCCTCAGCGACCACCTCCCACTGTGAATTTGCGTTCCTGTGAGAGCACTGTTCTGTAAAATGCTTGTTGTTGCCATGATTTTCTGCTGATCGTCCATATTTAGCATCATAACACACCACCAATGATTGGGAATCGAAAGACTGCAAGATGGGTAGAAAATATCAGTTTAAATGTTTGGAGAGGGGAAAGAAACAGTTGTCCTGATATAAGGTCACTATGGCAGAGGTAACAGCCTCTGGTACTTCCTCAAATTCTACTGGCTTCCTTATTGTGGTTTTAATTTCTGATAAGCCTAAGTCAAGGTCCCTCCTATATGTCTCCCAGTCTGTTTTCCTGGGAGGGCTGAATGTCTTAGACACTGTCAGTGAGTGCAGCAAGGTGGGGTTACCTGCTGTTCTGGGGTGGCATTATGTGGGGCCGACGTACGCCACTGGTGGTCATGGAAGGCGCTGTAATGGCTGTACGATACGTGAATGCCATCCTCTGACCAACAGTGCAACCATATTGGCAGCGTAGTGGCGAGGCATTCGTCTTCGTGGGCAACAGTTTGCGCTCCCATCATGCAGACCTTTTGAATGACTTCCTTCAGGATAACGACATCGCTCGACTACAGTGGCCAGCATGTTCTTCAGGCATGAACCCTATAGAACATGCCTGGGGTAGATCGAAAAGCACTGTTTATGGACAATGTGACCCACCAACCACTCTGAGGGATCTACGCCGAATTGCATTGGGGAGTGGGACAGTCTGGACCCACAGTACCTTGCTGAACTTGTGGATGGTGTGCCACACAGCTAACCATAATCTGAAAAGCAATACAGACTGTATCATCCTTCCTGCAAACAAAGATTCCTGGTCATGAATCATAGTGACTATGTGGCTGAGGGTGTCCACCAACTTTCTGATAACTCTGCTTACAAACCTTACAACCATGATCCCATCCCTCAAGTCCAACATGACCTCCAACAGTTCCTCAAGGCCTTGGGTCCATCACAAAACCTGGCACCTGAAATTGATCTCCCTCCTCACACCAGCAACCCTATGCACTCCTACCTTTTACTTAGTCCCCAAACTCCACAAACCCAACCCCACAGGTCTCCCTGTTGCTTCCAAAGAATGAATCTCTGCCTTTTTGCCCAACACCACAATACAATTGTATGTAATCTCCCAGTGCTCACATCTTTTGCTACATCTCCACAGGTGCGGTCTTTTTACTACCAGGCACTACCTCTTTCGTAATCCTCCCAGCCAGCCACTTCTTGACCCACAATTATTTCAATTTGAAAGGCCAAATCTATATAAAAAAATCATAGTACTGTCTTGGGTACTTGCATGACATGATCCTGTGCCAACTTATTTATGGGTTAACTAGAGGAATCCTTCCTATCCAGTCAACACCTAACATCCCTTGCCTGGTTCAGATTCATTGATGACGTGTTCATGATCTGGACTCATGGCAAGGGCAACCTTCGCTCTTTCCTCCATAAATTTAACACCTAGTCCTAAATCCACTTCACCTATTCCATGTCAACTCAACAAGCCACCTTGGAAAATCCAGGATGGAATGTAAAAATATCATGAAAAGGTTAGTTGCTGCTCACCATATAGCAGAGATTCCGAGTAGGAGATAGACACAACGAAAAGACTGTTGCAAAATGAGCTTTTGGCCAACAAGGCCTTCATCAAAAAAAGACAACAGGAAAACACACACACACACACACACACACACACACACACACACACACACACACACACATACTCGGAAAGGCAACTCACACAAATGACCTAGTGGGCATGTGTGTGTGAGTTGCGTTTGTGTGAATATACATGAGTGTGTGTGTGTGTGTGTGTGTGTGTGTGTGTGTGTGTGTGTGTGTGTGTGTGTTTTGTCTTTTGTCTTTTTTTGACAAAGACCTTGTTGGCCAAAAGCTCATTTTGACACATTCATTTTGTTGTACCTATCTGCAACTCGGCATCTCTGGTATGTTGTGAGTAGCAACTATCTTTTTCATGATATTGTAATGAGCCACCTTCTTAGATGTCAATTTCCATCTCATGGATGGCTCCATAAATATGCCTGTTCACATCAGTTGCACCAACCACCAACAGGACCTCCACTTTGAGAGCTGTCAATCGTATATCAAAAAGTCTCTTCCTTATAGTTTCACCACCCATGGACACTGCATCTGCAGCGGAAAGCAAAAGTTGTTGAAATACACCGATAGCCTTACCAAAGCTCTTATTGACAGACAATATCCTACCCAGCTCAACCATAAACAGATCTACTGTGAAACTTCCTGGCAGATTAAAACTGTGTGCCCGACCGAGACTCGAACTCTTCCTTATAGTTTCACCACCCATGGACACTGCATCTGCAGCGGAAAGTAAAAGTTGTTGAAATACACCGATAGCCTTACCAAAGCTCTTATTGACAGACAATATCCTACCCAGCTCAACCATAAACAGATCTACTGTGAAACTTCCTGGCAGATTAAAACTGTGTGCCCGACTGAGACTCGAACTCGGGTCTCGGTCGGGCACACAGTTTTAATCTGCCAGAAAGTTTCATATCAGCGCACACTCTGCTGCAGAGTGAAAATCTCATTCTGGAAACATTGCTCAGGCTGTGGCTAAGCCATGTCTCCACAGTATCCTTTCTTTCAGGAGTGCTAGTTCTGCAAGGTTCGCAGGAGAGCTTCTGTAAAGTTTGGAAGGTAGGAGACGAGATACTGGCAGAAGTAAAGCTGTGAGACCAGGCGTGAGTCGTGCTTCGGTAGCTTAGATGGTAGAGCACTTGCCCGCGAAAGGCAAAGGTCCCGAGTTCGAGTCTCGGTCGGGCACACAGTTTTTATCTGCCAGGATGTTTCATATCAGCGCACATTCCGCTGCAGAGTGAAAATCTCATTCTGGAGATCTACTGTGCCATTTCCTCTGACACCAACTGACACTAATAAACCTGTTAATCAGCTAGCGACCAGCTCTCCTGTGATCACCCATTGTAAATCTCAACTAAATGCTTCTCCAGGGTTTCAGCTACCTCTAGTTGTACCCTGAGATGAGTGTTGTCCTACCTAAAATCCTAAAAATCCTACCCACATCACCCGAAGTACTGTTCTGCTGCCCACCAAATTTACAGTGTATACTTGTCCATCCTACTCCACTCCTGCACCTAATCCTGCTTCCCATTGGTCATTCCACTGTTGTCAGCATAGGTGCAAAGACCTGTCCCATACACCTACCCACCACCTTATACCACAATCCTGTCACGGGCATTTGCTACCCAATAAAAGGCAAAGTCGTGTTTGAAAACAGCCATATATCAGCTATACTGCAATTTCTGTATAACATTCTATGTGGGCGTAATAAGTAACCATCTGTCTACTTGCATGAATGGCCACCACCAAACTGTGACAATTCGCAGTTGCCAAATGTCCTGCTCACCATAACACAAATGACTTCATTAGTGATTATGAAGAGCATACATTGCTTCTCACCCCATAGTGCAGAACTTGAGTTGCAGACAGACATGGCAAAAAGACTGCTAAACTAGTAAGCTCTCGGCCAGAAGGCTGCTTCTGGCTGAAAGCTTACTTTTTTAGCAGTCCTTTTGTATGTCTGTCTGTGACTCAAGTTCTGCGCTATATGGTGAGTAGCAATCTATCATTTTCATAATATTGTCATTTCTCCATGCTGGATTTTCCACAGTTGCTTCGCTACATGGCCCTTTGAATACTCACTAGCATAAGATTCTCTGAACTACCCAGATGGAAACTGTCTCTTGAGCATATCCTGCACCCTTCCAATCCTCCTGGCCTAGACCTTGACTATCCTGTTTGCCACTGCCTTGCCTTACCTTACCTTTTCCCTTCTCTCCATTTGCTCTATCCTCTGTACTCCTTTCATTTTGTTGTGTGACTCTTGAGTTGAGTTATGTCAATAGACCTCTTCTTGCGCACACACCCCCTCCGCCCCTTATCCCCCACCACCACTCCTTCAGTCCACGTAATTGCTTTCAGTAATTGAGAATCAATCATCACCGTCGCCATGTGTTATCTTGTTGTGGTCTTCAGTTAGAAGACTGGCTTTATACTACTGCAACCTACAGCCTTTTGAATCTGCTCATGGTAGTCATTTCTTGGTCTCACTATAATTTTTATCCCCCACACTTCTCTCCAATACTAACTTAGTGATCCCTTTATGTCTCGGAATGTGTCCTACCAACTGATCACTTCTTTTAGTCAAGTTGAGTCATATCTTTGTTATTGTTATATTGTAATTATATTTATTGTATTTGCCTACAAGGGATAGCAACCTTCACCTTTTCTGAGAATTTGTGTTCTATCTTTTTAGATGACAATGGAGCAATTGTAGCATGTCTTTTTAAAATTTGTGGTGTATCAAGCTTACCCCTGAACTGTTAGAAGGGAGATTTTAATTTTTTCAGGCAGCAGACACATGTATCTGGATTAATTTTATGTAAGCTACTTTTTCTCCATTTAGGAGAATTTTATGTCACAATTATTTTTGTTGGTTTGTACTCATGTATTTTAGTGTCCTCACTTTTAATATCTTGTGTACTGACAAGAAATCTTTTTTTCAGAGTACTCTCACTTGACCAATACTACTTTTATACACTCTAGTAATGTAGATGATAGGTACATAAATTAGGTGACTAACCAGCCATCTATTGTAGTAACTGTTGATTAATATTTTAAGTATTGTGGAGTTTAATCTTTTATCTGAATCCATCTCCAAAACTGCGAGAGGTGTCAATGTATTTCAAATTGGCTGATCAATCTGAACTTTTTGTCAGCCACATATTTCCATCTCTTAAATTTACTGGAGTTTTACTCTTTTTTGAAAATGATAATTCTGTCAGTAATAAAGTAATTCGTCACCTGCTGGCAGCTTCCTGATAATTAAATGGGATGCAGTGAAATAACCTCATTTTCTGGCAGCAGGAGGACATGCAGTGTTGGCATTGACCTGTTACAAGGATTCTCTCTGCCTTGGCGTGTTTGGACTGAGTGTGACAGCCTTCCTCCCCCACTCCCCTAAAAGTATAGACTTCACCAAATGTTCTTAGAAAATGCTGATTTGTGAAAATGATTTTGATTCATCTCTTTTTCTGAACTTGCCAAAAAAAAAAAAAACAGGGAAGGTTGAGGAATGACTCCCAACTTCGGACAACATTAGGACAGGTAGTAATGGTATATCGACAGGTGTGAGCAGAAAGGAAGCAGTCAGATCTCTCTCCTTGCCCATGCAGGTAATATTGACTTTTCCAGATATTATGCATAGGTTACTGGTTGCCATCATCCAGCACAAACAGTGGGTGTTCTGAAGACCTCAATTCACCAGACTATACTATCTCAGATGCCGATGAACTTTGTGCAGAAATGAAGCACTTCCCGTACTGTGTTCCTGGAAAATTATATTCAGCAGATAGAGAGAATGCTGCAAACAAATAATGGCAGAACAAGGAAGAGAACAAGGCCTACAATACAACACCCTACCTGTCACATTTTCCTTGAAAATAAGCAGGGCACTATGAAAACATAATCTGATCTTTTGCACTCCACCAAAATTCTAACACTTCTGGAGTCAGCCGAAGATGACTTGGAGCTAAGGAAAGTGCTTGTAAGATTGTGTGCAAGTGCAGCGAATCGTATAGGATAAACGATGTGTACTTGTTCAGGAGCGGCATCTTTAAACACCAGCGGCATACGTGCCTCCTTCAAGCTAGCAAATCTGCTATTGCTGAACACTGCATTGCTTCTGTTGATTTGATGAAATAAAATTAAACAAAAATTGTGGTCCTCACTTCAAACTTTTGAAACTCCAAGAATGGAAATACAACTGTCTGAGGCCTGTATCAATCAGATTGTCAGTTTCCAGGTAGATACTGCACGACTTCATAATTTGTGCAGCCAGTGCCATTCTGCAGTTTCAGTGCATGAATATGAACAGTCTGATATCAGTGATGCAAGTTTCAGCATAGAATGTGCTGACAACAGTGCAGAAGCTCACAGCAGAAGCATAAGTGCCCAAGCAGCACATGTGCAGTGACAAGGGGGGACACAACACAAGTGCCAGCAAAATACTAAACATGGGAGCTCAGTATACTTTTGTCAGTGTACAACTGAAGGTAGCCAGAAGACCTTGTGCAGAAATATCGTGACAACAAGATACTGGCATCCAGTAGGTCACCCAGAATTTCATGGCATGTGACAATAATGTTTGCGCCAAAGGATGCCCCGACAATCATTCATTAATTTCATTCATTCATTCATTCATTCAAACATCATGTCCTGTAAAAGCCTCACGAAGGAGAAGTTAAGATTTCTGTAATACAAACATTGGAGCTATGCAGAATTACATCTTCAAGTACAAATATCATGATAAATTGTAGGTGTAACCCGTGCTACATTTATTTACTTTGTTTTTGAATATCTGAAGATTTTTATTTTCCAGCATGATGTCTGCCAGCAACCTGTTACAGGCTTTTGCATCAAAATATAAAACTCCATACTGAGTCATAGAGAGGGATTTGCAGTGTGTGTGCAAATAAGATAAAAATAAATAATAATAAAAAAGATAGATTAAGGAAAGACAAACCTACGTTTATAGCATTTGTAGACTTAGATAAAGCTTTTGACAATGTTGACTGGAATACTCTCTTTCAAATTCTGAAGGTGGCAGGGGTAAAATACAGGGAGCAAAAGGCTATTTACAATTTGTACAGAAACCAGATGGCAGTTATAAGAGTCGAGGGGCATGAAAGGGAAGCGAAGCAGTGGTTGGGAAGGGAGTGAGACAGGGTTGTAGCCTATCCCCGATGTTATTCAATCCGTATTTTGAGCAAGCAGTAAAGGAAACAAAAGAAAAATTCAGAGTAGGAAGTAAAATCCATGGAGAAGAAATAAAAACTTTGAGGTTCACCGGTGACGTTGTAATTCTGTCAGAGACAGCAAAGGACGCGGAAGAGCAACTGAATGGAATGGACAGTGTCTTGAAAGGAGGATATAAGATGAACATCAACAAAAGCAAAACAAGGATAATGGAATGTAGTCGAATTAAATCAGGTGATGCTGAGGGAATTAGATTAGGAAATGAGGCACTTCAAGTAGTAAATGAGTTTTGCTATTTGGGGGGCAAAATAACTGATTATGGTTGAAGTAGAGAGGATGTAAAATGTAGACTGGCAATGGCAAGGAAAGCGTTTCTGAAGAAGAGAAATTTGTTAACATCGGTTATAGATTGAAGTGTCAGGAAATCGTTTCTGAAAGTACTTGTATGGAGTGTAGCCATGTATGGAAGTGAAACGTGGAAGATAAATAGTTTGAACAAGAAGAGAATAGAAGCTTTCGAAATGTGGTGCTACAGAAGACTGCTGAAGATTAGATGGATATATCACATAACTAATGAGGAGATACTGAAGAGAAATTTGTGGCACAACTTGACTAGAAGAAGGGATCGGTTGGTATGACATATACTGAGGCATCAAGGGATTACCAATTTAGTATTGGAGGGCAGCGTAGAGAGAGACCAAGAGGTTAATACACTAAACAGATTCAGAAGGATGTAGGTTGTAGTAGGTACTGGGACATGAAGAAGCTTGCACAGGATAGAGTAGCATGGAGGGCTGCATTATTATTCTTACTCTTAGTATTAAGATTGAGAATTGCACCATCCATCCTTATTTCATACTTCATATTAATTATAAATACCATTAGAGTGTTCATATATTGCCAGGAATAAAAATGTAACAGAAATCTGGCCATGGCCCTGGGGGTACTTGACATGTATTATGTCTGTCAGTAGTATGCAGAATATTATTACAAGATATGACACCTTCACATGGAAATACAGGTTATAGCTAACAGCTTCCTGTACTAAGGATCAGGTTGTCCAGCATGGCTTGAGATAATATCTTCCATTCCTGGACAAATTCCCCATGGATATCAACAGTGGTCTGTGGGGGCAGCATTAGAGTAGCAGTTCTGTGGAAGACATCATTCATTGCATGCTCAATTAAATGTGAGATTGGGGAGTGGTGGTGATCTTAGTCAAGTGATGTCATTGTGTTGCAGGCAGGCATCCACCAGGTTAGCTGTGAGCGACTGTGCATTACCATACATCTGACGTAACGCCATCCGTATGCACTATGTGAAATATGGACATAATTTTCTAAGATATCATCTTTATAGATTGCATCTGTCATAGTACACTTAGGAAATATATACACATATATATATTTGCTCCCAAAATGATTCAGTTGTTGACATGACCTCTGGCACCCCATATTTGTCCCTTTCAGTGATACTGACACTACTTTAATATCTTCCAGTGGAGAGCTAGGCTAAAAGATTAGAGACACAGTTTACAGGACACTGCCACACTGCTGCTGGATTCTCTCATAGTGGGAAAGACATGACATTCACTGAGGTACATGGCCATTTTATTTTATGTGAGAACAATACATGTGGACTGCCATGAGAATTTTACTGAGGCATTTTGTTTGTTGAATGTCTTCAGACACATAGGCAGGTAGTCAGATAACAGTCGTAGCACAGGCTTGTAGGATGTGGTTGACCTTATGTAGAGCTCCTTTTTTTTTTTTTCTTTTGAATCATCTCCACAGCCATAAAGTTATACAGCGAATGTCATTCATCTCTTGGTCCATCTCTTGCTAATCTTGGCTGAGATCTAATCTGTTACTTACATGCCTACATGTGATGTCAAATGCAAATGAAACAAAATTTGATTAGTTTCTACATATTTCATTGTAACCACTAAACATTGTAAGACAGATGATAAAGTATTTTAATGGTCTACCTGTTTGTTTGAAACAGGAGGCAGAATTATTTTCTTTCCTGGATGGCAAAAATTATTTACAGGCCTTCTTAGTTTATGAGGGTACATATTGAAGAAAGCTAAGTGTGCAAAAATCACATAGTAGATCTGCTGAAACAAAGTTATAAAAGTTGAAACACATTATATGTATGGTGATTACAGAGAAGTTGATCACTGCAAGGGTTCTAGGACTATGATAACAAACACTGAATTTATGTAACCTTGGACAAATGGGTACCAATCATCTCAGTCAGACAATTGTTAGGACAGCCGATTGTAGGATTAGGAAAGCGGGATAATGGTTGATGTGCCAGAGAAGCTGAGTAATAAAGACTCACAAAAGACTAATTAGTATTTGTAGCACAGTCATTGAGAAGATTCATTTGTTTCATTTTTTTGAATGGAGTTAGCAGTCTTTGAAGTAATAAGTAGTTGTATGAAATTCAAAAATGTTATCCTGTATATAAGTGGTTACATAGTTCTTATTTGAGTCTGATAGCCCAAATTTAGTAACATTACCTATACTATTGACACACATTTCTGTCAGATGCCTTTTTAATTTGTTTTCAAAGTGCTTAAATCCTTCTGCCTTTTCACCAGGTTCACTTTTTAAGTGGCCATACACAAGCAGACTTCAGCAATGGGCCAAGGATGTTTCTTCCAGATTCTTGAACAGCTGTAATCCCCATCTGTGTGTTAGTGGAAAAGTGATCTTCAGACCATTACCCACAATTCTTGGAAGCTGTGATTGAATGACATTAGCTAGGCTTTGTGAAAATTGACACACACACACACACACACACACACACACACACACACACACACACACACACACACAAACAGGTCATACAAGGAGACTGTTGAAACATTTGTAGATGGTATGTGGATCTAAGCTGCAAAATTTGAAATAAAGTTTCAGAAAACAGATCTTCATTTGTTTGACAGTCTGTAGGTGATCTAAATGATTAATGGAAAATCTCATATAAAGATGTGAAACAAATACTAACAAAGAGATAGAGGGGCTGGCCAGTACTTACCTCAGCTCAGTACAGCCGGTAGATACACATAAAACAGAACTGAAAATTTACGTTCCTAGCTTTCGGAACAAATGTTCCTTCATCGGGGAGGAGAGAGGGGAAAGAAAGGGAAGAAGGGAAAGTGGATTCAGTTACTCACAACCCAGGTTATGAAGCAACAGGGAAAGGAAAATAGGGAGGGTAGCAAGGATGGAGGCATGGTTGTCAGAGGGAAGCCAAAGATATTCTACTGTAAGTACTGTGCCAGCTTCAAACCAAAGAGGATGCATACAGAAGTAAAGAGGTACATAGTATAAAGATAAATACAACTATGTAGGATGAAAAGATGTGTGAATGGCTAAAGAGGAAAGGGAAAGAGGAGAAGACTGAAGAGTGAATGGGAGTGAGGTTGTTTAACGTAGGTTCAGTCCAGGGTGATGGCGGGATGATAGGATGTGTTGGAGTGCAAGTTCCCATCTCCGCAGTTCAGAGGGACTGGTGTTGGGTGGGAGAAGCCAAATGGCACATACGGTGTAGCAGGTTCCTAGGTCCCTAGAATTATGCTGGAGGGCATGCTGCGCTACTGGGTATTGGGCATCTGCTAGGCGGACAGTTCGTCTGTGTCCATTCATGCACTCAGCCAGTTTAGGTGTTGTCATGCCGATGTAAAGGGCTGTGCAGTGCAGGCATGTCAATTGATAAATGACATGTGTAGTTTCACACATAGCCCTGCCTTGAATTGTGTATGTTTTACCAGTAGCGGGGCTGGAGTAGGTGGTTGTGGGGGGGGTGCATGGGGCAGGTTTTGCAGCGGGGTCGGGTACAGGGGTAGGAACCGCTGGGTAGAGAAGATAGTCTGGGAATATTGTAGGGTTTAGCAAGGATGTTACGGAGGTTAGGGGGGCGACGAAAGGCAACTCTGGGTGGCGTGGGGAGAATTTTGTCAAGGGATGATTTCATTTCAGGGGTTGACTTGAGAAAGTCATATCCCTGGCGGAGTAATTTGTTGATGTTTTCGAGGCCAGGATAATATTGGGTGACAAGGGGGATGCTTCTGTGTGGTCTGGGGGTAGGAATATTGTTGTTGGACGGGGAGGAATGTATTGCTCAGGAAATCTGTTTGTGGACAAGGTCTGCAGGATAGTTGCGGGAGAGGAAAGCACTGGTCAGGTTATTGGTGTAATTGTTGAGGGATTCGTCACTGGAGCAGATACGTTTGCCACGAATACCTAGGCTGTAGGGAAGGGAGCATTTGATGTGGAAAGGATGGCAGCTATCAAAGTGAAGGTACTGTTGTTTGTTTGTCGGTTTGATATGGACAGAGGTGTGGATGTGAGCTTCAACAAGATGAAGGTCAACATCCAGGAAGGTGGCTTGGGTTTTGGAGAAGGACCAGGTGAAATTCAGATTCGAAAAGGAGTTGATTTTATGGAGGAAATTAAGGAGTGTTTCTTCACCATGAGTCCAGACCACAAAGATTTCATCTATAAACCTATACCAGGCCAGGGGAAGCAGCTGTTGGGTCTTCAGGAAAGCCTCCTCCATGGGGCCCATGAAGAGGTTGGCATAGGACGGAGCCATCCTGGTTCCCATGGCCGTTCCCCTGATTTGTTTGTAGGTCTGGCCTTCAAAAGTGAGGTAATTATGGGTGAGGATGAAGTTGGTAAGTGTGATAAGGAATGAGGTTTTTGGAAGATCTTCGGGTGGGCGTTGGGAGAGGTAGTGCTCAAGGGCATGGGTATGTGGGATGTTTGTGTAAAGGGATGTAGCATCTATGGTGACACGAAAGGTTTCAGGTGGGAGAGGAGTGGGAATGGATTTGAGGCGTTCTAGGAAGTGGTTTGTGTCTTTGATGTAGGATGGGAGTCTGCGGGTGATAGGTTGTAGGTGCTGGTCTACCAGAGCTGAGATACGTTCGGTTGGGGCTTTGAAGCCTGCTACAATGGGACGGCCAGGATGGTTCTCTTTGTGGATCTTGGGTAATAGGTAGAAGGCAGGGGTACGTGGCTCAGGTGGAGTGAGTAAGTCTATGGAAGCCGTTGTGAGGCCTTGTGAGGGACCTTGAATTTTTAGGATTTTTTGCAGCTCAGTCTGGATGGGGGGAATGGGGTCCTGGGTAACAGCTTTGTAGGTTGAGGTGTCAGAGAGTTGACGCAGTCCTTCTGCCACATACTCCACACGGTCAAGTACCACAGTTGTGGAGCCTTTATCTGCCGGGAGGATGACAATAGAGCGGTCTGTTTTCAGCTCCTTAATGGCACGGGATTCAGCTGGGGTGATGTTGGGGGTTGTCGGGATGTTCTTCAAGAAGGACTGGGAGGCAACACTGGATGTGAGGAATTCCTGAAATGTCTGCAAGGGATGGTTTTGGGGGAGGGGAGGAGGATCCCCTTTAGTATTGTCTGTAGCTCTTTTACAATAACTGAAGGTATTTTAAATCAGTCTTTGCAATTATGGGTTAAGGAATAACAGTGCCAAATGAGGGAATACCTCAAAAATATGCAGACTACATTTCCAGATATGAGTGAGAATCAGACAAAAAAGTATTGTTAGTAAACTCAACATATTTTGTAACAATCTGGTTTTAGATCTAGAAATCTAGCAAAATTGTGAATGTGTTTCATTACAGACCACTAATGATCTTTTATTTCAATAAAATGAAATGTGTTTGGGTGCAAAAGTACACATTTTCTTGTAGTTACAAAACTGTGTTGAGTGCCAATGAACAGTTGCTTGTACTGTGTTCATTATTGTATAACACGTAACTGTGCTGCATCTATTGTTTTACTACTATTACTAATTACTGTACTGTGCAGAGGATCAAGAATGCTCTCTTCCTAGAATATTGAAGCTTCATGATTGTCAGAGGAATGCCTGCAATTCTGAATCAGGTCTAAATATCTGGAATGTGGCCTTTTGGCAGCCCATTTTTTGAACCATTTTGTGCGATTTTTCTTTTGAAAATATGTTAGGGCATATCATACAAATCACTGATGACTGCCACAATTTTCTTCCTGCTGGTGTCATAATAGTTTCTCCTTGACAATAAAAATGAGTTTAAAAAGTCTGGAAATGTATTAAAGTTAAATAATATGTTAAAAACGCCATACTGTACAATGCACTTAAGGCGAGACATGATCAGAAGTCCTGAAATCCATCACCTGTGCCTCTTGGCATGTCAAGCACCCACAGTAGTCCAGGTCCATCAGTAAATCACCAAAATCTGCTAATTTACACCACACACAAATGGATCCATCCTCTGGGAAGATATGAGATCCAACAACTGGGACATGCATGTTGGTGAAAAACAGTGAGTCTGAGATCAGTTTTCCAGAACTCGATTTGGTGGCCTTAGTGGTGTGAAATTTTTTGTACTGTGGGCATACACACGCAAAAATATATGACCTATCCTAGCTTTTGAAACTATTAATTCTTTTCTTAGGGAGAGTGTGACAGACTGGGGAGATGGGTTTTTCTCATCCTGATGCGTGAGTGACCTATCCCTTTCTTTTTAACTTGCTGCAGCTAATCCCTCTTTCCTCCCTAAGGAAGGGACTTGTATATCCTCAATTAAGATAGTGCTATTACTTTTACTCATGTTTACTGGCATTATTAAGCATGTCATTTCCTGAAAGCATGTAACAGTCGGCAATTATATCGCATAATACTTTGTAATCATTACACTTTGTACCCCACAAACTGTTACACACAGTATGAGTTGATGCCAACTGTCTTTAGTAATTTTACCTTCTTCTCTTGAGATGGTCATTTATGTCCTCATACAAACGATGTGTGCCACTTGTCACTTTTTCTCACTCTTGTAAAAGTCTGACACCACTATGTATACATTTCCATAAAATTAAATTTTACAAAAAACTGTGTCAGGACTGTCTGGATAGCATTTTTCTAATATGCTGCACTGCCCTTTAATGAAATATAAATATCCTTTTTAAGCAGACACTTTGTGCCCTTATCAATCGAGGAATTGAATGAGAAAGTTGTGGGAACACAAGTCCATAGTAAACTGCCCTGAGGATTTTCTCTTCCACAACATTTGCTGTTTTGCAGATCTGGCTGATCTGTGAGCTTACTTACACGGTGTACCACAAAAAATGGTTCTCCTGCCAAATTTTTCCATTGTTGTGGTCTTCAGTCCGAAGACTGATTTGGTGCAGCACTCAGTGCCACTCTGTCCTCTACAAGCCTCTTCAGCTCCGAATAACTACTACAACCCATATCCTTGTGAACCTGCTTACTGTGTTCATCTCTCGATATCCTTTTGCAATTTTCACTCCCACACATCCCTCCATTACTAAATTGATGTTTCCCTGATGTCTCAGAATCTGTCCTGTCAACCAGCCCAGCTTTTAATCAAGTTTTGCCACAAAAAATGTTTTTTATCCCCAATTCTGTTCTATATCTCCTCATTTGTTATGTGATCTACCCATCTTATCTTCAGTATTCTTCTATAGCACCACATTTCATATGCTTCTATTTTCCTCTTGTCTGGAATGTTTATTGTCCACATTTCACTTTCATACAAAGCTACACCATAGACAAATACCTTCAAAAAAGACTTCTTAACACTTAACTCTATATTTGATGTTAACAAATTTGTCTTCTTCAAAAACACTTGTCTTGCCATTGCCAGGCTACATATTTTGACAATCATTTTACTGCCCAAATATTAAAACAGATCTACTACTTTTACTGTCTCATTTCTTCATCTAACTCCCTCAGCACTGGCTGCTTTAATTTAACCACATTCAATTACCCTTGTTTTGCTTTTGTTCACATTCATCTTATATCCATATTTGAAGACACTGTCAGTTCCATTCAACTGCTGTTCCAAGTCCTTTTCCAACTCTGACAGTTTTACAATGTTATCAGCAAAACTCAAAAGTTTTTATTTCTTCTCCCGCAACTTTAATCCTATTTAATATTTTTTTCTTTAGTTTCCTTTACTGCTTGCTCAGTGCACAGACTGAATAACTTCTGCAACGGCTAACACTTCATCTCATCCCCTTCTCAACTACTGCTTCCCTTTCATGCCCAGCAACTCTTCTAACTGCTGTCTGATTTCTGTACAAGTTGTAAATAACCTTCCATTCCCTGTGTGTTACCCCTGCTACATTCAGTATTTCGAAAAGCATATGTCAGCCAACGTTGTCAGAAGTTTTCTCTAAGTCTACAGGTGCTTTAAATGTAGGTTTGCCTTTCCATGACCTATCTTCTAAGACTAAGATAAGTTGTAGGGTCAGTATTGTCTAAGAGAAGTCATAGGATCAGTATTGCCGTATGTCTTCCTGCGTTACTCTGGAATCCAAAATGACCTTCTCTGAGGGCGGCTTCTACCAATTTTTTCATTATATTGCAACTGATAGTACAGTGCTATTCACACCCGTCATTACCTGCTTTCTTTGGAACTGGAATTACTACATTCTTTTTGAAGTCTGCGGTTATTTCATCTGTCTCATGCTTCTTGCATACCAGGTGGAATAGTTCTGTCGTGGCTGGCTCCCCAAGTATATAAGCAGTTCTGACAGAATGTTCTACTTGATCTTGCGCCGTCAAATTCTTCTCACAGTGTCATATCTCCCATCTCATCTTCAGCTACATCTTTTGCCCTTTCTACACTATTACTTTCAAGTTCATTTCCCTTGTATAGCTCCCTGTATACTCCTTTCATTTCCCATTCCTTTCTTTTCTTTCTTGGTATAAGTTTTCCATCTGTGCTCTTGATATAAATGCTGCTGCTTCTCTATTCTCCAAAGGTCTCTTTAGTTTTCCTATGTACGGTGCCTATCTTCCCTTTAGTGATATATGCTTCTATATTTTTCCTCTAGCCATTCCTGCTTAGCAACTCTACGCTTCCTTTCAATCTCAGTTTTTAGATGTTTCTATTCCCTTTCATCTATGTCACTTGCTACATTTTTATGTTTTCTCCTTTCATCAGTGAAATTCAATATCTCCTGTAATATCCAAGATTTCTACTAGGCCTTGTCTTTTTATTTATTTGATGCTCTGCTGCCTTCACTATTTCATCTCTCAAAGCTGCCCACTCATCTTCTGCTGTATTCCTTTCCCTTGTTGTAGTCAATCATTGCTTAGTGCTTCCTCTCTGAAGTTGTTAACAACCTGTGGGTCTTTCAAATTATCGAAGTCTCAACTTCTTATTTTCCTACCTTTTTGCAACTTCTTCAGTTTTAAACTACAGTTCATAACCAATAATTGTGTTCAAAGTCCATATCTGCCCCTGGAAATGTCTTACCATTTAAAATCTGGTTTCAAAATCTCTGTTTTTGTACAATCAGTCTGAAATGTCCCGGTGTTTCCAGGTCTCTTCCAAGTGTACAGTCATCTGTAATGATTCTTATACCATGTCTTAACAATAATTAAATTATACTCGATGCAAAATTCTACCAGGCAGCTTTCTCTTTCATTCCTGTCCCATAGTCCATATTCACCTACTGTTTTTGCTTCTCTTTCTTTTCCCACTACTGAATTCCAGTCTCCCATTATAAGTAAATTTTCCTCTCCCTTAACTGTCTGAATAATTTATTTTGTCTCATCAAGCATTTCTTTAATCTCTTCATTATACGCAGACAAATAAACTTCTACTACTGTAGTGGGTGTTGGCTTCATGCCATCTTGGCTACGGTAATGCTTTCTCTATACTTCTGATAGTAGCTGACACGCATTCTTATTTTCTTATTCATTATGAGACTTACTCCTGCATTACCCCTAATTGATTTTGTATTTATATCCCCATACTCATGTGAAATGAAGTCCTGTTTGTTTGTGTTGACTGACACAAACAACATAGCACATAATGAAGCCAAAAGTTGTATAAGAAATTTGAAGAATTTTTAGACATAAATAAGATGATAAACACTGTTGAGATGATACCTCACAGACATGACCTGATCTTTAATTTGTGTGCTAAGAAAGAGATCCGTAAAACCAATATTCAAATCAAACAACCTTGCTGCACATGCCCCAAATGCAATTTAGTAAATATTAGTAGACTAGAGAAAACTCTGCACATTGAACATGGTGAGTATCCAAATTCCCTGGGAAGAAATTTCTCTGTCAAGAGAGAGACAGAATTGTAAATGAAATTCATGAGCACAACAGTCTTCTTTTAAAAGACAGTCTTGCTGTGCAGGCTTATGAACCTCATTTTTTTAAATGAAAACTATGTTACAAGAAGAGAAAGAGTAGACCTTGGTAAGAGGAAAGTCCAGCAGACTTATTCAGTTCAGATAATAGTGCTGCCTTAGACCACCCAGCAAAAATAAATGACCATGCAAGACCCAGTGAAATCAAAATATTTTTGCGTACCAATAGCATTATTTTCCTTCTTCATATAAGTGTACAATCTCCTAGGTGTAAAATGAGTGTACCGTAATACTGGCTTGATAAAATTAACTGCAGTGTTTTGTGTATTAATAAACACTGGGTGAAACAGTCAAAAATAGACTTATGTTTTCCTCTAAGAATATGCTTAAATGTATATTTGAAGTAGCTGGCATGGTAATGAGTACACGGAAAATTGTGATTGTCTCTGTTCATCAAACTCCAGACTCTGATGGAATAGTATTTATAGAAAGATATAGGGGCGATTGGGATGGGGACCAGTAAAGTGCTGCTTGTGGGAACATACATAGACAAGATGGGAGAGAGATTAGGGCAGCTAGGTGCAGTCAGGATGTATGACAGAGGACAGGGCTGGCGGAGGGGGGGGGGGGGGGGGAGGGTTAGCAGAAAAAGACTGTGAAAAGACTGAGGGTGAATTGATGGAATAGAGGACTGAATTGTCCTTGAGTGGGAACAGGGAAGGGGCTAGATGGGCAAGGAAAATGTCTAACGAAGATCGAGGCCAGGAGGCTTACGGGAACGTATGATATATTGCAGGAGGAGTTTCTACCTGACCAATTCAGAAAAGCTTGCATTGGTTAGAAGGATCCAGGCGGCAAAGGCTGTACAGCAGTCACTGAAAAATGAGAATGTGGAGTGCTCAGCAATGGGATGGTCCAGCAGTTTCATGGCCATTCGTCATGCCCACCAGAACAGTGGTTGCAGCTTAGCTTTTAGATCACATGACTGGTTTCACAGGTAGCCTTGCCTTTGATGGGATAGGTGATGTTTGTTGCATCTAGGTGTAATACAGGGATATGAACCATGAGGCAAGGAGTTGTGTAGGAATCAATGAGGGTATTGTGTAGGTTCAGTGGCTGGCGGAGTATCACTGTGGGAGGGGCAGGAAGGTTAGTGGGGAAGAATTTTCTCATTTCAGGACATGACAGGAGGTAGTCAGAACCCTGACAGAGAATGTAAGTCAGTTGCTTCAATTCTGGGTGGTACTGAGTCACAAGGGGGATGCTCCTCTGTGGCCAGAAAGTAGGACTTTGGGAGCTGGCAGGATATGTTTTTCTACAAGGTTGGGAGGGAGACCCTCAGTATATTTTGACAGGGCCCAACTTGTAACTGTAGGTGCAACAGCCATGGGTGACTAGGCTGTATGGAAGGGACTTCTTGATACTGAATGGGTGCCAACTGTCGAAGTGGAGTTATTGCTGGTGCTTGGTAGGTTTGATTGGGACAGAGGTACTGATGTACCCATCTTTGAGGTGGAGGGCAACTTTGAGGAAGGAGGTTTGTCGGGTTGAGTAGGACCAGGTGAAGTGAGCGGCAGCGAAGGTGTTGATGTTCTGGAGCAATGTAGATAGGGTGTCCTCACCCCTGATCCAGATCACGAAGATGTCAGCAGTGAATCTGAACCAGGTGAGGGGGTTTGGGATTCTGGGTGTCCACGAAGGATTCCTCTAAATGGCCCATGAATAGGTTGCCATAGGATGATGCCTTGCAGGTGCCCATAGTCATACCCTGGATTTGCTTGTAGGTAATGCTTTCAAAGGAGAAGTAATTGTGGGTGAGGATATAGTATGTCATAGTGACTACGAATGAGGTTGCTGGTTTGGAATCTGTCACACAGGTAGTGTTCAGTAGCAGAAAAGCCATGGTCGTTAGGGATGTTAGTGTAAAGGGAGGTGGCATCAATAGTGATGAGCAGGGCACCATGTGATAAAGGAACAGGAATTGTGGAGAGACAGTGGAAGAATGTATTGATAACATACACCTATCGTCATGAGGATGTGGAGTGGGGTGTGAAGTGGGTGACATGTAAAAATATAAAAAATTAAATTGTCTAAGCCACATTTTCTGGGTCTTTATGGTGATTTGTGGGAGTCCTGATGGAGCAGTCTGAACCAAACATGGTACACATATCCCTTATTATCTGGAAAACCCCTGGAGACAAGACATGTTTAGTACCCTTAGTAGTAGGGAAGGGGAAACTTGTATGGGAAATCATCTCAAATGGCAGATATTAAAATTGTTGATGTTTGTAGCCTCCCTGTGTTAGAAAATGATAAAAATAAATTACTGGTGTTAATGTCATATCCAAAGGTCCTTGGAGTCATTGGCTGGTTGGTGACATTTTACCCCTACTAATGGGTAGGAATGGAAATGGGTTGGTACAAAAAAAATAAGTAACGAGGTAATCAGCTAATAAAGAAAAAATAGTATTTTCCCAAGCTCAGAACCTTACGGCATACCATGAGTGACAGTTTGTAATTCATATCTCTATTTATTCACATGTATCCCACTATCTTACCTCATGTTTGCAGCACTTCCTCTTATTTGTTGTTTAAGCTTTTTAAAAGTTGTAGTATTTGTCTAAAATCCTGTATGAATGCAACTTTGCAGTTAGTGGTGAATGATTCATTCAGTCAAATGCATTACCAATTTTTATAAAAATTCGACACATCTTCTATTGTCTGTCAAGGGAACACAGAAAACGATCAACAAAATATAATGTAACCATTTTAATTGATCTCCTCTTGCTGAAACCATGTTGTTCTGAGTACAGTATTTTAAATGTTGTCGTGGATTGTAAGATTCTGTGTTCTGTTATTATTTAAGAAATGATTGCAAAAGTGGAAATCAATTATATTGCCTTCTGGTTTCCTAATTCACCTCAATTTATTCATATAAAGGCAAGTTTCCATTACTTTTAAGAAATCTGGAAAAAACACTTTTATCTGTTGAAGTGTTCCGAAGGACAGTAAGAGTTTTAATGGACCGCTACTGCTCTCTCTTGTCTGACATGATGTAATGCCATCTGAGACCAATGAGTCTTTGACATTTAGTTGGAAACCTTATGTTCATTATAGTGAATACAATGGTATGGTGTACTCCCAGGTGTTCAGCCAAGTTTTTGTTTTCATTTTATGCATATGTTTCAATTATTAACGCAGCTGTCTTAAGGTGCTGCAAGTTTTGCTGTTATGTGTACTCGCTGCCTGGACTCCTTCTAGACTGTGAACTATTGTTGGTCTTACACTGCTATTTGTAGCGGAGTGTGAGTTCAACTTCAAGCTCTCACTATGTCCTTTGATACTCATTTGTTTTCAGAGCCTGCACTGATATTCTGTGAAACACACATTCTCCAGCATTTCCCAACTATGTTGGAGATCTTGATTACTGGACCTCAAGCCTTGTTTAAATTCAAACATCCATCCCTCTTTATTAGGTTTGCCAAAATCTTTATTGTGATGGACTCCTTAATTAAGCTGACTCAGAAACTTGGTATTTGCATGGTGATAGTGGTCCCATCATATCTAATTTCACGATAATAGTCAAGGCAGTGCTGTGTGTCAGCTTGGTTGATGTTCATTTCACCTCTCCTCAGATGTTCTGATAGTCTGCCCCACATTTATACTTGGAATTTGTGGCATTGTGTTCACATCATCTGTCTAATTTTCTAATTTTGTGTTACTATTTTTGTTGTCACAAAAGCAAAATACTTGATGAAGGTTTCTGCCATATCCTGAGAATCTACACCATTCTCACAGTCTTTGAGAGGGCAGATCCCATCTGCTGTTTTGACCACTTTTACTCTCTTTCTGTTTGAGAATGGGGATCAATTTTGTGATTAGTTTTCTCCTTTACCTGCAGTTGTATTAATGAAGAAAGTATTTTTCTCTCTGGTGAATGTGTAGTATTCTTTCCTTGTCATTTTGTACACAATATTATGTGCTTCAGTCTTTTTTGCTTTTAGAGATCACTGCCTACATGTACTGATTCCCACTTTTTCCAATTTAACGCTGTATTTAGTAAAATTATGTTTTCTGAGTTGCCTTTGCTTTTCTCCAACCATATTTTCTCCTATATACTCAACAGTGCTTATATTAATTCTATAAATGTTGTGAAGTTTTGTACCAAAATGGTTTTTATTACGTGGATGTCACATTGGTATGGAAATATATTCATCACTGTGTGATCAATACTATTACACTACAGTGTGTCACTGTGACAGATTTATATGTTTATTCTGTAAGATTATAAGTATGCAATTTGTCTATAAATGTCTATGTGTGTGCTGTATCTCCCCTTCTGTCTAAGTTTGAATCCACAGCAAATATTAAATAAAACATCTTTCTTTGAAAATTCTTAAATTGTAAATTCTAATTACTGAAAGAATGTTTTTATTTACCCATTTGGTGATCAATAGAAACCTAGTCCACAGCATTATCTTCCCTGCATATGATATTTCTACTGCTTCAAAACTCACTTTTGTTGTTATTTTGTGGAGAAACTAGAAAAAAAGGATGCCTCATGAAGGAATTATCTGAATGGGATGGAAATCAGTAGATGTGATGTACATGTGCAGACAAATATATTATTACAATGTCAGAAAAAAATTGACAATTTATTCAAGAGAAAGAGTTTTGCAAATTGAGCACATCAGTAACATGGTGGTCCATCTCTGGCCGTTATGCAAGCAGTTAATTGGCTTGACACTGATTGATAGAGTTGTTGGATGTATTCCTGAGGGATATTGTGGCACATTATGCCCAATTGGCATGCTAGCTCATTAAAATTGTGAGCTGGTTCAAGGGCCCTGTCCATAATGCACCAAACGTTCTCAATTGAGCAGAGATCCAGTGATCTTCACAGTCACGAAGATAAGCAGTAGAAACTCTTGCGGCGTACTAGTGGGCATTTTCTCGCTGAAACGTAAGCCCAGTATGATTTGCCACCGAGGACTATAAAATGGCATCTACAATATCGTCGATGTACTGCTGTGCTGTAAGGGTGTCGCAGATGACAACCAAAGGAGTCCTGCTATGAATATAAATGGCACCCAAGACCATCACTCCTGGTTGTTGGGCTGTGTGGTGGATGACAGTCAGGTTGCTATCCCACTGCTACCTGTGGTGTCTGCAGACATGTCTTCAGCCTGTAATCTCATTAGCTGAGTAGGATTGTCTTTAGTGATGAGTCTTGCTTCGAACTGAGCCACGATGACCAGTGAAGATGTGTCTGGAGATGCCCTTGACAGAGGAGGGATACTGACATGGCTGTCACCTGCCATTTAGATTCTTTTACAAAAACTGCTTACGTGATTTTGTAAAGCTGTAAACTTCCATGTAATTTTCTTTCGCCCAGTGTTCAGTGAAGATATGACTAATTTATTACAACTGATATTGGCAGCTCTTTTACATAACTGAGACACAGTAATTGAGCAAATAATATATGTTTGAACACCTGTAGTGTTGGCTGCTCAATTAAGCCTTATCAGTTGTTTGTGAAATATTGATTTGGTTATCACAATATTTCACATTATTTTTTGAAAGTATCGCTGGCATTTTGTCAGCTCTAGAAACCTAAAGACTTCCTTTGCCTTAAATCATCAATCTGTCTTTTCAATTAATTTTTCAGTCTGAATATTAC
Source organism: Schistocerca piceifrons (assembly GCF_021461385.2). Lineage (NCBI taxonomy): Eukaryota > Metazoa > Arthropoda > Insecta > Orthoptera > Acrididae > Schistocerca > Schistocerca piceifrons. The sequence goes on along the minus strand of NC_060140.1, from coordinate 936,494,307 downwards.
ACACATTTGAGAAGTACATGGGTAAATCATATGTTATATCTGTTAGTTTTCATCTTGGTATTTTATGTATTTTACTTTTTATGTGTCAAAACTTAAGCTCTTATGTGCTTTTATAATCTGTAAGAAAAATTCATATTAAGGAAACAACTTATTTTAGGAATTTATTCCCAACCCGAGAAATTCAAAATGCTGGTTGAGTTCGAGAAGATTTTGGCTGAAAATTCCAGACATCAGGCCAACAAGAGAATCTGGTAACTGTTACATCTTACTAATTATTGTTTTAACAATCTCTCTAATGTTTTAAAATAATTTTGATTTCAACAGTGAAATATTCATAACTAAAGCAACAGTAGTAGTAATTTCAAGCACATAGCGCACACATCTACCCTTGTGTCCATTGGCATCTGAGTTGTCAATCTCAAGAGATCAGACGACTTTTGGCCAGTATTTTTTTTTTTTTTTTCAGGCCTCTGCTTATCTTTACAATCCAAAATCCTGTAATGTATTAACAGCAATTTTTGAATGCTGTGCCTTGATTGATTTCATTGGATTGTACAGTTTTAGGATTAGTTCTGCTTGAATGTGCAACAAAACAGTTCCTGGTCCATTGTTACTTCATCTACAACTTCTCTTCAAAAAAGAAAACTTAAAATCCACATCAAGAGATACACTACATAATGAATGCAAAGTATAGACCCTGTGTGGTGAATTTCTCACCCACAACAGAAACAGGGAAACATTGAATAACATTGCAAAAACTTATAATCTGCATGGCCTTGTAAACGAGCCCACTAGAATAACACCCACATCCAAGACAGCTCTAGATCAAATTTTTTCAAATAGAAATAAAGTTAACCCAACTCTAGAAGTATACAATACAAGATTCAGTGACCACCAAGCTGTCATTCTAAAGGTCAATGTTAGCAAAGATACCTCAAACCCAGTCCCACCTAAAACTTTACAAAGGTTTCTCACCCAAGAGAACTTGAACAAGCTAAATGCCCTTCTTAGTAAAGAAAAGTGGACAGAGATGTACACAGCCAATGATGTCAACATGAAATTCTACATATTTCTTGACAAAATGATCCACCACTTTGAAGAGGCCTTTCCACAAAAGCCAGTAAGAATAAATAATAATAATAATAATAATAATAATAATAATAATAGAAACAAGAGTTGGATTACACCAGCTATAAAAATCTCTTGCAAATATAAAAGAATACTCCACATGTTATGTAAACAAAGTAGTGACTCCCCCCAACTAACAGAATACTATAAAAACTACACATGTATCCTAAGAAGAGTGATAAGACAAGCAAAAAGGATGCAGAATGATGAGTACATTGACAAATCCAGCAATAAAGTAAAAGCAATGTGGAATATCATAAAAAGGGAAAGAGGGGAAATGAAAGCTTCACACACGAACATAGAAATCAAACTCAACAATGAATCTATATCCAATCCCGAAGTTGTGGTGAACTCTTTCAACAATTTCTTTACGAGCATAGCTGAAAAATTGGTCCAAAATAATCCTAACACAAATTACCAACCAGCAATCCAAAAATATCACACATGTGCAGAGTCAATTTTCATTACCAAAGTCACTGAAAATGATGTTGCAAAAGCCCTCAGAGAGTTAAAAAATTCATATTCAGCTGGAATTGATGGTATCCCAGCAGCTGTAATCAAAAATTGTGAACACACAATTGCTGAACCATTAACTCAGCTCTGTGACTGTTCTTTCCAGGCAGGTACCTTCCCTGAAGCTCTGAAACTTTCTGAAGTAATTCCTGTCTTCAAAAAAGGCGATAATAAAGATATGAGTAACTACAGGCCTATCTCAATCTCATCCTGCTTTTCTAAAGTTTTTGAAAAAATAATGTACAAAAAATGATGGACTTCATTGAAAACAAAGATTTACTAAGTTTAGCTCATCATGAGTTCAGAAGCAACAAATCTACTGAAACTGCAGTATATGATTGCATAAATACGCTATTAGAAATGTTAGATAGAAAACAACCCATAACAGGTATATTTCTGGATCTGTCAAAGGCTTTTGGCACTGTTGACCACAAAATATTACTGGAAAAATTAGAACACTATGGTATCAGGGGAATTGCAAACAACTGGATTGCTACATTCCTAACCAATTGGATGCAGAGGGTCAGCATGAAATATACTAATAGACAAAGCAACTCAATAACCGAAATACTATCAAGTAATAAAACCGTAAAGCAAGGTGATCCACAGGGCGCAGTATTGGGACCCTACTTTTCCTCCTGTATATTAATGACTTGAGCCTGAATGTTGAAGCACACAAAACAATAATATTTGCTGATGACACAACTGTACTCCTCAAAGGGGAGAATACAGAGGCTGTGCAAAAAGCTGTGAACTGGACACTGAACAACTCAGCAACTGGGCAAAAATCAACAGATTAACAATCAACACCAAAAAGACAACTTTCATGAACTTTCACACAACACAAATGCAAATTCCTCTCAGCCATTTGTCACTGTAAATAACCAGTCAATACATACCGACACTGTTTTCAAATTCCTGGATCTGTGGGTTCAAGATGAACTGAAATGGAATACACATACAGGAAAGGTAAATGCCAGGATTTGTACTGGCTGTTATGCATTGAGTGTACTGAAAACATGTGCTAGCCTGAAAACATTAACCAGTGCATACTACGCTTATATACAAGCCCACCTAAAATATGGTATAATATTCTGGGGAAATTCTCCAACTGCTCTGAGCACATTCAGAATCCAGAAGAGAGCAATGAGGATTATTACTGGGAGCAAACCCAGAGACTCCTGCAAACCCATCTTCAGAAAGTTGGAAATCCTTACACTGCCTTGCCTCTACATTCTTGAAACCTTAAAATTTTTCAGAAACCATATAGTGCCATCTGACCCCAGAGTCGTAAAAAATAATGAAATACATGAACACAACACCAGGAAAAATGCAAACCTGCATGTTATACAAACAAACACTCAACTGTGTAAAAAGGGAGCTTTCCACATGGGCCTCCAACTGTTCAACAATCTTCCCACTAGCATTAAGTCCATCGAAGACAACATAAAATTTAGGGAAGCTGTGAAGTCATATTTGTTGTGTCACTTTTTTTACTCTGTAAATGAATACTTAGAACAGTAATCTTGCTGTTTGTGTTAAATTGAAAACATTGAGCAATATAATACATTAGGATACTATAGGCCTATGTTAATATATGTTGTTGTTGTTGTTGTTGTTGTTGTGGTCTTCAGTCCTGGTTTGATGCAGCTCTCCATGCTAATCTATCATGTGCAAGCTCCTTCATCTCCCAGTACCTACTGCAACCTACATCCTTCTGAATCTGCTTAGTGTATTCATCTCTTGGTCTCCCTCTACGATTTTTACCCTCCAAGCTGCCCTCCAATACTAAATTGGCGATCCCTTGATGCCTCAGAATATGCACTACCAGCCAATCCCTTCTTTTAGTCAAGTTGTGCCACAAATTTCTCTTCTCTCCAATTCTGTTCAGTACCTCCTCATTAGTTATATGATCTACCCCTCTAATCTTCAGTATTCTTCTGTAGCACCACATTTTGAAAGCTTCTATTCTCTTCTTGTCTAGACTATTTATCGTCCATGTTTCACTTCCATACATGGCTACACTCCATAAAATACTTTCAGAAACGACATCCTGACACTTAAATCTATACTCGATGTTAGCAAATTTCTCTTCTTCAGAAACGCTTTCCTTGCCATTGCCAGTCTACATTTTATATCCTCTCTACTTCGGCCATCATCAGTTATTTTGCTCCCCAAATAGCAAAACTCCTTTACTCCTTTAAGTGTCTCATTTCCTAATCTAATTCACTCAGCATCACCCGACTTAATTTGACTACATTCCTTTATCCTTGTTTTGCTTTTTTTGATGTTCATCTTATATCCTCCTTTCAAGACACTGTCCATTCCATTCAACTGCCCTTCCAAGTCCTTTGCTGTCTCTGACAGAATTACAATGTCATTGGCAAACCTCAAAGTTTTTATTTCTTCTCCCTGGATTTTAATACCTACTCCAAATTTTTCTTTTGTTTCCTTTACTGCTTGCTCAATATACAGATTGAATAACATCAGGGAGAGGCTACACCCCTGTCTCACTCCCTTCCCAACCACTGCTTCCCTTTCATGTTCCTCGACTCTTATAATTGCCATCTGCTTTCTGTACAAATTGTAAATAGCCTTTCGCTCCCTGTATTTTACCAATATATGTTAACAATGTTACATGATATTTTCTTTCTGACATCTGCAACACACTGTGTACCATCAAATCACATGGAATAAATAAATAAATAAATAAACACACCAGTCTTGTACGTGCAGCATTCTGTGTACTTTCTTCCTCTTCTTCCTACCCCCATTTCTTAGTGGGTGTAAGAAAACATGTAGAACTGTATAATGACAATGATAAATATTTTTTTATTCAGCATTTAAAAATTATGTCTTAAAGGGTGAAGAGCAGATTGGCAATAAGCATTCCATAAGTTCGTGCAACTAAATAGTTCTCTGGACTTGTGAAACCCATAAAATTTAGTTACAAAGTATTGAAGAATGTGTTTCTTGCTTTTATGATATACAGCAGAGTCCTACTAATCTGAACCCCAGTAATCTGAATGTTTGGTTAATCCAAACATGAGAAATGTTAGTCTAAGTACAGCAAAGTGTGCAGTAAACTGCTGTACATACACACAATTTTAATTTACACAATACAGTAAACATGTATTAGAAAAATTGGCAAGAAAACATTAGGTTTAAACAATGCATAAAAATGAAAGAAAAACTGTGAAATGTACTAAAATACAGTGAACATTTTATCTCTACTTTTTAGATGATGAAAACTCAGTCATTGTTTTTAGCATAATGAAGACAGTCTGTTATATGACGTATAGTTGTGCCATCGTCTCATAAATATCAAATCAGCAGGTGTAGCAGTGGGCTGTTGTTCCAAATAATGTAGTGTGAGGTGAAGAGCTTCTGCTGTGTCACTATGTGGCACCAGCTTTCCTTTGTTGCTCTCAGGCTCATTGTCACTTCCCCCCTCACAGCTGTACACATCTTCTTGGCCTTAAGTCACAGCAGCAACTAATTCAGCACCAGTAAGATTCTCCACACATGCCCCATCTGCTGCCATCCACTAATCTATGTCTCCTTCACTAGCTTCTTTGCATCCAGGGATTGTCTGTATCATTTGTAGTAGATTTTCCTCTTCATTTTCAACTAGGTTGTCCTGAACTTCAAGAGATGTCCACAGACATCTCCACAATTTTTGCAGAGTATTTTCTGAAATATTCTGCCCTGCCTCAGCAGCCCGATAAACAACATCCTTCTCACTGGTCTTTTTTGTTTTGTCCACTAAAGGAATGTTATCATCTTGGATCAGCATTCTTAAAAATTGTTTTCTGTAAATCAGTTTTAATGTTTGCAGTACACCCCGGCCCCTGTAGAAGTAGTGTAACATTCGGCGTCAAAAACTTCACCACAATTTCTCCATCACATAATTCCTCAGTGTTGGAGTGAGATGGCACGTTATCAATCAAAAGGATCGCATGGGGAGACAAATGATTTTCCGTAGAAAACTGTCGAACAGAAGGAACAAACTGGCCGTGAAACCATTCTTTGAACAGCTTACCATCCACCCATGCTTTTTTCTGGTTGCGATAATATACAGGCAGGGACTTCATGTTGCAGTTTTTAAAAGCACTGGGCCTAGCAGATTTGTCTACCAGCATTACAGGCAGCTTGTAATTACCAGCAGCATTGCTGCACGCTAATAAACTCAAATGATCTTTGCACTTTTTAAAACCAGGAGCATGGACTTATGGTTTTGATGCCAGGCATTTTATTGGCAATGCCCTAAAATTAAGGCCAGTCTCGTCATAGTTATAAATTTGTTGGGGAGAATACTTTCCCTCTCTTATAATTTTTTCAAACTCACCCAAGTATTCCTTCGCTGCATCATGGTCATAAGAAATCTTCTCTCCAATAATAGTTAGCTGATGGATTCCATGACATTTTTTGAATCTGTCCAACCAACCCGTACTCGCACTAAAAGACTAATCACCATTCATTAACTTGTTCAGGAAAACAGCCTTCTCCTCGACCAGTGCTCCACTCATAGGAGTTCTCCTTTCTCTTTACTGCATAAACCAAAGGAAAAGAGCTTCATCCACTTTATCGTACTGGGACTGTTTCAAAGTCTGCCAAATTTCGAGTGGTTTTCCTGAAGACGTTGCACAGGTCTGTTCAAGCTTCACTCGGTTCTTCTTCCAGTCACAAATGGTAGCTTTACCAACACCCAGTTCCGTTGCCAGTTTATATACATTCTCACCATTGTCTATCAGCTTCAAAGCATTCAGTTTTTCTTTGAGAGTTAACGTTGTATGTTTCCGTTTACTCATGACAAAAATACATGCACCACTACACCTGAACGAATACAGTGCAACTGTTATGCATGCCAGCAATCAATAACTAACATAACCAAGTGCTTTGTGAGCCAACTGGCAGTGCACTGACCTCAGACACTATAAAGGTCTCAACAATGCACAACAACAAGGGCAGGGAGTGAGAGTTTTGTTTTGCTTTAGGGCACAAAAACAGCTGGGGCCATACGCACCCAAATCAAAACTAGAGAACACAAACACAGAGTGGAGTTAAACGACTATGCGTCAGTCCCAATTGACAAAATAGGAGACAGCTAAAAACAGGCACTTGGAAAAAGGGCTAGTAAGCCATTGTTCCCACACTTGTTCCCATTTGTTACCATGGTGCACCAACTTATCTGCTTGGTATACTTCATTCTAGAAATGCATCACCGTAATTTTGGCTAACATGAATAAATCGGTGATCCGAACAAAGTCCGGTCTCAATTAGTATGGATTAACAGGTCTCTACTGTACTACCATCATAAAAAATTATGGGTGACGTGTTTAACTGCTTTGTAGAATGAAGGCTTTCACGACCGGGTGACATGGCTGTTGATATACTTTCCGGGATGTGAGGTCGTGGTCCAAGAACTTTTCTGCTCCTTACGTCCTCGAGTCAGTAGGCAAGACTCAGCAGAGCAGCACCTCTGAGGAAGTCCAGCGCAGTTCTGGACGAAACATAAGGAGCAGAAAAGTTCTTGGGCCACGACCTCACATCCCGGAAAGTTAAACTGCTTTGTGTTAATGAACAGTCCTTTCATTTAAGTTGTAATGTTATTGAGAGATGTACAGACTGTCAATGACTTAATGAAATAATGGGAGAATATGATAGACATTGAACAAGTATTTAGATTATACCCAGTGGCATTACTCCTCACATCTCAAGGAAGGATATGTTCTCAGCCCACACAACATCCAGGACTTTTTTTTATAGTTATTGTAATCTGTGCAACATTTTTTTTTGATTAATTTTATACTTTGAGCTGCCTTCTCAATTCCTCAATTCGCACAACTACACCAAACGCAAAACTTGTGCTACATGCACAATGACAGCACATCTTTTTGATTTATTACTTTAGGTTTAAACAGTGCACATTGTTCCCTTTGAAATTGTCACAGTTCATTCACAGAAATGAATGGGCATAAGTACTCAGTGCTTTGACTTTGACTATCCCATTGCAGAGCACATTCTCTCCTATATGCCAAAACAATGAATATGTATTATTCTGGTCTTGAGATGCAGACAATTGAGTGTTTCAGAGAGTCTTAAAAATCAGTTATGGTAACTATTGATTTGTATCTGATTTTTTGTTACTACTTTTACAAATGTCTGACATGCAATTCATAATCATAGTCCCTCCCCTTAAGGAGTGGGGGGGGGGGGCGGGGGGGGGGGGGGGGGGGGAATGATAATTGAATGTTTGTTTTTCTAGAATTACCAAGACAAACTGTATTTTTGCTTACATAGTGAAAGTGCATCAGACATATCAGATACCAGTTCCAATTTTATTTCTTCAAAATAAATAACAGAAACTACAAGCAAAAGATTGGATCACCAGTAAAACTGTAAACAAATTATCCAGTCCACAGAAACTTTTAATCTGCAGCAGAGTCCTCTTCAGTATATGGGTCAGAAAGTGATTCATGTACAGTTTCATCACTCAACAAACTGCAGTAGTATTAATTATATCCCCACTTACTTACCTGTTTCTCACACATCATGAGAGGATATCTCATTTTATCATGTTTGCCTTGGGAACAGATATATTTGCCAAAGTTTGTCCCTTTCTTTTTAAGATTACTTCACTAGAAGCCCCTTCAAATTCTGTCTTATGGAACACTGAAAGAGGTTTGTTTCTTTCATAGTGTAGTAGGCAAGCATTGTGCATTGAAATTTTGTGGATGTCTTTCTGGTCATTTCTAAAGCTTAGAAGATGCTGAAGATTAGATTGGTAGATCACATAACTAATGAGGAGGTATTGAATAGAATAGGGGAGAAGAGGAGCTTGTGGCACAACTTGACTAGAAGAAGGGATCGGTTGGTAGGACATTTTCTGAGACATTGAGGGATCACCAATTTAGTATTGGAGGGCAGCGTGGAGGGTAAAAATCATAGAGGGAGACCAAGAGATGAATACACTACGCAGATTCAGAAGCATATAGGCTGCAGTAGGTACTGGGAGATGAAGAAGCTTGCACAGGATAGAGTAGCATGGAGAGCTGCATCAAACCAGTCTCAGGACTGGCGACCACAATGACAACAACAACAGAAGATCATTGTACAGCATTATTCAGATGACAAAAGGATGAGAATTCCTCTTGCAACTTTGAATGATTTGTGCCTATGCTTCATGTTGGTACACTGGTGCTGGTACATACTTTCTTTTCTATGTTAAAGTGAACACAGTGGCACTCCATTTCCACGTGACCTATTTCGAAAAAACATATTATCAATTGAATAAGTTTGGAGGGCTTTTGTAGAGAGTGATACACATAAACAAAATGTAGATTTCATCTGCTGACCCCAAAATCCATGTGACATCATTCTCAGCTGTGTAATTTCTGATAGCGCCATGGTGTAGTCCTGGACTCATGTGGTGATTTCAGTTGATCATTGTTTACCATCTGTCTCATTCCACAAATAACAAGTGCTGTCTTGACATCTTTTTGTATGGTCAGATTATACACATCCAGATTTCTCTGTTGGAATATTTGGATACAAGGTCTCTGTGGAGTGTTCATTATGGTTTGTAGATCAAAATATACAGCCATAACATTTTGGTGAATTTGTGCTAGCTTTTGCCTTCATTTGAATTTCTTTCAAGCCAGATCTCTTCTCTGCAAATATTTGTCATGATCTTGCTTCAACAGCTTCTCATTCTTGGTCAGCAAATTAAATTGACGCAGCTGCAACACTGATCTTTCTTCAGTTCAGAGCATCGTAAATTGTGCTGTTATTGGAAGAGAGACTGACTGTCAGTTGTAGTCTTCAAATTTTGCTCTATAGACATTACTCATTAATGTAATCTTCAGGCTTGAGTCATAGTGCATCTTGAAGACTTCTGTCTGCAATAGTGTGACATGATGGAAGGGTAACTGAAGATGTTTCTCATTTAAATCATGAAACAAGATACTTTTGCTGAATACCCTCCTGTACTCTGTATCTATCAAAATGTTTTCTTATATCTAATAGAAAATGAAATTGATTAAAACTTACCAGAATATTCTTGTTGTGGTACTACATTTTTTGTATTTGGTGCTCCTTCATCAAAACATCAGTTTGTTTTCTTTATACATCACTTGAGTCTGCCGCTCATGGTCTTGCAGTAGCATTCTCACTTCCCAAGCATGGGGTTCCGGATTTGATTCCCAGCAAGTCAGGGTTTATCACCTGCCCTGAGGTGACTGGGTGTTGTGTCGTCTTCATCATCATCATCATAATCATTCATCCCCATTATGGTTGGAGGAAGGCAATGGCAAACTACCCAAACTACCTCCGTTACGATCTTGCCTAGTATGGCATCTTTCCCTCTACACTTTGTCAAGAAGCATGGGACTTCATTTCCATTTTCCATACATCACTTGGGCGATCCTACATACAGTATTCCTCTTGTTCTTTCACTCATACTGTTCAGAGTTACTGCTCACCATGGATGAGTAGCAAAAGGTGTGCAGCCTTATACTCAGGTTTACTGCCCAAATACATTTTTCTCTACAAATAATGCTGTGTATAATGAACTTAGTTCCTAACTCAATAGGTGAAGTGTTATCAGTCACATTGGTACATGTAAAATGATGTATATTGAGGAAATACATGATTTCAAGAAAGTTTATAAGAATATTTAATCGATGTGTATATCACATCCATGTTTGCACAACACACTGAAGGCTCTCAGCAGAGTGACAAAATCACAAACGTGGCACATGCGCTGTTGTAATGGTACAGAGTATACTCATTTTGCACTTTTATAATAATAGACTTTCATTCAAGATTTTGCTATAATAAAGAACATGAAAAGTGAAACTAGTCTACACCTATAAGTCAAATTCACCATTTTTGCGCAATCGTGGTTTTGGCAGCAGAGGTAGGTTGTATTGTATTCTAACGTGGCAGGCACAAGTATTTTTTCATAACTCATGCAGTTTACCAATCTGTGCCAACTTTTATAGACGCAGATGGGCTCTCCAACATGCTCTCTGTGGCTACTAAATACGAGCATCAACCTTATACTGGTAGGTGTTCATTTCGCATGGTGACCAGATAGTATGATAATACTGTAACAAGATGTTTGTGTACTTTAAAATTTTGCATTTCATTTAAACGTGTGAATACAACTTAGAGAAACGGCTCAAAAACAGAGTGTGGTGGGGTTCATTTTGATTGCGTGTTCTGTTCAATGCAGCAGCCAAAGTGAGATTTTGTGCTTGTATGAAGAGGTAATGTTGATGCTGTAGGAGCAAATTTCTTTTTAGCAGCTAGCAACATTCATGACTACAAGGAGCCTCCTTCATTACAATACAAGGGACTGGTTGTAAAAGGCAACATACTACCTACCACACTTTATATAATCTCACTTGCACCAGTACTGAAATAAAATATTGTTGGCAGCAGAATAATTTTAATGTGCAGGCTTCAAATTTTGTTAAAGTTCCATCAGGCAAGTTTGGAACAGTGTAGTTTAGTGTTGGACTGATGTGCCAATCAGTATACCAACAAGGAGTACCACCAGTGCAGCCGACTACAGAATGGGGCAGACAGAAATGCAAGTGCTGCTGTGCTAATTAACAAGGCACTGTGAGACAACACTATGTAACTTCTCTGCCCAAATGCCACTACAAAATCAAATGTAAACAGAAAAGACCCAAGCTTGGTGACCGAGAATTATTACTGAATGACCACAATTAGGCAAGGAGTACTGACAGGACCAGCAATTGAGGATAAATGAGCTGATACACTCAGATCCGTGATGTCTTAGACGCGGACTTAGTCCTTTAAATAGAGAGACTTTTGGAGCTCCAGAACATGTTTAGTTGTGCTGCCATTCTGTCAGTATTGCAAGAATGAGAGAGAATGGCAGTCTATTGAGTTTCAGTGAAGCCACAAGAAGTTGATTGATGATGGCCAACCTGCTACTTGGTTGCTGACTTCAACACTGAGACCCAGCCAACCTGATGTGTACCACAGTTGTGGTCTGTCATTGTTGCCTACTGGGACATAACAGTTGAGAAGACTGATAAGTGGCCAGCCATCTACTGGGTCATCATGGATGATCTAAAAGCTGCCATCTTCGCACCAACTTGGTGAGGTGCATCCACACAGACTTCTGGCTGACTCATGATCATCTGCTGCAATCTTTATCTACTCATTATGGTTTACCGGGGCCTAGTTTTCATTACAACTTGTTGTGTCTAGACAAGACAGCCTAGACACAATGAGAGGAAGCCGAAAGGCACGCGCTAAGTTAAAGCAGGATGGCGTGACGTCTGAAACAGGATACGTAATGAATGCTATAAAGAAAAGTACGTAGCTTCTGGAATACTTAACTTTAATCCATCCTTTTGGTACATCTGGAGATTGTGGCGATACAAGTGAGACTCTTTAGATACATGCAATGTTACTAATGGCGCCTTGCTAGGTCGTAGCCATTGACTTAGCTGAAGGCTATTCTAACTATTGGCTCGGCTAATGAGCAATGCTTTGTCCATGTAGTCGCTAGCAAAGTCGTCCGTACAACTGGGCGAGTGCTAGTCCGTATCTCGAGACCTGCCTTGTGGTGGCGCTCGGTCTGCGATCACACAGTGGCGACACACGGGTCCGATATGTACTAATGGACCGCGGCCAATTTAAAACTACCACCTAGCAAGTGTGGTGTCTGGCGGTGACACCACATTCCTTCCCCGCAAATCGGCGAACGGTCGTGTTATAAGGCTTCCGCCCGCCGTGGGGAGGACCCCATGTTGACGTAAGCGATGAGGTGGGGAGCCTAACAACAGGCGAGGCTGTGCCACCCGCACCCGGCCATTCGGTCCGAGGGGAGCAGGAAACGCCTGAAAAACTAGTCCAGGGTGCACGTCAACATGCGGTGTAGGCGCCCGTAAAGAGACAGGAGGGGCCGAAGGGTCGACCTCCATTGCGTCGGGGTACCCGACGCTGAAGATGCCATGTGGTCCGGAGCGGGCAAGAGTTCCATGGCGGAGGACAGCTGGTCATGGGAAGCGATCGTCGGCGCGTGACCCAGGGAGGCGCCAGGCGGTTGCAGCAACGCGTCCACTGCGGGCGGCGCCGGCGTGAGAACAGGTGGCGGCGGCGGCACGTCGCCATGGGGCAAAATGGAAGGCAGCGTCGGTAACACCTGGCAATGAGGCGAGCCAGTAGATGGGTCCCCAGGGCGCTGACCAGACGGCACCGTCGCTGAAAGCAGACGGGGAGCGGCAGAACCCGTGCGACGACAGAGGCGCAGCTGATTGAGATGCCGACGCACCTCACCAGAGGCCCCCAAAACCAAATACATCGCGCGGCCAAGGCAGCGAAGAATGCGCCCTGCGAGCCAACGCCGTGAACCTCGATAGTTGCGATAGAATACAACGTCGCCTGGAGCAAAAGCAGAAGTCTGCTGCTGCACAGGAACCTGATGCGGCGGGTGCAGCAAAGACATCAAGGTTCGATGAGGACGACCGTGGAGCAACTCAGCCGGCGAGCGACCATCTCGGGGCTGAGAGCGATACGATGACAAAAGAGCAACAACGCGTCCTCCCGAGAATGCGACTCTTTCAACTTCAATATCTGTGACTTGACAGTCCGGACCAATCGTTCAGCGGCACCGTTTGACTGAGCCGAAAACGGCGCGAATGTCAGATGTTGAATACCATTGGCCTGGCAGAAAGACTGAAATTCTGCGGACATGAATTGTGGGCCATTGTCGGAAACAATAGTCTGCGGAAGACCTTCAATGCAAAAGATATCAGACAACGCTTGGATGGTGGCAGATGACGTCGTGGAAGACATCCGGACAACAAAAGGAAAATTACTGAAGGCATCTACCAGAACCAACCATCGAGCATTCCAGAATGGACCAGCAAAATCGAGCAAGCGTTGCCAAGGGGAAGTGGCTTTCGGCCATGCAAAGAATTTCCGCGGCGGTACGGATTGTTGTTCGGCACACGCCAGGCAAGAAGAGCACATATTCGTAATCGCAGCATCAATTCCGAACCAAGTACAGTGCTGACGAGCAAGTTGTTTCGTTCGCACTATACCCCAACGTCCTTGGTGAAGAAGCCGTAAAACAGAGGACTGTAACGAACGTGGGACCACGACTCTGGACTGATCATTATCAGAACGCAACAACAAAACACCACGTCGAACAAAAAGTCTCTCCTTGTGAGCAAAAAATCGGCGAACCAGCGGATCCTCGATCCGCGACTTTGACAAGGGCCATTGCGTAGCAACAAAACACAAAATGGTAGCAAAGACCGGATCAGCAGCTGTGGCTGTAGCTACACGACGAAAATCAATCGGAAACGATTCGACCACGTCATCGGTTTCCGAATCAATGGACATGCAAGCAAGTTCGGAAGAATCGAATGCTCTATCCTCAGCAACATGCAAACGGGACAACGCATCGGCGTTTCCGTGCTTAGCAGTGGACCGATACAAAATATCGTAGCGGTACTGCGAGAGGAAAATAGACCAGCGAATGAATTTCTGCGCTGTACGCGGAGGTACAGGCTTGGTCGGATGAAAAAGCGACGTCAAAGGTTTGTGGTCTGTGATGATGGTAAAGTGACAACCATACAAGAAATCATGGAACTTAGTAACACCAAACACGAGAGCCAAAGCTTCTTTCTCTATCTGTGAATAATTTCTTTGCGCAGACGAGAGCAATTTGGACACAAAGGCAATAGGGCGATCATGCGACCCATCTCTGTGCGCAAGCACAGCACCGATCCCGAAATCCGATGCATGTACCATCAACAAAAGGGGTTTCTGGGGATCGAATGGCGTAAGGCAAGTATTTGAAAGCAACGCCGATTTCAACTGGCGAAAAGCGCGGTCGCAGTCCGTCGTCCAGACGAACGGAACACCTGTACGGCGTAAGCGATGAAGCGGAGCTGAAATGGAAGAGGTAGTGCGCACATTCACTCACACCTTGTGATTCTAAATCGTGTAATGTTCTTGCGACCTCATCATGCAATGCGTGAGGAACATTGCGCGCTCTGAAAAATTTCGGTCGCGCATTGACTTTCAGTTCCAAATGTGCTTCATAGTGTTTAGTGCAACCTAAGCCCGGTGCAAAAATGTCTGCAAATTCTTCACATAGCCGAGAAACACTGGCGGAAGGCACAGTCTGATTCACTGATAGGACATGATTTACAATAGACATGTTAAACAACTGAAATAAATCTAAACCAAACAAGTTCACTGCAGTAGAAGAACGAAGAACGTAAAATGACACAAGTTTTGTTTGTCCCTTGTATGTTGCAAGAAGAGTGCACTGTCCTAACACAGGGTATTCTGACCTGAATAACTATTTAACTGAATATTTGCGGCACGCAACGGAGGTTTGCCCAGTTGTTTGTACGTGTCGTGATTGAGCAATGAAACTGCAGCTCCGGTATCGAGCTGGAATGGTATGACCTTGCCATGAAAGTCCAAATCTACAAAAAGTTTATTGTCCTGCTGACGACAAGAACGACTGTCTCGTGCAATTTGAACTGATACAGGTACAGCATCACTTGCTAATTGACGTGATTTACGGCGACGTCGACGCACACTTTGTGTGGGACGAACACAGTCACTGTTAGAGACAGTGGCACTGGACGAAGTGGAATTAACTACATGAATCTCCATGGGTGAAGGTCCACGAGCCTGAGTGTCCTTGGTTCGAAGCAAAGGGCCTGGAACGATTAAGAGTGTCTGATCTGAGCTTTTTCTGGCAAACACTTTGAACATGTCCTTTCTTATTACAGAAAAAGCAAATAGCTTGGCGTGACGGGCAATTTTCACGCGAATGTCTAGTAGCACACCGCGGGCATGATTTCACTGGATTTGTATGCTGGCGCGGCACACCTGGTTTAGAGCGTGGTGGCAGCTGCGTGGACGTGCGCGAGGGCAGTTTACCGGTCCGTGCAGCGTGCCCGGCGGGCCGGTTAATGTGACACACGGCTGGCGAAGTTTCAAATGATTCCTGTGCAAAGTCAAGCGTGTCTTGTCTATCCAATATGTCTATCACTTGTTGAAGGGAGGGATTGACGAGTTTCAAAATCTGTTCCCGTATGCGAACATCAGAAACGTTCTGTGCTATTGCATCACGTACCATAGTATCTGAATAAGGGAGTCCACATTCACACTCAAAAGCACAATCCCTTGTAAGGCCTTGCAATGTTGCAACCCACTCCCTATTAGTTTGACCGGCCGTACGTTTCGCACGAAAGAAAGTATACCTCTGTGCAACTACATTGACTGTTTCTTTGAAATAGGCATCTAACGCCGACAAAATTTCTTTGTAGGACAGAGTTGCGACGTCACATCGGGGAAATAATTTCACTATCACACGGTACGTTTGCACCCCTACACATGACAATAAGTGAGGCTGCCGCTCGTTACCTTGAATTCTGTAGGCGGCGAGATGAAATCCAAACTGGCGTGACCACTCCGTCCATGTTTCCATGTCTGCTTGAAAATTACGGAATGGTGGTGCAACTGCATGTTGTGGCTGTGGTAGCGGTGAAGCGGCGGCGGCCGCATCGTTTTGCTGTGCACGTTGACCCTGGACGAGCTGTCCAAGGGCATCCAATAACGCCTGCGTCTGCTGATTCTGCAAGCGATAAAATTCGGACAGTACATCTGGCGAAGCCATGACACAAGTAAATGTAAGCAATTAGAAAGAACAAGACCCTTTCCGTTGACTCGTCGCCAAAAAATGTTGTGTCTAGACAAGACAGCCTAGACACAATGAGAGGAAGCCGAAAGGCACGCGCTAAGTTAAAGCAGGGTGGCATGAGGTCTGAAACAGGATACGTAATGAATGCTATAAAGAAAAGTACGTAGCTTCTGGAATACTTAACTTTCCATCCTTTTGGTACATCTGGAGATTGTGGTGATACAAGTGAGACTCTTTAGATACATGCAATGTTACTAATGGCGCCTTGCCAGGTCGTAGCCATTGACTTAACTGAAGGCTATTCTAACTATTGGCTCGGCTAATGAGCAATGCTTCGTCCATGTCGTCGCTAGCAAAGTCGTCCGTACAACTGGGCGAGTGCTAGTCCGTATCTCGAGACCTGCCTTGTGGTGGCGCTCGGTCTGCGATCACACAGTGGCGACACGCGGGTCCGATATGTACTAATGGACCGCGGCCGATTTAAAACTACCACCTAGCAAGTGTGGTGTCTGGCGGTGACACCACACAACTCACACGCTGGACCACAATTGGCAGTCTCCATCTGAGTGGATGACCAGCTGTCTTTGAGAGTGGAGAGGTGGGAGCCATACTAGGTGACTGTTGAATGTCTGGGTGGGCAGCACCTTCCTAACCCCACCACTGATGTCAGCGCAGCATGTGCTCGTGGCACTGACCTGCAACATCAATGTCACAGCTCACTGACAAGGTGTGAGCACTCCTTTGAGGCACATGTGCTTGCGCCCAGCTGCTGACTGCAGCTTGGAAGACACTCACACATTTATACACACTGCACAATAAATAAATGTTATTATAGATAACGCTGTATCACTGATGTCTCCAGGCATCCACTGGACCATTCATCCTCACTTTAAGCATGACCTCCTGATAACAATGTGAACCCAGTGAATGGGCTGTCACATTACTGTCAGAATTGAATGTCACCTCAAGACTTTAGTGGCAGTGAGGCTGTGTCTACAGTGCCATCTAGCAGTACCAGCACAATGTGTTAGTGAGTGAACTTTATCTTCATTGTAAGGCTTTTCAGTGTATATGTGTACCTGTTTTGAGCCACCTCAAGTTGGAGAGACATCATTAGCTCTCTGAGAGTGTCATTTTTTAAACCAGAAGGGCCTGTGTATTTGTCACTGTTTAGGGGCCATGTTAAGGAAACTTATTTAATACCAGTTTTGTGTAACTTTTGTAACCTATATGGACATGAGTTGGCATGTACTGAGGCTGTGTTTCTCATTTGTAGTACTTGTAGGCAATCTGGGCATGTGACACAAGATTGGTCTGAGTCTCATTGGACAATAATACACCAGAAAGATTAGTGTGTAATTATTGTTTTTTATGTGTTGAATGTACAGTTTTTCTATTTTTATTTGTTGTTGTTGTTGTTGTAAAAGGCAGTAGTAAATAATGCAAAATGCAAGACACATGTTCTAAAACTGTGGGTATTGTTTTTTTTCTTTTTTTTTGTGAGCTAGGCTCATTGCTCATTGTCTTTAAGTATGAGGTATTGATTAGATTTCATTAGATTACATTAGATTAATACTAGTTCCATGGATCATGAATACGATATTTCGTAATGATGTGGAACGAGTCAAATTTTCCAATACATGACATAATTAAGTTAATTTAACAACATACTTAAGTTAATATAACAACTTTTTTATTTTTTTTAATATAACAACTTTTATTTATTTATTTTATTTTTTTTCCTTAATTTATATCTAAAAATTCCTCTATGGAGTAGAATGAGTTGTCATTCAGAAATTCTTTTAATTTCTTCTTAAATACTTGTTGGTTATCTGTCAGACTTTTGATACTATTTGGTAAGTGACCAAAGACTTTAGTGGCAGTATAATTCACCCCTTTCTGTGCCAAAGTTAGATTTAATCTTGAATAGTGAAGATCATCCTTTGTCCTAGTATTGTAGTTATGAACACTGCTATTACTTTTGAATTGGGTTTGGTTGTTAATAACAAAATTCATAAGAGAGTATATATACTGAGAAGCTACTGTGAATATCCCTAGATCCTTAAATAAATGTCTGCAGGATGATCTTGGGTGGACTCCAGCTATTATTCTGATTACACGCTTTTGTGCAATAAATACTTTATTCCTCAGTGATGAATTACCCCAAAATATGATGCCATATGAAAGCAATGAGTGAAAATAGGCATAGTAAGCTAATTTACTAAGATGTTTATCACCAAAATTTGCAATGACCCTTATTGCATAAGTAGCTGAACTCAAACGTTTCAGCAGATCATCAATGTGTTTCTTCCAATTTAATCTCTCATCAATGGACACACCTAAAAATTTTTAATATTCTACCTTAGCTATATGCTTCTGATTAAGGTCTATATTTATTAATGGCATCATACCATTCACTGTACGGAACTGTATGTACTGTGTCTTATCAAAATTCAGTGAGAGTCCGTTTACAAGGAACCACTTAGTAATTTTCTAAAAGACAGTATTGACAATTTCATCAGTTAATTCTTGTTTTTCAGGTGTGATTACTATACTTGTAACATCAGCAAAGAGAACTAACTTTGCCTCTTCATGAATATAGAATGGCAAGTCATTAATATATATTAAGAACAACAAAGGACCCAAGACTGACCCTTGTGGAACCCCATACTTGATAGTTCCCCAGTTTGAGGAATGTGCTGATCTTTGCATATTATGAGAACTGCTTATTTCAACTTTCTGCACTCTTCCAGTTAGGTACGAATTAAACCATTTGTGCACTGTCCCACTCATGCCACAATACTTGAGCTTGTCTAGCAGGAACTGCAAACTGTGATCATAAGGTGAAAATGCAGGAAGCTGTTGATGATGTTAGTTGTCTTTCAAATTTTGTGGATAATAAAGAAGTACAGACACATTTATTTCTGAAGGATGCTGATTCATTGCCCCTTGGGGTGGTACTAACTTCTCCAAAGGGTGGAGGTAGGAAAAGAAGAAAGAGGAAAAACACTTGCTAGGCTAAAGATTAAGCCAACAAGACTGCAGCCTTTCAGGAACATGTGCCTGAGTGCAGTCTAAATTTGATGATACTTGCAAGCCTCTAGGAAGTGTGGGTAAGAGCAAAAGACATCTACTTGTTTCTTGAAAGCACAGTCAAAACCAGGGAGAGTATGTTGTGTCCAAAGGAGAAAGGTTCGAGCAAGGCAACATTGCGAGGGTCTATTATCGTGAAAGCAGAACCATCTAAACTGTATACAGCATTATTAGGAGACAGCTCAAACAGTAAAGTGCTGAAGAGCACAAGGAAGTTGGGTTTGAAAAGGAAAGATATAAAGAAGAATGGCATTGCAAGGCATAGTCAGTCTGTAACTGAATGTAAAATAAGTGTGATATCTGGAGCTATTGACCACTATGTTGTACACAGTAGTGTTACAAGTAGTTGTTGTTGAAACATACTTTTAGGGACGTGTGTTTTGAGAAAATATAAGGAATGCTTTTGTGTCAAAGACAAAATACCAGATGATATACTGAAACAGATGGTTAAAAGAACACCTAATAGACTGTAAAATTAGTATAACTTATAAAGACAAAAATGAGGATTAACTTGTAAAGACAAAAATGAGGATAATGATATTGAATTGGGAAACAATGTATGTAAGTCAGTTCCTACGAATAACAAAGTTTTGCACCATGTACAATTATGTAACTAGATTTACGAGATTAGTGTAGAGAATGAGCAGAGGCAAAATTCAGGATTTTTTTTTTTTTTAACAGGGGAGGAGTGTTGTGTGGTGGAATAATTTTATTGTGCAGGATTGGAATATTGTTAAAGTTCTACCAGGCAAGCTCAGAGCAAAAACAATTATTAGGTCAACAAGGCATACTGCCAGTGCAAAAGACCACAGAATGGGGAAGACAAAAAAATGCAAGCTCTGCTTTGCTACTTGACGAGGCAGTGTGCGAGCTGCTGTCTTTGAACTGACCAGGCAGGCTGCATCCATGAAGCCTGCTAGCCAACTCGTGCGCATCTGCTGCATTCTCGGTCAATTTGTGATGACATACTGGGGCCTTGTGACAACCGACATACTGGACCACAGTTGGCAGTCTCCACCAGAGTGCTCGTCAGGCTGTATTTGAGAGCACTGATGTGGGAGCTGTAATAGGTCACTGCAGAACGTCTGGGCCGGCAGCACCTTCCTCTCCCCACTACCGACGCCACCACAGTGTGCAGCCATGGCTCTCCCCTGCTGTGGGGATGTCATGACTCACTGATGAGGGGTCAGTTATCCTTTGCTGCATGTGCATTTGCGTCCAGCCACTGGCTGCAGCTCTGAAGACTCTCATACCTCTGTACACTTCACATGAGAAACAAATGTTATTACAGATACCACTTTATCACTGACACCATCTTGCATGCACTGGACCACTCACCCTCACTTTATGCTCAGCCTCCTGATCACAATGTGACCCCAGCACACAAATCACAACAATAAACTTTACTTTAGTAGTGAGCATCAGTTGTTCGGTGGCGAACACGAAAATCTTTGAGTAAACTACACTTGCTTGATGTATGTACTCATCACCAACAGTGTTCTTTCGGAAACCACTGGCAATGTGAATATTGTTGCATGACTTAGACAATGGAGTGTATATAATGATCATATTGAAACATTTGTTTACAACAGTGGTAATTAGTTCCCAGAAGAGTATGCACTGATATGAAACTTCCTGGCAGTTTAAAAATGTGTGTCAGCCCGAGACTCAAGCTCAGTACCTTTCCCTTTCTTGGGCAAGTGCTTTACCATTTGGAAGGTAGAGACGAGATACCGGTGGAAGTAAAGCTGTGAGGAGCTGTGCACGGGTAGTTTAGTCAGTAGAGCACCTGCCCGTGATAGGCAAAGGCCTGAGTTTGAGTCTCGGTCTGGCGCACAGTTTTAATCTTCCAAGAAGTTTCAGATCTATTTATTACCTTTCATTACTTCACAAGATATGCACTACCTGAACACATGTTTTGTGAGTGTTATACACTTTTAAATAGATAATTACAGAATCAATGTTCACACTGGAATCAGTACTCTAGCTCCCACCTCCCACTACCGATTATGGTGAAACAAATTGCACATATGTTCTTCATTTTAATAAATTTGTAACGCCTTCATGAGCTTTTGCAACTATATATCATGTTATTCTAAGATTTTTTTTTATATCAGGAGTGGACACAAACAAGCTTGTCTGGAAAGTGCCACAACCCTGTGTGTATGAAATGATTATGGATGCTAACTTGACTCCGGACCTCGTATACACTAAGCCATTACCACCACATGTCATTCAAGCTTCGTGGAGCCCAGCTGGTATGCTCAGACATCAAAGGTCAGTAATTTCTGCAGATTTTTGTCTGATGTAAATACTCATTATGTTAAAGCAGTATGTTTTTAAAATATTTTGTCCTTGTCACTGACAAGAAACTATGTGAATAATTTAAATAGTCATTATCACAAAACCTCATCACTGTTGTAGTTATTTCATTTGTGTAATTGTAGCTAGAGGATTGAGAAAGTGGCTGAACACTGTGGAAGCCATTATAATTAGTCGGTAGCTCATATGAACTGGCACAGACTATTTCACCAAATCCTTTACAATGGGGCTCAATAATGGCAGAAGTCTTTGTGGCGTCACTTGAAACCAATATAAGGACCTCGTCGAGAGACCTAGAAAAATGCAGATAGATGGAATGTCTATCAGAAGATAAAAAGCTCCCTAGCATTTGACTAACTCTTTTGGAGTTGATCTGTTTGAATAACGTGGTAAAAGATAGGAAGTGTTAGCGTGATCAAAGTGGAAAGTACAACAAATCCATCTGTGTCCCCCACATGCAAATAGGTTTATGCGAGGGTTGTTCTCCAAAACCACCAATGGCATTCACATAACCAAATTCCATAAGAAACTGCAGAAAAATGGACACCTCAGAAATGAGGGACAGTTGACTACAATACTAGCCACAAAAGTAGAAAGCAAACAGATGTCATTGGCACTAGTTTTACAGAGTATTTGTCTGGTTACATGTGTACAATGTATGGGTCAGCTTGGTCAATATCTCTGAAAATTCTTGGCAGTCTTTCTTATTATTTATTTATCAGCTTGTTTGGGACAATGTGAGCCAAAACACTTGACCATGGTATGAGACCATACATAGTTTAAGGAATGGTAATTAGAAAGTTTATAAACAAAGGAAACCAAATAATTAATAAAACATGGAATAAATTTGTCAGAGAGTATATAAATAAATTACACATTACAAAATAGTTCTCAACCATGCAAGGAACTCCTGTCCAGAAAAGAAGGAGTGAGCAACAAGGAAACCTTTCAGCATTGAACTGAAGACTTGGAGTTTACCATCCTTTTTTTTCAGTACTGCTGGTACATCTGCTCATTCACAGTAAAGTGATTAATATATTTGTATAGTATTCTCCTAATTTTAAAGTCAAATACTTTGCAAGTTTTATATTGTAACTTAATTAAATTTACATTTGTAAACTTCACAGCTATTAGACTAAGACATGTAAATATTTATTTTACAAATAGTGAATAACTGAAAAACACTAACAAAATTTGTATTCTCTCTCATAATGAAATTGAGTATTACATACATATTATTGTAATGTGTGCAAAAAGATAGTAAAATTGACAAGATTATATGCACAATGAGGCAAACTTTCCGAAATGAAATTTTCTCTCTGCATCAAAGAAGATCCACATCTTACATTTTTCGGCATTGAAGGGACCCTAAATATTGGATCAACAGCAGCACAGACCATCGTTCATAGTCACTTAGGCCTTACTAAGAGATGTGCCCGTTGTGTGCCATATTCTCTGACAAAGCCAAAAGGAGGCGAGAATGGACTGGTGTTGTTTCATGCTCGAAAAATTCAATGGAGGGAAGTCCCAAGACACCTACAATATCGTCACAGGTGATGAAACGTGGTTCTACCATTATGACCCTGAAACAAAGAGACAGTCTTCCGTGTGGTGCTTTCCAGGGGAGGAACCACCCACAAAAGTTCGACGAAGTCGGAGCTCTGGAAAAAAGATGGTGGCAACTTTTTTCACAAAGATCGTGCATCTCACCTCTGTGACCTTGGACACACATCATACAGTCAATGCTGAATGGTACGTGAATGATTGTCTTCCAAAAGTCATCGCCACATGGAAGTCACAGCATCCAAAGTCCAAGAGTGGGCACCTTCTGCTGCATCACGACAATGCATCTGTGCACAGGGCTGCCAGAACGATGGACTTTCTGGAGAAGGGAAAAGTGCGAGTGTTACCCCATCCCCCCTATTCACCTGACCTGGCCTGGCCCCCTGTGACTTCTTTCTGCTCCTTAAAACTAAGGAAAAAATTCGAGGGGAGTGGTTTTCATCAGATGAAGAGGCCATTGCAGTGTACGAGAGTGCACTAAGTGACATCCCAAAAGAAGCTTGAGCTAACACATTTTCTAAGTGGTTTCAGAGAATGGAAAAATGTATACATGCTAATGGAGAGTATTTTGAAAAGTTGTAAACGTTTTTTTGCAAATAATTTTTTTTTCACACATTATGCTAAAAACTTTCGGCATAGCCCTGTAACTGGACATATAAAAAATGTAGTCACCAAGCGGTGGCAGAAAACACACCTAAAAGAAGGTTGTAATTAGGCAAGCTTTCAGAGCCAGTGGCTCCTTCTTCAGGCAGAAGGGTTGAAGGGGAAGGAAGAGGGGTGAAGGAAAAGGACTGGAGGGGTCTAGGAAAAGGGGTAGATTTTGGGAAAGTCACCAGAACTGCAAGTCAGGGGAGACCTACTGCATGGGATGAGAAGGAAAGGCTGATTGTTGGGAACTGCACCGGATGAGATCCCCCATGTACATGGTCTGCCTGCTGCTGAACATTTCCTCAATCAGTCCCCACCTTATTTGAGACCTGTGACATCCTTCTCACTCATCTCAATCAACTTTACACTTACCAACAACTACTTAACCTTTGAAAATAGTTCAAATGGCTCTGAGCACTATGGGACTTAACTTCTGAGGTCATCAGGCCCCTAGAACTTAGAACTACTTAAACCTGACTAAACTCAGGACATCACACACATCCATGCCCGAGGCAAGATTCGAACCTGCGACCGTAGCGGTCGTGCAGTTCCAGACTGTAGCACCTAGAACTGCTCGACCACCACGGCCGGCAACCTTTGAGGGGCAGACATACAAACAGGTCAGGGGTTCGGCCATGGGAACCGGGATGGCTCCTTCCTACACCAACCTTTTCATGAGTTACTTGGAGACGGCTTTCCAGGAATTCGTAAGTCTTCAGAACTTGGTCTGGTTTAGATACATCAATGACATCTTTACTGTATGGACTCACAGTGAGACTGACCTGTCAAAATTCCTGGAATCTCTGAATACCTTCTGCCAGTTAAATTTCACATGATCCTATTCTGAATCCTGTGCCACTTTCCTTGATGTCGATCTCGTCCTCACCGAAGGCCGGCCACACTCTTCTGTCCACATTAAGCCTGCTAACAAACAACAGCTCTTACATTCTGACAGTTGCCATCCTTTCCATGTTAAATGTTCCCTCCCATACAGCCTTGGCATTTGAGGCAAACATATTTGTTCAGATGCAGACTCTTTACAGCAATACACCACCATTCTCACCCCAGCCTTCACTGGACATAACTACCCCACCAGCCTAATTGAAAAGTAGATATTCAGGGCCTTCATATGCAACCCTGGTACTACTGATCCCTCCAAAAAACAACTTCAGAGCACACCGCTGGTCACTCAGTATTATCCTAGTCTGGAATGTATTAATCTGCTACTTCGACTAGGCCATGACTTCCTAAAAACACGCCATGAAATGAGATACATTCTGTCTGAGATTTTGCCCACCACTCCTAGAATAGCTTTTCATTACCCTCCCAGTCTCCACAATATTCTTAACAGACACTATGTTCCTCCTGCAACCATCTGCCTACCCTGTGGCTCCTACCCCTGTGACCATTCCCACTACAAGACTTGCCCTATGCACCCCCCAACCACTGCCTATACCAGCCCTGAAACTGGGAAAACATGTACTATCAAAGAGAGAGTTACCTGTGAAATGACACATGTTATATACCAGCTGTTATGTAAACTATGTTGGCCTTTTACATCAGCATGACTACCACCAAATTATCAGTTAAGATGAATGGGCATAGGCAGTGGGTGTATAATGTCAATACATAATATTCTGTTGCAGAGTATGCTCTACAACATGATAATCTTGACCTTGGGTGCGTGTTTTACCACATGCACCATCTGGGTTCTTCCCCCAGACACCAATTTCTCAGAACTGCTCAGGTGGGAAATAGCGCTACAACATGTCCTTGGTTCTCACCACCCATCTGGCCTTAATGTACGTTAATTTCTTCCATCTAAGCATTTCTTCACTGTAACTATTCCTTTCTTCACTACGTTTTACATTACACACAATGCAATTAGCTTTTCACTTTTCACTCTTATTAACTCAACATGATGTTTTAGCAATAATCCCTGTTTTGCATATTATCCTGTCTTTCAACTTGAAGCTCTCAATCTTGTCCAATACAGTCCTCAACAATCAGTCTTTCCTTCTCATCCTGCCTGGTAAGTCTCCTCTAACCTGCGATCCTGGGTGACTTTACCAAAATCTACCACTTTTCCTAGAACTCTCCAGTCATTTTTCTTCACCACTCTTTCTTCCCCTACAACACTTCTGCCTGAAGAAGTAGTCACTGGCTCCAAAAGCTTGCCTAATTTTAACCTTCTTTTAAGTGTGTGTTCTGCCACCACTTGATGAGTAGGTTTTTTATTTATAAAGTTACAGTATATTGTCAAAAATTTCTTAATAAATAAAACAGTAAACTAGTGAAAAACTGTGAATATCATAATTTTCATTTATATATGTTTTACAATCATTGTACTGCTAATCATGGGCATACCCAGCGAGGGGCAGGGGGGGGGGTGCCGCAGCTGACCCCCCCCCCCCCCCCCCTCTCCCTGCCTCTCGCTGGGTATGCCCATGGTTAGCAGTACAATGATTGTAAAACATATATAAATGAAAATTATTTTGCCATAACTAATTACACAGCATTTCACATAATACAAGACAATCAAAAATGATAAATAATCAGACACAAAAAGAAAAATTATAGTAAACAAAAATAATCTAATATCCATTACTATTTATATTAAACATTTTATGAGTGGCCTTGCAGCATATCTACGGCCCCAGAAAATTTGTTTTAGAAGAGTAATGTTTCACAAAATTTACAGCCTTTTCATGAAGGTAAGAAAACAGTCAAAATTTTTAGTATTTCATTAGGTGCTACAATTCCCTATTCATTTTATATTTCAGAAACAGTTTTTTAATATCTTATCCACTTGTTTATTGTACCTCTTTACCTTTTTGTGGAAACTGCCCTTATATAGTCAGACTTGTTTCAGCACTCTAGTGGTACAAAATGATAGTGTGCATACGTCATAACATTACAAATATTTTCCACAAATTACTGTTGTACTATTCTTGTCATCCCTATTACCCCAACACGTGCTTTTTATTTCCAGAAATATCAGTTGTAATTAGAATTTTTCTCATGGCTGTCAGATCCACAGTAAGTATATTATTAGCTTTTAACATATTTCCTCTCACAAGCATATGCTCTTTGTACATGACACACCACAATCCAGAGTAAAATTCCCTAGTGCAGATAATCTTCATCATAATCGTCATCAACAAAATCACGACCATCAGCATTAAAAACTAGATTGTTATAATCTCAACATAAAAAACACCTTCATTATCATGTTGCTTCTCATATCAACATTTTGTGAAGACATAATAACATCTTCAACTTTTGTGGTCTTGTCCTCCTCAGTTGCACGTAATACTACAGTATATTGATAAGTTTCACTTATGGACCGTCTGACAGCAACTGAATAAAACACAATTTTAGTGCCATACGTGTTTCGCCTTTATTTTCTGCAAGGCATCATCAGTGGCAGGTTGCGTAGACAGTTTCTTACATATTACGCTCCTGTTGCATTTTTGGTGTTGTTCTTCTTCCTATGAGCACCAATTCCACAGCACTATGCACTGAACGCTTGTTTTAAAACTTGTTTTAATGCTTGTTTTAATGCATTAAAACAAGCATTCAGTGCATAGTGCAGTGGAATGTGGAAAAAACAGCAAATTGGCGCTCATAGGAAGAAGAACAAGACCAAAAATGTAACAGGAGCGTAATATGTAAGAAACTGTCTACGCAACCTACCACTGATGATGCCTTGCAGAAAATAAAGGCGAAACGCGTATGGCACTAAAATTGTGTTTTATTCAGTTGCTGTCAGACGGTCCATAAGTGAAACTTATCAATATACTGTAGTACATAATAACATAATTCTCAACTTATCACCTCCACACTGCAAATATGAACATAATGCATCTTTAGTGAACCTATGATCAGTTACAGTGCATGTTCAAAGTTTCTCAAAGCATTACAATGTTTGACACAGTTTAGTCATCAACATTACTTTCACTGTCACTTATGGCCAATTTCGAAACTTGTGGTCCGAAAAACATTCTCAGCACTTGGTAACATTCATTACATAATGTGTTTGGGACAATACACAAAAATATTGTTAATATACATGAACTTTGATCTTAAAAGACTTTTCTTATCACAACAAAAATAATCCATTTTTGCCAATATAATGTAATTGGCTGGATAAAAAAAAAACTACTCATCAAGCAGCAGCAGGAGAATACACACACAAAGAAAGGTTTTACATATGCAACTCGTACAGGACTTGGTAGATTAATCTGCCACGAGTAATGAGTATGATGGGCAAACATCTATTAGGCGCACTACGAATGTAGTGTTGTGGACATGTCGGGAATGTGGATCTCACGGGGAGCGTGCAAGGGATAAGTCCCTGCAGATGCACTATCCTCTGTGCCAGCGGTGGCTCAGATGGATGGAGCGTCTGCCATGTAAGCAGGAGATCCCGGGTTCGAGTCCCGGTCGGGGCACACATTTTCAACATGTCCCCAATGAAGTGTATTAACGCCTGCTTGCAGCTAGGGTGTCTATTCAATTACCATTTCATTTCTAGCAAAGCTGCATGGTCATCCACGGTAACTGTTCTTTCGGGAACAGATACTACCGTCATATATATAGTTAAAAATATGGGTTCCCGGCCTTTGACCTTCTTGTGCGAACGCACACGCTATGCCCGAACTCGTACGGGACTTGGTAGATTAATCTGCCACGAGTAATGAGTATGATGGGCAAACATCTATTAGGCGCACTACGAATGTAGTGTTGTGGACATGTTGGGAATGTGGATCTCACGGGGAGCGTGCAAGGGATAAGTCCCTGCAGACGCACTATCCTCTGTGCCCGCGGTGGCTCAGATGGATGGAGCGTCTGCCATGTAAGCAGGAGATCCCGGGTTCGAGTCCCGGTCGGGGCACACATTTTCAACATGTCCCCAATGAAGTGTATTAACGCCTGCTTGCAGCTAGGGTGTCTATTCAATTACCATTTCATTTCTAGCAAAGCTGCATGGTCATCCACGGTAACTGTTCTTTCGGGAACAGATACTACCGTCATATATATAGTTAAAAATATGGGTTCCCGGCCTTTGACCTTCTTGTGCGAACGCACACGCTATGCCCGAACTCGTACGGGACTTGGTAGATTAATCTGCCACGAGTAATGAGTATGATGGGCAAACACCTATTAGGCGCACTACGAATGTAGTGTTGTGGACATGTTGGGAATGTGGATCTCACGGGGAGCGTGCAAGGGATAAGTCCCTGCAGACGCACTATCCTCTGTGCCCGCGGTGGCTCAGATGGATGGAGCGTCTGCCATGTAAGCAGGAGATCCCGGGTTCGAGTCCCGGTCGGGGCACACATTTTCAACATGTCCCCAATGAAGTGTATCAACGCCTGCTTGCAGCTAGGGTGTCTATTTAATTATCATTTCATTACATATGCAAGCTTTTGGAAACGGTTGCTCCTCCTTCTGGCAGAAGGGTTGAAGGGGAAGGAAGAGAGGTAAAAGAAAAAGACTGAAGAGGTTTAGGAAAAGGGGTAGAGTTCAGAAAAGTCGCCCTGAACCCCGTATGGTAAGTCTTCCATGGCCAGGGGTACTGGGTGTCTTTTTTGAACTCTACCACTTTTCTAAATCTCTTCAGTCCTTTCCCTTCATCCCTCTTCCTTCCCCCTCAACCCTTCTGCCAGAAGAAGGAGTCAATGGCTCTAAAAGCTTGCATATGTAAAACCTTCCTACTGCCACCGCACAGTGAGTAAATTTTTTTATGTATTTGGATATATTATTTACTTGTAACAAGATTTTCAAAAATGTTTCAGGTCTTCCGTGATAATTATATTCAAATGCTGACTGTAACTCAACAAGTGACAGTACTGACTGCAACTATGACCTAGCTTCCATTAAATTTTTTCAGACAGACACAAATTCCCATAAATAAAGTACAGTGGTTCCCCAAATATGTCCAAAACCAGGTAGAAACATTTCCATTTAACGAGACAATACAAGAACCCTCGAAATAATCTAGTGTCTTCACTTTTTCAAAATATTTCCATACCAGGAATTGTTAAATTCAAATTTCATTCGCAGGTAGTCAAATGGTTTTCACATATACCCAAGATCTATCAAAAAGGCATTATACTGACCGGTTTTCAGATATACCTAAGATTTATCAAAAAGACATTATACTGACCCAAACAGCCCTAAAATCTTATCCATGTATTTTTCTATGAAACTAAAACAGGAAAGAATGAAGCACATCTAATGCAAAATCTTCAAGTAATATTTCCAACCAAAAACATTAGGTTGCACATTCCATTTCAAATAAACATATTACATTTTACAAACAGTGAGTCTATTTACCCACAAAACTTTATTAAAATCTAAACAGAATGCAGATACATAACACAACCAGAATTGTTTCATACAAAAATATTTTTCATCAAAAGCAATAAAATATATGTTTCTCTTTCAAAACAAGAAAATTCCTCATCACTCGATTATAAACATAAATGATAAAATTATAAACAGCCGACCAGTTGCAATGGATAAAGAATTATTTACCTAGGTTTCAACAAATTTAAATTTGTCTTCTTCAAACCCTATTTCTAGGGCTATATTTTAATTTTGACAAATGGATCTATGCCGGCATTTGTAAAAACGGCGATGATACATCAGTCCATACTAATGTAAAATTGCCACCTTCTGAAGAAGACAAATTTAAATTTGTTGAAACCTAGGTAAAGAATTCTTTATCCATTGCAACTGGTCGGCTGTTTATAATTTTATTACGTGGAACCGTTGCTGTTGTGCAGCTATGTTTAAAATACTGAAACATAAATGAGTTTTTTTTATTACAGAAGCATAACTCACTTAAAATGTTATATCATTTCAAAAGCTTTTTCAAATAGACACAAATATGAAAATTTCGCTCAGAAATAGAGAAAAAAATTTATCTCTTAGATTAAGCAGTAATTAAACTTCTCATTAGCATCCTCTGGGATTATACTCAAGTTTTCATAAAACCATATCAACATTTTACATTTCCTAACATTAATCATCCTACACATTTTCTAGCACTAATCACTCTACAACACACTAAGTCATTAACACTAAACATAATCAAAGGCAAGAATATTTAGTAACCATTGTTCAATATAAATCCTAGCATAATGTTAGCTGAAATATTAAATGGTCATTAACTGTTTTGTGTAACCTATTCATCAGAGCATAAGTAACCTATTCATCAGTGACAGTGTGTGGTATTGTTGCAGTGTTGTTCAACTCTCAGTAATTTTATGCTTCATAATTATGTCCATTTTTTCTTACATATTTTTTGCTTCAGGATACATAATACACTGCCCGAAAAGAAAAAAAAGAAAAAATAGTACACCCTTTCAGAGGGTTCCAGTTCACTCAAGATTTGCAACAGTGCGTATGAAGTACATGAAATGATTACATTTACAGATCAATAGCACAAGCTATTCTGAGGTAACAGGTGTCAACCTATGCTTCAAACACCCATATTAGTATGTGATGCAGCCACCTGCTCGGTGTGTTCACATAGTTGTGTAACACTTGTCGGTAAATGAGTCGCACAAGTCACTTCTCATCCCTTCATATCCCATATGTGCTTGACTGAAGACAAGCCTGGAGATCTTGTTGGCCAGGGAAGTTCCTGCACGCCTTGCAGAGCACATTGAGTTTCACAGCCCATGTCTGGGCAAGCATTATCCTGTTGGAACAACACATCACATTCCTGTTGCAAGAATGACAAAAGAACGGGTCTAACAACATTCCGCACATACTGAGCACTGGTTAGCGCCCCTTCCAGAAACAACAAAGGTGTTCGAGAGTTTTAGCTTATCACACACCAGACCATAAGGCTTGTGGTGGGGCTGTTATGTCTTGCACAGACACACTCTACAAGACAGCACTCACTAGGTCAATGTTTTATGCACAAACGACCATCACTTGGATGCAGGTAGAATCTGCTTTCATCACTGCTGACTGCAGTGCACCATTCCATCTCCCAAGTGATCCTCTGGAGTCACCAGCGAAGACATGCACTTTGATGATGGGGCATAAGTGAAAGACGGGCTAGAGGTGTGTGTGCCGATAGTCCCACTGCTGATAACCAGTTCACAGCAGCTTGTGTTGACATGTTTGAAGTCACAAGCCCTCTTATCTGTGCTGTGGCAGCTGCCCGATCTGCCACTGCTGCCCTAACAGCATGACGATCCTGGTGGGCATCTGTGCTGCATGGACGTCCAGAACCTCATCTGTGGGTACGAGAATGTTCACGTAGCCACTGATACCAGTGTCATTGCACAACTGATGCAGCACATCCAACTTTTGTGGCAGTTTCTGAAAGAAGCATTCTGTCACTCCAAAGGCCACAATGTGATCCCTTTCAAACTCGCTCAGTTGGCTGCAAGAAGCACAGGTGCATCTCTGTGGCACAGTAACCTGCTTGCTTTATATGTTTGCACCACACTGAGCCTTATACCTTTCAGCATTCCCTATTAAAGGGCAGATACAGATGGCACTCTGATAGCTAAGCCACTGCATTGTCTGTTGGCAGATGACATAGAAACCATTATTGCACATCTACTGTCCCCCGGGTGGCATACACCATCATTGGATCAAAATTGACGTCATATTTCCAGATGTACTAATTCCCGCCCCCCTCCACACTACCTTTGGTCCTCAATGTACTACTGCCTCATAATGGATCCAAAAACGCTCCCAGGCTCTAAATGAACTCAGGGGTTTGTACTCCTACAGCAACTCCCTGGCAGTCAGTGTGTCCCATTGTACTTTGAGCAGGGGTGCATCGAGGCCTGGCCATAGCACCAGGTAACATGTTCACCAGTGACATCACAAGGTGTTGCAGATGGTGTACAAACTCCCGTACTAGCAATAGTTTCAGGTGTCCTTTTATGTAGCCCACTCTACAGAGGACACTTCTACCAGCTTTCCCTCCTCGCGGAATGTTGACTTATTATCAGAGCTGCTAGTCTACCAATCACAATATTACCAATATTGATATCAAATTTGTTTCAAGGGTAGAAATTTGGAGGACATGTATTTTCATCAGAATAATTAAATCAAACAATGGAGAATCCAGTTTGGAGTGTAACAATATGAGAGAAGGAAAGTTGCTACTCACCATATAGCAGAGATGCTGAGCTGCGATAGGCACAATAAAAAGATTCACACAATCATAGCTTTCGGCCATTAAGGCCTTTGTCAGCAGTAGACACACACACACTCACGCAAGCGCAACTTGCACATACATCTACAGCCTCAGAGAGCTGAAACTACACTGCGAGCAGCAGCAGCAGTGCATGATGGGAGTGGCGACTGGGTGGGGGTAACGAGGAGGCTGGGATGGGGAGGGGAAGAGATAGTATGGTGGGAGTGGTGGACAGTGAAGTGTTGCAGTTTAGACGGTGGGTAGGAGAGGTGGTGTGGAGGGGGGAGGGGATAAGTAACGGAAAGGAGAGAAATAAAAATAAAATAAATTAAACGACTGGGTGTGGTGGTGAAATGAAGGCTGTGTAGTGCTGGAATGGAAACAGGGAGGGGGCTGGATGGGTGAGGACAGTGACTAACAAAGGCTGAGGCCAGGAGGGTTACAGGAACATAGGAGGTATTGCAGGGAAAGTTCCCACCTGCGCAATTCAGAGAAGCTGGTGTTGGTGGGAAGGATCCATATGGCACAGGCTGTGAAGCAGTCATTAAGATGAGGGGTATCATGTTTGGCAGCTACAGGGTGGTTCACTCGTTTTTTGGCCACAGTTTCTTGGTGGCCATTCATGCGGACAGACGGCTTGTTGGTTGTCATACCTACATAGAATGCAGCACAGTGGTTGCAGCTTAGCTTGTAGATCACATGACTGGTTTCACAGGTAGCCCTGCCTTTGATGTGATAGGTAATGTTAGTGACCGGGCTGGAGTAGGTGGTGGTAGGAGGATGCATGGGACAGGTCTTGCGTCTAGGTCAATTACAGGGGTATGAGCCATGAGGTAAGGGATTGGGAGCAGGGGTTGTGTAGGGCTGGACGAGTATTCTGTGTAGGTTCGGTGGACTGCGGAGTACCACAGTAGGAGGGGTGAGAAGGATAGTGGGTAGGACATTTCTCATGTCAGGGCACGACGAGAGGTAATCGAAACCCTGGCGGAGAATGTAATTCAGTTGCTCCAGTCCCGGATGGTACTGAGTTACGAGGGGAATGCTCTTCTGTGGCTGGACTGTGGGACTTTGGGAGGTGGTGGGAGACTGGAAAGATAAGGCATGGAAGATTTATTTTTGTACAAGGATGGGAGGATAATTATGGTCAGTGAAGGCTTCAGTGAGACCTTCTGTATATTTAGAGAGGGGTTGCTCATCACTGCAGATGCGACGACCATGGGTGGCTAGGCTGTACGGAAGGGACTTCTTGGTATGAAACGGGTGGCAGCTGTCAAAGTGGAGGTATTGCTGGTGGTTAGTAGGTTTGATATGGACGGAGGTACCGATGTAGCCATCTCTGAGGTGGAGGTCAACATCTAGGAAGGTGGCTTGTTGGGTTGAGTAGGAACACGTGAAGCAAATTGGGGAGAATTTGTTAAGGTTCTGGAGGAATGTGAATAAGGTGTCCTCACGTTCAATCCAGATGGCAAAGATGTCATCAATGAATCTGCACCAGGTGAGGGGTTTAGGATTCTGGGTTTTTAGGAAGGATTCCTCTAGATCGCCCATGAATAGGTTAGCATAGGATGGTGCCATGCGGGTGCCCATAGCCGTACTGCGGATTTGTTTGTAGGTAATGCCTTCAAAGGAGAAGTAATTGTGGGTGAGGATATAGTTGGTCATGGAAACTAGGAAGGAGGTTGTTGATGTGGTATCTACAGGGCATGTGGAAAGGTAGTGTTCGATAGCAGTAAGGCAATGAGCATTAGGAATGTTAGTGTACAGGGAGGTGGCATCAATAGTGACAAGCAGGGCACCGTGTGGTAAAGGGAGAGGAACTGTGGAGTCGGTTGAGGAAATGGTTGGTATCTTTTATATAGGAAGATAGGTTCCGGGTAATAGGTTGAAGTTGTTGGTCTACGAGAGTAGAGATTCTCTCAGTGGGAGCACAGTAACCAGCCACAATGGGGCGTCCTGGGTGGTTGGGTTTATGGACTTTAGGAAGCATGTAGAAGGTGGGAGTTCGGGAAGTGGTAGGGATAAGTAGAGAGATGGAATCTTGGGAGAGGTTCTGGGATGGGCCTAAGGATTTGAATAGTGACTGGAGATCCTGCTGGATTGCTAGAATGGGATCACTATGGCATAGTTTGTAGGTGGAAGTATCTGACAGCTGAAGGAATCCTTCTGCCATGTAATCCTTGCGTTTCAAAACTACGGTGATGGAGCCTTTGTCTGCAGGTAGGATTATAAGATCGAGATCAGTTTTTAGATGCTGGACTGCGGTTCTTTCTGCCAAATTCAAAGGAACTACAGAAACAAATACAAGTTATTAAAATATTTAACACATACTTACTATACTTCTTCACTATACTGTACAATTTTCCTTCTATATGCACCATTCAAGTTATTAAAACATTTAATACACATGTATTATGCTTATCTTCTTCATTACACACCACAATGTTACTTCAATATGCACTACACAATTGTACAGCTACACTGACAGTTCCAAAAAGCCCAGTCTTAAACAACTTTTTATGAGGGTTGGTACTTTAATAATGGCAACTATTTATTTATGGCTGGTAGAAAATAGATACGTGTTTCAAATTTTTATTGACCTTTAAAGTAGTCTTCAGCATTGTGTATAACCCATTGCCAGCGATGTGGAAGTCGTAAGATACTCTCAGCAGTGCCAGTTGTGTTGACAGTTTGAGCAGCGCGGTCTATTGCCCGACGAATTTGTAGCAGTTCTGAAGCGAATGCCATGAAGTGCTTCCTTCAGTTTAGAAATCGAGTTGAAGTCACAAGAGCTTAAGTCAGGGGAGTGCATTAGGTGGTACAGCACTTAGCAGCTCCATCAATCAAACAAATGAGAATTGTCATGTGAGAATCACTTGTCCAAGCACAACACTGGAGGAATCACTGCAGCACTAGGAGCGAGGGGGTTGGAATGGGATGCTAGTTAGTTAGTTAGTTAGTTAGTTTGTTGACTGTGTGTTCCATTGATCAATTGCACGGTACAGAAGCTGTTATGATGTGTAATGTGTCAAGTGCACAAGAAATGAACATATGAAACAAGATTTTTTAATATATATAATACAGAGTTAAGGATTAATATTTCTATTATTTACCCCATTCCCTTAAATGGCACAAAATGCATATACTATATTTATGGATTTATTTATTCCTATTCGAGAATTCATCTACGATATAGAAGGAGTTGTCAAGGAGATACGATTTCAGTTTATTTTTTAAGCTTTTACTGCTATCTGTCAGACATTTTATTTCATCTGGTAATTTGTCGAAAATTTTTATAGCGGCATATTTTACCCCTTTCTGTGCCAAAGATAGGTTGAGTAAAGGATAGTGTAAGTCTTTCTTTTTTCTGGTATTATAATCATGAATGTCACTGTTGTTTTTAAACTGGTCCATGTTGTTGAGAACAAATTTCATTAGTGAGTAAATGTATTGTGAGGCTGTTGTAAGAATTCCCAATTTTTAAAAAAGATGCCTACAAGATGTGCGGCTATGAACCTCACACATTATTCTAACCACTTTCTTTTGAGCAGTGAATACTTTTTGTCTAAATGTTGAGTTACCCCAAAATATTATTCCGTATGACATCAGAGAGTGAAAGTATGCAAAGTATGTTAGCTTACTAATTTCTTTATCCTCAGAATTGGCAATTATTCTGATTGCAAAAGTTGCTGAACCTAGTTGTTTTAGAAGATCCAAAATATGAATTTTCCAATTAAGATTCTCATCTAAGTGTACACCCAAAAACTTAGTATGCACTACCCTGTCTACTGACTTCTGTTGATGTGTTATATTTATTGAAGGAACTGTACTTTTTGCAGCAGAAAATTAGATGTACTGTGTTTTTTCAAAGTTTAGAGGAAGCCCATTTGCAGAAAACCTATCAATGACTTTTCCAAAGACCTTATTTGTATCATTTTCAGTTGAAGTTTCTTTTACCAGATTAATAATGATGCTTGTATCACCAGCAAACAGTGTCAGTTCAGCTTCGCGTTTCAGATAGGAAGGGAGGTCGTTCACATATATCAAGAACAGAAGGGGACCCATGATTGAACCCTGTGGAACACCTAATGTAATTTCATCCCAGTTAGATGAAGTGGCAAACTTATTTAAATCACTTGACCCATATAAGGAGACTATTTTGCTTCCTGTTCTGTAGGTATGACTTAAACCACTCATATGCTATTCCATTTATACCGTAGAGCTGTAATTTCTGTAACATGTCATGGTACACAATATCAAATGCTTTGGACAAGTCACAGATAATTCCTATTGGTGACATTTTACTATTTAAAGACTCTATTATGTGGACAGTGAAATTGTATATTGCTGTCTCAGTGGAACAGCATTTTTGAAATTCGAACAGTGATTTACTAAGTATCCCATAAGATGGCTAACCGCTTTTGAGTACATTACTTTCTCGAAGATTTTTGAAAATACTACAAGCAAGGATACTGGCCGATAATTACTGACATCTATGGTGTCCCCCTTTTTTGTAGAGCGGCCTGACAATGGCATATTTTAACCTGTCTGGGAAAGTACCTTGAGTTAATGATGCATTACGTATGTGACTCAAAACATCAGCTGTAATTGCTCCACATTGTTTTAATATCTTATAGATGTCATCTACTCCAACAGAACATTTATTTTTCAAAGATTTAATAATTTTATTTATTTCACAAGAGGTTGTTAGGTGAAACTTAATCTGACTAATTTTTTTCAAAACAGACTCTTCCATGTACTGTCTGGCTTTTTCTTTTGAACTGTTCTCACCAATTTTTTCTCCTACGCTTAAGAAATGGTTGTTAAATGCATTAGCTGCTTGTGTACTGTTGGTTAGGATGGTCTTGCTCTCTTTAATAGTAATACTACCTACCCCAGTGGTTATTTTTCCTGTCTCCCTTCTAACAACATTCCACATTGATTTGATTTTATTGCTGGAGTTGTTAATTTCTTCTTGAACGTACATATTTCTTGATTTCCTTACAACTTTTCTCAGTATGATACAATAATTTTTATAGTATAAAACTACTTCTGGATCTTTACTAGTTCTTGCTGTCTCATAAAGTTTTCTTTTTCTTTCTGAAGTCACTTTAATACCTGTAGTAATCCAAGGTTTCTCTGAAAAGTGTTTGGTGTTACATTTAGTAATTTTCTTTGGGATACAATGTTCAAAAAGCAATATAAATTTATCAAGAAATATGTTGCATTTATCATTAGCATTTGGCTCATTATATACGTCTTCCCAATTAACATTTCTTAAGCTTTCTTTGAAATTCTCTATAGATACCGGGCTAAGAGACCTTACACTTCTACTTAATGGTTTCCAAACTGTACACCCTGTTAGCTTTTGTAAGTTAATCAGTTGTGCATCATGGTCTGACAATCCATTTACCACATGGTAAGCATGGAGGCACTAATGAGTGCTCTGCCCATAAGGCCAGTTCAGCATTCGAAATAAACGTTATTAAGATCTGAGAAAAAATTGATGTCACCAGTGGTAATGAATCTACTGTCTGCTCCACAAAGAGAAAGACGTTGGACAAGACTCAGTGGAAAAGGGAAGCAAAGGAGGTGTGCAGTGTGATAATTTCTGAGGCTAAAGATTATTTTAGTTTCTCATGTCATATTGTAGCTTTGTTGTTGTTTCTTCCGAAAAAGTTCCCATTGTAATTGCAAGTTTCCTGCAGATCTACATCTACATCGATACCCTGCAAATCACATTCAGTGGCCTGGCAGGGTGTTCTTTGAACCACCTTCACAGTAATTCTCTATTATTCCACTCTAAAACAGCATGCTGATATCTTAACTCTTTAACTGCTCTGGACGTGTTAACGCGCACACCTTTGTATCTGTCCCTGTGTGCTCTGAACGTGTTTATGCATGCCAGCAGTCCTTCTACCTGGTACTGTGAACTTGTCTAAGCATAGACATTGCTTTTCCTAATGTGCAGGACAAGGAAATGTTCATTAGAAAATGCGAAGAAAGTCTTTTGCATATTCCATTTGAAACAAAAAGTTAGTTACATCACTGTTGTTTTCCTGAAACACATTACTTTGTCTGGTGTTTTTTTACACTCTTTTCATTAGTACATTCTGTGGTACCTTTTACATTTCAGTGTCAGACTGAAGCACAATCCCACCATTACATCTTCCATAGTTAGACATAATATTGCTTTTACATTCTATATTCACTTTTTCTTTTAAGCCTACTGGCAAACCGATACTGTGTACTTTTTGAACAAGAGCAAGTATAACTTTATTTTCATAAACTGCCATGAGAGTTCCCCTCAGTGTAATTGATATTATTCAAGAAATACGTTGCGAACGACTTCGTAGCCATAAAAGATCAACATTTTGAAATTTTACATAAGTCGAAATAATTTCCTATGACAACACAGTGTCCTTTATAATTGTTTTGAAGTGTTAACAAAAATCATTCTGATATTTTCCCCACCAATTGATCTGCATTTGAGTACAAAATTTGTGTAATTTTCCCCACACAGAATCATTTTTACATAATTTAAATGTTATACAAGATTCTGTACATAATGTCAAATACTCATTTGTTGCTGGTGACTCGTATACTTCCTTCCAACTTTCTTCAACTACAAAATTGTCTTTCAAAACAAGAAAACAGCTAACTTGGTCATCAGCATCAACTACTTCATTCACGACGTTATCAGCTTCCACATTATTAAATGATTTATTTATGTATGCCTCTTTACTAGCTGCATCAGACAAATCACATTAACTAGTGGCTTAGTTTCAGCTACTGAAACAGGCTACTGCCTTAGCAGAAGATCCTGTTGAGAACCCAAAAAATTCTAGTCTTAAATAAAATCATCAAGCAAATCAAAGGCTTCTATCAAATCACAAAGGCATCTATCAGATCAGTTGTCAACCAGTCTGGTGTGGCAGTGCTAGACAGCAAATGGAAAACTGAAGTTTTAAAATTTGTATTTATTATTTTGTATTTATTATCCCCCCCCATGAACCATGGACCTTGCTGTTGGTGGGGAGGCTTGCGTGCCTCAACCATACAGATAGGCGTACCGTAGGTGCAACCACAACGGAGGGGTATCTGTTGAGAGGCCAGACAAACATGTGGTTCCTGAAGAGGGGCAACAGCCTTTTCAGTAGTTGCATGGGGAAACAGTCTGGATGATTGACTGATCTGGCCTTGTAACACTAACCAAAATGGCCTTGCTATTCTGTTACTGTGAATGGCTGAAAGCAAGGGGAAACTACAGCCGTAATTTATCCCGAGGGCATGCAGCTTTACTGTATGATTAAATGATGATGGCGTCCTCTTGGGTAAAGTATTCCAGAGGTAAAATAGTCCCCCATTCGGATCTCCGGGCGGGGACTACTCAAGAGGATGTTGCTATCAGGAGAAAGAAAACTGGCGTTCTATGGATCGGAGTGTGGAATGTCAGATCCCTTAATTGGGCAGGTAGGTTAGAAAATTTAAAAAGGGAAATGGATAGGTTAAAGTTAGATATAGTGGGAATTAGTGAAGTTCAGTGGCAGGAGGAACAAGACTTTTGGCCAGGTGAATACAGGGTTATAAATACAAAATCAAATAGGAGTAATGCAGGAGTAGGTTTAATAATGAATAAAAAATAGGAGTACGGATAAGCTACTACAAACAGCATAGTGAACGCATTATTGTGGCCAACATAGATACAAGGCCCACGCCTACCACAGTAGTACAAGTTTATATGCCAACTAGCTCTGCAGATCACGAAGAAATTGATGAAATGTATGATGAGATAAAAGAAATTATTCAGGTAGTGAAGGGAGACGAAAATTTAATAGTCATGGGTGACTGGAATTCGACAGTAGGAAAAGGAAGAGAAGGAAACATAGGAGGAGAATATGGATTGGGGCTAAGAAATGAAAGAGGAAGCCGCCTGGTAGAATTTTGCGCAGAGCATGACTTAATCATAGCTAACACTTGGTTCAAGAATCATAAAAGAAGGTTGTATACGTGGAAGAATCCTGG
Organism: Schistocerca piceifrons; assembly: GCF_021461385.2. Classification (NCBI taxonomy): domain Eukaryota; kingdom Metazoa; phylum Arthropoda; class Insecta; order Orthoptera; family Acrididae; genus Schistocerca; species Schistocerca piceifrons. The sequence goes on along the minus strand of NC_060140.1, from coordinate 936,453,124 downwards.
AGATACTAGAAGGTATCAGATAGATTATATAATGGTAAGACAGAGATTTAGGAATCAGGTTTTAAATTGTAAGACATTTCCTGGAGCAGATGTGGACTCTGACCACAATCTATTGGTCATGAACTGTAGATTAAAATTGAAGAAACTGCAAAAAGGCGGGAATTTAAAGAGATGGGACCTGGATAAACTTTAAGAACCAGAGGTTGTACAGAGTTTCAGGGAGAGCATAAGGGAACAATTGACAGGAATGGGGGAAAGAAATACAGTAGAAGAAGAATGGGTAGCTTTGCGGGATGAAATAGTGAAGGCATCAGAGGATCAAATAGGTAAAAAGATGAGGACTAGTAGAAACCCTAGGGTAACAGAAGAAACGTTGAATTTAATTGATGAAAGGAGAAAATATAAAAATGCAGTAAATGAAGCAGGCAAAAAGTAATACAAATCTCTCAAAAATGAGATCAACAGGAAGTGCAAAATGGCTAAGCAGGGATGGCTAGAGGACAAATGTAAGGATGTAGAAGCTTATCTCACTAGGGGTAAGATAGATACTGCCTACAGGAAAATTAAAGAGACCTTTGGAGAAAGGAGAACCACTTGCATGAATATAAAGAGCTTTGAGGGAAACCCAGTTCTAAGCAAAGAAGGGAAAGCAGAAAGGTGGAAGGAGTATATAGAGGGTGTATACAAGGGCGATGTACTTGAGGACAATGTTATGGAAATGTAGGAGGATGTAGATGAAGAAGAAATGGGAGATATGACATTGCGTGAAGAGTTTGACAGAGCACTGAAAGACCTGAGTCGAAACAAGGCCCCAGGATTAGACAACATTCCATTAGAACTACTGACAGCCTTGGGAGAGCCAGTCCTGACAAAACTCTACCATCTGGTGAGCGAGATGTACGAGATAGGTGAAATACTCTCAGACTTCAAGAAGAATATAATAATCCCTTTCCCAAAGAAAGCAGGTGTTGACAGATGTGAAAATTACTGATCTATCAGTTTAATAAGTCACAGCTGCAAAATACTAACGCGAATTCTTTACAGACGAATGGAAAAACTGATAGAAGGCGACCTCGGGGAAGATCAGTTTGGATTCCGTAGAAATGTTGGAACACATGAGGCAATACTGACCCTACGACTTATCTTAGAAGAAAGGTTAAGGAAAGGCAAACCTACGTTTCTAGCATTTGTGGACTTAGAGAAAGCTTTTGACAATGTTGATTGGAATACTCTCTTTCAAATATGAAAGGGAAGCAGTGGTTGGGAAGGGAGTGAGACAGGGTTGTAGCCTATCCCCGATGTTATTCAATCTGTATATTGAGCAAGCAATAAAGGAAACAAAAGAAAAGTTCGGAGTAGGTATTAAAATCCATGGAGAAGAAATAAAAACTTTGGGGTTCGCCGATGACATTGTAATTCTGTCAGAGACAGCAAAGGACCTGGTAGAGCAGCTGAACGGAATGGACAGTGTCTTGAAATGAGGATATAAGATGAACATCAACAAAAGCAAAATGAGGATAATGGTATGTAGTCAAATTAAGTCAGGTGATGCTGAGGGAATTAGATTAGGAAATGAGACACTTAAAGTAGTAAAGGAGTTTTGCTATTTGGGGAGCAAAATAACAGATGATGGTCGAAGTAGAGAGGATATAAAATGTAGATGGGCAATGACAAGGAAAGCATTTCTGAAGAAGAAAAATTTGTCAACATCGAGTATAGATTTAAATGTCATGAAGTCATTTCTGAAAGTATTTGTATGGAGTGTGGCCATGTATGGAAGTGAAACGTGGATGATAAATAGCTTAGACAAGAAGAGAATAGAAGCTTTTGAAATGTGGTGCTACAGAAGAATGCTGAAGATTAGATGGGTAGATCAAATAACTAATGAGGGGGTATTGAATAGAATTGGGGAGAAGAGGAGCTTGTGGCACAACTTGAGTAGAAGAAGGGATCGGTTGGTAGGACATGTTCTGAGACATCGAGGGATCACAAATTTAGTATTGGAGGGCAGTGTGGAGGGTAAAAATCATAGAGGGAGACCAAGAGATGAATACACTAAGCAGATTCAGAAGGATGTAGGCTGCAGTAGGTACTCAGAGATGAAGAAGCTTGCACAGGATAGTAGTATGGAGAGCTGCATCAAACCAGTCTCAGGACTGAAGACCAGAACAACAACAACATTTAAGAAATCATGCCTTCGAGAGAATTATGCAGATGTACCATCATTTGACTGCCACTCAATCTCCTGTTAAGAGGACAAGTCATAGGCGCCCCTGGCATAGAGAGGCAAATGAAGAACTCAAAACAAATAAGTCGCCAAGTTCAGATGGAACAACAGTTCAGTTTCACAGAGAGTACTCTTTGACATTGGCTCCTTACTTAGCCTGCATTCATCACAAATCTCTCACCTAGCTTGAACTCCTAAGTGACTGGAAAAAAGGGTAAAAGCACGGACCCACAAAATTACAAGTCAGTATCGTTAACATGAGTTTGCTGCAGAATTCTTGAACATATTATAAATTCGAGTGTCACGAATGTCCCTAAGACAGAAAAGCATCTGTTCACAAATCATCGTGGATTTAGAAAGCACTGCGTGTGTGAAACTTAGCTTGCCCTTTTCTCACATGATGTCCTGTGAACCATGGATGAAGGGCAACAGACACAGTCATATTTCTAGATTTCCAGGGAGCATTTAAATGTGGAAACATGTAAGTTAATGCAGATGAGCAGGAAAAACAATGCTGTAATGATAAAATATTGTATTATTGGTGTGGTTCTTGACACACTCATGCCAATTAAATATCTAGGCGTAATGTTGCAGTCTGATATGAAATGCAACGAGCATATAAGGACAGTAGTAGGGAAGACGAATGGTCGATTTCAGATCATTGGGTGAATTTTTGGAAAGTGTATCTCATCTGTGAAAGAGACTGTGTGTAGAACACTTGTGTGACTGATTCATGAGTATGGCTAGAGTGTTTGGGATTCCTATTAGGTTGGATTAAAGGAAGAAATCGAAGCAATTCGGCTGCATACTGCTAAATTTGTTACCAGTAGGTTTGATCAGCATGTGAGTATTAAGGAGATGCTTCGCGAACTCAAATGGAATCCCTGGAGGTAAAACAATGTTCTTTTCATGAAACACTATTGAGAAAATTTAGAAAACCAGCGGGACAACTCTACTGCCGCCAATGTACATTTCATATCCAATTCCTGGCCTGGCAAAAAGTTTTAATCTGTCGGAAAGTTTCAGATCAGTCCACACTCCACTGCAGAATGAAAGTTTCTTCTAGGAACAATCCCACAGGCTGTGGCTAAGCTATGTCTGCACAATATCCTAGTCTTATAAGGCATGCAGGAAAAGTTTAGAAGGTAGGAGATGAGGTACTGGCAGAAGTGTTGCTGTGAGGAAAAGTAATGAGGGCATATGTGGATACTTCTGTGGGTGGAGCACTTTCCCACAAAATGCACGGGTCTCAGGTTTGAGTCCCAGTCCAGCACACAATTTTAACCTGCCAGGAAATACCAAGTTTGTATTAGTATTCATTAATTATTCCTGGTCGCCCACAGAAAACATCAGAATAATCGCATATTGGCTCTTGTAGATAAATCTTTCTGTGGAGCAGTCATAGTATTTACTTTTGCAGCTAATACTCGTAGGGGTGCTAAGATTTTTGTCATTGTTGCCCAGAAAGTAATGCACCACATTACACACACTGTTTTTCCACATAATCTCCATCCTGTTCTATGGCGAAACAAAGGCATGTATGGCCTGTTGGTACCAATCCTTGTCTTGGTGGTAGAGCCAGTGCTTCACTGTGTGAATCACCTCTTCATCACCCTCAAAATGTCTTCTTGAGTCATAATGTGTCTGTCTTCATGAATGACAACATCAGCTCACTACAACATGTCAGGTGTGACAGCTGTGGACAGTCTCCCTGACCACTGCAAATCTTGGAGATGCGCCAAACCATCTTCTGATGACCTCACCATCTGTGCCCAGTGACTAACTGTACTCCTGTTGACAGAAGATGCTCCATAGACTTGGCACAAGTATTTGTGAGTATTCCCCACAGTTTCATTGTCTGCAGTGATAAATTCAATGAAGGCACATTGCTTGTGATGTACATCACCTGCAGATGCCATCTTGAAACTGTCCTCCAGCTACACTATCTGTCAGAAGTGACAGAAATGTGGCACACTCACTCAGGGGACTTCAAATAATACATACATAATGTTTCCTATCCATAGCATTGTTTTCGGCAAAGAGGGGGGGGGGAAAAAACATGGTGCTCACTGGAATTGACACAGCTTAATTTTGTTCAGTTTGCACAACAAAGAAACAAATTTCACTATTGTGTATTATCTTAATTGAAACACACAAAATAATAATCGTATAATTATCAACACACATAAAAGAGATGTTATTTAAATATTTGCAATTGCATATGTGTTCACTTATAACAATGTTTTCTTATTCATCACTGCATCTGCCATTTCCTGAAATGTGTTGCCTAGCCTTATGCATTCATTCAACAAGAATAAATACTATCCAGTAATTCATGCAGTAGAACTACATTTTACTTGGTTCTGTCATTATAGTAAATAAAACTGGACAGCCGGCATATTTTTTCCTGTGCTGGTTGTCTTTTTTTATTTGTCATGGTCTGCCTTTTTGTAAATTTTTACATACTCTTGTCATTTATTGTTAAAGTCATAAAGGTAAAAAACAAATAATATTGATGAGTTTTCAGATAACTAAATTATAGTTGTTGTTATTTCAAATTGATGTTATATCCAAAGATTCAAAGTTCAGTCCGGTCACAGTTGCCAAATCTCACATAATTTTTGCTGTTGCTTCTACTAACAGAAGCAAACTCGTGGCTATCGACTTTCATTAGTGTTCAATGGGGGTATCTCTTGTGTGGGTAACAGCTCACACATGTCCTAGCAGCATAAATATACCAACTGGAAGTATCATGGTTTTCAGGAAGTCGTGTGAAATATTTGTGACAAGAAAGAACATGAATGTTATCAGTCATCTTTTCACTGAGGAAATAATATGAATCTTATTGCTTCTCATTCCATTTGCAGCATTTAAAGCTGTCCTCTTAGGTTCCTGCCTAACCACACACACACAAACCACCACATATTCAGAAATAAACAGCAAAATATTTATTTCATCTGCTGTTCTCTGATTAGACAGAAATGTTAAATAAGATTTACTGTTTCGGAACATACTTGTATTACATTCATAAGAAAGTCCCAGAATGTGTTAATATCATTAAGGGGCTCCGGAAAGGCTCAAAATCATGAAAAGTTCAATTTTTACTTTTTTGCGTTTTCTGAATCTGCAGACTATTACCTTTTAATAGATATATAATTTATTCAATTCCGAAGACTACAACTATTTTTAAATTTTTTTTGAAATGTGTTCTACATGGGTGTCACCCACTGTGGCGCTGTTAAACTGCTGTCAAATGGTGTTATTATTAACGTCTGTGTTCATCAGGTACATTTTAGTGATGTGAGATAAAGTATGTGTTGTGGCTAACCTGTGATGGTTCAATATATATCGCTGGTGTGATTGTCGATTGTTTCATGTTTATTTACTCTGTCGTTATCTCGAAAATATTCGTAATTAATTCTGTTTCTTGAATATCTGTTTTGTTGAAGTATAATAATGAGTAAAAGTAAAGTTATTAGAAATCCTCTGAAGGCTTTTAAGAAAAGGAAAAAAGTTGGAAAGCCAAAGGTATGTGTTATTACTGTAAACAATAAAGACGATAACCAAGTGAGTGAACCTAACCTCTCAAGTACACATGCCCATAGCAGTCAAAGTGGGAAAGAAAATACTTCACAGAAGAAGCTTGGTTCAATGAGTGAAAACTATGAATGTTTTATGGGCGAATCGGATGTGAATGAAATATTTGATATGTCGGTTCTCAAAGGAATTTTTTCAAACTGTGTAAGATGTATTCATTGTAGTGAAGTTGGTCAGGAACTCTCCATAATAAAGCACGTAGGACTTGCTAGTGAAATACAACTGAAATGTGATAAGTGTTCATACATGACCACCTTTTGAAACAGTGTTGCAGTAACTGCAACGGAAGAAAATGGTAGCAAAATCTACGAACACAACAATGAGTGATGCTTGCTTTAGACAAGGAACGCCTTCGGGCTGCAGACAGGGCTGTAAAGAGTCTAGAAATACAAGCAAGAGTAAACAGGAGGAGGAACAAGAGGAAGCTGGAGGAGGAGTTTGCAGAGGATGAAGATAATCCATCCTATGGACCTGGAATGCACTAAAAAGTTAATCCAATCTTTGTCGCTCGATTCCCAAAACTTTTATTTTCTCATACTAATTACATGTTTTCTAAGGATCTTCCAAACATATTTGTTTCAAACTTTCAGTAAATGTTACACAGTGCCTTCTGCATAATTTAACTCAGCCTTTTTCCAAAAAACTGTATATTTTTGAATATATAAATAAAAAATTGCAAAAAAATGTTGTGAATTTTCATTACAATTGAAAAAAAATCATCTTTAATAACTGAACTAAAATTTTGTAAAATCCCAGTGCTAAGTTGTAGCCCATATTCCAATAAATAATCTGTAAAAAGTTCAACTTCCTACCTCAAATACTTTGTGAGGAAAGATGTAATTTATAAGTGTTATTTTAACATTGCAAGTATAGGGCGTTCCGCAGCCCCTTAACATGGAAAAAAAGAAGAAAATATTAGCATGTAGCGGGATGCAAACCTACATTCTTCGACTTCAAAACTATGACATTATCCATTATTGCACTAGTGCTTAGGAGGTGATTTTTGTCTCATGTCTCAGTTATCGCAGTATCTCTTGAAAGCTTATATCATTGGTGCTTTATTAGCTGACATTTAATGATATGGGTGAATGTTTGTGATACATTTTCAGTGCACCATTGCCTGGGAAGTGGCATACTGCAACTTGTTATACAAAACAGTAAAATATGGCAAAATGAATATGGCACTAGCCATGTCAATGTTGCATGGGACATCAAATTGACATCATGTCTACAGGAAGTCTTGTGAGATGAGTGTCCCCCCCCCCCCCCCCCCCCCCCAGCTTCTGTCTCTGCCTCTTTTCATTCGTTTCGTGACAAATGAAAGTGAGATGGTAGCAGAGATAAAAATGCTCAAGTAAGCACCTAATGAATTAGGATATGTGAGGAGAAAAAAAAAAATCAGATGAAAATGTTACATAAAACCACAAAACTAAATGGAAAGAGTTATGTCATAGCCATGGGAGGTGTAATACACTGAAGCGCCAAAGAAACTGGTATAGACATGCATATTCAAATATAAAAATATTTAAACAGACAGAATATGGCACTTTGGTTGGCAACATCTATATATATGGGGCATTCAAAAAGAAATGAGCTGGAGGCATAATCACAGAAACCAGTACCTGCATGTTTGAGGTATTGGCCCTGGCTGTTGAAACATGTGTCCCACTGTAACACAAGGTGGTGAATGGCTGTCTCATAAAATTCTTAGGGCTGCGATGTTAACCAGTTCTGCACATACAGCTGGAGATTGTCATCCGAGGTGAATCGTTTGCCCCTCAGAGCCTTTTTAAGGGGACCAAAAATGGCATAATCACAGGGAGAGAGGTCCAGACTGTATGGAGGATGGCTGAGAATCTCCCATTTGAATTTCTGCATGAGTGCTGTGACTGTGCTGGCTGTATGAGGCAGAATGACCCTCTAGAGGAGATTGGCTGGTCATTTTGAATTGATCACTTGGTGAAGGGTGGTCGAGGTTTACAAGTAATGCTGGGAATTCACTATTGTCCCACGCTGCAGGAAATGAATCAGAAAGGGGCCATCTTGCTCAAAGAAGAACATCAGCATAACCTATCCTGCACTCGTTTGGATGGCTGTGGCTTTTTTTGGTGGTGGTGACTCTGGATACTTCCACTGGAGACTTTGTCATTTTGATTATGGTTTGAAGCAATGACACCATGACCCATCTCCAGCCACCATCATGCCAGGAACGCATTCCCTTCCCGAGCATAGCGCTGCAGATGGGCAAGGCTGTGGGCCCTCGGACATGCTTCCTGGTGTGGTCTGTGGGGCACCCATTGGGCAAACACCCTGTGCATCTGCAGTCATTACTTCATGATGGTGTGAACACTTCTGACGCTCAATCTGACCGCAGCGGCTATGACTTTCACTGTCACTTGGTGGTCCTGGGTAGTGAGTGCATCCACCAGCTGGACAATGTCTTCAGTAATGTATTGTGGTGCTCCAGACCGTGCATCATTGGTTAACGACACCCGTCCTTCGCTGAAGCGCTTGTGCCATGCCTTGATCCTTGCAAGGAACATGCAGTATTCACCGTACACTTGTGATATTCGTCGATGAATGTCCGTTCCTCCTACTCCTTCCGCTGTCAGAAAATGAAAAACACCTTTTGCTCATATTTTGATGCCTCCGTGTCACTGTTTGCAATGTGACTGGCACCGTTGGATGATTGATGCGTGCTGCTGCTAGCTCTGTATAGTCACGTGACATGCACGCATGCCGTCCAGCAACCGAGCTGAGAAATTCCACGTTCTTGTCGGAACCACACCTTGTTACACAAGCCAAGATATTACCCTCCTGTCACCAGTTTGCGCATTACAGACTCCAGCTCGTTTCTTTTTGAATGCCCTTTATAAGACAACAAGTGTCTTGGTTACTGCTGCTACAATGGCAGATTATCAAGATTTAAGTGAGTTTCAGTGGGGTGTTATAGTCGGTGCATGAGCAATAGGAAACGGCATCTCCGAGGTAGCAATGAAGTGGGAATTTTCCCATATGACCATTTCTCAAGTATACCGTGAATATCAGGAATCCGGTAAAACATCAAATCTCCTACTGCTGTGGCTCAAAAAAGATCCTACAAGAATAGGACCAATAACAGCTGAAGGGAATCGTTCAGCGCGACAGAAGTGCAACCCTTCTGCAAATTGCTGCAGATTTCAATGCTGGGCCATCAACAAATGTCAGCGTGCGAACCATTCAACGAAACATCATTGATATGGGCTTTTGGAGCCAAAGGCCCACTTGCGTACCCTTGATTAGTGCATGCCACAAAACTTTATGTCTTGCGTGGGCCTGTCAACACTGACATTGGACTGTTGATGACTGGAAACATGTTGCATGTGTGGACGAATCTCGTTTAAAATTGTATCGAGCGGATGGATGTTTAAGCGTATGGAGACAACCTCATGAATCCGTGGACCCTGCATGTCAGCAGGGGACTGTTCAAGCTGGTGGAGGCTCTGAAATGGTGTGGGGCGTGTGCAGTTTGAGTGATATGGGTCCCCTGATATGTCTAGATACTACTCTGACTGGTGACAGGTACATAAGCATCCTGTCTGACCCCCGCATCCATTCATATCCATTGTGCATACTGATGGCCTTGCTCAATTCCGGCAGGACAATTCAAAACCCCACACACCCAGAATGCTACAGAGTGGCTCCAGGAACATTCTTCTGAGTTTAAAAACTTCTGCTGGCCACCAAACTCCCCAGACATGAACATATTGAGCATGCCTGGGATGCTTTGCAACATGGTGTTCAGAAAAGATCTTCACCCCCTCGTTCTCTTATGGATTTATGGACAGCCCTGCAGGATTCATGGTGTCAGTTCCCTCCAGCACTACTTCAGACATTAGTCGAGTCCATGCCATGCCATGTTGTGGCACTTCTGTGTGCTCAGGCCCTTTACAATATTAGTCAGGCCTACCAGTTTCTTTGGCTCTTCAGTGTATATCACAACTTGTTCTGCCCTGCTGTCCAACCACAGTTGATACAGTATTGTCTTTTTCTTTTGTAAAACGTGAAACATTGATGAAAGTCATTTCTTTATCTACATCTATACTCTGCAAGTCACCTTGCGATGTGTGGCATAGGGTATTTTGTGTACCACCATCACTTACTCTCTCTGCTGTTCCAATCACGAATAGTTTGCAGGAGGAATAAGTTCCAGGAAACCTCCATGTGGGCTTGAGTGTCTCTAATTTTATTTTCATGGTCATTTTGCAAGATAGACATAGGGGGAAGGAATATATTTGTGACTCTTCTAGGAAAGTACACTCTCAGAACTTTAACAATAAACCACATCATGATGCAGAACACATCTCTTGCGGTATCTGCCATTGGAGTTGGTTTATCATTTCTGTGAAGCTTTTGTGATTAGTAAATGAACCTGTAACAAAATTTATCACTCTTTTTTGTATTTTCTCTATCAGACCTGTCTGATGCGGATCTCATACTGACAAACAATATTCAAGCATTGGTCACACAAGTGTTTTGTAAGTTACATCCTTTGCCGATGGACTACGTTTTCTGAGGATTCTTCCATGAATCTCAGTCTGGCATGTGCCTTACTTTTGATTAATTTTATGTGGTTGTTCCATTTCAAATCGCTCCATATGTGTACACCTAAGCATTTTACAGAATTACCTGTTTCCAGTGATTGTTGTGTAATCATACAGTAAATGGACTTTCTAATCATGTATTCGAAATATTTCACATTTATTTACATTGAGGGTCAATTATTACTCCCTACACCAAGCATCGATCATCTGCAGGGCTTCCTGCATTTCGTTCCAGTTTGTTAACATGACAACTTCTCCGTATACAACAGCTTCATCTGTGAAAAGTCCCATGGAACTTCTGACATTATTTGCTAGGTCATTTATTTATATTGTGAAAATAGTGGTCCTGTAACACTCCCCTGGGTCATGCCCGAAGTTACTTTTATGTCCGAAGACTTCTCTCCATTCAGAATGGCATGCTGTGTTCTGTTTGCTAGAAATTTTTCACATTTTCTTCATCAGGTGGCAATGAAGAACCATATCAAATGCCTTCTGGAAGTCAAGGAACATTGCATCCTCCAGGGTCTCATGGATGAACAGAGTGAGCTGGGTTTCACAACATCATTGTTTTTGGAACCACATTGATTCCTACCAAGGAGATTTTTGACCTCTAAAAATGTCATAATATGCAAACACCCAACTGATATCAGTGATACAGGCCTATAGTTTTGTGTGTCTGTTCAATGACACTTCTCGAAAATGGCACTGACCTGTATTTTTTTCCCCAATCATCAGGAATACTTCACTCTTCTAAAGATGTACGGAACACTGCTGCTAGAAGAAGGCTATTTCTTTCACATACTCTACATAGAATTGTACTAGTATTCCGTCAGATCCTGTGACCTTCCCTCCATTGAGTGATTTCAGTTGCTTCTCTACCCCATGGTCACTTATGTCAGTATCAACTATTTTTTAGTTAGTTCTATGATTTAAAATTGACATTATAGTGTGATCTTCCTCTCTGAAACAGTATTGCAAAAAGACATTTAGTATTTCAGCCTTTTCTGTGTCGTCCTCCATTTCACTGCCATTATTGCCACAAAGTGTCTGGACAGGCGACTTTCATTCATTTACTGATTTAACTTAAGACCAAACCTTCTTAGGATTTTCTGTTAGTTAATTACATGTTCCATAGATCATTTGAATGATTCTTTGATTGAAATGATGTGGAATGAGTCAATTGACTGGATATGTATGCATGATTGGTGTTAACATTAATGAGCACATTATTATTTTTAATCCTACCTCATGCAACTACGCTTAATTTTATTTTCTTTTCTTTTATACTGACTGCCAGTTCTTAAGTAGAAATTTATGGAATAGAAGGCGTTGTCCTGGAGGAATGATTTAAATTAGATTTAAAACTTGCTTCACTACCTGTCAGACGTTTTATATTACTGGGCAAATGATCAAAACTTTTTGTTGCTGCATATTGAGCTCTTTTTCTGCCCCACTAAATGCTTTAATAATGGGCAATAAAGGTTGTTTTCCCCTCTAGTGTTATAGATGTGTACATCACTGTTCTTCTCAAATTGTGATGAATTATTTATGATGGATTTCATTAGCAAATATGTGTGTACTGTAACGGCGCAGTTAAAATGTCCAGCCCCTTGAAGGGGTACCTACATGACGTCCGTGGTTTGAATACTGCCAATTATTCTTACTGCTTGCTTTTGTGCAGTCAGTACTTTCTTTCTAAGTGATGAATTACACCAGAAAATAATTCTGTGTGACATTATTGAGTGGAAATATTCAAAATATGTCAGGAGGCTGATATGATTTTTTCCAAGATTAGCAATTATACAAAGAGAAAAAAAAATAGCTGAACTTAATTGTTTGAGAAGCACAGTAATATGCTTCTTCTAGTTCAAGATTTTATTAACATTCACATGACTGTTGTTATGACTATTGTACAGAACTGAATGTAGTGTTTTTGCTTTTTTTTTTTTTTTTTTTTTTTTTTTTTTTTCAAAATTTAAGGAGAGTCCATTTTCAGAGAACCACTTACTGATTCTTTGAAAAATATTATTTACTAACTCTTCTGTTACTTTCTCTCTAATAGGATTTATTGTAACACTAGAATCGTCTGCAAAAAACACCATGTCAGTAGACAGAATTTTAACTTTAAAATTTGTTGAATGCTTTACACATGGCCCTCCTTATGCTAATTTTGGCTTTGTTTAGATTGTGTTTGTCTGTGAGGCTTTGCCTATGTTTAAATTTGCAGTAAAGCTGTCTTTGCTTTTGCAGTAGTTTTCGAACATAGCTGTCAAACAATGGCGGACCTTTTCCATCCCTCACAGCTTTGCTTAACATATACCTGTCTAAAACATATTGTACAGTGCTCTTGAACTTTGTACATCATTACTCCATGTTGTTAGTGCTGGAGATGAAATTTTATGCTGACCGGTCATATAATCTGAAATCTGTTTCTTGTCGCTCTTGCTAAGCGGAAGGAATTGTTCATCATACATTACTTTATTATGTCATCTCCTTGGTAATTATTAACCTCTGCCATAAGTACATCATTTGATAAATATTAAATTCAATTGTTGTCTGTAGCATACCATTTCACCTGTTTCTAGCTGTACTTGGTGTAATTAGCATTTATGTTGTTATTGTGATTAATGGTACATATGCTACTGATACAAATTAGGAAAAAATGGTAGAATCTTCAGTAATTCTGGAGGAAGCATTGTATCTTCTGTAAGATAATGAGACAGAATTGTCACCAATACTTACCTTTAGGAAGCAAAGTATCAGTTCCGCTGATAAGTAAATACAAACATGAAAGGGGACGGGTACAGAGAGGAGGAGATGGAGAAGATCAAATGTCAAAGATAGTGCCTTAGTAAGCATTTTGCCAGTGTCAGTCCAGAGATGACGAGGACAGAATGACAAGTAAAACTGGATTAAGAGGCATGAGAATGAAGAGTATAATCAAGAAGTAGGGAGAAAGAGAAATACGGGTGAGAGGGCTAGGAGAACAAATGAACATGAAAAAGGAAATGAAGGAAATAGTGAGCCATAAAAAATAAAAATATAATGAAAAATATTTTCTAGAAAACAAATGAAGATAATGTTATGAAATTTGTATGTACAAGTGGTGCATGTTAATTACAACACATTTATGAGAGAAGTAATGACTTAGGCTTTTTATGAAAGGTAAGGCAATAATACTGACATACAGAATTATGTAACCTTTGACCAGTATATGAAGAAATTCAGTTAAAACATTCAAAAATAACTTGCAAAAGGGTAAGGGAATAAACTCTGCAAAAGTGGCCAAATTATATGAACTTGGGTATCAGTTGCTGTATTGCCCAGTAGACTCACCATGTTTCACTATTATTTATATTATAATTTCATATGTTTGACTGGGGATCAGAAACTGGGGATTGAATTGCTTTTGTTGAAGAGTATTTTATAGGATCTTGCAGTGATCCCTTTTCCTACGAGAACAAAAAATGACATTTACACTATAATATGTGCATCAGTGAAAAGAGATTACATTTAAAAACAATTTTCCACTGTTTTATGGTAGGTCTTCCCCTTATTTACTGAATGTTTTTCATGTAATCTAATTATTGAGAACTAAAAGGTTGAAAAGAGAGTTAATGATTAACTTTAATTATTTTGATTGTGGTTGTATTGATATGTGCTCTATGACTTTTAAATGGATAACTGCTATCTTTAGATGGTGTCACTTTTGTATAGGCTTGAGAAATATGTGAATTTACTGTATGAAACAACTAACTCATAAGTAATGAACTGAATTGATCTTTAAGGGACACAGTATTGCTTAATAATGACACTAGTTTATTTGTTTCTTATCACAAATATTTTTCTACTCTAGGTGCCTGCTGGCAGTGGTTCTGAACACAGGAGCAATTCTGCTGTTTGGCCCACGTACTTGGAAATGGTTGGTAGTGTGCAACTTGTCAGAAATTTGGTTAAAGCATTGCAGAGAGCTTTGGGAAGAAATGGAGCCAGCTGAGACAGTTGCAGAACAATATGAGCAGCTTAAGAGGAGGACAGCATCCTTAAAAATGAATAGTAAGTACTCCAGATTTCATTTTGAAAATCAGTATCAAGGAAAAAGAAAATGAGTGATTCTTTTATGGTTCTGTATGTTGAGCCACAGGACATGCTACGTTTTTGCAGAAACCAACTGGAATACAAGTAACTGCAATATACTTTTTGTTTTTGACTTTGACTTCATTTAACTGGAAGAATGGAGAAGGTTGAAATTAAGAGTACAGATAGCCTACAAAAATCAGCACAGTTCTCTAACAGGGGAGATATCAAGAATGGTGTCCCACAGGGTTCAATCTTGGATCCCTTATTGTTCTTAATATATGTTCTTACATTATATTAATGACTTACCATTCTATATTCATGAAGATGCAAAGCTACTCCTTTTTTCTGACGATACAAGTATAGCAATGACAAGTATAGTAATCAAACAAGAATAAGCTGAGAAAGTTGTAAATAATGTCTTTCAGAATGTTAAGTGGTTCTCTGCAGATGGACTCTCACTAAATTTTGAGAAACCACAGTACATACATTTCTGTAGAGTAAATGGCTTAACACCATTAATAAACATAGAGTTAGAACAGACTGTTGCCAAAGCAGAATATTCCAAATTTGTGGGTGTGTACATTGAAAATAAATTGAATAGGAAGAAACACATTTATTATCTGCTGAAATGCTATGTATGCTTTTAGGGTTATTGCAAATTTTGGTGATAAACATATCAGTAAATTAGCCTACTATTCCTATTTTCACTCACTGCCTTCATATGGGATCATATTTTGGGGTAATTCGTCATTAAGAGAAAAAGTATACATTGCGCATTAGCACGTAATCAGAATAATAGCTGGAGCCCACCGAAGATCACCATGCAGACATTTATTTAAGGAACTCAGGATATTCACAGTACCTTTGTAATGCATATATTTGCTTATGAAATTTGCCATTAAGAACCCATCCCAATTAAAAAATAATACCGAAGTGCATAGCTCCAAAACTAGAAGAAAGGACGACCTTCAATATTCTGGGTTAAATCTGACTGTGGCTCTGAAAGGGGGTGGGTGAATAATGCTGCCACAAAAATCTTTGCTCAGTTGCCAAATAGCATTAAAAGTCACACAGATAGCCAACCAACATTTAAAAACAAATTAAAAGAATATCTGAATGACAACTCCTTCTACTCAACAGATGAATTTTGTAAGGAAAACATAAATTAAACTGACACATTCCACAAGTATTAATGGAATGTAGTGAGCTTATGGTCGTGGAACATAAAATCAGCTGAAAGAGGATTGAGGGGAGGGGGGGGGGGGGGGGGGAGGGGAATCAGCTGAGGCCATCTCGTAATTTGTTTACACTTTTTTTAAGAACACCTTAATAGGCCTCCTCTGAAAATGTGATAAATTTGTAACAGTTCTAGTTGTTGCATAGTGTGACAGCTAGGAAAACCTGTGTTGATATAACTTGGTAATACTCTTATCCAGTTTGTCTCAACCCTAGCCTTTTGCATTTAGATGGTAACCCCAAATCAACGCTCTCTATTTGTGTGTGATGTATGAAATCATGGCTGCCCTAGAAACTGTTTCAAATGTTTCACCACAAAGGTCCAGTACGGTCATGCTTTATTCCTAGCCCACCTGTACTGTGTCACAAAAATGTCATATTTCATGGAACTGTTAGTAGAACATACTCACAATAATTCATTGCACTCAAAGTGCATTGTAATCAAAATTGTTTCAAAATTTCCAGGCGTACAAAAATGTATTATTTCAGTTTCTTTCTCCGATACATTAATTACTAGTCAGGTCTGTATTAAAATAAAAATTAGTTGACATCATTGAACATTTATTAGTGACTAGAAATATAACTTAGTAATATTTTCACAATTAAGTAAATAAAATAAACCTGGGATACAATTTCCACATTTTTGTAAGATTTTCAATTGTTTTTCTGTTCACACACAATGTTTTCAGCCATTTCTAAAGCCCATTTTTTTCTAGAACAAACCAGCATCTCTCCTTTATAAAAATGTTGTGACCCCATCTGTTTTCTGCATACAGTTTAAAATTTCTCTTCCAAGATTAATTCTGTCTGGTTCAGCTGCCACTCTCTGCTGGCAATTATTATTACCTTCTCGCCTGCACTATTTCTTTGCACTGTTCATAGAGCATGCCTGCATCATCAAATAATAGTGTCTTTTGACAATCCATTCCCATGCAGCTATTTATCAAAGAAATAAAAAGAGTGAGTTTAGAGTCTTTTGTGTAAAATTTTAGGATATTCATTCAGAACTCAATCCTGTTATATAACAAGATATGCTGGAGGAAAGAAAAAAGGAAAAAAAGAATGTCATGTCAGTACAGAGTAGGCCCTGACAACCTTAATGTGGATTGAGAATTCAAAATTAAAAAATAAAAAGTAAGTGAAGAGATGGTTGAAGGTTCCAATTCAGCAAATCGACAAAAGAAATATTGATTCACAGTGTAATAAACTGTGAAAAAGAGCACAATGCATACTTTACAAAACTGAGCTACATTTGTAAGATTACTGATGCATTACTTGAAATGAGCCAATCATATTGAAAAGGGAATATGGTTATAATAGAGGGAAACATTCCACGTAGGAAAAATATATCTAAAAACAAAGATGATGTGACTTACCAAATGAAAGTGCTAGCAGGTCGACAGACAAACAAACGAACACAAACATACACACAAAATTCAAGCTTTCGCAACTAACTGTTGCCTCATCAGGAAAGAGGGAAGGAGAGGGAAAGATGAAAGGATGTGGGTTTTAAGGGTAAGGAGTCATTCCAATCCCGGGAGCGGAAAGACTTACCTTAGGGGGAAAAAAGGACGGGTATACACTCGCACACACACACATATCCATCCACACATATACAGACACAAGCAGACATATTTAAAGACGTAGGAAAAATATATCTAAAAACAAAGATGATGTGACTTACCAAATGAAAGTGCTGGCAGGTCGACAGACAAACAAACGAACACAAACATACACACAAAATTCAAGCTTTCGCAACTAACTGTTGCCTCATCAGGAAAGAGGGAAGGAGAGGGAAAGACAAAAGGATGTAGGTTTAAATATGTCTGCTTGTGTCTGTATATGTGTGGATGGATATGTGTGTGTGTGCGAGTGTATACCCGTCCTTTTTTCCCCCTAAGGTAAGTCTTTCCGCTCCCGGGATTGGAATGACTCCTTACCCTCTCCCTTAAAACCCACATCCTTTTGTCTTTCCCTCTCCTTCCCTCTTTCCTGATGAGGCAACAGTTAGTTGCGAAAGCTTGAATTTTGTGTGTATGTTTGTGTTCGTTTGTTTGTCTGTTGACCTGCCAGCACTTTCATTTGGTAAGTCACATCATCTTTGTTTTTAGATATGAAAAGGGAATATGTTGCACAAAAATTATTATAATTATTTAGGTAAAAAAGCGCTGGCAGGTTGATAGACACACAAACAAACACAAACATACACACAAAATTCAAGCTTTTGCAACAAACTGTTGCCTCATCAGGAAAGAGGGAAGGAGAGGGGAAGACGAAAGGAAGTGGGTTTTAAAGGAGAGGGTAAGGAGTCATTCCAATCCCGGGAGCGGAAAGACTTACCTTAGGGGGAAAAAAGGACAGGTATACACTCGCACACACGCACATATCCATCCACACATACAGACACAAGCAGACATATTTAAAGACAAAGAGTGTGGGCAGAGATGTCAGTCGAGGCAGAAGTGTAGAGGCAAAGAAGTTGTTGAAAGACAGGTGAGGTATGAGTGGCGGCAACTTGAAATTAGCGGAGATTGAGGCCTGGCGGATGACGAGAAGAGAGGATATACTGAAGGGCAAGTTCCCATCTCCGGAGTTCGGATAGGTTGGTGTTGGTGGGAAGTATCCAGATAACCCGGACGGTGTAACACTGTGCCAAGATGTGCTGGCCGTGCACCAAGGCATGTTTAGCCACAGGGTGATCCTCATTACCAACAAACACTGTCTGCCTGTGTCCATTCATGCGAATGGACAGTTTGTTGCTGGTCATTCCCACATAGAATGCGTCACAGTGTAGGCAGGTCAGTTGGTAAATCACGTGGGTGCTTTCACACGTGGCTCTGCCTTTGATTGTGTACACCTTCCGGGTTACAGGACTGGAGTAGGTGGTGGTGGGAGGGTGCATGGGACAGGTTTTGCATCGGGGGCGGTTACAAGGATAGGAGCCAGAGGGTAGGGAAGGTGGTTTGGGGATTTCATAGGGATGAACTAACAGGTTACGAAGGTTAGGTGGACGGCGGAAAGACACTCTTGGCGGAGTGGGGAGGATTTCATGAAGGATGGATCTCATTTCAGGGCAGGATTTGAGGAAGTCGTATCCCTGCTGGAGAGCCACATTCAGAGTCTGGTCCAGTCCCGGAAAGTATCCTGTCACAAGTGGGGCACTTTTGTGGTTCTTCTGTGGGGGATTCTGGGTTTGAGGGGACGAGGAAGTGGCTCTGGTTATTTGCTTCTGTACCAGGTCGGGAGGGTAGTTGCGGGATGCGAAAGCTGTTTTCAGGTTGTTGGTGTAATGATTCAGGGATTCCGGACTGGAGCAGATTCGGTTGCCACGAAGACCTAGGCTGTAGGGAAGGGACCGTTTGATGTGGAATGGGTGGCAGCTGTCATAATGGAGGTACTGTTGCTTGTTGGTGGGTTTGATGTGGACGGACGTGTGAAGTTGGCCATTGGACAGGTGGAGGTCAACGTCAAGGACATCTTCATGGTCTGGACTCACAGTGAAGAAGAACTCCAGAATTTCCTCTCCAACCTCAACTCCTTTGGTTCCATCAGTTTCACCTGGTCCTACTCCAAATCCCATGCCACTTTCCTTGACGTTGACCTCCACCTGTCCAATGGCCAACTTCACACGTCCGTCCACATCAAACCCACCAACAAGCAACAGTACCTCCATTATGACAGCTGCCACCCATTCCACATCAAACGGTCCCTTCCCTACAGCCTAGGTCTTCGTGGCAACCGAATCTGCTCCAGTCCGGAATCCCTGAATCATTACACCAACAACCTGAAAACAGCTTTCGCATCCCGCAACTACCCTCCCGACCTGGTACAGAAGCAAATAACCAGAGCCACTTCCTCGTCCCCTCAAACCCAGAATCCCCCACAGAAGAACCACAAAAGTGCCCCACTTGTGACAGGATACTTTCCGGGACTGGACCAGACTCTGAATGTGGCTCTCCAGCAGGGATACGACTTCCTCAAATCCTGCCCTGAAATGAGATCCATCCTTCATGAAATCCTCCCCACTCCGCCAAGAGTGTCTTTCCGCCGTCCACCTAACCTTCGTAACCTGTTAGTTCATCCCTATGAAATCCCCAAACCACCTTCCCTACCCTCTGGCTCCTATCCTTGTAACCGCCCCCGATGCAAAACCTGTCCCATGCACCCTCCCACCACCACCTACTCTAGTCCTGTAACCCGGAAGGTGTACACGATCAAAGGCAGAGCCACGTGTGAAAGCACCCACGTGATTTACCAACTGACCTGCCTACACTGTGACGCATTCTATGTGGGAATGACCAGCAACAAACTGTCCATTCGCATGAATGGACACAGGCAGACAGTGTTTGTTGGTAATGAGGATCACCCTGTGGCTAAACATGCCTTGGTGCACGGCCAGCACATCTTGGCTCAGTGTTACACCGTCCGGGTTATCTGGATACTTCCCACCAACACCAACCTATCCGAACTCCGGAGATGGGAACTTGCCCTTCAGTATATCCTCTCTTCTCGTCATCCGCCAGGCCTCAATCTCCGCTAATTTCAAGTTGCCGCCACTCATACCTCACCTGTCTTTCAACAACTTCTTTGCCTCTACACTTCTGCCTCGACTGACATCTCTGCCCACACTCTTTGTCTTTAAATATGTCTGCTTGTGTCTGTAAGTGTGGATGGATATGTGCGTGTGTGCGAGTGTATACCTGTCCTTTTTTCCCCCTAAGGTAAGTCTTTCCGCTCCCGGGATTGGAATGACTCCTTACCCTCTCCTTTAAAACCCACTTCCTTTCGTCTTCCCCTCTCCTTCCCTCTTTCCTGATGAGGCAACAGTTTGTTGCGAAAGCTTGAATTTTGTGTGTATGTTTGTGTTTGTTTGTGTTTCTATCGACCTGCCAGCGCTTTTGTTCGGTAAGTCACCTCATCTTTGTTTTTATATATAATTTTTCCCACGTGGAATGTTTCCTTCCATTATATTTAGGTAAAAATGTTGACTAGGCATCTGATTATCAAAATAATGAGTCACGCCAAGGAGACGTCACTGTGATTTTAGGAATGACTAAATGAAATAAATTCTTAAAGGAGGTCAAAGTATGAGGGTTGGATCTTATATAGTGGAAACTATTTATTCACAACTGATACAAAAGAGTTACATGTTTGCATCTGTTACTGCCCTTCAAAGTAATCACCAGCGTTGTGTAGAACCCATTGCCAGTGATGTGGAAGACGTAGTATACCGTTAGCAGAGCCTGTTCTGTTGATGGTGTGAATGGAGCGGTCTACTGCCTGTCGAATCTCTGGAACAGTTCTGAAGCGAATGCCATGAAGTGGTTCCTTCATCTTCAGAATAAAATCAAAGTCACAAGGACTTAAGGCCGGGGAGTGTGGTGGATGGTACAGTACTTCCCAGTCCCATCGACTGAACAGAGTAGCCACAGCTTGTGCCATATGTGCCCGCGCATTGTCATGCAAAATGATGGATAGGTTGTGCAGAAAGTGTTGCCACTTCTTTCACAAAGCTGGTTGCAGGTGGTGCTCCAAAAATGAACAGTAATACTGTGCATTGATGGTCTGCCGTGGAGGAACGTAATGCCTTAGGATAACACTATCACAGTCATACACGAGAATCACCATAACTTTCACCATACTGGGGCTCTGATGCACTTTTGACTTTTGCAGCAATGCGTAATGATGCCATTCGTTTGACTGGCGTTTCAATTTTGGCATTGTGGCATTCACTTCAGAACTGTTCCAGAGATTCGACAGGCAGTAGACCACTCCATTCACATCATCAACAGAACAGGCTCTGCTAACAGTATACTCCACCTTCCACATCCCTGGCAATGGGTTCTACACAATGCTGGTGACTACTCTGAAGGACAGTAACAGGTGCAACATGTAACTCTTTTGTATTGGTTGTGAATTAAACAGTTTCCACTATTTTAGTTCCAACCCTCGTATATAGTTCCATTCAATCTGATGAGTGAGATATCATGAGAAAATAATCAGACACATGGAGCACAGAAAATGCAATTTCAGGTTCATATGAAATCAGTAACAGGTGCAACATGTAACTCTTTTGTATAGGTTGTGAATAAATAGTTTCCACTATTTTAGTTCCAACCCTCGTATATAGCATACACTTGTCCACGACCAGCCATCTGATATACAATCATTTCTGACACAAACTGTAAAGTAAACGTTGTTGTATATTGATTAACGATTGATGAGACAGTAGTAGAGACACTGATGGGTAGACACATTGGAGAGACTTTGCCAGTGATCTGGCTTAAATATGAATCACATACCAGAGAAAGAATTGTGGAACATAGTGCCCCACAGACATTCCAGTGGTTGAGAGGGCATAATAAAACTGTTCTGGGAGAGGGTGGAAGATTTTTAAGATGAGTATTCATGCTGAATCCCAGCTTGAGGTAACCATAGCTATACTAACAAGCTGGGTGACACGTTTGAGATTAGGTTTTTTGAAATTATGTGGTGATTCATCAAATCTTGTGATGGTCGAAATGACTGGTTGGGTAACAGTAACGAATGAAATCATTTGTAAAAATTGTTATTTATGTATTGGGCAAGCTATATTTGAACAGATTTTAGTGCAGTCAGTGGTTAAGTTATGGGATAGGAAATTTTATATGTGGAGGAGGTAGTAACTGTCGAAAAGAAAATTAGTTCCCTAGCAGTGAGTTCTACTTGCAGTCTTCTTTGCAGACAGCTATCATTGTGTTATAATAACTAAATTTGAGCATTAAGAACTAGAAAATATGACATGTGGAATTTTTGGCTCCTTTCTTTAGATGCTACAATTTCTAAGTGCAACACTATACAATGGTGCCTTCTTTCACCAAATTCACTTTGAAATTCCATCTGATATTCTGGAACTGATTATGTTTGGCAAGTGAAGGACACACACTGCTTGATGAGTTATTATTACACCATAAATATTGAACTCGTAGCTGCTCATACCCAGTACAGAGAGAAATGTTAAGTTGCATACATCGTATTACTCATATTCCACAACACTAATTTTTGTATACTATGCTTTGTGGTCTTCACTGAGGGACTTGCCATGCTCCATTCTAGGAATTTTGAGCCCAGTGGTGAAATATTGTTTTAGTAAATGAACTTGTCATCCGAATTTTGATCTCAAGTGTGGTATTCTCTGGTAAGCTCCTTAAGAGTTTATTAAGAAAGATTTGTATGTTATTAGCAAGGAAATCAGCTCTGGAATATTTAAATTCTTCTTTGTCAGCCATTCATATTACAATGGAAATATAGTTAATTACTAATGAAGTATTATTTAATTATTTTTTGCAGGTGAAATAATTGTATGAATAAAGCAGCAGATCACAAGTAGTGTGAACAATGAATATATATCTGCCTCTACCTCAGCAAATATACACAAACTGTTCCTATATATTGGTCCGAGTCAGTTATATACCTCTTATTAAAGAACTGATCTCTTTTTTTTTTCTTTTTCTGTTTGTTTGTTGTATTTCCTTTTCTGTAGACTAATAGTCATTATCTATCACCACAATTTGTAGTGATTAGCTGGGGCCAGTTGAAACAAGACTCATGCAGATTTGCTGTAACTCATACTGATGCAAGTATATCAGTATGGGAAATACCAGTGATGAATGAGGCACAGTGGGATGCAGCAAGTGTTCAGTTAATTAGAGTTGTGGACACAAAGATGAGCATCCCATCTGCACTACTCTGTCTGTCCATTGGTAAGTTTAATTTGATTCATAACTATGAGTCCACAGATGAGTTTGTTGAGAAAATGTCCAAGTTAATTTCTGGAATGTATTTTCACTAGAATATGAAGAAAATCCACAAATGGAATACAAGGTCTGTTAAAAAAATTCCAGAATATTCGTAATTTGGCATGAACTGTGTGTTGGAGCGAAAAGTGGTTAGCATCCCTGCACACATTTGTGTTTAATGTGTACCTGCTGGAATATTCATTGTTCTGATGTATATCTGTTAGTTATTGTTCAGTACTGTATTGAGTAGAATGTTGTGTCACACAGTTTGCGAATTTTGAGATGGCAGAGTTAGAGGAGCAGCGTGTCTTCATTAAATTTTGTGTGAAACTTGATAAAACCTTTACAGAGACACACCAAGTGATGCAGGAAGCATTTGGTGATGGGTGCTTAAGCCATGCTTCACGTTACAAATGGTTCACATTCAGACAGAAGTTAAAGATGACCCCTTTCAGGATGCCTTTTGCAGTCTACTGACATTCTTCATGTCAGGAGCGTCAACAAAATTGTACACATCAATTGAAGACTGACTGTCCAAGAGATTGCAGGAGAATGTAACATTTCAGTTGGATCATATAATGAAATCCTGACACAGCATCTTGGAATCCATCACATTGTTGTCAAGTTCATCCTATGCTCATGAATTAAGACCATAAAGACACGTTCAGATGTGGGTTTATGGTTATGATTTTGAGACCAAGTCTCAATCTTCACAATGGGTCAGGAAAGGTTCTCCAAGACCAAAAAAAGCTGGTCACATCAGGTCAAATGTCAAAGCCTTGCTGGTAGTTTTTTTTTTTTTTTTTTATTTTGAAGGATTGGTTCATCATGAATTCAGGGCACAGGGACAAACTGTTAATCAATGGCATTATCGGGACATGTAGCGATGCCTGCAAGAAAATGGCCTGAAATGTGATGAGACAATTCGCCACTCTTGCATCACGGTAACACATCTGCACATTCATCCTTGTTTGTTTGTGACTATTGCACAAAAAACGAAATCACTGTGCTGCCTCATCCCCCGTACTCTCCAGACCTGGCGCCTGCGGACTTTTTTTTTATATTATCAAAATTGAAAACCCCATTGAAAGGATGAAGATTTGCAACTATAGATGAAATAAAAGAAAATTTACAGATGGTGCTTTGCGGAATCCACCAAGAGCCGTTCCAAGACTGCTTCCGGAAGTGGAAACAGCATTGGGAGTGGTGTATCAATTGTGGAGGAGAGTATTTTGAAGGAGACCATGCACAATACGTAAAAGGGAGTTGTAGAAAAATTTTGTGGATGAAGTTCTGGATATTTTTTTGGACAGACCTTGTATATAATTTGTGTTGCAATGGCTTCCCATTTAATCATAAAATCTCTCTAGGAAATTTGTCAATTATTTATTTCTCTGTGATTTGTTTATTGGATTGCAATTGAATGGGATATAAAAAGAGGCCTTCAGACCATGTTGATGACTTTATTAATGTTAGAAAGCTGTTTTTCAGTAATGAGCAGAATGTATTCACAGCATTTGTCACTCCTGTTTCTTTAACACTACACTTTGCCACTGTGCAAGAGAATTAAATTATGATTCTGTAGGATGCAGTGATGGCATATTTTAAGCTCTCTCTGATGATATGGTACCCATCAATACTCCTGGTCTTCAATTCACAGGCACGGTAGTTGGTGATTTGGATGGTCACATTTCAGTCCTGCCAGACGTTTTTAAAGATGTACCAGCAGAAACTGCAATGCCTTATGTACTTTGGGATGAAGAAGACCACATTAAGGTTAATGCCATAAGCTCACTTCCACAGTCATCGGAATGTGAATCCGCTGGCAAGTGGATCATACTTGCAGTGAAAAAAACATTTATGATTGTCTTTGTATTGAATAAGAATGGCCAAAAGATCTCTGAATATCTTCACCGAGTGGGTGGCCTTGCAATTTCTGGTAAGTGTTAATAATTTTTTCCACATTATATATGATCTAATGAATTTATGAACAATAAACAAATACATTTTTTTTATTATTTACATTTTATGGCCTTCATTGGACCACTCTAGCTAACTTTATACAAAGAATTTTTCAGTTTCCTGTCAGGCCAGTACTTCTTCATTCTCTCAGATCCCATCCTTCTTTCCTCTTCGGAAATCACCCTTCCTATTGTCTGTTTGTTGATTCTTGTTTGTAGTCTGGTTTGTTTGTCTGTGAGTTTCCTGATTTTGTCAATTTTGTTTCTTAGGTCTTCCAAATACATTTATTTAACATATTTTGTATTTTTTAGAGTAACTCCTACTCTGCAGTTAATTGACATGCACACTCCACTTACAACTTTCTTCAATAGTAGTCCATGCATGTTATTCATTTCTAGCATAAACTTGTTTTTTAATGTGAGAGGGAAGACAAACACACATCATGTAGAAGGGACATGTAGCACTGGCCAAACACATAAAAATGTGCTAATTATTGTAGCTCAGCTGTAAAGCAGACGTAGAGATATATAGAGAGAATAAAGAAAATGGCAAAAATGAGGTTAGAATACACAGTGTGAGAAGAGCTAGAAGTAGTATTGTGGTGTGAAAACAACTGTAATGAAAACTATTATTGTAGTATATCATTCAGAGCAAAGGAGAAGGGCTATGGTGCAAAGTAACAGACGTGGCCTAATTATAGTTTTATATATCCTTATTTTTTGTTCCCCTTGAAAGAAATTTGAATGAGAGTAATTTATTGCAATAATATAATGCTCTGGAAGTTGCTTTGGTTCTCACTTCTATTTCTTATTTCTCATAATTTCTGTTGTTTAACACGACCCTCAGATATGTAAACTCTTCTGATTCTTCAAACACTTGTCATCAATCTGCATGGATTCCCACCTATTTGCCTTGTAGTTTCTTTCTGCCCTCATGAATTTGGATTTTTTTTCTTTTATCTCTAATAAAACTTCCTTTGCTTTTTGAAATAGCTTTCTACTCAGTATTTTCAGATCACCTAGATTTTCAGTGATTAATACTTCATCATCTGCAGAGGCCAGTACTTTCATTTTTATTCCTATGTTAATTCCCTCTTCTGGTTCACGTGTTGCATCCAGTGCTTCTTATATTCCATGGAGCATTCCCCATCCATTTTCATTATCCCTTCCAAGCCTACCAGTGTAACTTCTACAAGATTTGTAAGCTTCCTTGGTATTCCATACTTCTCCACTTCCACAAGTTTACTCTATTTTTTGCTGTCAAAGGCTTTTTTAGATATCAACTAATAATATTGCCGTTGTGTTGTTGGATTCTCAGTATTTATATATATGGCTTCTTTTAGTACAAATTTCTGTTCAGATGTGGTTCGACTCTTCATAAATCCCACTTGTTTCTCGCCTGTTACCTCCTGTAAATATGGATCTAACTTTTTCTGGAGAATATTGGAGAACACTTTTGTATGCTGTGTGAATTAATGAGATACCCCTATATTTCCTGAATTCTTGTTTGTTGTCTTTTCATGGACTGATACTGTGTTCATTTCTTTCCACTTGTGGGGTGGCGGGTTGAATAAATTGGTTTACAAATGTAGAATGTAAAGTAGAAAAGATGCATTTCCCGGCCGATGCACCATATGTGGGGCGGTGGGTTGAATTAAATTGTTAATATATGTGTAGAATGTTATGCAGAAAAGATGCATTTCCCTGCCGATTAACCATATGTGGGGCGGCGGGTGGAATTATTGTTATATAAATGTTCCTGTTATTTATGCAGTCTTTTGACATTCTAAACACTGGCTCTCTAACTACAATATTGGCAACCAGAAAGTGATTAGCAAAACGTGAAGCCTGTAATTAGAATTCCTAGTGCCCACTTCATCTGAGAATACACTTATAGCTACAGCTTATAGCTCTGAGGAATTAGGAGATTGTCTGGGATTCATAATCAAAAACGATTCTCTATAAAAGGTTCACTATATTCTGAAAGTCACAGACCAAAAAGAATCCACACAATCCAACTACCAGAGCAGTTCAGAGTCTAATGCGCTGATGCAACTATAACTGTTCAAATTAAATGTTTAAGTGAATGCTCATCATAATTTGATGATAATGTTCATATAATGTTCATGCTATATAATGGTAGAATGTCTGTCCCGCGACGGCACGTGAAAATATGACATACGCAAACTGAAGATAGATCATTAAAGTCATCCCAGAATTAACACTTCACTCAAAAATGATTTCATGGTTACGCGTATCCCGAGTAACTTATTACGGCATCCGAGGCTGTTTATAGCAATGATACCGACGCGACGCGACTCCTGGCACAGGTGGTGTGCTAATCAGCGTCTGGAGAGAACTGGAGCCTTTCTTCTCTCGCGCAGCATTCTTATATATAAAGCCGCGGTGTGGACGGCTAAGGGAACGCCTGATCAAAATTGCTCTCCTGACTAGCCGCTGGGCTAGTAATGCACCACTTTAAGTTATTGAATAAATCATCGCTTCCTTTGCTGATGGCCGATGAAGCTCTCAATTTAAATGTGCATTCAGCACACAGGTAAGTAATCATAATAAAAGTCTGACGTGGCTAAGTCAAATATTTTGGGCGAGAGAATTAATTTAATTACACTAAGCGCATTAGACTCTGAACTTGCCCTTTGGAGATACGCTATTGCTATAGTTTTATAGTTATTCAATTGAAACTTCTCACATCTTTATAATTATAGTGGATCTCCCTTCTACTTAAATTTAAACATCCTAGCCTTATTTATTCGCCTACTTAATCTATCTTGCTTCCTTAATTTCTAAGACAGAAACCAGAAAATCAAGAATTTCAACTAAAATTTTAATTTGTGAGATCCAGAATACTGTTTCTACTAAATCATTATGCAAAAGCAATCTAAATACAAATTTTTAAGTTTCTAGCTCTTTTCTGTTGCGCCAATGATTTTTACAGAAAAACGTCCAAATTTTGAAAATGGTTAAAGTTATTGAACTGACATTCAACGCATATTGATTTAGTATTACTCCTGACATGCTGGAAACGTTTCAGGTTATTTACTTGATTTTTAAAGTACTGCGCAACATTTATGACGTCAGAGCTAATTACAGTGGACTGGCTGGCACACAATGGAAAGACTGATGTGAATTTTATACAGCGTGAGTAGGCTGCTTCCCTACACACTCATCTGCTATTCTTTCTGCTTTAAAATGTTACTCTCCCAGGAGCTTTGTTGTCTTTTGGTATTTTGATTGCATCAGTAGTCTCTTTCATTGTTGACAGTGCAACTAAAGGCTCTACATGCTAATTTTTATGTTGTTCCTCCATGTCTACACTTCCATTTTTGATATTTAAAAGCTGTTTAACGTATTTCTTCAAAATTTCCAAATCTTTCATTTTTACTACATTTATTGTCAAATTTATCTTTAATGCCATACATCCATGGTATATGTCCTTTTGTAAAGAAGCTAATTGACCTCTAAAAATCTCTCGCATTCCCTTCAGTATCATCCTTTTCTGTTCTTTGAATTAAACTCTCCACATCTTCTTCCTTTTCTTCTGGGAAGAGTTTTGGTTCCTGTATTACCAGTTTTATATGCTGCCCTGCTTTCAGTGGACTCTTCCTGTAGGTGGTGTTACTTTGCTTCTCTTCTTTCTTTCACTTTTTTCCTCACATTCCTCTGAGAAGTCAGAATGGCATAATGACAATATTATGAAAAGGATAGTTGCTACTCACCACGTAGCAGAGATGCTGAGTAGCAGGTAGGCACAACAAAAAGACTTTCAAACAAAGATTTATATTCATCAGAATAGAAAACACACACACACACACACACACACACACACACACACACACACACACACACACACACACACACACACACACAAATATGCAACTCGCACACATACGACAAGAGTCTGCCTTGGCAGCCAGAGATGGTGGTTGTGTGTGCATGAACTGTGTTTGCACATGTGCGTGTGTTTTTTGTCTATTCTGATGAATATAAATCTTTGTTTGAAAGTCTTTTTGTTGTGCCTATCTGCTACTCAGCATCTCTGCTACGTGGTGAGTAGCAACTATCCTTTTCATAATATTGTCATTCTTCTTAGAACCTTACATTTTTCTTCCTTTACTTTTTTCTAGACATTTCTAGTGCTGCTTATTTTGTTATTTTGTTTTTACCATTTTCCACTGGCCGTAAATATTGAGGTCGTCTTTCACTGAACCTTAAGGCAAATTCCTATGTTATGTCATTGTCTTTCAATTTGTCTATATCAGTACTCCATTCTTTTATGCTGTTTTCTCCCCTTGGCTTTACCACAGCTGTTTGTTATCATACCTCTTTCATGATTAAGTATTAGTCTATTTGTACTTTGACTCCTCTCGTGGTTTTCATATTTTATGCCTTTGGTCAACCAGGACATGGTCTGTGTGATTTTGTGTTCTACCATCTGGTGCTATCCAAGTTGCCTTGTGAAAATCCTTCTGAGGAAAGAGCATTCTCATACTCTGTAGGTTACCTGCCCTTGCACAGCTAAGTAGTCTCACCCCACCCATTATGTACCACTGACAGTGTCATATAACAAATTTAAAATTATCCCACATTTATAAAACTCTCTTGTATAATGCCGTTCAGTGTAGTGAAGTATCACAGCTAAAATACAGCATGGTACAGTTTCATTTAGGAACTGTTGGATTTAGGAATTCTGTTAGATCTCTGAGGGCATATTGTTCAGAGAACCATTAAGAACTAATATTACAGTATATTTATTGCTCGCTTTGAATTTGATATTGCTAGATTAATAGCTACTTCAAGAGAAAAGATGAATCTTAATATTAGACTGCCAGTTTTGATTACCAGTGACATGAGATTGCTTGCAGTGAAGAACAAAATGGTCCACCAACAAAAATGATAAACTAATTGATGGGAAGCATTTCTGTGACTATTAGGGTACAACTATCATTGGCATTGATGACATTTGCATTCTAGTTTCCAGAGAGTCTGTGATTGTTTCCTATATGTAGTGTTAGCCTCAGATATTGGAAAGAATGTGGGTCCAGATCATACTAACAGAAGAGCTGTACCAGACTGTTGCATTTGATGTATTGACCATTACATTCCCAAGGATCGTTAATTTTGCAGTTTGGTCATCACAAGACAGATGCTATTTTTAAAACCAAGTACCTTATTGTTAGATGAAGGCACTTAGATATCTGAAAATCATGAAGGAAACTTTTTGTAACACCAAAGACCATGTACGTAGTGTGTTGGAGTAAATGGGATTTGCTAGACTCTATTATGCTCCAAACTGTAAATTTTTCTTTTATCATTCTACAAGAAGTGTCTCATTTTAAATACTATGGGATACTTACCCTAACTTCCCTCTTATTACTGCATTTCTGAAATAATTGAATTAATGATGCTTACCAAACCTCACTAAGTTCCAGTGTGATCTGGTTTGAGTTTGGTTTTCACATACCTGGAGAAGAAATAAGGGTAGTTAAATTATCTATATATTGAAACTGACATTACAGTCAATAACCATTTCTTTTGCACATTTCATGTTGATTGTCCATCAATGATCATTCTCATTGTTCGCACAGGAGTCAATTTGATGATTCCATCAATGATTGTTCTCATTGTTGGCACAGGAGTCAATTCGATGATTTCTGCATGCAAAAAGGATTTCACGATCTCAATTAATTTAATACACATTACTGAGCAAAATGTCACAGACCATTAGTTTGAAAAAATTATGAAAAAGATAATCGCTACTCACCACGTAGTGCAGATGTTGAGTCACAGTTAGACGCAACGAAAAGAATGTCAGACAAGTAAGCTTTCATCCAAAAAGACAGTCATTAGAATTAGACAAAACACACACACACACACACACACACACACACACACACACACACACACACACACACACACGCATATGCAAATGCAACTCACACTCACATGACCACAGTCTCTGGTTGCTGAGGCCAGACTGTGAGCAGCAGTGCATGATGGGAGAATCAGTCTGGGTGGCAGGGAGGAGGATGGGTGGGGAGGGGGTGGGATAGCAGGGTAGGGTGGGGAGTGGTAAAGTTCTGCTTGTGGGAGCATACAGGGGCAAGGCGGAGAGAGGGTGGCAGCTAGCAGCTGCAGTTGGGAGGTAAGAATGTGGATGGGGGGCAGTTGTAAGAGAGGGAAGTAAAAAGACATTGGATGCCTTGGTGGAACAGAGTGCTGTGTAATTCTAGAGTGGAAACAGAGAAGGAGATAGGTGAGTGTAGGATAATGACTAATGAAGGTTGTGGCAAGAATGGTTATGAGAATGTAGCATACAGGGTGTTACAAAAAGGTACGGCCAAACTTTCAGGAAACATTCCTCACACACAAAGAAAGAAAATATGTTATGTGGACATTTGTCCGGAAACGCTTACTTTCCATGTTAGAGCTCATTTTATTACTTCTCTTCAAATCACATTAATCATGGAATGGAAACACACAGCAACAGAATGTACCAGCATGACTTCAAACCCTTTCTTACAGGAAATATTCAAAATGTCCTCCATTAGCGAGGATACATGCACCCACCCTCCATCGCATGGAATCCCTGATGCGCTGATGCAGCCGTGGAGAATGGCGTATTGTATCACAGCCGTCCACAATACGAGCATGAAGAGTCTCTACATTTGGTACCGGGGTTGCGTAGACAAGAGCTTTCAAATGCCCCCATAAATGAAAGTCAAGAGGTTTGAGGTCAGGAGAGCGTGGAGGCCATGGAATTGGTCTGCCTCTACCACTCCATCGGTCACCGAATCTGTTGTTGAGAAGCGTACGAACACTTTGACTGAAATGTGCAGGAGCTCCATTGTGCATGAACCACATGTTGTGTCATACTTGTAAAGGCACATGTTCTAGCAGCACAGGTAGAGTATCCCGTATGAAATCATGATAACGTGCTCCATTGAGCGTAGGTGGAAGAACGTGGGGCCCAATCGAGACATCACCAACAATGCCTGCCCAAACGTTCACAGAAAATCTGTGTTGATGACTTGATTGCACAATTGCGTGCGGATTCTTGTTAGCCCTCACATGTTGATTGTGAAAATTTACAATTTGATCACATTGGAATGAAGCCTCATCCGTAAAGAGAACATTTGCACTGAAATGAGGATTGACACATTGTTGGATGAACCATTCGCAGAAGTGTACCCGTGGAGGCCAATCAGCTGCTGATAGTGCCTGCACACACTGTACACGGTACGGAAACAACTGGTTCTCCCATAGCACTCTCCATACAGTGATGTGGTCAACGTTACCTTGTACAGCAGCAACTTCTCTGATGCTGACATTAGGGTTATCGTCAACTGCACAAAGAATTGTCTCATCTATTGCAGGTGTCCTCGTCGTTCTAGGTCTTCCCCAGTCATGAGTCGTAGGCTGGAATGTTCCGTGCTCCCTAAGATGCCAATCAGTTGTTTCGAACGTCTTCCTGCCGGGACACCTTTGTTCTGGAAATCTGTCTCGATACAAACGTACCGCGCCACAGCTATTGCCCCGTGCTAATCCATACATCAAATGGGCATCTGCCAACTCCGCATTTGTAAACATTGCACTGACTGCAAAACCACGTTCGTGATGAACACTAACTTGTTGATGCTAGGTACTGATGTGCTTGATGCTAGTACTGTAGAGCAATGAGTTACACGTCAACACAAGCACCGAAGTCAACATTACCTTCCTTCAATTGGGCCAACTGGTGGTGAATCGAGGAAGTACAGTACATACTGATGAAACTAGAATGAGCTCTAACATGGAAATTAAGCGTTTCCGGAAACATGTCCACATAACATCTTTTCTTTATTTGTGTGT